>NC_042528.1:11692042-12892042 GCF_900963305.1 Echeneis naucrates | reverse complement strand
TACAAAGTTAAGGCAACTGATGACATAAAGGTCACATGTAGACAAAAAGCAGATTTGGAATGTGAGGATGGGACAGGCAGGTTTTCAAATCTCATTCCTAAAAACAAATTCTATCATTACAACATGGGTCTTATTTTCATCATTGTGATGATAGTTGCTTGTGATGGATTTGTGTGTGTCCTGTTATTAAAAGTTTGACACCTGCATAATATGCTGCCTTCACTACTATCTTTTTAGTCTATTTTTGGATTTAAGTTTCTCTGGGAAATATTTAAGGCTCAGTCTCCAGTGTATTAAAGGCAAATAATTTCAATCCAGTTTTATTAGTGTGTAGTGCAAAACCTTTGCTTGAAATGTGTTATCACGTCACCTGTGTGCATATGAAAGACAGCATTTGTGTTATTAAAGGTTGAGGAGCACATGATTGAAAACTGTGCTCATGTGGTACCAACAATTAAAGAGAAAATAAGGACCCAGTTGCAAGAAACCAGAATAATCACTCATGAGAGGGAAACAGTCCACAGATTACAGATGGTGTGTTTAAGTCAAGCATCCTGACTGAATATTCACATCTCAAACACATGCAAATTCCCTCAGGTCTGCCGTGTCTTTCAAACATGATAAGTAGCAGCAATTTCAAAACAGAGTATTCCTTGTCCCATTGACATTGATGGGAAAATGTAGTGTGGTGTTCAGCTGTCTGTACTGATCCTGGACGGTGTTATGTCAACTACTGTATTAGCAATTATAAAAATTAATCACGTCTGTCTGCGTATGCTGTCGCTTTTAGTTCTCAGACATCTTGTGGATCATGTAGTTGAGGATTCCTCCGTGGTGAAAATATGCCAGCTCCACGTCGGTATCAAATCTCATCCGCACTTGGAATGTTTTACCTGTGTCGAGCTGCGGGGGCACAGAGGGGGACATCATGGAGGGTCACATGACACCAAGAGTAGAATTATGTCCCTAATATTAGAGAAAACGTCCTTCACCCACCTTGACGTCGACAGTCATCCTGGGTGTGAGCTGCTGGGGGATAGTGATGGTGTAGCGCTCCCTGCCTGTAAGCCCCAGGCTGTCTGCGGTGTCTCCAGGAAGATACTCAAGAGGAATCAATCCCATACCCACCAGGTTACTGCGGTGAATCCGCTCGTAGCTCTCTGCTAGAACTGCCTTAATGCCCTGCAGGTACAAAGAAGTTCAGAAAAATCAGAGGAGACCGATCACGTGATCAAAGCCACAAAGTCCCATACATAAGCTGTATCATCGGTGAAGAAAGAGGACTGGAATAAAGGATGCCTTATGCTGAGGTTGCTTATTGAAGCTTGAGCTCAAGGAGAAAGGAGGAATTATAATCACAGTGTTCTGTGTATGATGTCACCTCCAATCTGAGGCAGAAACCTCTCAGGGAAGTGTTATATACTTGGATTGTTAGCTATCGATAGTTTACACTCCATAATTCTTCACATACCCCAAGACGGGGGAGAACAGGCAGGACATGGATGTATGACTACACTATTGATTCATTAACCACTAACATGGAAACATGACTATCCGTCCAAGTGCTGATTCTGTGAACACGGTGATTATGTTGCCAGTGTATCACAGAACTGACATGGAGACAAAATCACCCATGGTCACACTAACATTCATACCTACTGACAATATACAGTCTACCCTGCAAGTATTTGGACTGCAGGAGGAAGCAGGAATGAACCAGTGGAGGCAAAGGGGCAAAATGCCAACTCCCCCCTATAATGATAATGATGAAGATACATTATTTATGCCTGTAGGGAAATTCCATGTCCAGCAGCAAACACACAAAACACATAGCACCAGTTCCAGACAGACTCCTCAATCTCAATGGCGTCCCCTCGTATGCAGATGGGCTGACATGGTGGTGGAATTTTTCTAAAATCCCATTTAACCTTAACATCATCACAGGCACAAACATAGAGTTCAGAAAAAGCACTCTTGAGTTGCTGCATCCTCTGTTGCCATGGTAACATTACCTAGTCAACCTTGCTCAACATAATTGTGAAGACTGCTGCAAAGTCTGATACCTTAGAATTAGATGTTTGACATTTTTCATGGGTTGGTGATTATTTGTTAAAATTGTACACAATTACGTACTTGAATTATTCTGCTGAGATATTACTGTAGTTGTTTTTCTGGTTGATGCTACCACTAAACAGCAGTCCTGACACTGTAGAGAGTATCGGTTTCAGCAGCAGGACAGAATTGATATTATGAAAAATATCCAATAAGGCTGGAGGTATTAGGATATTATTGGTCCAGTATCTTTCGAACTAATTTTTGTCTATTCATTGACAGCAAAAAGACGATCTGTGATTCTCACCAGCAGGAAGGGTCCTTTTGCTGCCCAGTCTCTGGAGCTCCCTGAACCATACTCCTTCCCTGCAAGGATCAGCAGAGGGACTCCGGACTGCTGGTACCTCTCTGCAGCATCGAACACATCCATCTAGACACACAGAGGGGAAAATGGAAAAATGTGCCGAACAGTTTCACCATTTTACACATTTTCGAGTCTTAACAATTAATTTCAACATAAATCAACCTGACTATTAAAATAAGTTGATGTAGATTTTAGTTCTTGAGGCAGAAAATATCAATCTGGACAGATTCATGTCAGATTGATGATATCAAGAGATTAATCTTTTACTATGTTTCTCTCACAATTAACAAGGTTTCATCTGGAGTCTTAACTTAACTACATGGCAGTGCCCCTGCTCATCTAGAAAGGGATGTAGGCATTACATGCTGACCGTTTCTGTACTCGGCAGGTGGATGGTCTGTGGTGCCTGCTTGTTGAGGAACTTGTTGAAGAGACGAATGTTTGCGAATGTCCCTCTGGCCATCACAGCATCGTTACCTCGACGGGAGCCGTACGAGTTGTAGTCTCGAGGAGTCAAACTGTCAGAGGACAATCAGGAAGGAATGACTTAGGAATATTTTCCTTGACTTTATGTTTCTTCCATTCCAACTCATCAGACCATGAGCTGAACCTACCCATCAAACCTCCTGTTCACACAAATGATTACATGATGGGCTCTGATCATCAAACACACTAACTGACTTCTAAAGCCTTTCCTCTCAGGTTTTACACATGATGATGAGAGTTTATTGGTTAACGGAATCTCTTTGAAGCTGCTTTCTCTTCCAGCTTTTGTAGACAGTTTTGACGGTGATTTTAAATAGTCATGATTACAACTGGGTCAAGCCTCTTTTTAAAATCAAGGGATGCATTAATATGAGAACAGAAGTTACAAATCTGCAGTAGCATCACACTGCTGTCAGAGTTGTCTATCCTGTTTGCCGACCTACATACAGAGCTCTACTACAGCTGAAGCGGTGAGGTTACTCACCCTCTGTTAGTCAAATAGCGAGCAGCAGGACTATTTCTGGCAATGTTGCCTGCAGGAGAAATGTGGTCTGTGGTGACCGAGTCTCCCAAGTTCAGTAGCACATAGGCGTCAGTTATAGACTTTGGGGGCTGCAGGTCCATGGTCTGATATGAAGAGAAAACACAGAATTTACTATGTATATTAAAATACAATATGATGATATCACTGTCTGATGCTAACAATATGGAAGTCCAAGGCTGTAAATTTTGTGTATGTTTTTCAATCTCTGTTTAATTCTATTTGGACTAATTGTGCAGCTCTCTAAGAAACGCTTAAAATAACAATTCTAAGCACATAACTAAATTAAAAGTCTTTATTTACATTCAACCTCATGCTGCTTCATGTTATATAATGTAATTTTTTTTTCTGAACCTTTCATTCTCAGTAGAGTCCTGGACATTCATTTTCCTGTTTGGCAGTGACAGAAAGCCACAGTTACTAAAATGCAGTGATTTGCTGTTTTACCAAATCACTGAAGAACGGTGGTGACTTGATGTAAGTTGATTTGGGATCCCAGGTATACAGACTGTCCGAGGGAGCAACCAGAGCGTTCCAGCGTTCATTCACTTTCTGAAACAACACAGAACAGTATTTGCAACATCAGCAATGTCCATTACAGCTACATCAAACTGCGTAAATACAGACCAAAGCTAACACACCTCAATCTTCTCATAGACTTCCCTGAACATTGATGGAATGACAAATTTTCTCTCCACAGCTTGGATTTCCTCTCGTGTGGGCCAGATGTCCCTCAGAAAGATCTCTTTGCCATCAGGGTTTATGGCTGCAAAAGACAAAGAGGCCGAAACTTAACAAGTGATTGACAACACAAGCTTTGTCATCTGCTACAAGTTATTAGTTATTGTGAAGTGGAAAAGTGTGAAAACAAAAGGTCATATAGAGAGGTGTAAATACACAGAAATTTCTATGACCATGGTTAATCTGATGATGCCACACAAATAATGAGAAAAAGACTGAACTCGACTTCATGAGCTCTAAACACTCAGTTGAGTAAATCGTCACTGCAACCCACATGAAGAAAATTTACTTGCAGTGGCGAGTGGGATGGTGTGTGGTCACTGTGAACGCACACTCATGGGGGTTATAGGAGGAGACTGCACACAAAAAGCCTCTAGTCAGACTCACTCCATGACAGAATCAGTTTGTTTGAAAAGAGTAAAGTAAGGCGTCTCATTGTAGCTGAACTGAAATGTGTGAATATTTCCACCGGCAGCCTGTTTTCTGCTTTGCAGGAGCTGAGCAGTTTCCGTTCAGTGGCGTTCAACACAAGCTTTACAATGGAAAAACACATTGTTAACTTTCATCATCTTAGAGTTGTAATGGTGGTGCTATGCTATTGTTTAACATAGATGTACTATTCTTCTACACTGCTCAAAAAAAAAAAATAAAGGGAACACCTAAACAACACAATGTAACTCCAAGTCAATCACACTTCTGTGAAATCAACCTGTCCAGTTAGGAAGCAGCACTGATTGTGAATCAATTTCACCTGCTGGAACAGACAACTAGTGGATATGAGAGGCAGCTAGCAAGACAACCCCTATAAAGGAGGGGTTCTGCAGGTGGTGACCATAGACCATTTCTCTGTTCTCATCCTTTCTGGCTGATGTTTTGGTCACTTTTGCATTTTGCCAGTGTGCTCACCCCTAGAGGTAGCATGAGGCACAGAATTTGCCCTGGTAGTGCAGCTCATCCACAATGGCACATCAATGCAAGCTGTGGCAAGAAGGTTTGCTGCATCTGTCAGCACAGTCTCAGTCACAGCATGGAAAAGATACAGGAAACAGGCCAGTACACCAGGAGACGCGGATGGGGCCGTAAGAGGGCAAAAACCCAGCAGCAGGACCGCTGCCTCCTCTTTTGTGCTAGAAGGAACAGGAGGAGCACTGCCAGAGCCCTGCAAAATGACCACCAGCAGGCCAATAATAAGCATGTTTCTGCTCAAACTGTCAGAAACAGACTCCATGAGGGTGGTATGAGAGCCCAAGGTCCACAAGTGGGGCTTGTGCTTACAGCCCAACACAGTGCAGGTTGATTGGAATTTGAAAGAGAACACCAAGACTAGCAGACTGTGCTCTTCACAGATGAGAGCAGGTTCACACTGAGCACACCTGACAGTCATAACAGAGTCTGGAGACGCTGTGGAGAACGTTCTGCTAATTTTGATTTCCATTGATAATTTTTGTAATTTTGTTCTCAATGCATTCCGCTATGTAATGAATAAAGATTTCCAACTGGAATAGTTTATTAATTGAGATCTAGGATGTGTCATTTTAGCTTTGTTTTTTTTTTTTTTTTGAGCAGTGTATAGTGTCCTTAGATTTGCCCTCCCTTAATGATCATCACACTCTGCAAGTAAACAGGGAATAACGTCAGTTGGGAATTGTTTTGGCATCAGCCCTTCATCATGCTGAACGAGTTTAGGCCCAGTATTGAAAAATTTTGTCATTGGCAACGATCGTGGGAAAGTTGTGGGACCATTGTTGGACAATTTTGAAATTCTTGTAGGAGAGTTCTGGGATGATTGTGAGAGTGTAACCCTTTCCAGCGATTTTGGGGCAGCTGTAGGACATTTGCGGGACAGTTTGGGGATTTTTTTTGTTTTTCAGACAGTAGGAACGTCTTGGTGCGAAGCCTTACATTGTTGGCAATCTGCTGTCTGCTGACCTTAACTACGGAAAATAACAAACATGATTTCCTACATATGATGTGCAGGATTCTTCCAGCACAACACTACTACACTACAGATATTAACAACCAACTGGCAGAGCTATTCTCAAGTGGGCAAAACCAGCAGGACATGCAGTCAGCTGAGGGTGATGACAACTGATGAAGCTCTCCTCTCGTCTCAAGTCTCTCTGCTCCTGCCAGAGACTAATTTGAAAGATGTGATAGCTACAGTAGCCTCCATAAGACTTTCCAACATTCCAAGCTAAGATCTGGAAATAGACAAATGTGTTTGATTAACTCTGCAGGATCTTCTCTGCTCAGGGTGGCACAGATAAGATTGGACCATGCACCTGCTGCTGGTCATGTTAAAAATATTTAGCTTTTACTTTGAGGATGTACCTTTTTTTTCCTTGTTTTAGTTCACAAATTATTTCATTGTCCTTGTTTAATCATTTGGCTGTGCTGAGCTAGATCAATGTGTATTCTGTTTTATTCTCAATTTTTTTTGGGTTCACTTCATCTCAAAACTTACCAATGGGCTCCTTCTCAAAGTCTATCCTCATGGTGCCTGCTATGGCATAGGCAATGACCAGTGGCGGAGAGGCAAGGTAGTTTGCTCTGGTGTTAGGGTGGACTCGCCCTTCAAAGTTTCTGTTTCCTGACAAGACACCTGCAGCAATCACATGCCCCTAAAATGCATACAACAGCACGTGTGCAAGGAGAAATAAATTAGCTTTTAAAGCACTTTGTACAAATTAAAATGACATGAAAAACAAAGAGACCAGAGCTTATTTAAAGTGGCTTCAGTGTTGTATGCAGAAGGGGAGGAGGTGAAATCATGTGATATGGCCGTGGAAATGGCTAATATGAACCCTTCCTACCTTTGTTATGGCCTCCACCACCGGCTCCAGCAGCGGCCCACTGTTGCCGATACACGTCATGCAGCCATAGCCAACAACTTCAAACCTGTCAGGCAAGACAAGAAGATTGTTTTTGAGGGAAACTGCATAGTAACTTCACCTGACTGCAGAGAGGTTATCTGTACATATATGTCCATGTATACATGTGTTTGCTGTTGTGCTGCATGTACTGAGCATACTGCATAAACATTAGCAAAAAAATATATGGTCAGCACTCTGGTTTCAGCCACCACACTGTCTGCATAACTTTAGAAAATCGTTGTATATCTACCAAGTAAGAATCCACCTGACACTGCTCCAGTCAGTGCTTTGTAAGAAGGGCAAAACTGGTAGCTACAAAGAAATGACTACATTCCTAAAATCTCCTGCTATACTACAGACAGATGTCCCTTTTCCATTGCTTTTCCAAACAGTCTCCAACACAGCCTTCCCACAGCAGGTCACTGGTTCTGACCCAGTTTCAAAGTAGTCAGCACTACTGCCTCATAGAATAAAAATTCTGGGTTAGCATGTCCTCCCTATTCGAGCTCTTTCCAGGTGCTCTGACTTCAGTCAAAGACATGCAAATCGATCGTAGGTGGGAATGTAAATGTAAATTGTTCATTCTCACAAAACAAAAACTTGGCAGACAGTGTCGTCAGAGGTAGGCAGTGAAGTGACAATGCATTTGCGGTGACACATCTGCCTGTTTCCAATGTACTATGACATAACATTGAAATCATAAATACTAACACACCTCTTCTTTTTTACTTTCACAGTCCGGCATGTGACGTCTTGTTCTTAACATTAAATCAGTCACAGTCTCACACAGTCACACACAGTCACACACAGTCACACACACACACACACACACACACACACACACACACACACACACGGATGATTTAATAGGAACTAATGAGCTTCTCTGCAGAGCCTTGACAGTGTCATGTGATCTCCCGGATATGAATGAGGTTATGATACTAAAAATGCTTGAACCTTCTGTGTGCTGTCCTTTCTTTCAAACACCCAAAACTAATCAGCAGATCGCTCTAGTTGTCTGTGACAAGCAAATGCACCCGACATCACAGATTCATTTTAATCTCATTAAACACTGAGCAACTGACTGAAGATCATAGTGCTTTTTATCCAATTCTACTGCCACAAACCACCAATATGCCAACAGAGGTCCTCGGCACATCTCATTTTAAGACCATATGGGCACCATATGGGCACAAGTATATTTAGTGCTGACCAATAAATCTTATTTTCATTCCCACTGTGATGTGAACAGATGCTAAAATACCAGAGGGACTGAATGAACATTATCTTTCTGTTGTATCCATCCACAAATTCCATTTCCACTCATCACTTGCAGTTTGCATGAGTGCAAGCTCACCAGGAGGTGGCAGGCTCTCGTCTCTGATTGGCAGAGATGCATCTACAACACAGAGTCGAGATAACGGTACCATGATGACACTCCCTCTTTAAACGCGGGCTGCAAACTAATCTCGTCCTCTGTCAGGTATTCTTGCTTGGGAGAAGGTTTGCCTTTTCAATCAGCTAGAGCACCAACGCAAGTGACTTGTACACGTGCTTATTCCCCCTTTTTAGAGTTTCACCCTCAATGGATGAGAGAGAGACCCAACCCGTGTTCGCCTGAACACTTTTTCCAGATCTGTGAGAGTCAGCTGTTTGCAAAGCAGCAACCTCTCAGCTATTGCCTGCAGAAGGAAGAAAGAGGTTCTTCACAGAACCGTGGACTTCTATGTCCTATTGTCTCCCGATTGAGTGGACCACTCAGTGTTTAAGTGTTTAAGAATGCATTTCTACACTTTTCATAATGTTAGGCCCATGACTGTATCTATTCAGTGAACAGTACTAAACATAGTTCACATTCATAGCTAACAGTATTAGCTATGAATGTGAAACTATCCTCAAGTAACGTAACTCTTCAGTGAATTAACATTAACTGATACATCACAACACCTTGACACTATACATAATTAATATTAATTTCATATACATTTTCAATAAAGAAATACTAAAGCAGTCATTCCCAAACTCTTTGCAGGTGCTTCCCCCATTTACCATAAGTATTGTTTCACTGATGAGATACAAATGAGACAGCCTGTGAACTCCGCTTAAATACATTTTAATCTCATTTATAAAGCACTTAACAAGTATGCATGTTTTCTATCACTCGCACTTAAAACAAAGTGTGACGCATGTGACGCAACATCCCCCGAGAAGCCGCGTCATCTTGACACACACATGCCACTGTAGTTTACCTATTTTGTCTTTTGAGTTTGAGGTTGACCGGTGTCTTAGCCAATCATATTTCATTGAGTTGTGGGCAGGACCATATCATGGCATCTTCTGGTTATTCGCAAATACCTAAGAGAACATGTATAAATCCAGTGACCTGCCAAAACAGTGAGTGAGTGGAGGGAGGAAAGACAAAAGACTGAGACAGAGCAGGGAAATGGTGGGAGCTAGTGAAGAAAAAGAAGATCGTGTTCTGGATACACCGTTTTTCAAGATTGCCTTTTGAGGAAAACTAGATATTATCCAAAAAGGTTGACCATTACCTGACTTGCCAGGATTGGTGCAAGCTAGCAAGGGCTACCATCAGCATTTTTAAGATAGCAGCTACAGTCATTATCAGTGGCTAACGGGTGCTTGTTTCATTAGTTTTTGTAATTAAAAAGCCATGGTTCGCCACTGCTCTGTATCATCAAAACATTTGCAAGTGAAAAGGCTACTAGTATCCTTCATCAAAACCACCTGTTAAAACATTGTTAAACATGGAAAAAAAAGAAGTAATTTTCTGTTGAATGCATTTTGATTTACACAAGAACAGCAGTGTGCTAACATTAAGCTAATAGTAAAATGCTGTGTGTGCTGCTTAATTTGTGTAAACCTTTGCTAACTTACAGCCGCAACCCCCTCTCTCTGGCTAGCAGCAGATAATAAGGAGGTGACTGACAGTGACAATGTGTGTGCTGTTCAGTCAGCGTCACTCTGTGTTTCCATGTCAGGAAGGGCAGATGTGGTGTAATCTTATATGGAAGCTACTGCAAATGAAGAGCAATACCAGCACACTTATTAGGAAACCCAGAGAGCGACTCCCCACCAGTGCAAGTAAGAGAGAGCAGAATCAACCTTACCCCAATTTAGAGAGGTACTCCATTACACCACTCTCCTTTAGGTAGTAGGTGACCACTCCACTGCCAGGTGATAGGCTGGTCTTTATATATGGCTTCACACTCAAGCCATGCTTTATCGCCTTTTTAGCAAGGAGTCCTGAAATTGCAGCATTGAGGTTTGAAAAAAAAAAAAAAAATCCCATGATGTGATACTCGAGCAATGCCATTGGATACGTATACACACCTGCTCCAAGCATAACAGAAGGGTTGCTGGTGTTAGTGCAGCTGGTGATGGCAGCGATGACCACAGAGCCGTGGCTCAAAGTGTACTCTTTCCCATTGAATTGGAAGGGCACGACAGTACTGTGTTGCTCAGGGGGCACTTGGAAGCCCTTGAAACCTTGCTAGATATAACACCACACAGAAGTAAATTAGTTACTTTGTGAAGTAGTGAAAATGACAATAAAGACATTTAGTAATATGATATTCCATACGAGAAAACTCCTTTTTGATGCATTTTATTTCTGCTGTTTTCTGCTGCTCTTCAGCCATCTTGGTTCGCTCCGGTCCAAACCCAAAAACAACTACATCATTCTGGTGACTTCTTCATCCCTGCTGACTGCCAGAGGCAGTGCTTTAAGCACTGAATATTCCCCTTCGCACATGCGCAGTTCAAGTATGTAACAATGTCACCTGAGATGACCTCTCACCAATAAGGCAGTGTCCTCACTTTCCTCCTGGGATAAGGTGAGTATATTGGTACAGGCTGTGTGCACACTGCCTCCACCCAGGATACAGTTCCCTTTTTGTTAACTGTAGCGTCAATGCTCCAATTAGTCAAGTTAATCTGTTAATTATACCCTGATTGGGTAAGGGTTAGGGTTTGGTGGGGCTTACTTCTACGCCCAGCCTTGGTTCTGGATCCCTACTCCTGGAGAGGGGTTTGACTCTATTCTTCTCTGGAGTTGTTCATGCAGTGAGGCGCCAGGCGGGTGAGGGGATACTCACAAGCCCCCAGCTGAACAGCACTACGTTGGAGTTCTCCCCGGTGGACGGAGTATTCGGCCTTCTTGAGACCCTGAATTGGGTCCTGTATGGGGCTCCGGTAGGAGACTCCATAGTCCTATAGGGGGACGGCCTGCCTGATCTGAACCCAAGCGGTAGTTTGTTGTTGGACCTCTGTGCTAGCCCTGAACTGTCCATAACGAACACCATGTTCAAGCATAAGGATGCTCAAAAGTGTACTTGGTACCAGATCACCCTAGGCCGAATGTCAATGATCGATTTTGTGATTGTGTCATCTGATCTGAGGCCACATGTGCGGAGCTGTCAACTGATCACCACCTGATGGTGAGTTGGGTTAGGTGCCGAGGGAAGACTCAGGACAGACCTGGCAAGCCCAAATGTGTTGTGCGGGTGAACTGGGAACATCTCGAGAAGGCCTCTGTTCAACAGACCTTCCACTCCCACCTCCGGCGGAGCTTTTCTAGCATCCCTGTGGAGGGTGGGGACATTGAACTTGAGTGGTCAATGTTCAAAACTTCTATTGCCGAAGCTGCCATGGGGAGCTGTGACCTCAAGGTTTTGGGTGCCTCAAGGGGCGGTAACCCTCGGACACCGTGGTGGACACCGGTGGTCAGGGAAGCCATCTGACTGAAGAAGGAGACCTTCCAAGAGATGTTAGCCCAGGGGACTCTTGAGACGGTTGCAAGGTACCGACAGGGCCAAAGGGCTGCAGCCTCAGCGGTGAGGGAGGCAAAGCAGCGGGTGTGGGAGGAGTTTGGAGAACGCATGGAGAAGGACTTTCAGGAGGCACCAATGTGTTTCTGGAAAACAGTTCAGCATCTCAGGAGGGGAACGCGGGGGAACATCCAAGCCATTTATGGCAAGGATGGGTCACTGTTGACCTCAAGTGAGGAGGTAGTCGGAAGGAAGTAAGAGCGCTTTGAGGAACTCCTGAATCCAACTGGCATGTCCTCTGGGGTGGAGGCAGAGCTGGAGAATGATGGAGGATCAGTGTCAATGTCCCGGGAGGAGGTCACTGAGGTTGCCTCCACAGTGGCAAAGCCCCAAGGGATTGATGAGATCCATCCAGAAATGTTGAAGGCTCTGGGAGTTGAGGGGCTGTTATGCTTTTCAATATTACGTGGAAGTCTGGAACAGTATCAAAGGAGTGGCAGACTGGGTTGGTCGATCCCTTGTTTAAAAAGGAGGACTAGAAGATGTCCGACATCCTGCATCTTCTTGCCCTATTCCAGAAGGGCGGCCAGCTGACCCATGTTACATTCCTTCGCCTCTTGGGCAAATTAACACCCATTTAAGGTGTATTTCCTCTGGGCTTGTTGTCACTGCGCCCCCTGCAGAGATGGCTGAACAGCTTTCACCTGGACGCCAAGTGGCACAGGTGCAGGAAGCTCAGGGAATCACAGCAGGCTGTCCTTGCCTTGACCCCATGGAGGGACAAGGCCTACATGCTCAGGGGTGTCCCTATGGACTCTGTTCCATCTCGCAGGGAGACTCTCGCCACAGATGCCTGCCAATCAGGATGGGGTGCAGTGTGGCAGAGCAGGGCAGCCCACGGGCGGTGGTCCATGGGAAACTGGGGTGCACACATCAGTGTGTTGGAGCTGTGGGCAGTTCACCTGGCTCTCAGGCACTTCCTTCCACACCTAAGGGGAAAGCATGTCCTCGTGTGTACATCAGCTGTGTATCATATAAATCATCAGGGCGGGGCCAAGTCCCTGCAGGTGCTGAAAGTGACATAAGATCTCCTCACATGGGCAGCTCCCCACCTGATCAGCCTTCCGGCAATGTATCTAACCCGGAGAGCAGAAGCGTCTGGCAGACTTTCTCTCCCACCAGAAATCTCCAGCAGGAGAGTGGCGCCTCCTCCCAGAGGTAGTGCACACTATCTGGAACCTCTTCGGCTGAGCGGAAGCGGACCTCTTCACTTCTGAAGTGTCGACCCACTGCCCTCTGTGGTTCTCCTTGGCCGAAACAATGAGCCCTCTAGGCAAGGACACACTGGCTCACCCTTGGCCGGACAGCCTTCTGTATGCCTTCCCTCCACTTCCTCTGATTCGAACAGTACTCCACAGAGTCCTTCAAGAAGGTCACAGGATCCTACTTGTAGCCCCCTTCTGGCCAGGGAGGAGCTGGTTTCCTCTGCTGCACAGACTGTCACGGTGCACCGTGGTGCCTTCCCAACAGGAGGGATCTCCTGTCACAACTGGCGGGGCAAATCTGGCACCCCAATCCATGACGTCTCTGTGTGTTTGGTGGCTGGAGGGCCTGAACTGCTGCTGAGCTTCTGTACAGACCCTGTCAGACGCACCATAATGGACACAAGACTGCATCCACGTGCCTCCAGTATGAGAATAAATGGAAACTGTTTTCTGACTGGTGTACGAATTTTGATGAGAACCCTGTGTGCTGCTCTGTGCCAACTGTCCTTGACTTCCTCCAGTTCCTCCTGGATGAGGGCCGGTCTCCTTGGACACTAAATGGGTACGTGGCAGCAAAGGGTTGACAATAGCACAGTAGGGAGACAGTCTTGTGTCCCTCTTCTTGAAGGGGGCTCAGAGATTGCATCCTCTTAGGTTCACAAGAACTCCACCATGGGATCTCCCACTGGTGCTGGCTGCACTACGCTGGCCATCAATTGAGCCCTTGGCACAAGTGCAGCTGCAGTGGATTACCTGTAAGACTGCAATCTTCATTTCCTTTGCAAAGCGTGTCAGTGAGCTGTATGCCCTGTCAGTCAGTGACTCGTGTTTAAGGTGGAATTCAGATAGCTCAGGGGTCATTCTGTGGCCAAACACACCATTCCTCCCTAAGGTGCTGTCCTGCGCTCACCTTATCTAGCCTATTCGCAGTACAACTCTCCTCCAGGAGAAAGAGGACACAAAGCTGAACTATTCTGACCAGCTCTCTCACTGTTATGGTGACCCTAACAGCGCTTGCCCCACTGGATCGTTGGCATCATTGTGCACGTATGTCAGGCAACTGCCTCCTTCCATCTGGTGTGCAGTGCCACTCCGTGTTGTTGTTGTTGTTGTTGGCTGCCCTGAGGAGAGTGTCCCTGGAGGACATTTGTGCCGCGGCTTCTGGCTCTGCACACTGAAGGTTTGTACTCCGGATTCTTTGTGACTGTGCTGGTATGAGTTATTCAGTGCTTCAAGAATTACCTCTGGTGGTCAGCAGGGATGAAATACAATGAAAGTTACTAATGTACAGTAAAGGCCAAAGTTTTGACAAACTTTCCTGTTCATTTGAATGAGAAGGTGTGTCCAAACTTTTGGCCTGTACTGTAACTACTGTTCTATGTATCCCGAATGACCGCCAGAGCTCTCTTTCACTCAGAATCCTCGTGAGAAGATTCTGTAGGAAAAGATGCTCAGGTGACACCGGAAGATATGGTCTCCTTCGCGTCATCCAGAAGTCACAGGTGACATTGTTGGTATACATACTCGGACTGGCGATGCAGCCAATTCAGTGCTATAGAGACTGTAGTGAGACCTACCTTTGCTCCCAGGCAGGTTTCGAAGTCTTTCTTCATGTCAGAAATAGGAATTCTGTCCTGAGGTCTCTTGGGGCCACTGCAGCACGGAACCACTGTACTCAGATCCAACTCCACAACCTGAGAGACAGGGAAAGATCACTATGCACCAGCTGTTGCAAACCAGGTTTTCCAGCATTGCTGGCCCATGACTAATGGCTATCATAAAACTTAATTGTTTGCATTTGAATCAGACTGACTGTTCCTCCCCATCACCCACATTCAGGTTTCTCCACTGTTGCCCTGGCTCCCCCATGGGAATCCATTCCAGGACTCCACCGAGGGGCTTTTGAAACTTAAAGTAGTCTCAGGTGTAGACAAAGATAACGATTTTACTAATGCAAAACAATTAATAATCTTGTTGATTATAAATAAGACTTTACAGTAAGGTTGAGACTGACCTGAGTAAAATCTGGATCCTGAGACACATCATTGTAATCTCTGAACATGCCAACTGCCTTCAGGTACTTTGTAATATAGGCCAGCTTTTTTTCTTCTCGCCCTGAATAAAAACAAAGGAGACACAATTAATACTTTTGGTGAACATTGATAATTCTGAAAGAATTGTGCAGATGAGCACTGGTTCAACAAATTTATGGTGTAATGTAATTTGCTGCTAGGGAAACGCAGGTAACTCAGCCACAGTGCAACAGTTCAAGCACACTTACCTGTCTGCTCCAGGTATTGAATGCTAACATCATCAACAGGAAAGAAAGCAGCTGTGGCTCCATACTCTGGACACATGTTGGCGATGGTAGCTCTGTCAGCAATGGATAGCTGGGCAACACCTGGACCAAAAAACTCCACAAACTTCCCAACAACCCCTACTTGACGGAGGTGCTGAGAGGGCAAGAAGAGAGGAAGAACACAATCTTAATAACAATAAGTACAACTAAAGAGGATGACCTGTTATAAAAGTAGCACGAAAACAGCTGATTATAGTTACTTTGGTAACAGTGAGGACAATGTCGGTAGAGGTGATGAACTTTTCCGGGTTACCAAACAGCTTGTATCCAACCACCTCCGGCAGGATCATGCTGATTGGCTGTCCCAGCATCACAGCCTCTGCTTCAATTCCACCTACACCTGGAGATTGGACAGCAACTCTTACTTGAGATTTTAGGATCAGGTTGCAAAAGCCAAACTGGCCAATAACAACATTTGGTGCTGCATTGCAACTGAGGAGCTACAACTCTTCTTCAAGTTACTCTGTGTACTGCAGTGCTCGAAATTCCCGGTGGCAAAGTTGCACAACGCGCAATCACATTTTGCTTGGTGTAACCTATTTCTAAACTCAGGTAGCGCAGTGCACTACCTATAAATTTTGCAGTAGGGATGCCACTTTCCTCCAGCTGCTAACATTAGCTGTGCAACAGCCAGTCGGGAACATGATCCGCAAACACAAGAACAAAGCGCACATAACATGACCCACAGAAGTGGCACCGATATGTAGATGCATGCTGCTCCCACAGCGGCAGCACTTTGATGTTGCTCCTGGACTGAGCGAGCTCGCTGACGGGTCAAATTCAATTAACTATCCACCAATCACTACAAGGAGCGGTGCCAAGAAGGCGAGGTCTATTGATGACAGTAGGACCAGACCATACAGAAGGAGGGCAAGGGACAGGCCTGCTGAGTCTGAGTGTAGAAGAGCAGAAGCAGTAGTTCTTCAGGCTCAGAGTCTGAAGAGATGTGAAGGTAGCATTTTTGAATAAAATATGCTGTTTACAACATAACATAAGTAGTTAATTAGAAGAAAAGATAATGGTTAATAGTATTGATTTGAAGAAATCGATAACTTGGAAGTGGAGCAACCTGAAGTGCGGATGAGGCAACCTGGCTGACAAAAGTATTTCAAGCACTGGTTACGTGCATATCAACTGTCAATATTTAAAAGAGGGTTACTTAATATCTTGGAATCCTATTCACATTAAAATATAATGTCAGGAATGTGATATTCAACAAATTCAGAAAACAGATTTTTTAAAACTATTTCCCCTCTGTAGGGATGGGTGATACTGCACTTTTATGATTCAATACTACTACTACAGATTACTACTAATACTGATTACTTTTTCGGCATATTTAATCGATACCAATGCCTTCAGTGATTTTTGTAAGCAAAATATTACACAAAGTCAAACAAAATGACAATTCTTATCAGAAAAATTGTACTTGCAGTAGTTGTTTCCCGCCCACAGGTGAAAAGTATGCCTATACCAAACTTGTCCTCTCAGTCATTACTCCACTTTCTCTATCCGAAATGCAGAGTTGTTGCTAGCTAGCTACAAACAGATAAAGCTAACCAAAGTTGCTACTACTCTGGTCATGTCACATGGATGGACGAGACAGAGGTTATGCTTCTTTTGCAGCCTGTTAAAATTGCCAGATTTTTGCTGGTTGGTAGTATTGCTATGGTTAACTTAGGGAGAGCATCATCCAGGTATGTTAAAGTACTTGTTATAGTTTGCATAAGCAATGCTTATCACGTTATTTTAAGCTTTGTGTTTTATGTCTGCATTTGCCATTTGGTTGGTTTCAGTTATTGGCCAAATTGGTTATATATTAGCGGCACTTCAGACAGCTGCAAAAAAATTTATTAAAAATTTTAATAAACATTCCAGTATCCAGAGCATCCATAGTCTTGAGGTTCATTTCTGTTGGTGGCTGCAGCACTCTTTTCATTCTCTATGATAAGCTTGGTAGGTATTGTGCAAACTATAACAAGTACTTACAAGTACTTGCGTACAAACCTGGATGATGTCTGGAAAATTTCAATCATACATGACACATTGGTTTTAAGGTCTAGTCCAGAATACAACATGCCCCCAGAGTTTTCAAACTGAAGTAGCTTTCCCATAATGCTCTGTTCTGAAAACTGAAATGAAGATGGGAAATTAAAAAAAGTAAAAGAAATTTGCTTGCTGGTTTTAAAACAAAAACTTAGTGGGGATGTAGGAAATAAATTTAAGATAAGTGAAAACGTTATACCAGACACCCCACAGGACAAACTTACCCCACCCAAGGACACCAAGGCCATCAATCATAGTGGTGTGTGAGTCTGTGCCCACAAGACTGTCGGGATAGAAGTAGCCATCATAGTTAAACACCACCCGAGCCAAGTACTCCAGGTTGACTTGGTGAACAATTCCTGAACCAGGAGGAATGATTCTCATGTTCCTGAAGGCTTTAGAACCCCACTGGGAATCACAGAAAAAAACATTTAAGGCTGGGGGGAAAGCCAACAAAATCAAAAGAAAGACATTAAAGTGTCTACCTTTAAAAACTGAAATCTTTCTTTGTTGCGGTCAAACTCCAAATCCTGGTTTTTCTGAAGGCTGTCAGACCTTCAGGACAGACTGTAATAGTTAAAGCCTTGACAAAGGGAGCTGAAAGAATTGTGCTATGGTGAAGAGTTTGAAGAACCTGGTCTTACTTTCTGTTAAAGTCCACTTGGATCGAATGATCAATGACAAGGTCGGCAGGGCAGACTGGATTTATCTTCTCAGGGTCACCACCTAGTTTCATCACTGCATCACGCATAGCAGCAAAGTCCACCACAGCAGGAACACCCCTGAAAGAAGAGTGCAGAGACAGAGCAAGTCAAACTAAGGCCCAGTCTATACTTTCATCATTTAGACACCAGCTGTCAACTGAGGGTAATATATGCAGGTAGTTAGGACTTGAAAATAAAGCAACTAAATAATAAATACAACCCCAATTCTAAAAAAAGTTGGGACGCTGTGTACAATTTAAATAAAAATAGCATACAATGATTTACAAATCTCACAAACCCATATTTATTCCCAACAGAACATTAACAACATATCAGATCTTAATTCTGTTATGATATGGCGCTATATAAATACATTTTATTTGATAAAGATAGTGCTGACATACGTGAAATCCTGGAGGATGACTCTTGCTGGTCTGAATGGTACCTCCACAGTCTGATTCTGGGTCTGCTTCCAATTGAGGATACTCTCCACATCTGAGTACTTCACCAGAAACTCATCACAGTTCCTGACAGCAGACTCCAAGAGGACCCGGATGGAGAATGGAAGATGGTCTGACAAACAGATGGATAGAGAACCTCTGGGGTATGTGTTCCCAAAACCATACAATTACATTGAAAGAGAATTAATATACAATGAGTATGTGTGTGTTGTTACCATATCTGTTGTCTCCAAGTTTGGAGAGATTGTAAAACTTCTGCTCTGGGTCTGATGGGTCCAAAGGCTCAACAATATGTTGAAAAGGATTAATCACATGCTCGGACATCCTCTATGTCTCTGAATAAATTTGAAAGAGGAAATATAAGCAAAGTGTTTTTATATGGCAGAAAAAATAAACCAGAGGTGGAATAAATAAAATAAAAATAAAAAATAAAAAACCTTTAGTTTTTCTTTCTACCATTCAAACACAGCTGACTGCAAATGTGGACTGTAACGAAGGCCCGTGTAATTCAAGTCAATGTGAGCATGAGTTTGAGTTTGACCGGTGTCTTAGGCAATCATATTTCATTGAGTTGTGGGCGGGACTATAATCACGACATCTTCCAGGTATTCAAGTGACCTGCCAAAACAGTGAGTGAGTGGAGGGAGGAAAGACAAAAGAGAGACAGAAGACGATTTAGAGAGCAGGGAAATGGTGGGAGCTAGTGAAGAAAAAGAAGAAGACCGTGTGGCTTATATTTTGGATACTCCCTTTTCAAGATTACTCCTTTTTTTTGATTGTTTCTGCACCAAAAATGTACTGAGCTGTGATTTGGAAACCTAAGTACATACCAAACTGTGACTTTAGTGTACCATTACACCTATACAACATTGAGATGGTGGAGTGTGAAAATCTAGGGTATCTGAAATTACTCAAATCACCAACAATTAGGCCACAGTCTGTGACACCGGTTTTCCCTCCTACTGATTTTTAATATTAACCAGGTGTCAACCAATGGACAGGTACCAGCGGTTTAAAAAGTTGCCATTTAGAAGCCTACGGAATGAGTATGTATTAATTAAAAGATCCAGTCTGCAACAGTGGTGTGAGTTAACTGTGCATAGTATAGCTGAGGGTCAGTGAACTTTTGGTCCCCGTTTTACAAACCTTACATAATTAAAACCCTTTCGCAACCTGATGAAACATTTAACAGGACAGCGCTCAACAAACTGACCCTTGCTACAAATACAGAAAACAAACTGAACAGAGTAACAAATTTGACTACAAGTAATTTCCTCATGAGAGATGTTATCTGTGTGAAAGGTGAACTGGGGCTGTGTATCCTGGACGTCCACATACTTTTCCCATAATCTGAAATAAAGGCATATGTTGGACTGCTGCAAAGTGTAAAGTCAAAATTATGTCACAGACACACATTACTGTCTGATGTAACGTGGCCAGAGCAAATGGCAGAATTGCTTAAATTTAAATACACGTGTCAGATTTGGAAGTTAGGTAATGGCTCCACTGTTCAGCATGACAGCAGGAAGACAGGCTCCGTTACTAACCTTACACTGCTGGGACAGCTCAATAAATCTCCTTGAAACCTTGATAAAATGTAAAAAAAAAAAAAAAAAAAAAAAATCTCCACTTGTACAACGTACTTGTGTGTCGCGGCAGAGATGTTACCCAGTGCAATGGCGTATTTCCGACTTCTTCTGCGTCTTATTCTTCTTCTTCAGTGGCAAATGGCAAACATCTTCTTCTTTGGTGGTGTTTAATGTTACATAGCGTCCCACTATCCGCAATGATGCCATCTTCTGGATTCGGCCTACTCCTACGTTGTCCCCTCAACCAAACGTTGTTTTCTTTAATTCTATCACATTAAGAAGTGTAAGACGTAGCTTGTGCTCTTTGTATTATCACCCCACCTCAGCATGAATTAGTCTCCACCTTTAGTTTGACAACATGTTAGCTTTTAGTGGCTGATAGTTGCTCCCTGAGTTCCCATGACCTTTTTCATTATTCTGCTTTTCGTCCTGTGTCTCACACAATCTCATTTAAGTTGAAGTCATTGCAAATGCTACCCCACGGGCATGATGGTTTGAATCCCAGGGCTTTTTGTGTGGAGTTCACATTTCCCTCTTCCCACCTGACACCTCAACTAGAAACAACATGAATGTTTCTTTCTTTTATTTCCAATTTCTTCTCTCTTTTCTTCTTCTTCTGTCTTCTTCCTAAAATTTGGTTCAAAATCCTGCCATGTTATGATTATGGTCCTTTACATTCCTTAAGAAACATACAATCTTGACCTCTGGGCCTCTTAACCAGATTCTCAAACAGCAGAATAATCATCTCGGTTTTTACTTGAATTTGTTTACAAAAAAATATGTACTGTATCTTATATGGCACGTCATAGAGCTCTTCATCGAACTTTCCACTAGGTAGAGCTGCTGCAGCAGAGTTATAAATGCTGTTGGTTAACTGGTTTTAACATGTTTTGGATTTTGCATACATGTCCTTACTGTGTCTAGAATATGATGCCACATAGCAAATTTCAGTGATTTATGGTCATTTC
Source organism: Echeneis naucrates (assembly GCF_900963305.1). Classification (NCBI taxonomy): domain Eukaryota; kingdom Metazoa; phylum Chordata; class Actinopteri; order Carangiformes; family Echeneidae; genus Echeneis; species Echeneis naucrates. Next base: position 12,870,806 of record NC_042528.1, on the reverse strand, counting down.
CTGTGATTGTCCTATGTACCTTTAGTTCAGTCTCTTGAATACTGTCAGTGTAGTGTGTGTATGTGATGATATACATATATGCCGATATACAGCCCTACACGTGTGTTATACTGTTAAACACATACTGTTTGTCTGTTCAAACTGTACGTGTTTTTGTTTGTAAAAAAAAATGTGTCATGTTTGTGACTCTGCCCATCTGAATGAGCATAAAGTGGACATGCAATCATCGAAAAATCTATTAAAATATCTCTATCATATCATAATAATATCATAATAATCACTGTGCTTGTGTGTATATAAATAGGCAAATATGTCTGTGTGTTTTTTTTTTTTTAAACACAGGAACCAAACCAGGTGTCCTTTGTGTCAAGGCCACAGAGTGAGTGACAGCTCAGTCAGGTCATATGACTGGAACACATTTTTCCATTTAGCTGGGCAGCCTCCACTAGCAAGACACTATGTACACACACACGGGCCATGATGTCATTAGAGGCTGGGCTCTGGCAGGTGGTTGTGATTGGCTATCTGAAGATTGAAGGTGTGTTTTAAGGAATAGGAATGAATCTCTGACAGAATGTGCTGACGTAACTGTGACATGAGAGATGTAAGACATTTAGCTGTGAAAAGCTGCCTGTACATCGATTTGAGATGCTTTCACATACATAATTGTCATTGTAATTTCATAAACAAATTGTCAGTCAGTAAAAAGAGATTCAAATTCTGTGTTCTGCTGAAGGTTTGCACATATACACAACTTAAACAGAATCCATGCTGATTACATATTTGTAGGTGCATTTCAAAGAACAGATTATCCTAGTAGGGTGTTCAGAAATCTTCATCATTGCAAATCAAACGATAATGATACTAAACCATTTTTATTTCATTCCATTGCGATTTCTCACAGCGTTTCATCCAAACAAATTCAGTGGTCTAATACACAAAAAATGAATCAGAGACCTTCTTTCTCCCCTGGAGCCACTGTCGTCCATGTGTACTAATGCAGTAGATTTTCACCCAGCTGTGATGTTCCTTGACAGGTGAACTGAGTCATTCCTGCCCTGTGCAAAAGTAACCTCTATGCCTGCTTGTAGATTCATGGATACGCACTAATAACTCTACACACCATGAGAGGATACAAAAATCCTGTCATGAGATTCACCTGCCAACCTCACTATGTCCGGGAGAAAGCATTACATCTCTGTCCGATCCATCTTCTTCTAATTAGCTGGGCTGGTAACCTTTTGGTCTTTGAGCTTTTCCTTCACTCAGAAATAATTCATCATCCATCTTCCTTTTAGCTTTCACAGGCCACTGTAATTTGTCAAGTGTAACCCATTTGGTCAGCGCTTGAGTCAGGAGACATATCACCCATGGGTGTGTATGGGTAAAATTTGCTGTAACCTCCCTCTGGATCAGATGACCTTCTGAGCTCTGATGGTTTAAGGTAATTTGATTTTCAGAGTTGTAATTCAGTGTTTGATTTTAAATAGATAGGACAGGCTCTGTCTTACACTTCGAAAGATCAATACTTAGGTTGCAGTTTATATCTTAAAATCTTAAATATGGTGAATTAGAAAAATTTTCAAATAGGACAAATTACAGATTGTCTTAGCCACTTCCCAAAACCACATATGTTTTTGTGACAACGCTTAAGTATCTGTGTGTGGCGCAAAATTAGGTAGTTTTGTTACATCAGATGGTGCCTGAATCATTACCACGCATTACCATGCAATTTGTATATGATTGACGTCAGCACCTCCCAAGACGATATGAGTGAATGAATGAATGTTATACATTGCTGAAGAACAGAAACAAACTCCCTGGATAGATTTGCTTCTTTCTCTGTTAAGATTGATTATGCAACCAATTGCCTCCATTTTTAATACATGAATGCATTTACAGTCTATCTGCAAAGTCCAATTTTAGACCACAATCAGATCACACTAACCCCCAGACACATAACCCTGATAGGAACCAGTTACTTCTCCCAAAACATTATGAATGGACAGATTTGGTTGGTTGAGCTAAGGTCTCACTTATGACCTCGATGCATTTAACAACACAAACATCACATGCTAAATAACTTAAACAAAATAAATCTGGCAAAACTATCATTGCTTCATGAATTTTTGTAAAGGCTGTGAGTTCACTGATGGATAAAAGTGTTTGTATTGTCATAATCATGGATCCTATTTAAAATAAGGCTATTTTTAATGTATGATTTGTGCATAAGGATGATTCATCACTATTTCAGTTTAATAAAGATGTTGGCCTATGTCTTAAATGTCGCTTTAAATCAGACATGGAAACGAAAAAAAAAAAAAAAAGACCCACTCTGGACCATTTGTGCTAGAACCACTGGACCTGCTCAAATTCGGGAGCAAAATCACACTTACTGCCATGTTTTGCAGTCATCATGTCTAAAAGAAAACAGGAAAACCTACTTGCAAATTTTGGATTTACAAAGAAATCAAAGACAAATTACTCTGAGGAGCAGCAAGATGTGAGTTCTTTGGCAGATGCTAGCTACACAAATAGGCGTACAGTAATAATGGATGTGGTGTGAGTAAGTCCGTGTTCTGAGGCACGCACAAGCGTTGCCCCCGCCAATATAAGTGAGCCCCAAGACAGCCACGTTGTAGTTTGCACACTGATAGTTACTACCGACAGACCAAAAGCAAATACTCCAACAGCACCAACAGCATTTAGTGGGCACTAAACGCGTTCGGTCCCTTGGTCTGAGACCTCCCTGAAGGGGTGGTCTCTTCAGGTTCTTCTGGTGTGAAAGCAACCAAAACAAATTTGACCAAAACAGTCTGGTTTAATGCAATGTGGATATCGGGGATTCTGAAGTGTGGGTAAAATTATTCATTTTATTTCCTGTTGATCCCATGGTTGAGCCATTTGTTTATTCATCAATGGCTCGAGATTAAATTGTCATTCTGGAGGAGGGCACGTCTCTTCTCTCTGAAGTGGCGTACAATGCAGCTTCAGCACATCATGACATTGTTTTCGAGTCACAGCTGTGACTCATGTTGAAACTGAATTGTTTGCAGAAAATAACAGACATAAAATGTAACAGGCAAGGATCAGCCCTAGAGGCGCAACACAAAACTGTTGCTCCATGCTAACTTAGACGTACCAACATCTGTTTGCCAAATTGTAACATTTTTCTGCCTGGTGCAGACCAAAGCAATTGAACTATAGGTATCTAGAACCCCTAGCTCACACAAGCAACAGCAACATTCCCCAAACATACAGATAATACTAGGAAAAGCAAGTTAGCTGACATTATTGTGGTAATGTAGTTGTCATTTGACTTGCAACTTTATGTAGCCATTAAGTTACATATACATGGAGGAGAAAAAAAAGACAAACTGGAGAGCCTTAGCAGCTTGTTGGTCTGTCCATCTGAAACTTGGACCAAATAAGATAATGAAGGAGCAGCAGAGGTTTTTTGTCAGAGGCCTTTTAGACAAAAAATTGTTCTTATGTGGAGGAAAGTACATAAAATCGTTTTCACCTGAACACTGTCTCATCTCACCTGTGAACGGACAAAATATTAATGTACATTCAGTTTCTGTTTCATTATTATTTAAATTCTCATTACAAATTCAACCATTAAGTTAAGTTAAGTTCATAAAATAAAGAAACAAAACAAACAAACAAAAAAAAAAACAACCTAACTTTGGAACCACTTGAAAGAGTCTGACTCTGACTCTCACAAAGTTATTTGACCCAGTTAAAAATATCTGCAATGGAACAAATGAGGAAATCATATCCAAAGTACTTCAAGCAATGGGAAACAGAAACACAATCAAGATTTAAGTAGAATGCTTTAAACTTTTCACTGAACAGACAAATTCAATTAGCTCAGCATTTAATTCAAATAGAACATGTTATAAAAAAAAACAGACACTAATTCGAGACATACTTGTCATAAATATGCTGATGAACTGGGGCCATGGTAAAGAATGACTGAAGCAAATAAGGGGAAACTAAATAGAAGATGATGAGACAGAAAACTGTGGGAAACACCAAGAAATTACAAATTTCTCCTTCACATTTGAATCCTGGAAACACAGACATTCAAATCCCTCTGGGAGAAGAAGGATCACAGTAATAGAGCGTGTCAGAAAGATAAATCTAATCTTTTTTATATAGCATCAAATCATAACAGAGTTACATGAAGGCACTTTACATATACAGCAGGTCTAGACAAAACTCTTTATGGAGTTGGAGATATATTTCAAAAGAACTTAAATTTTCATATTTTTCTTCATTTTCTTTAGTTCACATTTATTAGTTTTCATTCTACAGTTCCTTTATGGGAATGGATTGAATCCCTACTGTGTTGCGTCATTTCCGGTCACTGGCGGTTGTGCTCTCTGCTGTGCTCTGTGTTATCTTGTGTGTTGTTTCCACTGTTCTTCTGCTATTATTTCCCAATTCACTCGACTAATTCGACAGCAAATTATTGTCACACCAACACTAGGTTTAAAAATCAATATCTCTCCTTTCTCCAAAGATTATAACCGGTTCTGCTTCTCTGCTAATCAAACTACCCGATTAGCAATGTCCTCTAGCACTCTCTCTCTCCACTCTCTCTTCCTCTCCTCTCCTGTTCTGTGTGCCACATGTGTATTTATTCTTCTGCCTCCTTTTATGATAGCACCTCTTGTCATAGATGCAGGATGGTGGTAAAATGGAGGCGAAAATTAATGAGTCAGAATCACAGCTCCGCACTTTAGCTAGCTAGCCTCCCCCCTTTAGCCAGTGCGGACCAACCTAGACAAGCTCATACGGCAGCTGGGATCTAGTCCGGGAAGCTGGGTGACTGTCCGAGACAAGAGGCATAGTCGTAGGCAGCAGCCCCCGGTTTACCACCGACCAGTTCACGTTTCCAACAGGTTGTCCCCTCTCAGCGACACACCCGCTGAGAAGCCGACTCTAGTGATTGGCGATTCTATTCTGAAGAACGTGAAGTTAGCGACACCGGCGACCACAGTGAAGTGCCAGAGCAGGCGACATCCAGTCTTATCTGAAACTGCTGGCTAAGGGCAAACATAAACACGCTAATATTGTTATTATCGGCAGTAGCGACACCCAACTTGGCCAGTCGGAAGTCACAAAAATGAATGCGGAATCGGTGTGTACTTTTGCTAAAATGATGTAGGGCACTGTAGTATTCTCCTGCCCCCTCCACAATCGGACCAGTGATGACATGTTCAGATGCTTGTCATCGTTTAACCGCTGGCTGTCGAGGTGTTGCCCCAAAAACTAATTTCTAGGAATATGGCCGATTTTATTAGAAATCCAAAACCCTGACAATTCCGAGTCGAGACCAGGAGGCAGAGCCGCAGTTTAATCAGAGCGGTCACCTGCCGAGAATAGAATAGTCTCTTCTCTATGTTTAGGTCTATAGAAACTGTCTGTCCCCCGACCACCTAAATTTAGAAAGCTTAATAAACCCAAACTAAACAGAAGTGGAGCTAGAAACAAAAACCTAACTGAAATTAAAACAGCCACAAAGTCAGTCTCAAATTACACTGTGATCAAATGTGGACTGTTGAACATTCGATCGTTATCATCAAAATGACTACTAGTAAATGATCTCATAGCTGATCATCGTATTGATTTACTTTGTATAACTGAAACGTGGCTGCAGCAGGATGAGTATGTTAGCATTAATGAAGCTACACCCCCAACTCATGTTAACTTTCATATCCCTCGTACCACAGGTCGAGGAGGGGGGGTGGCTGTAATATTTCAGTCAAGCCTATTAATCAACCCCAGACCAAAATCTGGCTGCAGGTCTTTTGAAAGCCTCACTTTTAGTCTTTCCCGCTCAGACTGGAAAGGTGAAAAACCAGTTCTGTTATTGACAGTATACCATCCACCTGGTCCGTACTCAGAATTCTTATCAGAGTTTTCTGAGTTTATATCAGAGGTAGTACTCAGTACAGATAAAATCATTATACTGGGAGATTTCAATATACATGTTGATGTAGAAAGCGACAGCCTTAGTTCTGGGTTTCTTTCCCTACTAGACTCAATTGGCTTTTCCCAGCATGTGAATGAACCCACTCACTTCTACAATCATATCCTTGATCTTTTTCTAACATATGGCATTGAAATTGACAAGCTAACGATTCTTCCCCAAAACTCTCTCCTGACTGACCATTACCTTATTACATTTGAGTTTAATTTAATGGGCTATTTAAATGTGGCTAAAGAGAACTTTTGGTCATCATTCCCAACAATGCCATATTCAAATGAGGATTTCTCCCATACACAGGTTGATGACCTTATGACTAGAATGGCCACACTGTATTCAAATCTCGACAATGCCGCCCCTCTCAAAAAGAAAGTATTCAAACTGAGGAGGCTGGCTCCCTGGTATAATTCCCAAAGAAATTGGTGCTCCAGTAAGTCAGAAGAGTCTCACAGAGCCTGGAAAGATAGCCTAAAAACATATAGAAAAGCTCTAAGCAGCGTTAGAAGAAAATATTACTCAGCACTCATAGAAGAAAACAAGAAAAACCCCAGGTTTCTCTTCAGCACTATAGCCAGGCTGACAGAGAGCCATAGCTCAGTTTAACCAGTGATCCCCTTAGCTCTAAGCTGTGATGATTTTATTAACTTTTTTACAGATAAAATTTTCACGATCAGAGAAAGAATTTATCAGCTCTTGCCTATGTTAGAAAAAAATCTCCTACTGAATACAGCAACTCCTGAATCAGCTGCAACGCCTCTTTTACATCAGGACTCACTCTCACCTCTGAATCTCTCAGAGCTAGCTTCTATAGTTTCATCATACAGACCGTCAACCTGTCTATTACCTACTAGCCTCTTTAAAGAGATCTTTTATTTAATTGAGTCGTTCATTCTAGATTTGATTAATCTGACTTTATTTCTGGGTTATGTACCTCAGGCACTTAAGACTGCAGTCATCAAACCCCAGCTTAAAAAGCCTAATCTTGATCCAAATGTTTTGGCAAACTATAGACCGATATCGAACCTTCCATTTATTTCTAAAATCATTGAGAAAGCTGTAGCAAAACCACTACACAAACATCTGGAGGGGAACAGTTTGTTTGAACAGTTTCAATCAGGATTTAGAGCCCATCATAGCACAAAACAGCGCTGGTTAAAGTCTCCAATAACATTCTAATGGCTTCAGACAATGGATCAGCCTCCATATTTCTCCTTCTAGATCTCAGTGCTGCATTCGACACCATAGATCATAATATTTTACTACAGAGACTGGAACATGAAATTGGAATTAAAGGAACTGCACTAAGGTGGTTCAAATCCTACTTATCAGATAGACATCAGTTTGTTCATGTTAACAACAGCTCCTCCTCATGTACTCAGTCATGGAGTCCCGCAGGGTTCAACATTATCAGGAAACACAGCATCAACTTCCACTGCTATGCAGACAATACTCAGCTGTACCTATCAATGAAGCCAAATGAAGTCACTCAGATAGTCAGACTGCAGGCATGTCTTGAAGACATAAAAGTCTGGATGACTGGACATTTTTTGCTTCTCAACTCTGACAAAACAGAAGTTATTGTACTCGGCCCTAAGCACCTCAGAAAAATACTATCTAATCATCTCATCAGTCTGGACGGCATCACTTTGGCTTCCAGCTCCAGAAAAAGAAACCTTGTAAGAAACCTTGGAGTAATTTTTGACCAGGACATGTCCTTTGTCCCTCACATAAAACAAGTTAATTGGGCAGCTTTCTTCCACCTGAGAAACATTAGGAAAATCAGAAACATCTTTTCTCAGGATGATGCAGAAAAACTGCTCAATGTATTTGTAACTTCTAGGCTGGACTACTGTAAACCATTATTATCTGGATGTCCAAACAAATCTCTAGAAGGCCTTCAGTTGATTCAGAACATTGCTGCACGAATATTAACAGGAACTAGAAAAAGAGATCATATCTCTCCTGCTGCTCTTCATTGGCTGCCAGTAAAATATAGAGTAGAATTCAAAATCCTTCTTTTAACATATAAAACTCTTAATGGCCAGGCTCCACCATATCTCAGAGAGCTCATAGTTCCTTATTGTCCTAGTAGGCCACTCCGCTCTCTAGATGGAAAGTTTACTTGTGGTTCCTAGAGTCTCCAAGAGTAAATCTGGAGGCAGATCGTTCAGTTATCAGGCTCCTCTTATATGGAACCAACTTCCAGTATCGGGGCTCTCCCTTCCTCCCCCCTTGCATGCGCTGATAAGAACCATCCTTCTTAAAAAAAACACAGTTTCACCCAGTTCTACACATTTATACTGTATTTACTAACCATGTTCTGCCAAAGTCTCTGTCTCTCCCAGTTCCTCTTCTCTCTCTCTCTGTCCTCATCTTGCAGGCGGTGACTCATCCCCATCCCATGTTCCTGCAGCACCTGCCACATCTTCATGAATTCTGTACTACAGCTCAACTCCATGAGCTTCATGCAGCAACATATTCCTGCCTACACCCCCCCTCCAAATGCCTATCTCACTCTCTCTCTCTTTCCCGCTCTCTCTCCCACTCTCAACCCAACAGGTCGAGGCAGATGGCCGCCCCCCCAAGCCTGGTTCTGCCCAAGGTTTTCTGCCTCTTAAAGGAAGTTTTTCCTTGCCACTGTCGCCAAGTGCTTGCTCATCAGGGGATTTGTTGGGTCTCTTTAAAAAATTTTATAGAGTTTGGTCTAGACCTGGTCTATATGTAATGTGCCTTGATGTAACTCTGTCATGATTTGGTGCGATACAAATAAATCTGATTTGATTTGATTTGATTTATTTATTCATAAATTTGCTTTGGATTGATTAATTAAAACATTGCAGTAGTCACACATGTTAATTGAAGTTACATTTATGAACAATAGTTAGAGAACACAAAAAAGAAAGCACAATTATGAACAATTTGTAGAGGTCACCAGCATGGTAACAGCCATGCTGAGAACCCGCTCTGTAACAACATAATAGTTTATGAGCTGCTGTTCTGAAGCCTCTAGTTTGAAATTTTGCCATCGCCATCTTGGTTTTTGAAACCAGTGGAAATCATGTTTGCCAATCACTGTTAAGTTAAATAAATAAATAAGTTAATTCATGGTTAAAAAAGAGACAAATAATTACAGCTAAAATGTTATTTACATGTCGCAAGAAATAAGAAATGGTTATTATTGTTTAATCAGAGATTTCATTTAATTTGGAAGCTTTGAGTTGAGCTACGTTATGTGCTTTACGGCACAAGTGGTCATATACAATAGGAGCAAGCAAGGATGTAATTTGCACGGGGGGTCAAAATTAGATAACCCCCCCCCAGTATAATCACATCATTCTTGCCCTTGGGAGCAAGGCACTTTGATTGTAAGTAGATAAATTTCCCAGATGATAGGGAAGGCCAAGACAAATTTTAACATTGATGGGTGAGATTTCGAGGACACAGGAATATGCTGCTGTCATCTGACACACTCTGGCACCTTTTCTTATGTATATAGAATGGATTCAGCAAAGAGTTTTAATGAAGTTAACTTGTGCAACTATTCACCGGGGAGTATAATGTGTTGAAAACATGTCACGGCAATGAAATGTTCCACTGAGCTAAACTAAAAGAGACTGGGAAGTATAGTTTGTGCACGAAGTCTTCTTGTAAATTAGTGTATTTCTTTGCACGTTGGACTGGAATGAAAGTGAAGACAGAGAGAGGCAGAGTGTGACGAAGAATAAAAGAGAGAGAGAGAGAGAGAGAGCGTGTTAGTGTAGAGTGTGTATGAAAGAATGAGTGTGAGAACCAAGAGAAACGTCATCTGCTTGGACTGGACAACGGGATTTTAAACATACAGGCACCGTACGGAGGAGGAACAGTGCCTCCACTGTGTAGCCGGACAGAGGGTCACTGTGCTCGGACAGGAAACCATTAGAGGTACTGGTCCTCTCAGCAGCGGCAGCGGGCCTGAATGCTGGAGGACACCGCGCGAAGTGACACTGGGAGCGGCCGTTAGTGCGTGATTGACTGGGGAACATGGCTTCTTCTCCGGTCACACCAGCATCGCTCGAAGGAGGGACACCTTCACCCACAGGGAACGAGGAGCTCTGTACCACCCGACAGGTACACGCTTTTTCCTTTCTTCTGAGTCGTGCAATTAACTTACGCCAAACTTTTCTTGAAAATATATGAATTTAACATTAAATAGGTACATAAACAGGGATGCGTGCGATCCGTTGCGTATTCTTTATATTCCCTGACACAGCAGAAATCGCTCTTTATTTCGGCCAACACTAAATACTTTAACCGACTCTCGATCTTTAATTCGGTTGAACTATTAGCGGTTTTATCCTGTTCTTTCATCATGTCAGTGGTAGCATTAGAGCCATTCTTAAAGTTCCTAACTGTGATATATGTGCAACTTGCATCATTCAGTACACATCGATTTTTACAGACATTTACAGACGCCTGAGTCATGCCCTGTCACTATTATTTGGTAATGCCAAAGGAGCAGTGAACTGGATTACATTTGAAGGGGGTTTAGTACAGCGTCAGTGATAACGGAGGGCACGGAGAACGCAGCCTGTCCCACAAAGAGACCTAAGTGTCTGACAGGGAAGGCGGTTCCCTCAATGTGTCACTTGCGTGGTTCAAATTACTGCTGGAAAATCATGAAGTTCTCCTGCCTGTTACTTCAAATGCGTTTTACCCTGAAACTGTTTTATTTTATTTTATTTTATTTTTTTGCCACGTACTGAAAATATATTTTATTCTACCACAATAGAATTTGCAGGATGTTTCCTACTCGATGCTTTAACATGGCTCATCTTAGAATCCCAGCCTTGTGCTCATTAGAATAGAAATGCAGTCTGTGAAACTGCGGGTTATGGTGTGAGGCAGGTGAATCATACGCAGGAGATCTGATATATGTTTCTGCAACATGGAGTGCTCTGACATTCAGCCACTGCACCATGTTGTATTTGTAAAGGTCAATTTGTTTACAGCTTGCTTCACATTGATGCCTTCACAACAGGTGTAGCGTGGTGTCAGTGTCACCAGTCTGACGGCTCTGATGTCCTAATGGGTGCATGGTTGGTGTGACAGGAATTCAGAAGTGAATGTGAATGTGAACAGTTGGTGTATGTGCTCACAGGGTGTAGTACAGCTGCAGAATTTTCTTTTTTCACCATGACCTTGTGTGAAATTTAAATTGACCACTGAGCAGCAGTAAAATATGACAAACACTGACCTGAACATAGATGGTAGGTTGAATGGAAGATTTATCATAGCCTGTGCTGCATTAGAGGCACAAATTTAATTCAATACAATTGACATATTTTTACTTACTAAACAGCTAACTTGGGGAGCTTATTTGACTGGTCATCAGCCGGACTGGACAGCATGATAGTCAGCCCTCCTGCTACTTTACCTTCGTTGTGCAATTTTGTCACTGGATCCACTGTCAGTGACCCAGAATAACATGAACCTTACTGCCAGTTTCAGTTGTCATTAGGTCATCATATCTTGTGTCAGCTGTATGTGATGGTAAATTTTAGTGTTGCCACTCTGAACCTCTGATAAAATGATGAGATAATTTTTTTGTTTACATGATATTTGCTGATATGCTCGCATGGATAGTGGATAGTAGTGTGTTGTGCAGTGTTTGTGCCATGACAATGTTCCCCACAGATTTAGATTCTATATGTGGCACTAGCTGAGATTAGGTGTAATAATTAAAATGATATTATTAAATAATTACAGTAATATATATGAGTTTCTTTAATTGCTCAGGCCTTTGTGACAATAAATAACAATATATGCACCAGTAGCCTGGAAAACTGTTGGCCATGGTTTTCTCTGCATCCTGTAGAGTCTTAGAAGAAACCACTGCTCTACCCTTAGCTTTTTATCAGTCAGGATAAAGAAGAATAACCTCAGACTTGAGGTAGAATAGGCTGAGAGGCAGGGATGTCAACTGTCAGTCTTCCCATTTAAAACAATCTTTCACATTCTGCCTGTTATCTATTAGCCAGTGTTTTCCATTCAACCACAGTTGCAGTATCCTATTGGACAAATGAGCTCCTGTGCCCTTTGATGCAAAATACTGAAATGACATAAACACGCTCACCCCAATCTGTATAACTTCTATCTGGATTGTTCTTGGATTTTACCACATCACAACTTGAGACTGGAAGTTTTTCCTTCGTGCTGTATGTAAGAATTTTACATTTATTTATTTATTTATTACAATTCAATTAGATTTATTGTGTTAAAAGTTGCTGGTTGAAATGTGCCATGAAACACAGCATTGTACAAAAAGAGGATGGCTAACTTAATTATGAGAATCGTAACTGTCTTGTGCCCATGTATTTAGAGCTCTGTTCTTCATAGAAAACTTAATGACTTGACAGGATTCAATATCTGAAATTTCACTAAAATTCAACACATTTGCAAAACTTCTTACTGCTTGCACTTACTGCACCACTAGCTCTGCAGTTTTCTTTTGGTGGTATCCATTTATTCATGTGATTGATGTTGTAAACAATCCAACCTTTTCTGTTTTGCGCTGATTGAAACATGATTCCCCTGTTCCTGTACGTCTGGTATCAACCAAGGATGGCAGAGTTAACTCAAAGCTAATACAGTTTTGAGTAGAAATCAAAATACTATGAAATTTGTAACTGAGTCGCTTATTAAATGTTGCAGTTCTTGTGCCTGTTTTTTAATTTTTTTTTTTTTATTTTTATGGTTCAGTCACTTCTCACAGACACATTGACATGCTATGTTTACTGGCAGCATCTTGGAAGTTTGTTGTGGTAAGCAGTTGTTGAATCTATCCAGTAGTTGGAGAGAAGAGAAAATAAATCGTGTCCCATTCTTTATTTTCACCCAAACCCTGTTCCACTTTGTATCTAGGGGTTGGTGTATGGCAGGGTGAAGGGGTTACAATGAGGAAGGGGATTATCCCTTTTTGTATCTACTAGGGATGAGCGAGTACACCACTATCTACTTCTTCTCCCCAGTGCTTATATTTACTGGTGCACATTTAATGTTATCAAGTTAGAGTCACTGTATGTTCTGTTTGTATTTTCCATGGCATCTTCTTTTGTTCTTGTTCTCTTGTCCTCTCCTTGCCCCCCCCATATCTCCCTCTCTCAACCCAGAGAGATGGATGCCCTCCTTGAGCCTGGTTCTGCCTGAGGTTTCTGCCTCTTAAAGGAAGTTTTACCTTGCCACTGCTACCAAGTGCTTGCTCTTGGAGGGATATGTTGGGTCTCTTTAAGAACTCCCTAAAGAGTTTTGTCTAGACCTGCTCTATGTGTAAAGTATGTGTAACTTTGTTGTGACTTAGTGCTATATAAATTGATTTGATTTGATTAATTGTTTGTTATCATACCCCATTGTAGTTTACAGGCCAACTTCAACTTCATTGCACATCCATTCTTTATGTATACAACTTGTTTTTAGTCCCTGACAAGTCCAGCACATCCAGACTTACAACCATTCACACCAATAGTTAAAGCCACTAAACAACCTAACCTGGACTGTCCACAGAACCTGAAGGGAAAATACACAAGCACAGAGAGGTCAAGCAAATTCCATAGAGACAGGCTCAGGCTGGGGTGTCAAGGCCCAAACCAGTGCTAACCACTGAACTGCTACAGTTAGCAATTGCACTTCAGGTGATATGACTTAGGTTAGGACAGGTTTTAGATTATTTGGCTTGATTTACAGCTTTTCTTCTCATTGTTTTACTCTGCAGGGAGTTCACGATTAACCTTTGATGGAAACCAAATTCTTCTCAGATTTGTGTTAGGCAATGTAAACAGTATTAACCTTTAACCAGAAACTTTAGCTCAATCAGGTTGGATAGGGACCCCCATTGCATCTTCAGGTGCCTTCACAGATGGTCTGGTTAGGTAGTCTCAGGTCTGGACATTGGCTGAGCCACTCAAGAGCAGCCGGGACTTGTCCCAAAGCCAACTTGTGTCCAGCACCATAATCTCTTGCATTTGGCTACATTCATCCTTCCCTCATTTCTTACCAATCTGCCTGTTCCTGCTGCGGAGAGCACTGGAAATTGATTGGCTGGACCTCCAAATCTAATTTTCTTGCACCCCCCCAAAAAAAATCATGGTCGCTCAGAAACTGATTTACTACCCAAAATGATAAATCTGACATGACCCATACCCATAATAACACCAATGAATCACTAAATCATGAATGAAGAATTCATATTTTTCCTGTAGTGTCATTGTCAAAATGCCTCATGGGATAAAGGCTTAAGGGGAGCAGGGCAGCATAGACGTTAGCGCTGTTGCCTCACAATTAGAAGATTCCCGGCCTGGAGCCTTTCTGTTTGAAGTTTGCATGTCATCATGCCTGTGTGAGTTTCCTCCCGGTACTTCGGTTTCCTCCCACCATCCAAAGACATCCTGTTTAAGTTAATTGGTGATTCTAAATTGTTCGTAGGTCTGAGTGTGAGTGTGAGTGATTGTTTGTCTCTGTCTGTTTCTGTGTGTTGGCCCTGTGATGGACTGGCGACCTGTCCAGGGTGTACCCCGCCCTTGTCAAATGTGAGCTGGTATTGGCTCCAGCACTTCCCGTGACCCGGAAACGGATAGTGGTACAAGATGAATAAAGGCCTAAACTGCTCCCACTGATACAGTTTAAAATGAAATATATGAAGTTGTGTTGTTTAGGTTAACAATACACAACTTTTAACAGTTTCAATTGGAGCATTAGAAGGAAGTGATACACAGTAAAAAAGGCTTATGGAAATAAACCATTATATAAATAAGCAATAAAGCAGGATTGCTAATTTTTTATGCTTTTCGATCTATGAACTATGGCTGGCAGTAATCACTAGATGGCTATAAAATCGGATTCATCTTCCTGCCTACCAGCCTCAACAAACTAGGCCATTCAGTCAGCCTGCCTCAGTCAGTATCTCATACATACATGCACATACATGCAGACACAAACTGCTGAGGGAAAGGAAAAGAATGAAAATATTTTCAGTTTTGCAATGTCACCGCAGCCATCTACTTTCTGGTTCCTGTAGGTCAGATATACAAGTGCAGATACGCACATGCACATATCATTGATTTTTCATATCTTTAGTTTGCTAGCTATGCTGTATTTTGCCAACAATGCTCAAATTTAACTGAAGGGAACTGACTGGAATGGCCAGTTCAGTCGCAGAAAAAACTACATTCTGCAGGAATATCACCTTGTCAATAAACAGAAAACTTTGAATAAAGTTATTTTCTTATCATGACTACCTCTAAATAGGGAGTTATTTGGATAACTCAATATCTTGATAGATAATAATAAACTAAAATAATCAAAATAAGAGTTACAATTTGAAAAAAAAAAGATACTTTGTTGATGCTACTTTCTCATAATGACTTAATGTTTCAAAATTAATTTAAAATACTCTCACAAATTATTGAGCTGATTAATAATTAATAATTAGTTACTTCTCAAATTAAGCAACAAATTACCAGGCTTTGGGAGTAACAGAAAACATATTGTTATTTAATTAGGATACAAGAAAAAGTGACTGTATAATTATGATTTAGTAGCCTTACAATTTTAATGCATTTTATGTTATTTCATTTTGTTCGTTTAAAACTGGAGAGATGTTGAGATTTAAAGAAATATTTACAAGAACGACTGGTAATATTAGCTACAGTTAATGTTAGTTATCATATTATCTGCTTCCTCTGAAAGATATTTAGGGGCTTTCAAAACTTTGTTGGATGTCAGATGCTACCATAAACTGGAAGTATTTGCTCCGTGACTGTGCAGCAATAAGCAGCAGATCCATACTGTGAACTAAAACAGAGTGTATTGTGTCTGCCATTTAAAAGAAGCTGATTATTTATTTATTTATTTATTTTTTTTGCTTAATTAACTGTACTATGTGGTCAAGACTTTCATTGTAGGAGTATAAACTACAGCCTAAATGTGATTTTTTTTTCAGTGTATTATAAAATTGCATTGTTCTGTTGTGTACAGTGGGTCATTGATATTTGTTTTCTTTTGTCTTTCTTATCATATTTGGTATTGTAGTAATCTTAAAGTAATGAAGTTACATTACTTCAATATCGTGGTATTTGGATTATGTCACTGATTACATTGTTCAACAGGTAAATAGTAACTGTTTCGGTATACATTTTTAAAGAAACTCTCCAAAGCCAGCTAATTATCATAAAATAGCAGTACTTCATAATGATGTGTTTCTCATATTAATGACTTAATTTCTCAAGATTATAACTTAATATCTTAACATACGTAGTTTTACAAAATATTGTCTGTGTAATTTATTAATGTTTCAGGAATATTGTAAGTTGATAGATAATGAAGACTTAGTGTCTCAACATAATAAACCTTGCTGACTTACTCACAGCAGTTTGTTTTTTGTCACTGTTGCCTGATAAAAGGTTGATGTTCTTGTTTTCTTTTGCTGATGCACAGAAAACAACATTCCACATGTTGTGGTGCTGTTGATGTGAACTACATGAAGGGATTGCACTTAAGTAAAATAATAACTTTGTGTGATATCATCCAGATTAGCAGTGAAGATCAAACTCATGGGTGACAGACGTGTGTCACTCATTCAGATGACAATGAAAGCCAACCTGCACTTTACCTGTTTGATTTATTTAGTGTATTGTCTTTGGTTGTTGTATATCTTTCTAAGATTTTTCACTGACTTGATTAAGTTTAATGATATAAACAGTTTATAACTCTTGCAGATATATGCTAACAAGAGTGACAATTACTGCATCCGCCTAATGATAGCATTTATCTTAAAGCAACAATTATCAATAGACCTTGTATATAATACAAGGCATATATATATATATATATATATATAAATTGTCATCTCCATTATGTCATTGAAAAGCTCTTGCAAGGATCATCTCATTTTATTTTCTGTACTGCTTATCCATCAGGGGCGTAGGGGGTGGGATGAACCCAATCCCAGCTGATGGGATTCAGTGGGCAGGGCTCACTCTGGTCTATCAGAGGGCCAACATATAGTGACAAACAACCATTTACACTCACACTCATGCCTACTGCTACAATTGGTCTTTCACAATAAACAGTAAAAAGTAAACCTTACATTTTCCCTTTGACTGTACTATAAATACTCAGTAGTCAGAGGACAGTCCAGATTTCTGTTGCGTGCTGTGCACCACGTATGGCAGGGTGATGGGTTCCTGGCAGCCAGGCATCAGTCCACACAGATGTGCAGCTCAGCTGGTTAAAGCCAGATGGACCTACCTCAGTCTGCAGTATCATGCTGGTGTTCAGTCAGCCTAAAGCTGTGGCTCTGCACTCACAGCTCTGACTCATTGTCTTTGGAGTGATAGCATCATATCTTTGAATTACTGGGGATTTCCTCCTCTCCTTCCTCACATGTTCTCTCTGTTATCTTTAAGCTCTCACTCTCAGTTCGTTCCCAGAGTCCTCGCATTAGCCAGCATTATGTTTCTCTTATCATGACCCCCACAAATCCCATTACATGTTCTTCCACATCAGCTGTTGACAAACCAACCATGGGCTATGATGATGCATGAGGCCAGATTAATTAAACAGGGAGGACACATCAGAGAGACAAGTACAGTCATAGTCTTTCCTTCAGAAGTTGTACTGTATATAACCTCAGTGTGACGTATGTGTATGGAACCCAAATGCAGCAATCCAGAGCTCAGGAACAGTTGGTGATGACTTATTTTCACAGCAGTTAAACAGGAGTTTTAGCAGGTGAATTAGCTTAGCGTTCAGTTCACATTTCAGGCTGGTAGCCCAAAAATTGTCTCTGGCTATCTGGCTTGAGAACGGAGATGAGTTCAACCTGGCTGCGGGACCGAGGAGGGGGGCATGCACCCTCGGACCCGTAAAACTCTGTCCTTCGGTGGCCAGGAGAAACGGGAAAAGGCTTTCTTTGAATGAAGCCGTCGACACTTGGTGTCCGGAGCCAGACGGATCAGCTGAAGGTGCAGACGAATCGATGAGCGGCGAGCTGCGGAGGAGTCGAGGCCAGGCAGAAGAGTCGAAACAAGGAGAGCAAGCAGACGCTGGAGACGCCGAGGCTGAACCCGTGGTCAGAAACAGAAGGCAGGTTGGTACGCTGAGATGCCACCTGTCGAGCAAGTAGCTTCCTTTCATATATTATAATTTTAACATTGGACTCTGCATTTTATAACATTTTTCATGTATTCATTCATCTTCTACTGTTTATCTGCTTTGTGTTTGTGGCGGTTACTGGAGCAAATCCCAGCTCACATTTGGCGAGGGCGGGGTACACCCTGGACAGGTCGCCAGTGCATCACAGGGCCAACATACAGACAGAGACGGAACAATCACTCACACTCACACTCAGACCTACAGACAATTTAGAGTCACCAATGAACCCAAACTTGATGTCTGTGAATGGTGAGAGGAAACACGAGTACCAGAAACCCACACAAGTAGAACATGGAAACTCCGCTAGGGAATCAAACCCACCACCTTCTTATTGTGGGCCAAGAGTGCTAACCACTATCCATCCATCCATCCATCCCTCCTCATTTGCTTAGCCGAGGTCACGTCGTGGGGGCAGCAATTTCACCAGGGAGCCCCAGACTTTCCCCGGCCACATTGGCCAACTCTTACTGGGGATCCCAAGGCATTCTCAGGCCAGAGTGGATATATAATCTCTCCACCTGTTCCTCGATCTGCCCCAGGGCCTCCTCCCAGCTGTACGTGCCTGGGAGGCGCCCAGGAGGCATCCTAACCAGATGCCCGGACCACCTCAACTTGCTCCTCTCAATGAAAAGGAGCAGCGGCTCTACTCTGAGCTCCTCTCAGATGACCGAGCTGCTCACCCTATCTCTAAGGGAGAAGGCAGCCACCCTTCTGAGGAAGCTTATTTCGGTCGCTTGTACCCGTCGGTCATGATCCAGTTCTCATGACCATAGGTGAGGGTAGGAACGAAGATTGACCTGAAGATCAGGAGATTTGCTTTTTGGCTCAGCTCTCTTTTCGTCAAAGCGGTGCGATACAGCGACAGCGGTGCAGTATTACTCCCTCTGCTCCGATTCTCCGGCTAATCTCACGGTCCAAAGTCTCTCCACTCGTGAACAAGACCCCGTGGTACTCCTTCACTTGGGGCAAAAACGAATTTCCAACCCGGAGTAGACAGTCCATCGGTTTCCTGCTGAGAACCATGCCCTCAAAAGTGACCCCCTCACCCCATATTCCCACAGCACTCCCCACAGGAACTCCTGGCGGACCAGATCATATGCTTTCTCCAGGTCCACAAAGCACATGCAAACCAGCTGGGCATACCCCCCAGGCTCCCTCCAGCATCTTCACAAGGGTAAAGAACTGGTCTGTTGTTCCACAACCAGGACGGAACCACCCTGGTCTGCCACTCCTGGCTGGGCAGGGTCCTCTTGTTCCCTCTTCTGTTGTTCATGGGGTCTTTGTGGACCATTCTTTGTCTGGCCCCTCACCTTAGACCAATTTGCCATTGCAGACCCTTTCAGGAGCACAAAGCTTCAGACAACATGCAGCATAACAACCAGATCCACAGGGACATGCAAAGTGTCCACCACGATAAGGTGATGGTCCCCGGAGACGGAGTATTAACATGACTTTAGTTTTTCATTTCAGTTTCATCCTTAGTCTCTTTTTGTGATCCCATAAGCTCTGGCCTGGACTTTAAGCAATAATGTGTCTTTGTCCTTGGAGTTATGCATCACTCCTACAGCTCTGCAGAATGTCATCAATCCAGTTTAACACTGTGGATCTAGAGTGATAAGCACATTGGCCTTTGATTCCTTACAGCTAACCTCAACTACACCTCTGGGCAACAGTTTTTGGGTTTTTTCATTTTCCTTTCCTTTCTGAAGGCATTGATGACATATTTGCAGTGGTGTGGGCTCATAGAGACTATTTAGATAGGCCTCAGGCAGCTGGCCGTGGGCATGTGTCACATTGATGGCATGCCATCTGAGGCTCCTGGGGTTGCATATGAAGTTACTGTAGCTGCCAGCGCGTGAGTGTGTTTGTCTGTTGTGTGCACGAGGACCAACAGGACGTGTAAAGCAGCGCACAACATTGGTAGAATAAAGTACAAACTGGAAGCTCTTCAATTAATGTAATGAGTCTGAATAGCAGTCAGTGTCCACCAATAGTCAGCCGTAGGGCCAAAGACCACACTCTTTCCCACCGAAAAACACAATTGGGCATTTGATCAGACAGCTCTTTTCATGTCATGCAAGGTCTTGGCTTTGAAAAAAAGAACTTTACATCAGTAAGCTCTGATCGCATTATGATGTTAAACTGACAGTATGAATAGCCTGAGTTTAAAATATGGCGAGTTTAGCCGATTGAATGTATGCTAAGTTTTTGTGGTCTGTCCAGACTAAAAGGTGTTTCAGACCCCTCCAGCCAGTGGCGTCATTCCTTGAGTGCAAGCTTAACTGCTAACAACTCTCTGTTGCCTACATCGTAATTCTGCTCTGCTGGCGACAGTTTACATGAGAAAAAGGCACACAGATGCCTCTTACTGTCCACGTCAGAACCTTGTGACAGGACAGCCCCCACCCCCGACCTCAACAAATTAAGTGTTTCAAGGGATCAGGCTGGGTCAGAATTGGCGTGGAGCAAAACAGCTTCCTAAGTTTAGCAAAAGTGAGTCCAGCCTCCTCAGACCAGGTGAAGCAGGACGCTGGGGAGGTGAGTTTAGTGAGGGGAGTGGCTACTCGGCTATAGTTCTTGATAAAGCGACGGTAAAAATTGGCAAACCCTAAGAAACGCTGCAGCTGCTTACGTTTACTGGGCGTGGGCCAATCAGTAACTGCCTGAATCTTGGCTGAATCTGGAGCAATTTCACTGCTCTTAATGATGTAGCCCAGGAAACTCAGTGTCAGCATGAAACTGGCACTTCTGCCTTCACAAAGAGTTTGTTCTCCAGAAGCCGTTGCAGGACTTACTTAACGTGGGTGACGTGCTCGTCAAGGTCATTGGAGAAAAAAAACAAAAACAAAATGTCATCAAGGTATACAAACACAAATGGTTAAGGAAATCCCGGAGCACATTGGAAAACTGCAGGGGCATTGGTAAGACCGATAGGCATCACAAGGTATTCAAAATGACCTAGGGGGGCATTAAATGCGGTCTTCCACTCGTCCCCCCCTTGAATATGCACTAAGTGGTACGCATTTCTAAGGTCTAATTTAGAAAACACCTTAGCACCTTAGCCGAATGGAGAAGAAGTTGTGGGTATTTGTTTCTAATGGTGATACTATTCAACCCACGGAAGTCAATACAGGGATGGCGTGTCCTATCCTTTTTAGAAACAAAGAAGAACCCTACCCCAAGAGGGGAGGAGGGCGGCTGGATTATACCTGCTGCCAGGGACTCATTAATGTACCCCTCCATGGCCTCTCTGGTCTAGACGAGTTATACAGCCTGCTGGAGGGCAGAGGGGCCCCGGGGATCAAATCAATAGTGCAATCATAGGGTCGGTGAGGGGGAAGTGACCGAGCCTTCTCCTTACTAAAAACCTCTATCAAGCCATGATACTCAGAAGGAATGTTAGACAGGTCAGGAGAACCCAAAGATTCTACTGAAGATTCTGACTGAAGGTAGCATGACAGAATGTACTCCAGCTAACTATTCTTCCTGCTGACCAATCGATATGGGGGTTATGTAACTGGAGCCAGGGCAGACCCAGCAGAAGTAGGGTCGCAGGCGCAGAGATTACCTTAAAACTAATTAGCTCTCGTGATTGCCAGATAGGATCAGTGTAACCGGCTCCGTCACACACACACACACCAAGTGCTATGCAACTTAGGCCTAACTGCTTAACCACCTGTGAGTCAAGAAAATTGTCCTCTGCTCCAGAATCCAACAGATCCTGCAGGGGGAGGGAGGTCTGATAAACACTTAGGGTGGCAGGAAGCTGAAAACGGAGGGACGGGGAAGCAGAAACCTCAGAGTGGGTTGGAGTGGGTTGGCCCTCCCGGTGTTGTGGCCCCCACTGTCAGAGCTGCAATACTGTTGACAGTTATCCAAATCTATGGCTTGTGAAATAAGACTCAAGGTTAGCTGTTAAGCTTGCTGCGTACAGGCTTCATTCAACCCTGAGGTAAATGCAGCTCTCAAAGCTGCCTCATTCCATCCAAAATCAGCGGCTAGGGTCCAAAAGTCAACTTAATAGGTTGAGTACTGCAGGTGCATGAGCCAAGCCGAAGCTGAGCCCTTATAGTTGGGATGATCAAAAACAGACTTGAATCTACTGAAAACAGTGTAGGGAACCAATTCCAAGGAAAAGCTTGAAGAAAAAAAAATTGCCTCAGCCCAAGCCAGGGCCCTCCCTGTAATGTAATGTATTGTAGCTTAGATCTGTCAGAGACAAAGGCTTGAGGTTTCTGAGAGAACATCACCTCATACTGCAGAAGGAATCCTCAACATAAGTCCATCTGACCAAAATATGGTGGGGGGTACGTGGCGTGTGACTCCCGAACATTTGTTGCAGGAACAGGCTAGTGACGAGTGGATTTATTTCCAGAGTCAAAAAATTAACATAAGATGATTCCAGTCACTTGGGAAATAGCTGGGCTCAGTACACAAATTAAGGGCGGCCAGACAATTGGGCAAAATGACACATCCATCATCAAACATCAGTTGACAGTGCATTTTTTAACCCAGGAGTATGGGTGACACCCTTGGGGAAATGTTAAGAGAAACACAATGTATTGTTTGAGTTCACCGATCAGTACAGTCACTACTTTACTTATGACCATTCATGTTATGAACATTTAGAGATACAGAGAGAGTGGCAAGTTAAAATTGTGTTCAGTGTACCTTTAGTTGGATTGCACCTTTGAATGAATGTTTAGTTTGTGTTGAATGGAATAGTTTGACTGGCATATTGCATTTGCATTTCTTCATAATTATATGTTGTCCATTTATTATTCTGTACTGCTTAAATAGTAAAACTTTTATTGTTGTCTGTTGCCAATGATCACCTCTAATGTCTAAGGTGATTATTGGCTGATATTGTCTTGACATGGTTGTAAAAATCTAGGTCTGAATTATGACAATACTATATTTCTATGGATTGAAGGATCAAGGATGAGCGATGATTTAAATGTTCTTCTTCAGCAATGATAACTTCTGTTTTCTTTGTTGTAGTGGTGCTGTTTTTTTAGACTCACTGAGTCTAATTATTCTCAGGATGAGTTGAGTATCAGTCACGAATTAAAAATACTGATAACACTGCACATTGCAAGGATGGCACAGTGTTACAGTGGTAAGCAACACTGATGGAGCGCACAGGGTCACCGATGGAGCAGATAAAATCAATGAAGGAGCAGATAGAGTCCCTGATGAGGCAGCTACAGGTGTTGAAGGAGCAGACAGAGAAATTGATGGAGCCAGTAAAAATGTTAGACATATTTTGACAGTTTTCCAGACAAAATATTGTGTGATTGTGTGCTTATAGGGGCGTTTGTGTCCTGAATGCCAATAAACAGTGGTACTGGAAAGTCTGGAGTGTTATCCACAGAGATGTTCTTAAGGTGTTTGTTCAGTGTAGAAAAAAAAGTAGTATTTCACCCGGTATATGTTCCACATTTATAGTGTGTCCATACTCATAATGACACAGCCTCCTGAGTGAGTTTTATTTTATTTGTGTGTTGCAGTTGTGTAATTTCAAGGTTTCCTAGCCAACAGCCAATGGCTCTTTGGCTGTAGTGCATGTGCTGGATTAAAGGAGTGTGATTTACCGGATTTTAAATGCCTTCAACTAGGTATTGCAGTTTTAATGTCACCTTGGCACCATTTTTCCTATGATCCATAAAGTTTGTTCAGACAAAAAGCAACGGGAAGCTTTTAGCACACCCCAAACCACCAGTTGTACAGACAATAGTTTGAAGCATGACAGAAGTCAACAACCATCTGATCTTAAGGTTAAAGACAAAGCTACAAGATAAACACTTTCTTTGCCCAAGGGGAAATATTTCAGACTTACATTGAGAGGTCTTCAGCCAAACCACATTCCTTGTTCAGTTAATTCATACTCAGTCACTTCTTCTTGTGTCTTTCCCATTGCTTCCTATCCTGACACACCACCTCTAAATAAATATAGCTGAAAGGAGAAACAAGATATCCCAAGAGTTATGAACAGATTCTAACTTTTGGAACGTTTCAAACATTGTTGGATGAGGCACAGTGATTCTGCCATGGGAAAGAAGCTGTTGCTTATAAGCTCATCTATTGTGAACACAAAAATGGCTGAAGCTCCTGTGAAAATCACTTGCACAGAAACCATATTCAACTGTAGAAAACTGCATAAATATTCCCTTTAATACTCAAACACCTTAGATATTAGATATTTTAGAATAGTTTTAATTGAACATACACACAAACAAGAACTTGCCTTGGGTTGTTTTTCAAATAAACATCATCATTGACCATCACACAGAAAATCAGTAGATTGACTCACTCTTTGCAGATCCTGTTTCCAGTGCAATACTAATAGGGAACCAGGACTAGAGCCAAACTTGGAACATCTTCAGACCTCCCTAAAAGGAGAAGGAACACTATCATAGTTGTCATAGCATTACCTACTCCAAATGCATGCCAATCTCAGTCCATCATTCCAATTCCCACGTTGAAACAATGTTGCTTCTAAGATTGTTAGTCTGGCTCCATAAATATGTTACTACAAACCTGACTCATTCAATACCAAAAGGTCTTAAACATGCTCCTAAATATGTTGTACTGGAACTTTTAAGATCCAGCTTCAACTCCACAGAACTTAAGGCCAAGCCAAGATGATTGTTGTTGTTTCTACCATTATCACCATTTAAGTATATACCCATTAGTATAAGATGCAGAATCCTTTGCAGGGGACAAATTTACATATCTAGTCTTGTAGATAGAAGGTTGTCTTTTATTAATGCACTGATCATGTACTTCTACTGATGCTGGACATCATTTTGTAATTGTCACTGCTCCACTGTCCCATCTCACTCATCCATGTCCTATCTATCAGGACATTTCCACTGCCTTCTGCTCCTTGATGTCAGTGAAGAAGGAATGTCATTCAGCAGACCTTGAGGTGAAGGTTATCATGGCCAAGGAGTGACTAGGTTTGAACCCTCATTCAAGCGAATTGCTCTCGCTGTCATCTAACACATAGCAGATCAATAGCACTGATGTGGGGCCCGTCAGGAGGATGCTGTATAAGCACATCAAGGACACACAGCCAAGCTGGTTTTGCTTTCTAACTGCATGTGGATATCAGCCAGTGTGTGTAATGAATTGTGTGTGTTTGTGTCATTTTGTGTGTGGGTACAGGCAATAATATTTGGCAGGAAATGTTGGAAATATCTGTTCAGTGAATGCATAAAAGAATTTGAGGATTTCATGCATTTCTCCTCAGCACTGTTTCATTTATAAAATCAATTTAAGAAATGTGAACAAATGACTCCAATGCTAAATATGGGCAGGAACAGTAAAGGACTGTATGAAAATTATTTGTGGCAGGTGATCAAAAAAGATGTTGGTTGGGTGTTGTGTAGTCTGGCCTTTTGGAGATTTATCCAGAGGGCCTTTTGGCATTTAATTCATCCAGAATTATTTGTTATCATCAGCCTTGCTTACTTCCTCCCTTACAGCTACAAGCTGTAGCTAGAGTAGCTACATGTGGATCCTAACCTAATCACTCAATGTGATCCTCATCACCAACTGTATTATGCATCATAACAAAAGTCTGAGCAATAAGAATATAACAATAGAAATGATAGAATATTGAAGTTACCAGAGAATTTTTTGTGTGTGATTGTTATTATTATTATTATTAATATAATTTATTTTATGTTATTATTTTTGTTGTTGATGTTATACTTTTTTAAAGGGGATAAAACATTTATGGAATAATTTTTCTTTCAAGAATAAGGATGAGCTGAATACAAGGATTTTTGAGGCAATTTATTCTTAATGTCTCTTGTCTGATAAATATCACTTTTGCTCATAAACACTGGAAAGCTGACAGAAAAATGAAGGAAAACAATGATGCTGCAGTTTATGATTAATACTAGTATTAATACTAGTATTTATTTACTTACATAAATACTTACTCTACTTACAATGGTTACTGACAGTTTCTATTCAGGTCTTCGATGCAAATTACTTCACCAGCCCATAAGTCAATTTGGTTTGTAACAAGATTTAAAGGTTTCAAATAATCACCTTGTTTTTATTTCCTCACTTGATATAATACAGTTATTGTAAACCACTATTTTCCATCCTACTGCCATTCGCACAGTAACCTTGACTTTCAGTTGTTCAATACTCAAATTCAAATTCCTTTCTTTTGTGAATCTGTCTGTGGTTGAAAGCAAAAGCTAACTTGGGCCATAAGTCGCAATTTTACAGTATTTTGTAAGACATTTCCATGATATCAACTAAGGGCCGAAATTAGAAATGTTACCCTGGAGAGAGTGGTTGAGTGTGGGTGTGGCTGGGTGAGCCTTCCCCCTGTGGATTGATTGGATTGAATTGTGGATTCAAAACCTAAATTTAATCCACATTCTTCCATTTCACAGTGTTACATGTTTTGTGTCTAATTGTTTAAAGCAATTGCGGTTGAATTAAAAAAATCTCCAGAGGTGGGGACTTTACTACAATAGCTGTTGTAGCTTCATTTGGTAAAATGGTTCAGGCATGGAATTCACCCCCAACTCGATGGCAGCTCTAAAGTTAGAGTAAACACAAGAAACTTGTGTGACAAAAAATGGACCAGACTCAGTGTGTAACTCCCTAACAACAAACTTTCGCCCTGCCCTATGTGCCCTGAAGATAATATCTAACTAGGGCAGTGAGCAGTGATAGCTGACATGACTTTGGGGTCATCAGGTGGGAACCTCCTTTCACCGATATTTCGTCTATTTAGGCCCACGACTCCTCCAGGAGGGACTACCTTTAGGGATGTATCCAATTCCTAAAGGTCCCAATGAGGTCTCGATGGTCTCAAAGAGGCTCAAACAGCCCACACCCTCCACTTAAATACACTCCCTGGATTTCTTCCTCTGCTTCTCCCAAGAGTCTGTCTACCTTAAGAGCTCCTCCTGCTAGGTCCCCAGCTACTATTACTTCTTCTAATTCAAATCCACTGACTGGATCTTACTGCCTCATCCAACATTTCCTTCACTATTTTCATCACACTCTGTCTCCTTCCTCCTAACTCCCTCATCAAAGCAACACCAGATCTTGCTACAAATCTTCTACATCACACTTCCACTGGACAAATCCTAACTTTCCATCCGCTAAACCGAAAAATTCTGAGTAGAAATTAGATCAACATTTTAGCAGCAGGGCAGCATGGCCACATCGTGGTTAGCACTGTACCCCCACAACAAGAAGTCCTGGGTTCAGTTCCCTGGGCCTGGGGCCTTTCTGTGTGGAGTTTGGATGTTCTCTGTCACAATATATGTCATGCCTCATGTTAGAGTTTATGATTTCTTAAGTTATAATATAGTTCAACTTCATTTAAACATTGGTTTATCTTGTGAAGTGAAATGTAGCTGTCTTTTTTCATTATCAGTTGTCTAATCACTTATACTATGACTGAGCAATTTTCAGGAAAAAACATTTTCAGCTGATTTTTTGGCCTTGATCCTGATTTTATTAAATAAAAGAAAAAAGAGGAAAAAAATGTATTCTTGACCTCGGATGAATGATCAGAATTAATTAAATTTTTATCTTTTCTCCTTAAATGTTTCTAAATATATTTATTATTACTACTACACTCCAATCTATCTTAAGAAATTTTTCAATACAATAAAAAAATTTATTGGAATTTAATTGAAAATCAAAACATAATTCAAGCCTACACTAACAAATTACTACTGAATGTCACACAAATTATGAATATTTAATCTGATTCTGGATAAAGAAAGATGTCTTAATATGTTTGGACTTGACATCACACAGCTTAGAAAACATTTAAACCCCAATGTAATTATAGACTGAACATCATGTTGACTTACAAACCAACAGTACCCGGTACAGCAGTCTCTTGTTTCAATGGTCCTGTCTTTAGTTTCCATCCCTCTCTTTCTCTCTCTCTCTCTTTATTCCTTCCTTACTGCCTCCTGTGTTGTTTTGATGCTGTTGGTCTTGCTGGAGGCTTTGTTGTATTAGTGTGTTCCTTGCTGCTCTTCGTATTTTGTTAAATTAGTTTGGGCATCCTCCTCATATCAGATAAGTTCTGATTACACTCTCTCTGGTAGAGTCTCTGGCTGTATTGTTTCAGCTTTTATGTGATTTTTGCAAAACTGACAGAATTATTTGGACGTCTTTCCAAAAGCTAATTAATATTCAATACACTTGACTCTGCGCATGTGTGTGTCTACTGTTGTCAGTTTCCTTTATCCTGCTTGTCCTGCATTATTTCTTAGCCTGATGAAACAATTGCCTGCATGTGGGTAAAAATAATAATTTCACATTGAATAAAAATAAAAAATTTCCTTGTGTTGAACTGACTGTATGTGCCCATGTGTGCATTCATCAGCTTGCCTTACTGAATTCCTTACTGAACCTACCTTACTGAATTCACTCTCTATATACATGACTTCAGATCAGATTTTTCACTTTTTGATAATATTTTAATCTGACACAGAGCAAGAAATCATTAAATCACTTATATTTCTGTGTGCTATCACTGTGGAACACACATTTCTAATAATTTAATTTAGACACAATCATACTTCCATAGGCTGGCAGGCGTGACCTCTAGGTGTACTATTGCAGGGGTCTGTAATCCAATCATATGTCTCACTTAACACAGAGTGTAGTGTGTGCACAACACCATGCTTCCTTTCCTGTGTGACTTCTGGCTGCTCTGTCTGTCTAACTCTCTTCTATGTGGGGCAAGCAATGAAACTGTTCATGCCATTTGGGCTCAATAAGATCTTCTGGTTTGTGAAATAATGTTGTAAATGTTTTCATAGTTTTCATTTTTAATCAATGTTTATTAACCTATGCACCAGAAAAAAAAAAAAAAAAAACGTTTTTCCAAAATAGAGATAAAATCTGTGAATCAATGATATCAGTGCCCAGGGGCAATTCTAGGATTTCCTTTGTCTGTATTATATAATACAAATACATAAATAAAAATCAACTTCTCATAGAAAAAAAGTGTTTGAAATCTCCAAAATAATAATACTAATAATAAATTATAAAATAATAAAAGAGAGGCCATCCTGCTTAAGGTACGATGTTGACTTACCACCTGTAGTGAACTCCTACCTAACAACATAAAAAGTGATCTACGGCTCAGTGCAGCACAAATAAGGACTGGTGATGATCATAATGTGTTGGTATTGAGTGGTATAAGTAAAGAAATATGTCACATATCCTGGTTTAGGCCAGGCACTATCACATCACACTCTTGAAGGGTTTTGTTAATGCTCTCTGTAGATGAAGTGCTCAGAGCCGTCGATAGGGAGAGGTGGGAGGGATGGGGTGGATCAAACCATTTTCAAAGCATGAGGAGGTGCTGCTGTATTTTTGTTGTTAAAATATTACATTTTAACCATATACTGTATATGGTTTTGACATTTCTTCCGCTTATTAAATATGTACATACAGTAAAAAAAAATAAAAAAATCTCTTAAATTTTAGGGGTGCTGCAGCACCCCCAACAACTAGGAACGCCTATGTCAGTCTCTCACAACAAGCAGGCTCTGCATTTGTGGTTGCATTTGTGGTTCCTCCAGGTTCTCCAGCTTCCTGCCACAGTCCAATCACAGTCAATTGATTAGTGACAAGAAATTCGATGGCAAGTTGTCTCTAGATGGTTTGCGATAGATTGTGGACCTGTCTAGGATTTCACTGTCCTTACATATTGGCATTTTGAAAAGCTATTGTTTTTCTTGATTTTTCTTCTTGAAAGAAAAGTAAAAATACAAACAAAACAGGAACCAAAACTCAACCACAATAACAAAATAAAAGCTCAGACACTCTTATTTGTTTTCTGCACTTAGGGCTTTTAGTTTTAGTGTTGGGGATGTGGATTGGCTCAGTCTTTTGTATAATGACGCACAGTGTTTGGTAAAAAGGGGGCAGGACTGAGCCAGCCAATCCCTGTACAGTGGGGGATAGGACAGTGCTGTCCCATTTTGGGCCAGTTGTTTAGTTTGGGCCAAGAGCAAAGTTCTTCTGATTGGGCAATGGATAGGCTGTGAAGTCCCCACTTTGCTCAAAGGACTTGAATAGGGGAGAGAAGGAATAAAGGTGTTGGGTATTTGTCTGGGCACTGAGGGGTTCCACAGGAAAAAGTGGGAGGTGCTAAAGGAGAAAGTGTGTGCTCAGTTGTCTAAATGGAAATGGTTGCTCCCGCAGCTGTCAATAATTTGGTCACCTTGACTGTCTGGCATAAGTTTGTTGCACCAACTCCACCAGCTCAACTTGTACAGGACATTCACAATAGTGATGGACGATACCACACTTTTAAGATTCAATATTATACAGATTACTTTTTGCAAAAAATATTTGATACCGATTACTGATACCGATCACTGTTAATTTCTTATTGGTGAATTTTGTCTCAATCAATAACTTTTTATGATTGCAGGAGTTGTCTTCTCCCCAGAGGACAGTGTCCTTGTTTTTGTCACGTTAAACAGAAGGATCTAAAAATACAGTGTGTGACAGCAGGCCCTTGTTCATTTCCTCTATGCTTTGCAGCAGCTGAGATGTGTCTCAGCATCTCTGACAGGTGAATGTTCAGACAGTAACTGGAATCCTTTGATCCAATAACAATGTGGCAAACCAAAACGCTGGTATGTTGACTGTAGTCTTTTATCAAATGTGAGGAGAGTAACGCGACATGGAGAGGTTCAGAGCCCTAATGCTTTTCTTCATCCATTATCTATACCACTGTGCAGGGTTGCATTGGGGCACACAGAGACACATAGAGACTAAAAACAATTCACGCTTACAGGTAACTTAGAGTCAGAATCAACCTGATTTATATCTTTATTGCTGTGAGGAGACAGTGCTTAACCACTGCACTGCCATGCCGCCTGTCCACAGATCATTTAGCAGTAAACTTGTCATTTCCCTTCCTTGCTCTGACTCCTTCTTCACCCAGGAGCTCCACTCTATTTTAAATTAAGTTAGAAGCTTCTGCAGAATTGTACAATAGTGATGGTGCATTGGACAAAAGGGGAGTATTGTAATACATATATTAGGTTTTTAGTATAGCTGCATATAATACTAACCTGACAGACACTAGCACATCATTTACCTGGCCCCATAACCTGTAACGTGAGAAGTTGTAAACTAAGACACAAACCACAGACATCAAAAGCCTGGCATTTGAAAGAAGTTTGATCCTTCTTTTTTTGCAGCAAAGGAAATAAGGGATCTGCTTAATTTGTTGGTTAATTGATACAGTGTATCTTTAACTAATTTGTTTACTATTTAATTCCAAAGGCGCCAAGAGAGAACTGCTCTGCAGGGAAGTAAAAGAAAGAAAGGAAGGCAAAAAATAGCTAGCAAAAACACCATGTGACCTTCAATTTTTCTGTTGATGCTACTGTAGTGATGTCAGGGGAAGAGTGCTGGGAATCTAGTAAAATGGATGTAAGTGGAAAATCCCTTTGTTCACATGTTTTTTTCTGTGAGACTATATTCTTTATGACATATATGACTATATGACAACATACACTTTAGTAGCCATACTGTAGCAATACACACTATAATTCATAACCCACTGGATTTAATTAACAAATATCATGTTTTAATTGAATCCAGTATAGTGAGCTGTGGTACCAAGATGTGTAGCGGGTCAGTTTCAATTTGCTATCTGGGTTATTGGTTCTCCTTACCCTCAAGGACAGCTTTTTGGCCCATAAAATAGGCTATAGGTCTACATAATTGTCATTGTGATGATCAACAAGTTAAACTGTTACATAGACACAATAACAATTCAGCAACAAAGAATGGTATTTATTTACTCATAAAAATTATAAACAAATAAACAGGCATGAAGTCAGAGCTAAGAAATCGCAAATTTGCAATTATCTCTTTTCCATATACATTCCATAACAGATGATCAAACAAACAGGGAAATCTCATTTTCTCTGCAATCTCACGCAAATTGTCAATAATTTTGTACCACTTCGCTTTCCGTAAAACCAGTTGTTCTGGGTTGGTCCTGTGGGCAGCGTCAATTAACATGGCTTTTCTGATTTTTCAGACTTGATGTCCGTGTGATGAAAAATGCCAGGGGCGGGATTGTAGGTGGTTAAAATTACGACCTCCCAATGAGTAAAATGTATCAATTTTCTGCACTTTTGACTTTCCTGATAAACATAATTAAATTCTACTCAGTGATTCTCAGCTGATTTTATATATATATAAAAAAAAAAAAACTGAGTAAATGGTAATTAATAAATTATTCAAATTTGGTGAATTCACCCAGTGTGATTCCAAACTGAGCACAGTCTTTTTTATTATGTATAGTTTACTCTTATTTATTTAGTGAATATTAATTAACCCTGATCACAGTTTTTGTAGCCACCGGACTAACATTAATGTCTGTATGTAACAACACTTTCAAGCATACATAAGGAGCTTTTAAAACAGATCCATATTCATAAATGCTAAATGAAAGCTGAACAACGATCTGTGATTTGACTTGAAGTGCCTCTTCACGTTGTACTCCTTCATCACAGAAATGGTATCATTGCACAGTAAAAATACAATAAACATATTACTTGTTGTGACTACCAAAGTAAATAAATATCTGCTCTGGAAATGGCAACTTTTCGACATATTTTTAGGATGGAGAGAGACATTTCTAGGCTTGTTGTTCACTTGCTAGAAAACAACAGTTTAGCAGTGGCCCGCTCATGGGCCCTCCAACAGGAGGCTAGTGACTGACAGCCAATCACAGCACTAGATGTCTTAAAAAGGACGAATTGTACAATATGCCTAGGTCAGATGTAACACAGCTCAGAGATATATAGCAATTATTTTTTTTCATATCACATACATTTCTTACAGGCCATTAAAAAATTCAGCCAGGCCACTTGTTGACTTATGGTGTTTCATATGAGTGGGGGTTTTGGAGGTGAAAAACAAAAAAGGCATTTGTCTTTTCGATTTATCATCTCCTAGTCCGCTGCAAAGTCTGCAGTCTGACCTTTGCTACTGTGGTTGTCCTCTTGATGCAGCCTTGTTTTTCATGGTCACAGGCAGAATTTGTTTGTCTGCTGTATTGAGTTAGTGTGTCTGGTGAGGCTCTACTGGCAGACCAGCCTGTCAGATAGAGAATGTAACTCTGTTAGGGAGCAGACACTAAACCTTCCACATACATCTTAATGTGACCAGCAGAGAGTTGACTGAGCTGCTGAAGCACACAGTGAGGGATGATACAGGGAGACAGAAAAGAAATGAAATGAAAAGGAACAAAACAGAGTAGAAGACAGTTATGCAAAGGAAAATGAAACAAGACACACTAGCTGCAAAATGTCCAAAAGTGCACTGAGACATGTAAACAGCATTAGTGTCTTGATGGTTTGATAGAAATCAGGTGATTATTTTGTAGTTACTGTGTTTCTCCTAATACGCCATTCTTCTACTGCTTATCCGTCATCTTGGGGGATGCTGGAGCCAATCCCACCTCACATTGGGGCAGGGCGGGGTACACCCTGGACAGGTTGCCAGTCCATCGCAGGGCCAACACACAGAGACAGACAGAGACTAACAACCACTCACACATACTCCTATGGGCAATTTAGAGTCACCAATCAAGCTAGTCATGCATGTATTTGGAATGTGGGAGGAAACCCACCCGAGCATAGGGAGAACATGCAAACTCCACATGGAAAGGCCCCAGGCCGGGAACCTACAACCCTCTTGTGGGGCAAAAGCACAAACCACTATGCCACTCTGTTGCCCCCTTCAAGAGATAATAAAGAAAAAAAGAACATATCAAGATCTGAGATGTTAATCCATCTTATATAGGGAAAAGACTGAGAAAAACTTTTTGTGCAGATATATTTTAAAGTCAATTAAATTTTCTTCTGGATCTTACTGTGAAGATCAGAGCAGGCAAAGAAAAAAGGTGTGTTGAAGTGAAATTTGAACTTAAATTAGACAAAACTGTTTCTTAGGAACTGAGGTCAAGAAATGGCTAAAGTTTTCTACTGATGTTAAAATAAAGTCAACTGCGCCTGTAGACTGGACATAAGAGACTTCTTATGTCCAATCTTATGTCACTGTTTCTGTCCTCTGGGCTTACACAAAGACATAAGTGCATTGGGGGAAAAAAATGACTGCTACAACAAGGGAAAGGTGGAGCACAGACTAACTACAGTAGGAGAGGGACAGAAGTGGGACACAGGTTCAGTGTATGAGAATGGGGGAGATGCACAGGGGTCATCAGAGTCACCGGTTAATCTAACCTGCATGCTTTTGGACTATGGGAGGAAACTGGACTACCTGGACCTGTATGGTGTCCACACTAACCTCAACAACACTATACCACCATCAGATACCTTGTAACTGATGGACCTACATCCTGCAATCAGATAATGTTAGCTGATATATTCCTCTGTTGATTTTTTTCTGCTCAGGCTGTAGTCTAAAACTACTTATGTGCAGCAGATCAATGACATTATGATGACACTCAGTGAATACACATCAACGCATTATATCCCTCTCCTAAAGTTGCCTCAACTGCATCTGTATCATGACTGGAGTTCATGTGAAAGGGTTACAGTGGTCAGACACAGTACTGACAATGCTTTAACATACACCAGTGACCTACACTTACAGCTGCTTTGAGTTAATACTATTATTATAAAGCTAGCCAAGGGAGCAATAAATGAGGAATCATGAAAGATCTGTTCTGCGCTAAGCCTTCCACCTTCAAATGAAAATCAATAAAGATTGAGAGCTGTGTTTTACTTTTGACAATTGACACACACATATGCACATACATACAAACAGCTGAGGAAGGAGTGTGTGCATTAAGGGTGCTCTGTTTCACTTGAGTTGTTAAGTAGATTCATACATTCTTTATGAAGATTTCCTCAGAGAGTCATCATATGTTTGTATGTGTGTATCCTGTCTGAAGTATCCATAATTAATATGACAGTAAACACTCTGCTAACCGTGATAACAGCAGGGGGCAGCACTGGCATGTCTTCTTATTGGAGTTGGTGCTGAAATAATTTGACCGCCCAAACCACAATCATTGTTTTGAGATTTTCACTTTCTTGGGTTCATCACTCTGCTTCTTCTTAATGTTTCATAAATAATTTTTAAAGGTCCTTGTAAACCGTTGTGACTGGGGAAATATTTTAATTACACAGAGGTTATATGTTTATAGGTTTATATGTGATTTACTTTGGAAATACATTTATAATATCAACCTTGATCAAGAAGACTGGAAGAAATTATAATTACAGCAACTTGTGAGACTTAATATCAAAATTAGCAAAGGTTTTGGTCAGTCCTAGGACTGTTAAGAAATATTCAAAATTTAATCACATAGTTTAAAAGTAAAAGAAACTACAAGAACAATTCAATTAGACAAAGCACACAAAGATCAGGTAAAGAAGTGCATTGAAAGTGGACAGGGAGTGTCACTAGGTTTAGTTTAAGATCTGTGAGAGGAGCGTCTCAGTGTTTAAACCTTTATTCTTGGGTGCAGGACACTACAAATGAAACATACAAATTTTAAGTGCTTCAAAACTGCTCAATAATAATCAGATTAAAAAAAAAAGTTTTTATCCTTAAAGGTGTAACTTTTAAAAATGTCACCAAATCTCCACTTATTTGGAATCATCACATCTATTCTAAAAGACTCACTGTAATAATCATTCTAAATAAATAAGTGTTAGGTTAAAGAAGATTTTTTTTTGTAAATTTTTTTGTAAATTTGTAATTTTTTACAAGACCTCTGCAAACCTCAGAGGAGCAGGGAAGTCTTTAAATCGGATGCACAGTAGATTTGACTTCTTTGAACAGGCAGAGGTCTCCATAGTATTCCAAGATATTATCAAAGTTATGATCTGCTGAAAAAAAGCTCTTCCTTTAAAGGCCCTGACAAGAATAATTCTGGTTTCTGACAGTTTAGTAACTAACTGACTTTTGACACAATTTAATCTTACATTTCTGCCTAACTTCCTATCCAACCAGGTCAAAGCTAATTTCACAGTGATTCAGTTTGTGCCTTAGTAACCCAACACCTAGTCAGTACCAGCTGATGCCTGACGTCTGCTGCTGCTCTTATCCATGTTCTGTTCTCACTTTTATTCATGGAAAACTGCTATTATTAACATGGACAGTACATGTCTCTGTGTGTGTGTGTGTGTGTGTGTGTCTTGTGTGTTTGTGTGTCTTGTGTGTTTGTGTGTGTGTGTATCTTTGATAAAACACTTTGACATATTCTGTGTCGTGAGCTGCTGCCAATAGTACTTACAGTGTACAGTTACAATAGTATGTGTATGTGTATGTGTGAGTCTCAGAAGGTCAGAAGAACCTGAACCATGTCCAGTTATCTCTCTGAACTGCATATATAGGCTTTGTTCCTAGATGCGCATTTACTTTACTTGTAAAACACTTTGAATGACTTCACCCAGTTACAACTGCTGCTATGAGTAGTACTACCTGCTATTGTGTGTCTCTGTTGTTTGCTTGTTTGTTTGTTTTTTTCTTTTTTTTTGTGCTCTCTCTATCTCTGAAGTGTTTTTCTCTATCTCTTAAGTTATCTTGCTGCTGTAACAATGTGAATTTCCCCATTGTGGGACAATAAAGGAAATCTAATCTAATCTAATCTAATCTAAACCACAACTGAGTAACATTGACCATGTAGTTCCTGTCATTATCCATCAGAGGGCACCATCTTTATGACATCTTTTATCATAGAGTTTGGTTTTCCTTGGCTATGAGAGAGTATACAAACAGTAACATACTCTGGTGCATCTCTCTCTCTCTCTCTTTTTTTTTTTCTTCCCTGCTGCATCAGCTCATTAATTTATGTATAATCAGGTGTTAATAAGGTCTCAGCTGAGAGAGCGTGTGCGACCACGCCTGTCTTTGTCATCTCGATCGCAGCCTTCCTCCGGCCCCCCTCTTCTCCATTGGTATTTTCCTCTCCAATGTTTCCCTTCACTCTGTTGCCGTGACAACAGACAGACACCTAGGTGAGGGTTTCCTTGGAGATGGGTAGCTATACAGTTAGACCTCCCCTGGTCTGACAGTATGGTCACAGCACCACCTGTGACTGTAAATCTGATTCAGAGTAAAAATAACTAAGACGTGGTGGTTTCTCTTTTCTCCTTGAAACTGGACCAACTTGAAAAAGATGCGTTGATCCTCCTGTTCTTGAATCCTGTTCATGCATGCAGGAACACATGACTGTGTGGCAGACTGTGGATTTGGATTCGATGACATGGAGGGGTAGTGAGGATTAAAAAAATCAGCAATTCGTCTTTTATAATCTTGAAATATAAATCATAAACAGAAAAAATCTGACAGCTGGGTCGTTCAATCTTAAAACATTCCACTTTTCAAAGTAACTTAACACTGAAAGATGGCACATTTCTTATGGTGGAGCTATCACCTGGTAGAAGTTAGAAGCCCAATTCTTTCTGTAATTACAAAATTAAAATGCAACTTTGCTTAACATTTATGTTGTTCAAAGTTGCTTAAACAACTTTGCATTAAAAATCATTGATGCTGTGTTCACACCATAATTGAATGGTTTTATATATTAATTATTTGTCACCATTCAACTAAAGAGAAGAACTAAAGAGACTTCTGAGCTGGTCACTTAAGGGTTCAAAATTTTTTGGAATTTGAACTTTGAGTGTAGCATTATAAAAAAAAAGATACGCAAGACAGTAAAATGTTCATTTTTAAGTCAAGTGAACAAAGAAGCCTTTTCGGTGATTGGACAAAGTTGGTGTTTAATTAAGGCCAATGTTTCCCTGATGACGCTGATGCGCCATGAACATAGCTCTGTAAGGCCCATGGGGCCAGCTAATACTTTCCATGGGACTGAGGATCAATGATGAGCAGCTCTGCTTGATCAGCCACTGAATGTTCTGTTTTCTGAAATAACCAATATAGCATGCTGATTGAGGCTGTAAAAATTGACACAGCAATTATAAGATAAAATATCATGACCAAAAATAATGACAGATTCCAATCCCCATAAGAGCTCAATTTTAAGACTTTGACTTGGAGTAATCTCAGTGTTAGACATTGGAGGATGTGGAGACAAGCAAAAGGGTTAGGGTTAGGGTTAGGGGTTAGGGTTAGGGTTTTTTAGCGTTAACTTTCAGTGAAACCGGTGATTGTGTTGACCTGGACTGGGTGTGGGTAAATGCTCAGCTCTTTCTCTCCCACAGTAACTTGACAGAGAATTATCTCATTTAGAGGCCATTGGCTTCAATTAGACCCAGTATTGAATTAAAATACCATGGGTGAAATGGCTACTCATTGCCACCTCTTCTGACTAAAACAGAAAAGTGGTTTTACATGACCTCTGCAATACACCCATGAGATGTGAATATTGGATGAAGAGGATATGGACAGGGTGGCACTGTCTACATTGTTCTTCCCCCTTCACTCTTTTATCCCTGCCTTATTTCATCACTCCTTCCATGTCCTCCCCCATCTCATTTCCTGCTCTTGTCCTTCCTCTTTTCTCCCTCTCCTGCCTGCTCTCTTCTTTTTCCACCATCCTCCTCTAACAACATCAGGCCTGTTTGATCTCCAGCACTGAAAACCAGCAGCTACCACTATGCCTTCAAAAGCATCTCCGTGGTTGCTATGGTTACTCACTTAGATACAATTACTATAGCAACGCCGTTTCTGAGGGCAAGGGAGAAAGTGACAAAGCGGGAGTCCAGGTGGAGAGAAAATGCACACTGTGTGTAGACACACAGTGCAGTCCCATTATTGTGTGACAGTGAACGCAGCTTACTCTCCACTAACCGCAAGATGCTCCAAATGTTATGTTGCCAGTCAAAGGTAGCTAAACAATTTGTAATAAGAGAAAGGCCCATTTCTGTCTAGGGAGAGTTCGGAGAGGCCAGAGTTGATTTAATCAAAGATGAGATTATTTCGAGAGTCTCTAAATGCTGCACTGATAAACAGAGCAGCCATAAAAATCATGAGCTGACTGGTGAAGTGAAGCAGGAAAAACCAAGATTCAAACCAAGTGCAGCACTTTGTGGAAACAATAATGGCAGTGGCATCTTTCAGTAGGATAATGCTCCCTGCCACTCTGTGGGGTGTGTTGAACAAACGGCTCCAATGAAAGCACCACCTCCCAACTTCCAGAACTTAAAGATTCTGTTGCTAACATAATTGTCCAGCTACCACAGCTCAAATTCAGAGGTCTGGTGGAATCCAGGCCTCGAGAATTGGGAATGTTTTGGTAACTAAAGGTGGACTAACTGTTGATAAACCTGCAGGTGGTGAATCATCGCTATCCCATCAACTCCACCCCTCCGTACCACTCTCTCTCTTTCCCTCTCTGATCTCTCTCTCTCTGCCTCTTAAAGGAGGTTTTGTCCTTGCCACTGTTGCCAAGTGCTTGCTCATTGGGGCATCTGTTGGGTCTTTTTAAATCAGTTTATAAAGAGTTTGGTCTAGACTTGCTCTATATGCAAATTATCATAATGTTATGATTTGGCACTATATAAATAAATCTGATTTGATTTGATTTGATTATGTCTGATGACTGGTTAGTCTCATCAGAAACTTGGTCCTAAATTGGAGTTTGGATAAAGTCATTGATGTTTGATGAGATGGATCAATGGTACAGTGGTAACAAACCTGACAACCTTCGTGGAGCAACAGCCAACCCTAACCCTAACCCTAACCCTAACCCTAACCCTTAACACACAAACCTGTTTGCCTCATCCTATGAAAATGGGCTTTATAAAATATAATTTAAAATATAATTTACAAAAAGCTGGTACAGTTAGTGGGAAAATTATTGTTTTACTGTGAATCACAGATGGTTATCATTACAACTGTCCCCTTCTTTTCTCTGAGAAGGGTCAATAGATGACTGAGCCATCGTCATCAGTCACAGCATGTTGGCAGATCATATGCAACATCGTCACGCTATGGATCAGCCTGTTTAGCCTGATCAATCACTCATCATTGCTTTTTTTAGCCGCCGTCCAGTGCAGGTCATCAGCAGCTGTCAATGGCCTTGTGACACAGCACAGCAACAGACACAGAAAGTGCACAACTACAGTAAGTAAAATGAAGCTTACCAATTTGTTGATTTGTTGTTCTGTGTTGAACTGCCATCCAATGAGACAATAAAGCCAATCAAGTTTATTCTGCTGAAACACAATACGCATGCAATGTAAATTTACTTTACACAGGTTTTATTCAAAACCAGAGACAAAAAATTAATTCACATAAATTACAAAAAATAAACATAAAAAAAAATCACTTCTTGTTCCCGAACAAGAGTTAAGAAAAGCTTTTTTGAAAAGCAGAGAGAAAGCAGATCAGTAGACAGATAAGAAAATTAAGTGAAGCATTCAAGATTTAAACAGATTTCATTTATCCATCTTAAAATTCAGAAATTATGTGAGCTTAAATATAATAAGATTAAAACATATAAGAACATAACATTTAAGTTTCTATATCAATGGATTCATTAACAAGGAGCAGTAATTCTTGCTCATACTGCTGTGGCTCACTTCATGTAGACGAGAGTCCACACTCACCTTAGGACCTGTGGGGCTCCAACGACTCCACTCAGTCCCGAGGAGTGTGTCTCAATAGGCTCTAGAGCCTGAGGAGGCTCTTATCAACTGGGATGTTGTAGATTGAAAATACAAAATCAACAGTTTTTTAAACACAGAAATCCTCATAAGAGCCACATTACAGTACTGTGAGCCCTTATTTACTCGTCACTTAACACCCAATCGCCCCCCTCCCCACCTCTCATGAAATATTCAGCTTAGTACTCAGCCAAAAACTCACGCTTCCTTTTCTGCCAGCTAGCTGACGGAACATGTGGCTCACACCAATGGGTACAATGGGTGGGGACACAAAGAGTAGGTTATACTTTATGATGCAATCCTGAGAGATTTTCTGAAGGTTTGCTAGCTTATAATGAACCCAATTTGATAGTGGGACCAAAAGACTAAGGTGTGGGGGTTTATTCCATCTTTAATGGTGGGCAAGCTCCTTTTGCTTGCTTCCAGAACCTGCAGCCCTACACGTGTCCCTCTGGTCAAAGTATCAAACCTCCTTCTTCACGCCAGGCACTGCTACCATTATAACTTCTGTGATTCTCATCACATCTTCCACACTTTGGGTGCTGTAATGCTGGTAGAGCATAATGTAGCCTGCAGCACACACAAGAGGGTCTATAGAGGTCTGGTGAATGCTTCTGTCTCAGATTTATTACTTTTGAAACTTCCTCTCTTCAGAGCCGACCAGTGCTCGCTCATGTGATTCAATTCAGGATATTTGCGGGACTGTAAGACTTTTTACATTCGTTATTTTATAAGTGTCATAGTGGGCGTACTCCTCATTACCTAGAATTAGAAACTTCTTGCTTTGACACTAGACTGGGTGGTAGGCTTAAACCTACTGAAATCTAAAACTGAAATCAAGGGCCTTATGGTTGTGAGGCATGGAGGCATTTGGCCCATGTGCCCTTTGGGTAATCCACATTTGTGCATGATCATTGTCTTTCCTGAAAGATAATGCCTCTGTTCTCTGAGAATATAGAAGTGTTACTGAAAGAAAATAACAGAGGCTCAGCCACAGAACAGATTTGTTTTCACCTATAACCTACCTTATACAGAGGTACAGACTGAAATGTGAGTTTTACTGTTTTACTAATGATGCTAATAATAAAAAAAAAAAAACCGCATTATTTGCATTTTTTGCTGCTCTGCTCTTCCTGCCTGTCATATCATATTTGTCTCAGATGTGACAGAAGTGTCCACAATAGTATCTCTCAAAGTCACTTTTCAGGACACTGCTATGTCAGTTGTGGGCTAGTAAATCACTTTGATTGTGCTGGAAAGAATTTATGTGTGTTTCTGTGTGTTTGTTGGATGAAAAGCATTCAGGGACACTGGAATGTGGGAGTTCTTTTTGTCTAGATATGTATGTGTATGTGTGTGTGTGTAAAATACAATTTTTTGCCTCCAATATATCACAGTCAGGCATCCCGATGGAAGTGGTGTCAAGCCAGGTCAGTGTCATTGAGGCCTCTCTGTGTGTGTGTGTGGGTGGGGGGGGTTCTCCTTCAGGTCATAAAGCAAAGAATCTTGGTCTTTGTGTTTTCATTTAATAGGGAGAAAACAGAGAACTCCCTTGTTTAAGCTTTACACACACCCACACACACTCACACACACATTATTAGTGTGCACTTGCTTGGTTAAGCTGGTTCTCGGCCTTTAAATGGGAGATTGTGTAACTGTTAATGTGTGAATGTAACTTTTTCATAAGGTTTATTCGCTGTTCTAAAACTTCACTGCTCTTTACTGTTGTATGTTTTCATGGCTGTGATGCTTCCTTCTCTAATTATGAGTGCATAATGAGACAACGCCCATCTTTCAGGCAATTTCACTTTATTTTCCTAAGTCCCATGTGGACATCGCTTGATTACGTTCATTATGTCTTATATTAGATATGATTAGTTTTTTCTTTTTTATCAGACATGGGTGTCCATGATAACTGTTGTTCTACCTTTGCCTGTTGGAGGCAAGGATTGTGATGTCTTTATTTTTTGCTAATTGCTAATTTTGCTAATGCAAAACACAGAAGAACAAGAACGCAGGGGAGTAGTAACATTACCATACATCAGAGGAATAATGGAACGCATCCAAAGAGTAATGAGGAAACACAACATCAACACACCCATCAAACCACACACAACACTCCGTCAGATCCTGGTTCATCCCAAAGACAGAATACATCTGGAAAACAAATGCATCATATATGAGATTCCATGCCAATGCAATAAAACCTACATCGGGGAGACAGGGAGGAGCTTCACCACAAGGAAAAATGAACAGAAGAAAGAGTGTGAAAAGGAGATTGCTACAAGGCAAACCCGAACAATAAAAGAAAAGGCACAACA
Source organism: Echeneis naucrates (assembly GCF_900963305.1). Classification (NCBI taxonomy): domain Eukaryota; kingdom Metazoa; phylum Chordata; class Actinopteri; order Carangiformes; family Echeneidae; genus Echeneis; species Echeneis naucrates. The sequence goes on along the minus strand of NC_042528.1, from coordinate 12,827,646 downwards.
GGAAAATTACAAGTCAGCCATAACACACCACTGCAAAAGAGAAAATCACATTATGGAATGGGGGAACGCCAGAGTCATCCGCACAGAAGATAACAAACATCAGGACTGGATCAGGGAGGCCATGGAGCTCTGAAAGCGAAGCCCGAAGACCATCAACTGGGATGACTGGGATCCAGGGATAGCCATCTTGCAGAAGGCATGACTGACCTGTCAACCGAGACAGGAAAGTCACGCCTTCAGAAACATCAGCTGATAAGATGTGTCACCGATAACATCTGGTGACACTCTGAGGAAGACGGCAGTTATGTACGTTGAAACATGTCAGGTAAACAAACCTAAAGCTAGATGTCTGATAAAAAAGAAAAAACTAATCACATCATGTGGCCATGCTGCTTCATTCAGTCACAGAAGTGAAGGAGATAATGTCAATGCTGCATTGTCACCAACCCAATGGGTGGTACAGTAGTAGGAAAATATAAGTACACCATAAGTACAGCACATTCACTGTGTGCTGTAGTTTAGAAAGTTTTGGTAAATTTCAGGGAATCCCTTTTGTAAGGCTCCCTCAGGCAGAGGACTCGTTGGACCCTTTCAGATGGCAGAAGCAATTGGTGGGGTGTGATGGAGGAGTGGGCTTCTTCGTATTTATCATTTGTGTAATGTCTATTTGACTCTTTTTTTACACTGGGTTAGCAGAGTAAGACTTACTGAAGTCAGAGTGTTGCCATGTAGACTTTAGACTTTTGATGCAACCATTTGGCACTTTATGCTTTTTTTTGCCAGTGTATAGTAGAGAGAGAGTGTATGGGGAGTCAGAGAAGGGGAGGGAAACACAGTCATGGAATGCTTGCTCAGAGTGTATGTGTACAATGCAGCCATCCAATAATTTAAATGGTCAATAAAATTTGTGCCTTTAAACTGGGTGTATGGGACCCACAGTGGAGGACATTCACTTTAACTAGCACTAATAGGAACATCAAACATCAGACAGGGGGAGGTATAACTGCTGACTGAGCTTCATTAGAAATTGCTCAGCATTCACAAACATAATAAATAAATAAATAAACACAATAAAATCTAAAGTTTTTCTGTGGTGCTCACTGAATTGTGTCCAACAAATGAATACACACACTCAGTTGTCATGGTGTCATGTGTTTTTGTTGGCAAATAGGCAGTGGTCAAGGTTGCAGATTTTTATTGTTCAGATCCAAAAAGTGTCTGCAATGGGCAGAAATGGACTACGGAAGAATAGATGAGGACCGCTGGGAAAAGTGTCACTTATCAAGGTGCATTTTAGGAGAAAGGAGGCCAGTTGAGACAGCGTGACGTTTTGGTCAATGTCCTGCTGGGAAACTTCGGTCCTGTCATCAATCTGGATGTTGCTTTGACATGCATTATCAGCCTAAACCTGGTTCAGACCAAGTCCAGCCGTTTATGGTATTTTCTAATGTCAGTGGCCTCTTTCAGCAGGATAATGCTTTCTGTCACACTGCAAAAATGGTTCAGGAGTTTTGAGGAACAACAAGCAGTTCAAGGTGTTGACTGGATCCAAATTCCCCTGATTTCAGTCCAACTCAGAATCTGTGGGATGAGCTGATCTATGGAGGCTGCACCTCACAACTTCCATGACTTGAAGGGCCAGCTGCTTCAGTGTTGACTCATATACCACAGCTCATTTTCAGAGGTCTAGAGGAGTGCAGATGTTCAAGATCAGGGCTGCTTTTGCACCAACAGAAGGACTGACACAATATTAGGCTGGCGGTCACAATGTTGGCTAATCTGTGTATTAGTGATTTGTAAAGTAGATGCAGTATCTTACAGGCAGAATGCATTTAACCTTATAATGCCTGACCCAACAAATAATGGACAGAAGATTCAAAGTTTTTGAGAAGTTACAAGTCTTTATTTAGTAAATGTAAACGCAAATGGATAAATAATTTGCATATATGCCTTTTGTTAGTATCGTACTTGAAACATCAGGAATCACACGCAATTTCCTCTGTTATTTGTTAACAGTACACTTTCTCTTGCTTCACTGTGATTTGAGTGATCAGGCCTTTGGCTCTGTTCATCTTTCTGTGGAAAATATTATGATCGAATTAAAGATCTTGTACTTATATGCTATTGAGCCATACATCTCAGACCAAGACACATAGAATGCTGCACTTTCGACAATAAGGAAATATTACACAGAAGATGATCAGCTCATCAATGATTAGTGATTTGCAATAATGTGGAAGTGCAAGTCTTTTATATGTAAGAGTTGAAGAAATGTAAAGTAGTAGATGAATGTTAATAGATGATGTTTTAAAAAAAACTGCAGCTATTGTGAGTAAATTGATAGTGAATGGTCTTGTTTAATGGCTTCATTAGTGTATTCATGTTACACAAATGCTGAGAAGTGATGATGAAGGGCTTAATCCTAAATGTAAACCAATTCATTCAATCAGGGAGATACAATTTTCATGATGAATTTTGATTACACACTTGAGTGCAGCATGAGGTCATTACCGGCAGTTTGGTTTTTTCCAAGAAGGAGTAGCTTTCCAGGAAGTTTTTATTTCATTTTATTTCATTTGCTTTTTTTATTATATTTATTATTTTGTGTTGTAATCAATTAATTATAGCTTGAAAAATTAACCGAGTTGATTTTGATGAAAAGGCTTTTTCCATAGCTTGACTGGATGTGGGGACAAGTCAGTGCCTTTTCCTCTGTGACACTCGGGAAAGATGCAAATGTTAGCCTGCTCCAAATTATATGCAACAGATGGTGTTGTGTTAATAAGGTGTACAATTAACACAGCTGATGGTAATGATGGTGTTTCTATCCTGTTAGCTCAGCTCCGGTCCAGCCTGCTCCGGTCAGAATGCGCCATCCTCTTTTTTCCTTTTCTCTTAACTGTATGCACCTGCTGCATGTCCATCAATCCACCATGTGGGCGTGGCCTCCTGCATTTGCAAAAGTGCTGCCGGTAAAGTCTTTAAAGAAAGACAGACAGATGGATTATCTTGCTGATATCAATTAAATGTGCTTTGATATTTTGTAAAAAAACATATACTTTTAAATATACTTTTCATGCTTATCTGTATCTCACACAAAGATTTCCTTGCTGAATGATTCAAAAAATCTCACTGCTGGATTTGAGCAATGATGAAGGGGCAGCCTCATTTACTTTGACATTTTTTTCTACTTTTCCCCTTGCTCACACTCAAAGACGTCACCTGTTTGTGTCTGAGCTGCTGTATTCAAATCAAATCAAATCAAGATCAGATTTATTTGTATAGCGCCAAATCATAACAAAGTTACATCAAGGCACTTTACATATAGAGCAGGTCTAGACCAAACTCTTTATAAAATTATTTAAAGAGACCCAACAGATCCCCCGATGAGCAAGCACTTGGTGACAGTGGCAAGGAAAAACTTCCTTTAATAGGCAGAAACCTCAAGCAGAACCAGGCTCGGGGGGCGGCCATCTGCCTCGACCGGCTGGGTTGAGAGTGGGAGAGAGAGCGAGAGAGAGAGAGACTGAGATAGGCATTAGGGAGGGGAGGGTATAGGCAGGAACATGTTGCTGCGTGAAGTTCATGGAGTTGAGCTGTAGTACAGAATTCATGAAATATGGGACCAGCAGGCGTTGCAGGAACATGGGATGGCGATGAGTAACCACTTGCAGGATGAGGACAGGGAGAAACTGGGAACTGGGAGAGAGAGAGACTTTGGCAGAACGTGGTTAGTAAATGCAGTATAAATGCTTAGAACTAGGTGAAACTGTGTTTTTTGAGAAGGATGGTTCTTATCAGCGCATGCAAGGGGGGAGGAAAGGAGAGCGAGCGACAGGGAGGGAGAGAGGGTGGCAGGGAGAGACAGACAGCGAGAGAGAGTGAGAGAGAAAGAGAGAGAAGCTCAGTCCTTCCCCCAGCAGCCTAATCCTATAGCAGCATAGCTAAAGAGTAGAGTAGTAGACTTTAACTTTTTAACAATAAGCTCTATCATACAGGAAAGTTTTAAGCATGGTCTTGAAAATTACGAAAGAGTCCACCCCCTGGACCGATACTGGAAGTTGGTTCCATAGAAGAGGAGCCTGATAACTGAACGATCTGCCTCCAGATTTACTCTTGGAGACTCTAGGAACCACAAGTAAACCTCCATCTAGAGAGTGGAGTGGCCTACTAGGACAGTAAGGAACTATGAGCTCTCTGAGATATGATGGAGCTTGGCCATTAAGAGCTTTATATGTTAAAAGAAGGATTTTGAATTCTACTCTATATTTTACTGGCAGCCAATGAAGAGCAGCTAACACAGGAAAGGTATGATCTCTTTTCCTAGTTCCTGTTAATATTCGTACAGCAGCGTTCTGAATTAGTTACAGTAGTCCAGCCTAGAAGTTACAAATGCATGGACTAGTTTTTCTGCATCATCCTGAGTTTCTGATTTTCCTAATGTTTCCTAATGTTTCTCAAGTGGAAGAAAGCTGTCCGACTAACTTGTTTTATGTGAGGGACAAAGGACATGTCCTGGTCAAAAATTACTCCAAGGTTTTTTACAGTGGAGCTGGAAGCCAAAGTGATGCCGTCCAGACTGAGGAGATGATTAGATTATTATAGATTATTAGATTATTTTTCTGAGGTGCTTAGGGCCGAGTACAATAACTTCTGTTTTGTCAGAGTTGAGAAGTAAAAAATGTCCAGTCATCCAGACTTTTATGTCTTCAAGACATGCCTGCAGTCTGACTATCTGAGTGACTTCATTTGGCTTCATTGATAGGTACAGCTGAGTATCGTCTGCATAGCAGTGGAAGTTGATGCTGTGTTTCCTGATAATGTTGCCTAGAGGAAGCAGATAAAGCATAAAGAGGATTGGTCCAAGTACCGAACCCTGCGGGACTCCATGACTGACTACAGTACATGAGGAGGAGCTGTTGTTAACATGAACAAACTGATGTCTATCTGATAAGTAGGATTTGAACCACCTTAGTGAAGTTCCTTTAATTCCAATTTCATGTTCCAGTCTCTGTAGTAAAATATTATGATCTATGGTGTCGAATGCAGCATTGAAATCTAGAAGAAGTATGGAGGCTGATCCATTGTCTGAAGCCATTAGAATTTCATTGGAGACTTTAACCAGTGCTGTTTGAAGTCTATGCCTTATTCTGTCCATTGAGCTTTCATTCTTTTCTTTTTCTTTCAAACTGTTGGAAACTATAATTGAAGACGTTAGAACTTAGTAGGGAGTGGTTTCTCCATTAGGTTGCCGTATTTACAAACATTGAAGAACACATGAAACTACAGACTGAAACAATAAACTCATTAGGAAAACAATTACTGAGCAAAAAAATCAAGAGGGAAGTAGGAACATTTTCCAATAGAATTTAATACAATTTGACTTCTTCAACAGTCTGTGGAGTCCCCCCTGAAAGTCATTGGAGAGAATGCACCTTTACTAACCAACAGAAATATAAAATGATATTAAAATTACATTTACTCAATTATAGCTCAGAATTTTCCTTTCAGTTTACTTCTCTATATATAAAATTATGAACTTACAGGAAATTACAAAATTGAAAAAATAAGTTTTTAATTTTGGGGAGGCTGTGCTTTGAACTAAGGGACTTGGACTCATGACCTACATCCCTGATCTATATGGAACTGATTCCAAACACACATTGGCTTCACCCAAGAGATAAAAATGTGTGTCTGTCCCTGTGACTGTCTCCTCAGTTCACCTCAGTGGCTGTCACACAGCAGGAGCTGTCAAGTAGCTGACAGGGGCAAATGTTGGTGTTGTCAACTGACTCTGTCTCATTTAAACATTCATCATTTCTGTGAGTATGTGAGGGAAAAAGACCACAGTGAGAGAAGAGTCAATTTTTCAGTGTTTAATATTTGGCTGCTCTGACCTCCTTTGAGCAGGAGAGCCAAGGGTCATCATCAAAATACAGACAATCAATGCTTTTTCATATTATTGTGTGTGTGTATGTGTGTGAGGGAGGGTCTTGTGGATAAATGAATTTAAGACCTGGCTGCTTCCAGCCAACAAAGACTGATAAGGTGGAGTGGATTTGCTGTGTGTTTCTGTCTGGGTGTGTAATCCTCACTGGCTGAAGTCTATTGACCGAATCTGGTGAGCAAGAACATAACATGCAGGCTTCTGTTACACAGCTGAGTGGGGGACATGGCGCTTTGTCTCATTGCATCATCATCATCTTCATCCGCTTATCCGGGGCTAGTCACAGGGGTAGCTCCAGCAGACGACCCCAAACTTCCCTTTCCCCAGCCACATTGGCCAGCTCTGACTGGGGGATCCCAAGACGATCCCAGGCCACTGTGGAGATATAATCATATTAATATTATCATCAAAAAGCAGGGATGTAACCCTCAGCTCCCCGAACTGCAGCCCTCCCTCATGACTAAGCGTTGATATCCTGTCCATGAAAATCACAAACAGGATTGGTGACAAAGCACAGCCCTGGCGAAGGCCAACCCCCACCTGAAACAAGTATGACCTATTGCTGAGAACATGGACACAGGTCTCACTTTGGGAATACAGAGATTGGATGGCCCTCGGCAGAGACCCCCTCACCCCATACTCCCGCAGCACCTCCCACAATATATCCCGGGGAACCCGGTCGTACGCCTTCTCCAAGTCCACAAAACACATGTAGACTGGATAGGCATACTGCCAGGCCTCCTTCAGGATACATGCAAGAGTAAAGGTCTGGTCTGTTGATCCACGACCAGGACGGAATCCGCCTTGCTCCTCTTCAATCTGAGCTTCAACAATCATGCTCCTGTCCAACACCTTGGAGTAGACTTTCCCAGGGAGGATGAGGAGTGTGATGCCATTAGTTCTACATAATTTAGCTATTATCGATATCTGTGAATAAGATAATTATATTTTTAGTTTTTTCTCCAATCCATCTTCTTAGAGCTGGACTAAATGAAGAATGATATAAATGAAGAATAAATGATGAATTAATATTTAATTTGGTTTTCTCTCTCATTGTATCTTTTACCAAGATGAGATTATATTAACTTACATTTTACTTTTTCTCAAAAGAACAAAGTAAGTGTTCAAGTAACACACATAAGGCTGCTAAGTGTGTGTGTGTGTGTGTGTGAGCGTGTGCTGACTATTTTGGTTTGCCAATAAGGCTTCCAGATAAACAGTGGTGGCAGCTGCTGCCATAGCAACACCATTGTACTCCCTCCTCCCTCCCTGCTCCCTCCCCGACCACTCTCCCCTCTACCCAGCTTGCACATTCAGAGACTGGGGACCAGAGAGGAGAGAGGTCAGCTTTCTTCGTCTCTCTGCAGAGGACGAAACACACCAGACAAGAAGAGAAAGAACAGAAGGAGGAAAAGAGGAATAAACAGGAAAGAAAAGGGTTTGTGCTTTGAGGAGAGAATGAGTGAGGACAACCACTCCCACTACAGGCTGGACCCCAGCGATCGCCTCAGTGGGCTGGGACAGAGGAGAAAGAGACCCAAGAAGGTAAATGAATAGATGGAGAGCCACATGGTGGAGAGTGAGTGTGAAGCTTCCCAGTAAGAAAACTGGGTGGAGCAACAGAAGAATAATGAAGGATAAGTGTGTGTTATTTTTTTTCCTATTGTTCCTATGAAAAGATAAAAAGTGTTATTGCAGCATTATTGGAGAAAAGCTGGGAGCTCTCTGCTGATTTCACCTCTTTCCCCCCAGATGCATTTCTCCTCCACTGCATCCTGACATCCATTCTGCTCCCTGTATTCTCCCTCTCCTCTTGTCTATCTGCCAGTGTGTTGTTGTTGTGAACAAGGTGGTGAGTAGTAGGCGGAGGCTTCTCTCACATGCTATCAGGGTGGGTCCCTGCTCCGCTAGCTCTTTGTGTTCCTGTTGTGGATGGGGTTAAACACAGAAATCTGAAATTATTTTGTTACTGCAACTCTCATGTTACATGTCACCCATATTACTGGTTATTCTTCGATTTTGACAGCCACCATCATGAGCACACACCCACTTTCCTGTGTCTCAGATTTCACATTTGTCTTCATAAAGAGATGGGAATTAGTTCTAATATGATGTATAATATCATTCAGCAGTGCATTAGCTATTAATAAAACATCATTAACACATTTTAATGCTACCTGATTATTGATTGTTATAATATATTGTTGATTAATTGTTTAGTTTATAAAACAACATCCTACAAACCTCCATTTATAATTTATCAATTCATCAAAATAGTACCAGGTTAAATTTATATTGATTTCATTCTTAAATAGCAAATTTGCTAATTCATTGTCTGAGTCTATATATTCACCAGCTCATGAACTGTGATATTCATATATTTTTGTATGGCTGTATATGTATTCATCATATATTTGTTGGCACAACATTTATTTTTTGCTGCAATTTTGAAGAACCGACATATTTTACTTTTCTGCTCAGTCCATATTTTGATCATAATCCTTTTCTCTTCATGTTATGAAAAGTAAAAAAAAGGGTAAAAGGGGCACTGCATGATTACCAAATTGATTAAAACTTGAAAATGCCATAATTGATCTCTGCTGTATTTTAACAACTACATCAAGCACGATTAAAGTTCACCAACTAGTAGAAATATATGAAAATAGAATTAAATGCATTTTCTTGCCTTTCTGATTTGATCATGTTGTGATCAACTCTCAGATCAAAATTTTATTGAAACAACAACAACAAAAACATTACAATTTGCTTAAATCCATTTTGTATTTACTTTCCCTGCATAATTAACAAGTCTCTCAGTTTAAATGACAATTTTCTCATCATCACTATGTTTCCGGTTTGGTTAGGTTCATGTAACTGAAGGTACATGGGTAAGTTTGAGCAGAGATTGTCGTACCTTTGTAGCTGAAGACAGACTTGACTTGTTTCATCTCCTCTGAAACATGTCTTTATTCATTTTACCGGCTGTACGTGTGTTGCACGTGTGACGCTCCAAAATATTCAAACTTGACTGAGTCCTTTTTTGTCAACATTGATTAGAGAATCTCTAACACTAACCTGTCAACAACATGGCTCCTTCTAACATTTCACCACTACTTTAATATATAGTCTGAATACCAATTATCCTCTCAGTAACAAATTCTGTACAGCACTCACAGTACCCACCCTGAATCTAAGACATAATAAGAGAAAACAAAACAGCTCATTAACTAGCATGTAGCTACACCTCCATTTATCTGCCAGAATGCCTGCTGCCTTAGGGCGTGTCTGCGGGTTTTTTTAATGAGCACCCTCCCTAGCGTTGGGTGAAATATGCTAATGTTGGGTAGCTGCTTGTGTAGCCAACACTGGCACAGGCAAGATTCTTCCTCTAGCAATGCAAAAAATAGATGTGGGTTTTAATGGTGGTCAAACCCCTATGACCAGAATCACACTGCCTAAAACTGATGGTGTTTATGATTAAATAGATTTTGCAGCCAGTAGGTGCCTCCTTTATTGAGTGGTCAGACTGTCAAAGAATGTAAATGATAAGCACAGCACCTCTGCTGGTGGTAAATGCTGGTGCTCAGAAATGTGCTTTACGCTTGACTGTTGTGTTAGTAGAGTGGAGTATAAAAATTTCTCAGAAGAAGGCAGGTGTTCAAGTCAGCAGTGCTGAATTTACAGAAATAAATTGTTGGTGGAAGCAGAAGCAAAGCATTTGGCAGCAGGAGGGCATTCAGAATCAATGAATGAATTATTGATTTACTCCCTCCCCCTCATGTTTAGATAGGCACACTGGAGCGCTGAAACACACGCCCTTCTTGCAACCTATGGGAGCTGATCTTTGCTATATGCAGGGCAATTGACTCAAAGTGAGGTTTTGGGCTTATGTCTGCCACTGATATTTGGGCACAAACACAAACTTGAGTTGATGTTTTCAGCTGATAGAAATCCTTAGTTTAATACAGTGTGTTTCTGGCATTTTCATGAAAGCCCTAAGCGCTTTAATCTGCCACTGCCTCAATTAAAAGTGCCACCCCCCGCAAGCTCCAAAGGGGTTGAGGCACAGCCTGACAGTAGCATACACACCATGCTCATGCACTGTATAATCTCCTTCAAGGTGAGGAACCATGAAGAGGAAGGTTTAATTTTCTGATGAGCGCAGGAGAGTTTCAAGTTTTTACCTTTCTGTCCTGGAGGATGAGGGCACTTTCCAAAATATATGTTGGTGTTTTGTTTCATCAGACAGAGAGGGATTTTAAACCCTATGTAAATCAGTCCAGTTTCTACTTTCTATATATTTACAAATGGAGGAATCTGTTGTTTGGCTGTATGATTCTCAAGAAAACTTCAAACCTTACTGTTACTTGATGAGAAAAACATCAGCGTTTGTATGCATAGAACTCAATACAATTCCTTTGCTGTCACCTGAACATTGAAGCAGCCACAGCCACCCATCCAATGTTCAGACTGAACACCTGTGGGGTGTATTGCTGTTTAGTAAATAGTTTAGTTGATGCTATCAAGAAAGATGCAAACTGGTTAAATGTAAGACCATCAAGGGATTTTTGATGCCCAAAAACAGACAACTTGACTTAAGTGTTTAATCATTTTGAGTGGCTCAAATATTCAGCTCATTTTCATCAATGCCAGAAATGCCTGACTATTCATTAACTCATTCATCTTATGCTAATCTGTTCCCATGCAGTGGGGGGTGCTGGAGCCAGTCCCACCTCACATTGGGTGAGGATGGGCTGTGCCCTGGACAGGTTGCCAGTCCATCACAGAGCCAACATACAGAGACAGAAAAAACAACCACTCACACTCGCACACAGAGCTAAAGACAGTTTACAGTCACCAATTAACCCAAACATTCATGTCAGGAATTTCACCTACGACCTTCTTGCTTTGAGGCAACAGTGCTAAACACTATACCGCCATTCTGCCTGCAATGCCTGACTAGTTAAAGCTAAATATAGGCATCAATTACAACCATGCAGTGGAAGTGATGTCTACCCTTATATATGCATATGTTGAAACCCCCCCCCCCCAAAAAAAATAAAAAATTAAATAAAATAAAATAAAAAAAAAAAACTGCAGTTTGCACTGATTTATCCTCTCTGAAGAAGAACTGCAAATAACTGTCTGAGTTGTTAAACAGGTAGTTCCTTTCAGGATTTAGGATAATGGTTATGTGGCTTTGGACCAAGGGTTGTCTCAGGGTGCTTAGCAAGTCAACAGGAAAAGTGGTAGTGATGGTTAAAACTGGAGAACTGACAGGAGTAGTATCTTCAGCTGTTTTCAATGAAGTGGTGCTAGAAAGTCCTACTTTTCTTCTACACATTCATATTGACACCAGAAGTGTTTTGTCTCCCCTGTATCTCGGATTAAAATTCTGCGGGCATCATTACGACTGAAAATATTTAAATAATAATTATTGTATCAAAGATCACAGGATTATTGTCAATTAACCATTTAAAGAGTGAATGGACTCACATACGTACTGTAGACCGTAGACCGTATGAACAGTCAGTCAGTGAGAGAGCCTCGGGCTCTAAACCATACAGCTTATATAGTGTTCTTAAAAAGGGTGTTCGTGGATAAAACATATGGTGTTAACGTCATTGTTGTCATACTTGTTCGAACAATCTGTCTTGCTGACATCACTATCTTGGTTTCTCTTTGATTATCATACACTTAGTCCATGTCTTCTCTGTGTCTGACAATGATATGACAGGATTACGCAAGCAATTTAAGTTTATGTGAACATACGATAAAGGTCACAGTAACCAGGGTTAACTAGCAGAACAGTGAAAAGTCAGAATTTTCCAACACACTGCTGTCGTCTTTGTCAGTCCTTGACTACAAAAATTGTAAATGTAAACTACGGAGGCTGGAAATCAAGTCACACTTAACAGACCCTGCTGCAAGCCATAAAATTACTTAAATGCAAAAACCCATCAGATCCTTTATGGGGCAAAAGGCTTCTGTTCACATAAAAGGAGGGATATAACTTCCTCCTCAGTATTGTACTAATTGCTGTCTATGCAGTCGATGCTTCTTTCCTTGCTTGTCTTGATGTCATGCTACAGTTTTTTCCAATGGAATTCGGTATCAAGAGAAATTTAATTTATCCAAATTGACCATTTCCCTGATAAATTGCCAGACCCAGTGAGTCACTGAGCCTTGAGCTGGCATTAGCAGCACACTGATGAGGAGTGACAGGTGAAATGAAGCTCTGGGCTGAGAACACAGCCCGACACCAAACAGGCATCTCTCATCTCGCTTATGGATGGCCAGGGATTATTTATTGATGAGAAGATCTATCCATTAGCAGCTCCTCTGGAGTTGGATCAATGGAGCCTATCCAGTTCAGATGATGCAAGTTGTTAAGCCAGGCCAAAGGGGTTTTGGGTCTGGACTCAGTCCCAGCTCAGGTTTTATTTTCCAGAAAAGAACTTTGCTCTCAACAAGTATCGTGAACTTAGTTTTTAACTAAGACGATTCCTCAAAAAAAGTTGACAGTAATACAGCACAATACAGCACAAGGCCATGAATATAAAGAGAACTCTAACAACTTAGTCTTTTCCCAGGAGGGAATACCTAAATACAAAAGTGGATTTGCTTTTATATTCCTACCCTTGTCAGCCATATTTCACACAACCATGTGTCACTCTTTTCTACTCCAACTGGTTTAAATTTCCATGGCAGCTATGAACTACATCCTATCATCAGGCACACTTTTGACATGAGAGGAAATTTAAAAGACACTACAACTCAATCTGCCTGTGCGGCTGATTTAATTCACAATCTTTGTGGTTGATATACTTTGAAATGCACTCAATGAAATGATATACACCTTATTTGACGTGTTAACTGACTTCATCAGGATTGCATTTGTTCTTTAAAAAATTTCAAAGGCTCCCTTTATGTTGTATTTGTAAACAGGAGGGAATATATGATCCATGGTCGTAACTCCACTTTCTCTGACTGAAATGAAACAATTTTCTATTTTCCATTTTTGGACTATAAATATAGTTTATGGCCAGAGTTGTGCTGTGTGTGAAGAAGATAATAACTTCCCACTCTGACTGTAGTATGAGATGGAATTGGAGTCACTTGCCTGGAGCTAATCTCTGATGTTGATGTGTCTTTTCAACCTTTCTTCACAATAACAGAAAATCTGCCTAGAGCTTGACAGAATAATACATATTAAGAAATTACTCATGTAAAAGCTACCAAGTGAGCATGTTTGATCGTGTGTGTGTGTGTGTGTGGGGGGTGGGGGGGTTCATATAAAAATAAATATTTAAATAATTACTTAAATGTGTCAATAATTAATTCAAATACCAGTTCATTTAATGTAAAAATATATATAATAATTTCATGGTCCTGTGTTGCAGCGTAACCCTAACCCATCAAAGTCAGTGGGCGGGGCTAACGTGAATTTGGTCTCATCGATTGCTTTGGTCAGAAGCCTACAAGTCTTTCAACAGAAGATGTGCTTCAACTTTCTGGGGAGTTGGTGATAGACATTTCATGCTGCCTTCATATCCTATAAAAATTATGGTAAATACCAAAAACCAATGTCAAAATTGCACATGAACACCCACTCAAGATGTAATTTCCACTCGAAAGCTGGAAGGTTTTTATGATACCCGTGCTGCTGAGATGAGATAAACTTTGGCCTTTCAACATGGCGGAGAGCAAGGAAAGTATTGTTAATGGTAAGCACTGCATTCAGTAAATAGTTTGCTGCTGATGTTAGCTGGTTAGTTAGTAGACTTCTTAATACTGTGGCATACACAACTTAAATAACAACGGCATTTAAACTTAGTGTTGTTTTGTAAAATATTGTGCTGTTTGCTTTTACCTCCAAGAGCAGATGAAAGGGCTCGGAAGTCTAAAACTGTTTTACCCAAGTAACAGGTCAGGTCATAAATTGTGGGTCCACCATGCTAACCCTAACCCACTGACTTTGATGGGTGAGTTTGACAGATAAAATAAATTCTTGAAGCACTGCAACAGGACCAGTGAAATAATTATATGTATTTACTTTAAATGAACTGGTATTTTAATGAATTAATGACACAATTAAGTATTTATTTCCCATTTTAATTAATCAATTTATGTAATAATTTAAAATGCATTTATAGACTTCATTCTATCCTTTCCCATCCTCCATATTATTGACCAAGATGGATTAAGAACATATTAACATATTAACATATTAAGTAACCATTTGCTGGAGACAGGTCTGCTTGGTGTTTATTTATCTGTCAGGCCTGACTACAAGTCATACTCTTCATACAGCAGTAACAGAGTAGATTTTATGGGTATTTTAGCATTAGCTCAGCTCCATCCAATGAAATCTCAAGGTTAAGACTGATGAATGAAACTAAATATGTGCTTTCTCCATAAGTAAGTAATGCACAAATTCACAGACACAAAATCCTGTTGTGTTTCTTGCCTTACTACTGTTTATCTCCATCACTCTAAATCTTCCTCTAATCTCTAACTTACTAGAAGATGGGCAAAACTGCTGGACAGGTTCCAACATTGCTTTAAAATACTTTATTTCCTGGGTAGATTTAATCAGTTTAGGTTTTTGGTGAGGATTTGTCAGTCAATGCAGGGTTGTGTTCACTGTTGATGTAGGTCCTAAGACAACCGGGCTGTCATTAACTGTAAAAAACATATTCAGAGGAGAAGATGGGGCTGAGGAGGACTAAGGGGTCGATCTGAGATGCTCTCTCTTTTTTTCAACAGTTCACTGTTTATCTGTTACAGATACAGATCCTCTAAGTAGGCTGGTATTGTTGTATTGAAGAAGAGTTCAGACCATAAACTCATTAGATAAAATAATAAATCCTTTTAAAAGCAGTGAAGTGGCCTCCAGAAGGACAATGGATAGAACGTGTGTATAGAGTTTATGTCTATGCTCTTTGAGACCTGTTGTCAAACCAGATAATTTATTTTGAAATGGAACATCAGAGGAATCCATCCATTCCCACCTGACCAGGATGATAGAGCGATAGAATGGAATGCTTTAAAAGACATCATGGCAATGTCTCTCCTTAGGTGGTAATTTGTAACACAATTTCATTTTAAATTTGCATTACAGTTCATTGTTTTGTATTAGTTATTTTTGTATGTATTGATATATTAGAAGAAGCATCCAAAGTCAACAACTTCCACTTCCTAATGGCTGAATTATGTGCTCATGTAAAGCCTAAAAAGCTTTGCTCCAAGCTCTAACTGCAACTACAGCTTTGAGACATTGTTATGCTCATGGTTGTGTGCAGAAAGAGTGGTGTTAGTGTTGTGTATTTGCAAGAATTTGTTATGTGGTGTGAATGGCATGGGGTAAAATAAAAGGGATCAAAAGAGCCAACGAACAGGAAAAGCAATTAAAGCAGGAAAAAACCTTGTTTGATCCATGGGTGTGGTTGGTAGACCTGACTGACTGTACTGGGAGAGATTTAGCTGCGATGCATATGTTAGGAATAAGGGGGAAGATGTATGGATTGGAAATTGGGGAAATTGTTGGCTCAGCCAAATGTGAAGGAGAAGGAGAATAGAAGAACGAGACAGATAGGCTTCATGTCACTACAGTCTGAGACATTCCTTTGAGGAGGCTATACATGTTTATCATGCCTCGATGGAGGAAGAAGAATAAATAGCAACAAGCTGAATGCTGGAGAGCATTCATTTTGAAGTTGACCTAAACATAGACCTTGTTCATA
The DNA here is from genome assembly GCF_900963305.1 of Echeneis naucrates. Taxonomy (NCBI): domain Eukaryota; kingdom Metazoa; phylum Chordata; class Actinopteri; order Carangiformes; family Echeneidae; genus Echeneis; species Echeneis naucrates. The sequence goes on along the minus strand of NC_042528.1, from coordinate 12,811,953 downwards.
ATATGATGGCTTAGTTCTCTTCATAGCGGTTTGCAAACTTAATTACTGGTTAAATAGCCTGGTTTCATTTCACTACAGATAAAAAATATGGCTTTGAATACTCCACAATCCAACCTAATACAAATGTCATTTGGGCTCTGCAGCTATAAAGTGTTATTTCTGCTTGACATATAGATAATGTTGACAATCACATCCTAATAAAATATCAGCTCCCTTACATCTTCACAGAAAGTCCAAAGCATGACTTAAGACTTAAGCTAGGGATACATTTATATAATTTACCTGGAAAAATGAAGGAAAAATATACAAATGCCAAGATCTGAAAACATCTTGGGCAATAAGGCCAACAACAAAAGGACTTAAGACTTGACCTGTATCCATCTATCCGTCTTCAACCACTTATCCAAAGTCAGGTCAGGTGTAACAGGTTTAGCAGGAGCCCCAGACTTCCTTTTCCCCAGAAACCTCAGCTAACTCTAAATGGGGGTTCTTGAGGCACTCCCAGGTCAGTAAGGAGATGTAATCTCTCCACCTGGTCCTGGGTCTGAGCCAGATCCAGACCGAGACTCCTGAAATACTTGAACCCCTTTACTTGGAGTAGCCTTGCCTGAAGAAGGCAATTCATTGGTTTCCTACTGAGAACCATGGCCTCATATTTAGAGGTGCTAATCCTCAAACCTTCTGCCTTGCACGCATCTTGACCCGCGTCTTTCCTCAAATGACACAAATTGTAATTTTTGAGATTTGATTGACAAACTTGCTACCTGGGATTTTCTCCAATGACCTAAGACAACTTTAGACATAGATTGTCAAATATGACACTTTTTTTATGGTTTTTAGTTCCAAACAATTTTGGGATAAGGAATCATTGCTGGACTGGAAACATTTCAGCCAGATGAGCGTCCATAGAAGTCCCATAAGGGAACATTTTCTATCTTTCTCTGCTTGCCTGCTGTTCAGCAGTTTTTTGCAGTTTCATGTAACATGACTGCATGATCCTCAGGGCTGTGGAGAGAGCCCTGTCGTTTCTAATCAGTTCAGGTCAGTTCAGTTTGGCTCAGTTTCAACTTTATTTGTCCCAAGACAGCAGCTGGTTCTGTTGTAAATATAAGACAATTTGAAATACAAGGACACAAGACAAAAAACATATGTTCTGCACTCTGTGTCATGCCACACTTCACCTCACCTCCTTTTCTGTGATTACAGTACACAAAGTTAACAAGAAAGCAAAGTGTATTCAGCTTCTCTTACTTTATTAACTCAGTGAAATCAAAACGTTAGACATCAACAGGGGATTAAATGCACAGACAGTCAGTGTGTACATATGGCTGTTAACCTACCATCTGTCTTTTGTAAACAGGGGGAAGGCTCAAATCTAAATTTTTTCATTTGATGTTCTTAAATGAGATTTAGCTGATTTAGAAGAGCTACTTCTAAAACTACAGACAATTCATTCAGGATATTGCATGTACAAGCTGTTCATCATTCCTCCCTCCTGCAAAAGGTGAAGAGATATTAGTAATTCCATGTATTTTCAGTAGTTACCAGTTAGACAGGTTGGTGATTGAACGCATTGCTTCCAATTACAAGCTGACATCTATTCAGTATAAAAATTCAATAACAGACTCTTGAAATTTGTATCGTTTGAATTTGTTCAAAAATTGCCGTTCATCATTGTTCAGTAACTTAGTATATTGTTAGTTTGATATAATTTGTTTAGAAATTTGCAGTCGTCTAGGTTACTAAGGAACCAGCTCAAGGCCTAAAGTGATAAAAATCCATGAATAAAGATACTCAGGAGCAGAGTCAAAGGGAGTTAAGAGGCTGTTACCCAGTCGGCCTTTGTGCTACAGAGCTGATGTAACCATTCCCACCAAATCACCGTCTGATCATGCTTGTGAATGTGAGTGTTTGACCTCAGCCTTACAACAGACCACAGGCATGGAGACTGCACACCCCCCCTCAACCCTGCATCAAAAAATGTTCATTTTGTGGCTCTGGCCTCTGCAGCAGCTCACCAGACTTCCTGATTGAAGATTGACCTTTCGGTGGGGGCTGAAGAGTGCACTTGGGATTTGTTCAGTTGCTTTGGTGTGAGATTCAGTTTTTATATTGGATTGAAGACCTGGGAAGATATAGTCGCAGGGCCTTAGAGAGCCACTCTGGTCTGTTCTGGATAGTACAGTTGCTTTTTATTTTCTGCTGTTATCTGCAATTTTTTGAGCTGAATCAGAAACTTCAAGCTGTCTGTGTGCTGCTTTAGTTCCTTTTTACTCGTGTGTCTTGGCAAGTGTATTCATCAGACTGTGGTTGTCCCTTTATCTGCCAAAGCCTCAGCCACTACATATAAAGTTATAGGCTGAGTGTAGTGACATAAACAACAGACGCTAATTCAGCAAATTCGCAACCTTGAAGACACAGACGCAACACTGTACAGGTGTGTTGTGGAGCTCAAAATGAACATTGTTTGTATATATCGGCGTGTTCCAATAAAATGGCAACCCCAAGTGATGGCGTTCATTGGTTTGTGAGGTGCTGATTTCAAGCTTCAAGTTTGTTATTAGTCTGTCAGCTATCTTGGTTATTTGAAACCAGAAGAACAGAAAGAAGAAACAAGAAAAAGAATGAACCTGTGGATCTGGACTGGATCCATATGCACTTATATACTTTTCTATGCAGCGTAAATAATCAGGTAGTGGAGCTATACGTCTTTTGCCTTATAAACTGCATTTTGTAAGAACAATGCGCAGCATGTGATGTTTTTATGAATGCCTGGCCCTCAAGGTGGCAACATTTAGGTTTACTTTGGCTTTTTTTCCCATGTAATCTTTTGGTTGATCCATCAGCCTTACACTCACATCTCTAGCTCCTCATCGTCATGCTTTTTTTTTTTTTTAACATCCTTCTGTACACTTTTGCTTCCCCCCTCTCACAGCCCATCTGTGTATTTGCAGGCATGAAGACATGATGCCATGATACCTTAATGACAGTCAAGCCCACAGTGGTTGGCCTAATCCAGTTAGCTCAGCTGTGTAGCAGGGTCCATTCACTGTGCCTCACCACCACCATCACCTTTTATTTCTTACTAATCCCATTGGCACACGCGCACACACACACATGTATGCAACTCATTGTTTTCACTCATGAACAGTTTGTTGCTTTGGAGGAAAATTTTCCATTGTAACTCTTTGGTTTAAAAAAAACTAAACAAAACTGTGTAATACATAAAACAGCAGCGTGACAATTCATTTGTTTATTGTAAAAAAAAAATGTTTTTAACAGCAGATTTATATTTGTCATGTTGGTGTTGAGATAAGAATTTCCACAGCACAGTGCACAGCAGTTCTATCATGACTTAAATAGCAGTGAAAAACTGTCCTTTGGCCAATACTTAAAAATGTCTTCAACGTAGCTAGCCTCTAGCTAGTGTGGGGAATAGCATCCCAGGAAATACACTACACAGGACCCTTAGTAACTGCAGGTCACACAGGTTTGTTACACCAAATATTTATTGGACGGGAGATGGACTTCCAAAAATAAAATATTTATTATTTAAAAGTTCACTGGAACATAAAGATGTTAGCAAATACAGCCTGCGTACCCACAGAAACTACACTGTTAATTGCGATAGAAAACCATAAACAAAAAGGCAGGAAAAGGGCTACTACATGGCTCGGCAAACAGACTAATATCGGAAGGAACAGTTCAAATCAAAGAAAATCACAGCAAACCAAACCACCACATGCCACGCCAAATCGAGGGGAGTCTGCCGTGCGCTGCACAAGCTCCTGTCCTGAGAAAGAAAAGGAAACTAAATTAATACCTCTTGTAGAAAGACACTCAGGCAGATATGTGGTACTGTTAAAAGATATTTGGCTTAACCCACACTCACATGCACACAAACAAAAAAGAATAAACCTGCATTAATTAAATCCAAAACAAATACAACAAAAACATAAAAGATTAATGCAGAAGACAAAGTAAAAGCAGCTGTGGCTTGGACCCGGAGGAGCAAGAAAACCCCACAGCGGATAGACAAAACCAACTAAACAAAAGAAATTGTTTAACAAAAACCTATAAAAGCTGAACAAAATAGGAGAAAAGAAATTAACCAAACCAAAGGTGAGTTGTAGTGGGGCGACGAACCCATAACTGTATGGACACATACAAATTACGGTCTGCTCCAACCAGGCAAGACTGAAATCCACATGTAGCAGCAATAGAAAAAAACAGAGCGACCTCACCAGGGCTGGAGGCCTTGGATAACTGCTTAATGTACAGGTCCACAAACACAATCACTGTCTCGAGGTGAGGAAGAGCAGACAATATCCTTCTTGAAGCACTTCAGCCGATGCACCAAGGAGCACAGCCAACACCGCTTACACGTCCCACGGATGGTACCAAAAAGACCGGAGTACACCACGCAAGCAGGCCCGGACAGCTGGAAATGGACAGTCCTCCTGGTCTTTAGGGTCCACTGTGGGTCTGAACATGTAGGTAGGAGATAGGATGGGAGGAGGACCTCAGTCAGTTCGGTGGGAAACACTGTCTTGTATACATGAAACTCTTTGCATTAGTTTAAGATTGAGATTGTGTTGCAAAGGAAGGGAAATTGGAAGAGAGTGTAAGGGGCTGAGTTGTAAGTAACACAATGGTTTCTTACAAGTACACCCTACATCAATTCTATCAGATATTAGGTTACAGCAGCAGCTGAAGTGTTTACATGTGTTTGGTTCACATTCCAGAATCTGTACGTGTCACAGGGTGAAAGTCATGGGAAGCGCCTGGCCCAGGATGAATTGAGGCCAATTTTCAAATGACAAGGCCTGTCATACATGTGAAAGCAGCACTGGATACATGACAGCTCTCTGAGCAGCAGGAGTAAAAGGCACAAAGGCCATTCATCGGCACAGAAAGATGGTATTGTTACACAAGACCTTCCAATGTACCTCGCATTCTTCTAGCTCCTTCCAGCTCCTCAGAAGCGTCAGAGAAAAAAGAAAGACAAATGTGCACTGTCCTCTGTTTTTTGCAGATATTTGTTGATGTTTTGGTCAGTGTCAGTTTCACATGAAAGAATCAGATTAGAATTTAATCAAATACAGTTGCGGGATCAGAGGGTAAGAGCTCTGGTGAGGAGTTTGTTCCACCGCCTTAAGTTACAGACAGTTTAATTGGTCTGACTGAGACAGTCAGTTAGAAGCAGGGTTTACTTTTCACATTAACCACCTAATTTGGACTTTAAGCCAGTCTCTTCAATGATTTTTCATGAGTGAATGTTACACTAGTTCTAACCAAAATCCAATTGATTTCTAGATGGAGGCTTTGAATCCAGATTCAAATTCAAATTGGACTCAAGAGGAATTATCATATTTCAAAGAACAATTAGAATTAGCAAAACAAGAAATCTATATGAATGACCTAGGTGTGGCTGCAGTCATCTCTATCCAGTTTTCATGTTGAGTTTTAAACCAATGGAAACTCAGTTATTAGTACTACAGTATCACATGACTTTTTTTATAGTTCACACCAACATCTGAATGCAGCCTTCATTTGATCTAAACTACACATCTGTGTAGCGTTGTGTCCATATTGAGTTGGTTGTGACTCTGCCGATATATCCAACCCCCCCCCCCTCCCGATTTGGCTTAGGGTTACTAAGATGAGAGATGCACAATATCACAAAGCAAATACAAGTCCGGTTGTTACATGGGTAAACAGTTTAAAGATGACTTCAGAATTTTAAGATTGATCAGCTGTTTTATTGGGATCGGTTGGAATAATCTTTCCCACAAAGTCACAATAATAACCCTAGAAATTGACGTGGCTGTAGCCAGTTCTGTCCAGTCCAGTGGCTGGTTGCAGCAACAGAGGTAACCATTCAAAGCCAGCATATATTATATTTATCTATGCGTTATAAGAACTTTTTAATCAAAATTTCACTTTGCCACAGTGTAGCAATTCACAGTTGGTTTACAGATAATAGCCAATTTGAATTGGAAGCACATTACGTAATTTCACTTTTAGTCTCTTTTTCCGGTCCCTGAATCCCTGAAAAGTCACTTTCAACCCCCCATGTCCAATCAAACATGGGATATTTATCATTGCATCCTTCACCTACGATCAGCACGACTGACTGAAACAGGCAGGTGGTTTTTACCATTTCATTGCTGCCTCAACACAATCCAGATGATGGTTTGTGTGAATGTAGGGTAATCCAACCCCCCCAATACGGATATATGGAAAAATTTTCTTGTGATGTGTAATGAGCCTGTGCTTCTCTGTTCTATATCCTCACCAGAAGCCCCCACCCCCATATCTAGTGTCCTGAGGCTGTGGTGAATAATCATCATCCTATCCCCATTTATCCCTTTCCCCACCTCTTCCCTTGGCCTCCATCCATTGTTCAATACTTCATCCAGGATACATGTGTATTTGTATGTATAAATGTACCTGAGCAACACCTGCATTGCATATAATGTATGTGAAAAAAAAAAAATTGTATCACTGAGCATTTATTCATACTGAAGGTTACAGCAGCCTCCTACTGCGGACATTGCGGACTGTGTAGACTTGGTAGTTTCTACCAATATAATAGAGCTGAATTTGTTCTATATTCATATATTTATTTTGACTGAGTACCTGACACAAGTGAGGGTGCCTTGGCTGTGGCGGCACCTGCTGAGAGACGGTCCACAGTACATTGACCCTGTAGAGCACACTGCTGGGGGAAGTGTGCAGCAAGATTAGGTTGGTGGTGTTGTGTTGGAGATATTATTGTTATCATAAAAAACTGATACTTCATATTTTGTAAAAGCATTCTTTCTTTGCAGTTCATTAATCTCTTAACCCCTAACATTACTTTCATAACAAGATAATAAAAAAATGCACCACAGACTATGTCGTTTAAGGGCTTGATCTTCAGGGAGCTTCAGTTTAACATTTCAGTTTATTGTTTGCAATAATTTTTCCACAAAAACAAAACTATAGATGGAAAATCTTGACAGCCTGTTCTTACGGCTAAATACACTATCTAAGTGTAAAAATACATCTTTTACAAATGATCAGGGCTTCATTTCAGGGATTGAACTGAAAAGTTTGGTCTATAAAGTGACATCAACGCTGAATTGCCTTAATCCTACATTCTAGCTAATGGTCTTTATGGTCATCTTTACGTTTCCACCCACAATGATTTATGGTATAAGAGATGATCGTTGGAGACAGATGTAGATAGATCTTTATTAATTCTTGATTGCTTTTTTACTTTTTTCATGTATGCTTTTGTACAGCATGGATTATATCAACGCACAGCATATAAACATTATTCGGCCAAACCATATCTGTCACATTTAGCAAATATCTGATATGAGCTACTCAGATATCTCTAATTGAAATTTCTTATGTTTTTACTGGTCAGTTTTTCTCCACCCTGCGACTCAGGATAAACGGTAAAAAACGAGAAAGTTTGACTCCAGATGCAGCCATAATCAGATGCTGCAACAAGCTTTATAAAGCCTATAAATTCTCTGGTGCAGAGCACATGGCTTTTGATTATAAACAGGTTGGCTGAACATTAATCTGTTGCTGAAATATGGAAGACAGTTTACTTTCCACACTCATCACAATAAAGTGAAGCAACATCAGCAACCTGTTCACTACATGATGACAATCCTGACTGTGTCTATATAACAACATTCTATATGAGATTATTGAAGCAAAGGTTAGCAAGAATAAAAACAACACAGCATTGGTAGAATGTAGTTGTTATATACTAAACAGAGGGCATATTGTATTAAAGTCTATGTGAAAATGACCCAACTTCTTGCTTGATTTGTTAGCTCAGTAAATATTTTCCTAATTAGATTATGGCCTCAGTCTCTAGTTTCAAGTCTTCTTCAATGCAAATTGTTTCTGGGTCTTGGGGGCGCTGGAGCCAATCTCAGCTCACATTGGGTGAAGGCAGGCTACACCCTGGGCAGGTCACCAGTCCATCACAGGGCCAACACACAGAGACTGACAGAGTAATTTAGAGCCACCAATCAACCTAATATGTCCTATGTCTGAAGATGGTGGTCAGAAACTGGAGTACCCAGGGGAAACCCACACAAACACAGGGAGAGTATGCAAAGTCTGCACAGAAAGGCCCCGCAAACCTTCTTGTTGTAGGTCAGTGCTTCACACTATGCCGCCATGCTATGATGGTCCCGTTTAGAGGAAAATGGATCATAGAGCAGGGGATGAATTCAGGCATGTTTATTGTGTGATTAACAGACTATATCACACAATCAAGATAGAGTACACAGCAGGTCAGATCCAGACTTCACTCCTCCTCAGCTCCACTTTCTCATCCAAATATGGTTTCTACAGCTACAGAAAAAAGCAGCTGGCCACGTTATAAACTGGAGGCCCTAGAACAGAAGTGTGTAGTCAGAAGTGCCTTGTTGAAGCTGTTTCCACATCCAGCACTGATGTTACAGTGCCCTGAGGTACACCAGTATATCAATGGAGCAAGGAGAAATATCTCACCACCAGAGGTCACTGTAAACAAAGGAAAACTGCTTTGTCCAAGTTGTAATTTCGCCAGATCTGGGTAACAGTCAGAAGTGGGGCTGTGTGTGGGTATGCACAGCAAGTTGTACTTTCATATTGCCAGTTTGTGTGTGTGTGTGAGTGAGTGTTTGTATACACTCCGGCCCTCCATTGTCTCTTTTTTGCAACATTGTGATTCTAGGTCATTAGAAAAGACTCCTCTATTTTTGTCGACATAATCCCTTCTCAGAATGCACACGCCCCTCAGTTTGTGCACGCATCTGTGTGTGTGTGCGTACTTGTGTGTTTGTGTGTTTGCATGCCAGCCACAGTGTGCTAATACCTCCAGCAGGTTACGCACTAATCCACTCACAGTTGGCAAGAGTGTCCTGCGCTTGCGCGCTTCCTTGTTTCTCCATCTCTCTCTATCTCTCCCACACACACACATCATGAACATGTGCGTCTTAGCTTGAACACAGAGTCATACACACATTGGATATAGTTCAATCTGGGGTGTTGAGGCCTCTTTGGGAGCACCCATGAGCACAGGCATGGTAGTGGGAGCAACAGCCCAGGTAAGCTGTGATTGACATGTCGGCCTCTCATTTCATTGACATCAACTGGATAGCTGAGTTTATTTTGTTATCTGTGTGGATGCTCTGTTGTTGACATGTCATTTAAACAAAGGAGAAGTTGAACTGGTTGAAAACTTTATTGATCAGTTCAGTGGCCTGAGTTTGCACATTCAGTGCGAAACGTGTTGCGTGTTGCATGGCGTGTTTGAAAATTGAATTGAGAGCTATATTAAGTTTACGAAGTGTGACAGATGTTTTTGTCAAAGTGCTGGGAAAGAAATGTGACTTTGTTATAAAATTTTCTAATTTGAATTTGTTGTAAATTCTGCATTCAACACATATCAATATCAAAATATACAATGCAAAAATACATTTTCTTTACACCATTTACTTCTTCTCTGCAAATTTCTATGCATTAGAAGTCACTTGTTTTCCTGAGTGCACAGATGTTGTGCAGTCTGGATGTAATGACTTGTGTTTGCACGGTGCAAACGGTGGGATTGGGATTGTATCCCACCATGTTCTTCCTGAGTTTATACCCCCTAATCCTCCATAACCAGGGTTCCCTGCTTAAATTTTTTTCCTCCCTGGATTAAAAACTGAGCCTCATTAGCCAGACAAAAGCTATAAGGCTATTTAAGCAGGTCTTTGCATCAGTGTGCAACACTTGACTTGCAGTTGTGCTTACGAGGCAGCAGCAGCACAATGTGACTGCTTGTCACTTGTTTTTTTCTCGTCCTACTTTTGCAAAAATATTGGGGAAGGGATGGCAGAGGGTAGGATATACTTCAGGCATTGAGTCTGGAAGCAAAACATGGCCACACCACATACTTAGTTGACATTGAATACACAACCTGTGAAAAATAATTATATTATGACTGCAGTATATTTGGAGGAGTTTTGACAGATTATACATGTAAAAAACATATAATACCTACTTTACACTGGTATATTTATGTGCCACACATGGCGAACTGCCTGACAGGTCACCATGTGGATAGAGTACAGAGCATGCCAGATCCAGCCCTCATTTGACCTTCTCATCCACACATGGTATCTACTGGTTTAAAAAAAATGATGACTTACAAATTATAATGCAGAGACTTCAGAATTGCAGCTCACAAACCAGTGAGTGACATCATTGAGGACAGATATTTACACTTACGGTGGGCATATGACTCTTTGCCCTAGTCAGAATGTACCAGGGTAAAGTTTACTGGTATTGAGTATACAAAAATAAAAAAAAAACCTGAGGAACTATTGAGGTGTGTGTGTGTGTGTGTGTGCGTGTGTGTTTGCGTAAAAATGTATAAATAGATTACATGTTAAAAATTTTTGGCGACTTAGGTAAGTGTACATCCAGGTTTTGTTGTATCAGTGGTGGCATGCAGGGGAGTGATCACACATCTACAGACATGTTACATGAGCAACCATGTTGGTGGCTGTGTTTCATTAGTCATACACAATCCTCTAATGCTGCATTAAAGTAGAAACTGGAGCATGTTAAAGATGTGTGCATCTATAAAAATGAATAATTCTCAGAGCGGCTAGGGCAGCTGAGATTGATGATGTCATCAAGACCTTAGGGGAATTCTGGGATGGCTCATTTGGCTCAGTGGGGTGGGGCACTCATGAACCAACTCCCTCCAACCATTGGTGCTCTCTGTCCCTCTCTATCTCTCTCTCTGTGTTCCGTCACTCTATTGTCAGCAGCAATGATCTTTAGCAGTCCACCCAGAACATCTGACATTCAGATAATGGCAGTTAGGGTGAGTGTGTGCCCTATGCATTGCACACACTCACCCATGCAACCTCTCATTTTTCAGTGTGTGTGTTGTATCATTGTGGGAGCTCATTAGGTGAGAGCAGGTTGTGGTAATGAAGCCCAAAGGACTGGTTTCTCCAGAATGCAGACACAGCCCAGGGAGAGCTTTTTAACTCCCCTTGCTCCACCAGCCGTTGAATATGCCCAGCACCCCTGTTGCTAGGCAATAGGCGATGGCTAACAGCCCCTTGTACTGGGAGTGTCACTATGAGCTGTGTTTGATTTGATAGAATGTATTATTATTATTATTATTACTGTTATTATTATTATGAGCAAAGTGAAGCAATGACATCATTGATTAATCCAAACAGGAAGACTGAAACATTATGAGGAATTAGGTCATCAAGCATCTTAATAACTAATAATTATGCATCATCGATTCATTTTGATTCAATAAGCTCCTGCTGTCATATCATATTATTTTATCTCATTGTTTTGGCTGCATGACCTTTAAATACACTGCTATGATCAGTCCAGCTGATCTTATCAATAATGAATCCCATTAGAGCAGCAAGCAGCTGTTTATAGTTGGAAAACCTCTGATGAACTAATTCAACACATCATGAGACAAAATTAGCAATCAACTGTTGAAAAACATAGCGATTCAACTGAAAGACCATTGTCAAGGGCACAGAAAGATGTGTTTTTTATTAGGTTTACACCCAAAAACTACTCAGGGCTAGATAGCCATTGCCATTGAGGGAAGTCTCCAAGTAAACATGTTGGAGTCTATAGCAACTTAATAGGCACATATTTTCCTCAGGGGTTGGTGGAGACCAAATCAGAGATTAAAAAAAGGAGAATATTGTGTTTCTGGCCATCTCCTGAGTGTAAATTCTGCATGCAGCAGGCGTCATTCAAGGCTACAATACTGACACAAACCTTCCTGCCTAAACTAAACTAATATACGCTGTCATCAGCTCAAACCACAGTAACTTGCAACAATAACAACAGTACAAGAATGAATTATTTTGTCATCTAATCCCAGATACATTAAGTGACAGCTGTAATCTGATGCTTTGTGAGACAGAGCTCTGCATGTCCCATGGGTGCCATCAGACCATTTAAAAGAAACCTCAATTGGTATTAGTAATGTTATGTTGCTAACATAATGACGCATATCACAGATTAATCTGAGCAGCAGCAGCAGTCACTTGGCCGATTGGGCAGGGGCAATAAATCAAAGACCCTCTTCTAGGACCTCTAAATAAGACAACCATTGATGCATGCAAAATGTATAGACACATACACATGCACTACTACACACTATCAGTGGGGGTTGTTGTCAACCCCCAATGATTTGGATTCTCTGATGCTGCCATGTCAGAGGTGATGGATTGTGTCTAAATGGTTTTGAGTAACAATACGTTACACAGACAGACACAATGGGAACAGATAACACTGACAAAAGCTGAGCGCTGTGATAATGAAGGTGTTCTTAATGGTGGGTTGGGTTGGTGAGGCTAAAGCGTGGCCTTTTTGGCAGAGCCTCTTTGTCTGTTCTTTACCCAAGGGATACCCCCCTGAAGGACTTGTATGTGTTGGAAAGTCAGTGCCTAAGGGAGGTTGGAGAGGTGTTTGTTGTGTCTCTCTGACATACTGGTGGTGACTTCATCTCAGATGCAAAGATGAGCAAGCACCTAAACCTGTAAACATGGTTAATTATATGAAGTGATGCAAGACTGTTACAGAAAAACACTGGAGCTTGTGGTTGTATTTTTGCCAATAGATAAATATATATAAATATTACAAGTAAATTAACTGCAAGTGAAGCTCCATACAGTCTAAGGATAGATGTTGATGTGTTTCATTTGTTTTTATTTTTTCTTATTAAAAGCAGGTGTATAAGCAGATTTAAAATTTTTTATATAGAGGAAAATATAGGTCTGTTTTAATATTAACTTTTTTATTTATCAATGTAAAGCAGTAGATTCCACAGAGACCTGGAGACGTCCAGCTTTTCTTTTTAAACGGAAGAGAACTACAACTACAGAGCTAGTTATTTCTAACAAGCCCTGGTTTTCTATGTGTGACACTGACTTCACTAGATAAATGAATAAGTGAAATTATTTCAGATTTGGATCTGTGTGAATCTTTTGCAGGACGATTGTTGCTTTACTTCTGTGTTTTTCCATCGATTCTCCAGTGGGTGATATCACAGCAAATCACACAGTCTGATTCAGAGAGCTAGTTGTCAGCTGCTGAGATCAGTCCTGTACTTTTCTAATCTCAGAGTGAGGAGAAGTTGCTCTGAGTTTATTGTAGTGACAGAGTAAAGACAGGAAGACATAGACAAAAAGGAATCTGTTCTGCTGATTATACATCATCTCGTGACTAACTGGAATTGAGTGTGAAACACTATAGCTGTTGGGCGCAGACATGCAGTGCCACCAGTGTCCTATAAAACTGAAGCTTGTACTGTTGTATCATAATAATCCTGTGAATGTATCAAAGATTCTCTGTGTTTTCCTTTAGGTAAGTTGCAGTGGATGGACAGTAAGACTGAGATCCTTGTTTTACTGTGGGTACAATTGAGCCAGTCCTTCAGCTACAGGAAGCAGCAGCACGTGCTTCTGAATGCTCCTCCTATTGAAAAGTTGAAACACCTGGAAGAGGCCATCTTCAGATGAGTAGTAAAACATTGTGTGTGTTTGAGTGCTTTTGATGAGGCAACCAGATGGCCCTAAGGGTTAATCTACTAGTGTTGTCATCATGCATACACACACTCAGACACTCCCACCTGCCATCCTATTTATTCTTATAGCCTCAGTTGTCAGCTATATGGTCAGAATGACCATATAGCTGTAGCTATAGCTGTAGTAGTATAGTATAGTAGCTATAGTATCCTGTACACCTACATCAGTGCAAGACTAGAGTTTTGTGTTTCAGGTTTAGAAACTGGAGCAATCCCTTGTTCAGATGTTGTTGCTTTTGTATTGACATTACAGCACACATTACTTGTGAACACAATGGCAGGTTTCCCCCATAATTGTATTACTCGGCCATCCCTTGCTCCGGCCTCCTCTGAACCAATTACCCGAGCTAACAACTCCTGAGCCTTTGAGGCTCAGAGGTCACATTTCTGTCAGGGTTATACTCCTCAAGCTGTGAACAGCATTTTGCATTTTGTGCAGGTTCTAACCAGAGCTGAGAATTACTGGGAAGGCAGAAGCAGCTAGAGGTTCTTTAATCCCTGAGACCCTCAGAAGATTACTGATATAATTCCCTTTCTGTTAGGGAAGATTGGGATAAGATTAGGCAGGAAACACAGGATCATAGCCTTTCCACCTTCAAACACAAAGCAGCAACTGTAAAAAGTCCAGAAGATTTATCGTGAGAGGAACCATTTAAAAAAAACATAGGGTTGTCTGATGTGTTTGGCTTTTAATAATAATAATGATAAAAAAGATTGATTCCTATGCCAAAGTTGAACCAAAGGTCTTCCTTCTTTTAGCGAGGCTAAATAAATTAGGAAGCCCAAAAGCTCTTTATTATTGTTTTTGTGTGTGTGTGTGTGTGTGTGTGTGCGTGCATCCACTGTAAACACTTTTTCTCTGCTATGTGTTTACTATTCACCACATGTGCTGTAAAAATTAAAGGAGGCCTTTTATCTCTCTGCATGTGTTTTCCTAGGTTGCAGTGCATGTAATCCTCTGGGTTGCAGCATCCCACACGTCAATGTTTTTGTTGCTCTTTTCTCCTGTAGCCTACATGAGACAGACTATAGCACATCATTAGAAACAAACATGCACATGAGTACATTCTGATGACAGACTGTTCTTTGTGTTTTCTTATACAGTGACCAGGCCATAAGCCATCTGTGTTCATAGACCTATATAACAGGGGTGGGTGGTGGTAGGAAGTGATGTGGAGCAGAAATGCAGAGAGACTGTACACACACTGAATATGGAAAACTGTACTTCTGAACTTCACAGGAATATGATATTTTAGTCCAGATGATGTTGCTCAACACATCTTCCACAAAATGGACCCAGATGTACAATAGTATCAGATCACTTCTTAACTGATACTCAAAGATACTAGTATCAGTATTTGGAAAGAGAACTAATTCAGTGTTTCCCCAGTCTGAAATTATCTGATGGTGTCATAAGTTGATAATATCAAAACCAAATAAGGAGTGGGTGCTGTAAGACAAGGCCAAGTTTTTAGAAGAGAGAGATAATGTTTGATTTTGTGCTTCCTTAGGGGTGGTATTGCAGTGTATAGCACTGTCTTCTCCCAGCATGAAGGTCGTGGATTCATACCTTTTAGTGTTGAGTTTTATGGGTTTGTTGACTCTTTGTGTTGCTTTTGTGCTGCTTCTATAAGCACCTGGGCTTGCCATCTGTCTTTCCACCTTTAATGAAGTGTAATGTTTTGTCCGTCCATTGGGGGGGGGCATAGTATCAAAAACCAAAAAGGGTGAGGTCTTCCAAAGGATGAACACTGTCTTGGAATGAGGACATTTTAGATGAAAGGACATTGTTAGTTTCTGGCTACAGAAGCAGCAACCAAAAAAGCAGTCAAAGGTTTGAAGTGTTTGGCTGGTCAGTGTCAGTGTTTGATGTGCTTGCCAGATAGCAGAAGGCTTACCTAAACATTGTCTGAAATAGACCACTGATACTAACAATGCTATTGAATTAGTACAATATGTATACATAGTGCTTTATGACTGAGGATGCTAAGTGGCAGATACACTGGCTAATTGTATCAGATAGATGTTTTTTTTTGTTTTTTTTTTGCTGACTGCTGGCTCTTTTGAAAGACTGTGATTTCAGCACCATGGAGAGGGATTGTATGACATGATGAACAGAGTCACCGTTTCCACAGGAGGCTGCTAAGCTGAGCCCCAGTAACACTCATCCTTCCTTCCCTGCCTGCTTATGTAGGCTATTTATATGAAGAAATGGAGGAGGTTGTGGTCTGCTTGATTTCAGCTCAGGCTGTAGCTATTTACCCCACACTACATCACGCAAGATAACCTAAAGGCAATTATGCCTTACTACAAATGTATAAAAAAACAAAAAAAACAAAACACAACTGGTCAGATGTGATATGGTTTGTAGCGGTCAGGTACAAATATTTTCTGCTTTTTGGGTCCCCCTTAGAGTCGCATTGTGGCAGTTATATGACACACAAACATGAAAATAGACAGATTTCTTTTGGTTGTGTGCTGTGTATATATCTGCTCTAGAGCTGTAAAATCACCCAGTCACACTGGCAGACTGTACCATCTCAGACTAATTAACAGGGGGGTTTGATCTGGAAGAAGACACTGACTATAGGCAAAGTTTTAACCCCCCTTCCCTTCAGTAAAAGTGGTTCCTTTCTTGCTTTTTTTTCCAAAAGGACACTCGCTGTGGCTTCTCTTTGCTGTATCCCCTTGTGCATATTGTTTTCTTTAACCCCTCCCCCACTCTGTATTTTTTTATCCCCACAACCCTCCCTCCCTTCTCCTTCTGGTGTCTGATGAGTAGGGAAATCATGTACTTGACAAAGCCAAATCCGAGGCTTCCTATGCCCCCATACTATCTGCAGCACAAGTGGAAAAGGGAGGGGTGGAGCTCTCCTCCTACCTCTCTGTCTTTTTCTGGTCTCTGAGCTTTTCTATTGGTCTCCTATCTTACCTCTTGGTTGCGTGGACTGGCCCACCCCTCTTGTCTTTTTATCTGAGCCTCTGATGCAGTTATGAGGCAGCAGGGACAGAAGCTTGCAACAAACACTCTCTGCACGGGTGAGGGAAAACTGGTGGGTTAGAGGACTAGAGGACATTAGAGCTACATCTATTCTCTTCCCATCTTCATCATCTCATGACAATATGTCCTTGGACATAAAAAATGTCAGCTGCTGAGGTGGGGGCTTATTTCCTTTGATGAGAGGCTTCTTTGCCAATGAGGTGAGCTTCCTGAGAGGACTTCTGAAAGTGATCCCCAGGCTTTAGTTTTCTTTTTCGTGTACGGTGAGAGGGCAGCCATGGCTCACGCTGCTGCTCACATTAAGAAGGCCAGGTCTGAGATGGACCAACCTCCGGACCTGAAGGCTCTGGAGAAAGCCAGAGAGAGGAGGAGGCGTTCCCGGGAACGGGCTGAACGCAAACGCAAGGTACCTGGATGACTCTCTGGAATCACCCACCTCTCCCTCCCTTCCTGCTTTCTGTTAACAATCAGTGTTGTAGTTATTACCTCATCCCACTGCTAGTCATCTCTCAATTTCATCATCATCAATAGTCAGATAAGCTGTCACATAACCTTTACTGACTGACTCAAGAACACAGTTCTTTATCAAGGAAGTATATGCAGAAGCATTTGCAGGGACATCATCAAAGATCACCCATATCTTCATTTTTTATTATTTCAACTTTCACCCTCATCATCATCATCTAGTGGCACTATTAATGACAAAACGGTTATAAGGTCACTTATATATATATATATATATATATATATATAAATGACTACCTTAAAACTGTTTTGCATTCCTTGATAAAGAACTGTGTTCTTTATCTATAAATGATTTTTTATATATGATCCAAAGCATTAACCTGCTCCTTGATTGGTGTCACCGTCATCCACAAACCCAATGAGGATCACTGCCAGCTGTGATTCCAGCAGAACATGACCATAATGATTACCCTCTGCCCTCCCTGTTTGTCCTCATCTCGTGCTGTCCACTGCCCAAGGACCTTCATCTTCAGCTGTCATCATGCACCTTCCACAGTGAAATGAATGATTATACAATTCCATCAGTGCCTCTCAATCACTGTTGCTGTCACTCATCTCGAACTATCACACACACGTATCGCGTTAAATACTAATATATGCTCTTGCTGCTCCCAGTAGATGCACCCACACAGACTGGTCTCTGGCTCATTAGTTTGCGCATGGGTCTGTATTCTCTTATCAAACATAGTGAGGTGTACTCCTGAGACACACTACCTTTATGGTCTGTGATTTCTATGTAAGAGATTTATCCCAACATACGTTTTTAATGAGGAGTTTTGAGCATTGTTTAGGGTTACTGTTGTCGTGACATGCAAGCAAACTTTCGATTTACTGAGTGAATGCACATGCTAGCATAAGATGGGACCCTGGTTGAGGAGGTAGATTTGTGCAGAGCAGATGGGCAAATTCCAACTTGTGATATTTAAAGAAAACAGCATATATTTATAGGTTTTAGTGGGAATCACTGCAAAGGAAACATGGCCCAAGAATAATTGATTTCAGTTGTGTAACGCAACCCAGCCAACACAAAGTGAATGGAGGTCTCTCTCTAAGGATTAAATTATTTCATTTACACATTAATCATAAATGTCCTTGTTAAAATAAAGAAAAAAAAAGGTACATATTATTTTCCCATCAATCATAATGAGTCACTTTTAGTTGAGTGGTGATTGTTGGGGGTCTCATAGCAAACACCCATAGTCACAAAGTCTTTTCCTTTGGTTGACCAGTAAGCCTCTTTCAGCAGATCTCAATCATGTGTTGGGCATACAACAAGTCAAATATACCTTTAAACATGAGCAATAAATCTTTAAAATTAATCTGGAGCCATTGAAAGGTGGTGAAGAGCATGGTCAGGGAAAGGGTTGTACCTGGTAGATGTTTTAATAACTCAGTCCAACTTGATTCATTGCATGGAAACATGTTTTAAAGAAAGAGGAGGATGACATTAGAAAGTGATTGGTCCAGTAGAGTGAATAGAATCACTATGTCATGTTGCAAAATGTGATGTTTCATAAAACATAGAGGAAATTTGCTTTAAGGAGCCATAATTGTGTCAGTGTAGTTCATCCAAACAGTGTATGAAGGAGAAGGAGAGAATGACAACTATAACTGGGAAAAATTTTTAACATTATACAATCTCTGCGCTGCCACGTTGCTTCTAACACATGGGCCTTTACTAGTTCCCTCAGAATGATGGTGGTGTTCTAATACCAACCATCATATCGAAATAACATCTTTCAAAGCTGAAGCCTAGTGATGCCCTTTGTGCCCAATTAGATGACAGGCTGCCAAGTGCTCCCAACCCCTTATGCCATAATTGACTTAAATGCAAGACAGATTATATCATTAGATTATTGGCATGCCATCTCTCTCTGCACCACTCAACACACACCCACGTACACACAAACCTAAAGGTGATTAATAGATTCAGTGTGGTGGATTGTCCAGCAAAGTGCCCTGGGGCAGACATTTACATCACAACGACATGATTCCTGATGTCCGCTCGCAGCTTTATCAACATCAGTCACCCCTGTTGGAAAACAATTAACCCTGAGTAAATGGTGATTGTTGGGTATCCAAGTTCTTGGCTTTGCCAATGCAGGGCTTGTTGTTGAAATGTAAAACATAAAACTGGACTGCCTGTTAGCATTAGCATTGATGCACAGTTTCTATCGTAAACATGATGTCAGTTTGATTCCTGCAGACATCCATTGCAGGGTGACCAAAACCTAGAACCTCCATCTGCAGTAGATTAGGATTTTCACTTTGCTGGCACTCTAGTGTGTATAGTCGTAAGAATATAGTGTAAAACTGGTTTGAAACAGCTGCAGAGCCTCCAGGTTTACATTTCTTACTGCTTCTTTAGTTTAGCAAGAAACGTCCCCTTTTTACAGTCAACTACAGTGACTCTCGCTTGTAATTCCTCATAATTCAGAAAATTACTGTAATGTTTTATATGTGATATAGTATATGACAATATTCCCCTGGATATAGGGACATAAACCAATGATCCATAACATATGGCCATGTGTCTAATATTGTATAAGTACCCCATTTGCTGTAAAAACAGCCCAGACTTGTTGAAATCAAGTCTACAACTTGAACTGGTTGTTGTTTCTCAAACCACCTCCGTGATCCAGCTCTGATGCCAATGTGTCCATTGTTGGGTCTTTCAGTGTTGGGCAGGGGACAGCGTGGACACCCAGACTGGTCTACACTTACTCAGCCCCATATACAACAGCTGTGATGCTCGGTGTGTTCTGGCAGCTTTCTATTAGAACCAACATGAACTTCTTCAGCCATTTGTGCTGAAGCAGCTCTTTTGTTGGATCATACCACACTGTCCAGTCTTCACCCCTCCTCCCATGCATTATCTTGACTCCTGACCCTGTCTGTTGTTCAGTGATGAAGTGGTTTTACTTCCTTGACCACTTCTGACAGCTCCTTCCTGTCCACTGCAGACCAGGACCATCCCACAGAGCTGCTGTGTTCGAGATGCTCTGACTCTGTCATCACATCAGAATTTGGTCCTTGACCATCTTTTCTACTTCAACATCTACCACAGGCTAAAAGTTCACCTGCTACCTGATATATCCACCGACTGACACATACCATGGTTACCAAACAATGTTATTCACTTCAAGAGTTTGGTCAAGACCTGCTCTATATGTAAAGTGCCTTGATGTAACTTTGTTATGATTTGGCGCTATACAAATAAATCTGAATCTGACCTTAGTGGTCATAATGTAGTGGTGTAGTGGATCTGTGTAAATGTCATGTATTATATTCTTACATGTTTACACTTTTATTTGGCTGCTATTCATTTATTCTTGGTATTAATCACAGTAAACAGTGCCCAATGAACTTGTCCTATTGTGTTTTTCATTCAATGCGACCAACAGCTGTCTGTAGAGGTTTTTAGGGGAAATATAGTGACCTCTGAAGATCAATGATATGAAGGGCAACATTCGCAGTGAACTGGGGAGAGCTCTGTGAATGAGGAAACATTTTAAAAAGCATGGAAGTGTGGAACTATACTGCATGAATAAATAAAATGTTGCAGGTTGAATTCATAAACGGGCAACTTAGCTTGTTCCACAGAGGAGTCATGGCAGCATTGGACAGAACATAAGAGGAAGTTTAGTAACATGCTTTCTCTTGTGCACATCTCAGCATGCATGTGGTTGTGCAATTAAACACTCGATAATTAATGGGCATCCGCAGAGTTAGATACTCAAATCAAATTTGTGTTGTGCTTGAATCCATCTTTGTCTCACTGTAAAATTGTGCCCTAAAGAAGAGGACTGATTTAGTGCACAGTGCCCATCCCACAGCTCTATATAGCTTGATGTTGTTGTTTTATGGACTGCGCTGGCAGTCAGGAAGACATACAGTAGTAGATGTTGTAGAGGTTTCATCTGGTTCCATGTGTGGGTGTTTAAAAATTTTAAGCTTTACTTTGGCTGCCACTCTTTGGCTGCACGCTGATCTGTGATGTCAGATTGCAGATGCAACGATGAACTGTCTGTAAACTGTTCAAAAAGTATTAAATGGGTCATGTATTTGGCCTAGCCTATGGAAATACGCAAATGAAGCCATGTCGTTATCTGTAAGATCCAAAAAAATCTACTAAAACATTCTACAATGTACTTAATATGTCATTATTGTGTGGTATTCAATATTTCCTTCTTAGGTAAACAGTCCAACTTCACAGTCTGGCAAATAAATACATTTTCACTAAGCCTTATACTGGACCCAAGGTGGTCACGTTTATTATTCTACTGTTAGAAAAGCAAATTTATTTTTGAGATAGATTGTAAACTCTGAACTATGTTGGGAAAATGACATGTAGTTGTACAGGGAAAGACTCACTTAATAGCTTCATGTCTCCAATTATGTGTTTTGGCCCAGAGCTCAGCTGATACCACTGCAGGACAGCTTCAACCAGCTGACACGCCGTACTGCAGCACAAATCTAAGATGCTGCGCACATGCAGATATCGTAGAAGGGACAACTACCTTTTTATGAGGAATTAGGCGGATTTGCGTCTCTAAACTATGACTAGACTCTCCTTATATGAGCTGGTTTATTCTCAGTCTGTCTCACTCTGCTTTATCTTGCATTCAACTTGTGCTTGTGCACTGCAGTGCAATGCTGACAAGGGCACCTAGCTCCATGGCAGGTACAATACATATAGATACAATACATCATCTTTGACTCTCCTGGATTGCTATCTCTTCCTCACAAAAATGTTTCCTGTCATTTCCCCTCTTTCCATCTGTGTCCTCTCCCTCTTTCTTAACATCTACAGCAAAGCAACATGCTACTGAGCTGTAAAATGCACATTTGCCTTTTGTCAGCTCTGAATCAGCCAAGACAACACGTATAGTTGTCTTGCACGTCTAGTTCAGCTTTCTAGCTTTATAATAAGATTTTCGTGACAGCACCTACAAAACAGCCTGTAAAATAAAGCAGTTTTCATTTTTCTTATTTTCGTTATCAATCGAAGCAGCACAGTGTAATTTTTGAAATAAAGCATTCTTCCAGTAACAGAGCACAGTTTCAACAGTGGCTAACATTAGATAATGTTAGAGTGTTACATTGTTGATTTTTGACTCTAGCGTGTTTTGTCCTGCAATAAAAGGGACACTAGCTGACATTAGCCAACCTTAGCTTAGTCCTCTGGATAACAAATAAGCAACCAGCTACAAGCAACAACAAACTAGTAATAGTTTATATTCAAATTATGATAGTTTAAAAGTTTATAAAAATATAATTTAAATTATGCTATTCACAACATGATGCTCTTCAGGCTCATGAATTTTAACTAGCTATTGGGGCTAAAGGCTCATGGAAATTTTACTGTCCCTGTCAGCCTCTTTACCAGCCGGCACCAGGTGCCTGTCATTCAGGGTATTAGGCCATGATATCACACTATTTCCGTATTATTCCATATATTCTTTCCATGTACGCGTCCACAGTCCTGATTGTTCCCATTTAAACACCACATGGATGAAGAGAGACAGCTTGTATTCCGTAAATTTGAATAGATTAGACTCCAAAGTTTTTTTTACCTATCCCCAGGGCACCAATGTATGAGCTCAATTAATGTTGGTGGTTATCATTAATAACAAAGCTCTTGCTGTATAACCCCTTTAAGGAGAAGCCAATGATTCAGATAAGCACAAAATTCCTTTGACAGCTATTTAGGTCCTGTCCTACTCTTCTTTAGGAGTGACAAGTCAGTGTCTGTACAAACACATATTTAGTTTGATGTACATGCGAACCAATAACACAGTGAAGTATTTCGCAGTCCTGAAATCTGTGTGTTTGGAGAGTCCGTGTGTACGACTGCAGCAGGATGTAATTTCTCACCCAGAGGCAGTTGCCTTGACAACAGTGGCAGCTGTATGAGTGAAAACCTACCTCACGAACTTGTTTGGCTCTCATATTTATGACCTACAGGAGTTGTTAAAACAGTCCTGGTGGACTTGCACAATTATAATGATTTGGACAATTACAAGATAATCCATTTAATCTTCCCTGCTCTGGTCTTCCTGTTCTCTACCTCTTTCTTCCTCTTTCTGCCTCTGTGACAAAAATATCAGGAGCTTAATTGTCTGATGCTAATCTGCTGTTAGGGTTGGATGCTTTAATAATTATTCCCCATTTTCATCATGGTTGTTTTATGGTCATTTGTCCTGGACCTTTTCAGAGCATTAGTTGTTTGGTTCTGGGTAAACAGACCTCAGCTAGAACTTTAGAGCTGTTGTACGTCTGAGCTAGATATACATTTTGCTAAGCAAATTTAAATGGAAGTGATTCAAAAGAGCTTCTAGGCATAATATTTACTCCACAGACTTTTAAAAGCTGTGGGGACTGAAGTTTTCTACTGGTTGAAAATGTTATTATGTATGTGTGTGTTGTTCAAAGGGGCACTCTGTTTGTACATGCTCTCCTTTTAGCTGCAATTACTGGAATGAATAATTGCTCGTAGCTTGTAGAGCTGAAAAGGACTTTGACAACAGCAAATATCAAAATCTTTTCAGCAGCATCAAGGAACCCAAGAAGAGCTTGTCCTACTTACTGTAGATTCTATTGGTCAATGACAACGTTTGGAACCTTTTACAATTCACACCATCATGGAAAGAGTTACTGAAACTGTGGATGATTTCTTTTTAATAGCCTTGTTTCCAATTCAAATATGTGACTGCAGATGGATTGGCAACTCAATTTGCCTTTGACAACTGGACATATCACACATATTCACCATACATCCACAAATCAGAAAGTTGGTGGTTTATTTGCAGGCCAAGTTTTTTTTTTTTTTTTATTGTTTCCCGTGATAAATGTAGCATGGTCAATGCTTAAGATTGAGGTGTATGGAAAGTCACTATTAAACATCTACAAGTGCTATGCTGAATAAAAAATAAAGTATGTTTCTGTGATAACTACAAGGTATGTCCCCTTTTTAATTTGCTTGAGTCCTTGACCCCAAAATGTTAATGCTCGGCTTTGGGCCTTAATGTTCCATACTGTAGCTCTGGGAATAAAGAGACCCTAAAACAAACCTTTTCCTTTCTTATTTTATACAGTGCTTAAGCCATAACACCCACTTCTTGCAGGTGCCTGAAGGCCCTGAGATTTGAGGCTTGGAAGTCTGTTTGTTTTTCAAAGAGTTCAATCTCCATGTGAAAAGTCATTGGATGACACACTGCTGCTCCTTACCTTCTTCTTTTCTTTTTCTGTGGTGAAATATATTATGTAGCCATCCTGCTGACAGAGCCATTCTCCTATTTGTTTTTACATCTAATCACAGGCCACAGCTTGATGCTCAGATGATGCAATTTAAGGGGAAATATTTGCAGCTGCGATGTTAATCTCTGCCTCCTCCTCCCCCCTCACCTCCCTCCATCCTATATATGGATCTGAGTTCTGATCCGTGGATTATTAGACTGAATGTCTGTACACTCTGTGTCTATGTTCAAAAACTATTTCTGTATTTGAGTCATTCCACTGCAGTAATCGTTGTGGATAACTGTTTATACTGTGATATTATCCGTAATATTCAAAATATGAACTTTGTCTGTAAGGCCATCACTTCCACTAAAGAAAACATTAGATAACAACCCCCACCCCATCATCTCAAAACCTTAATTCTGCCACTGCCACACACCCCTCTGATTGTACATAAATGTTGAGTATGCACCACTGTTTGATGCTGAACTGGGATTGGCAAAATCCTGGATTAGAGCATTTATAATCTTGCTGTGGCGCTATGGGACATTGCAGCTCGGAAGAGATACCAATCCCGTCACCATGGAAACCAAGAGAGGGAGAATCCACTTTAGAGAGTAACAGCAGAGGCTAACCTTTAAAGTGTGGGGGCAGTGTGGTTAATGTGACTGTTTTATAGCTGCATTAATTGTTGCACTTGTCTTCTTGAAGGTGTCACATTCCTCAATGGTCTCATGCTTTTTCCAACATGAAACATCCCCAAACTCATGTCACCAATGCAGTGTGTGTGGCAGAAGTGATTGTCACACACACTGCTGTCCGAAGTTGGAAGTGCAGTGCTGTATAGCATATGATTGTGTGGCTTAGTTATGCAAGGGGGGAAAATCACCCAAAGGAGTTGAGCCCCAGCGACAGCTCCTCCTGTAAAACAGCTATCTGCCCCCACATTTTCTACATAAGTCAAGTGTTTGCTGCTTTACCTGTAGGTCGTAATGGAACTCACTAAATTTTTGGAATTTTAGCCTTTTGGGGTTTGGCATCAGAAGCACTTCTGCTCACAGTCTGTCAAGGTACATGTGAAGAAACTATATCTCCACACGTTTCTGGTCTCTTCGAAAGGAGGAGGTCTTCTGGGTGAAGTCTAGTCTGTGTTGCTCTTATTTACTACCATGTAATGCTCTTTAATTTAGGATATGTCTGAAAAGTAGTGCAATATTTCAGGTTGCTTTTTAACATCTGGTGGAGGGAAGCAAACAAATGGGTAACTTGTGAAAAAAGGCTACAGTTCATCCAGACAGTCCTTTTTCAAAGTAAAATTTCTTATTTGTTTTAGTCACAGTTGGATCCTAGATCCCAGCTGACACTGGTTGAAGATGGACATATCTCCTGTCGATCTCATTATCACATTAAGGCTCACTGATAATACCCAAAAAATTATTCACCCCCCTAAGATGTTGGAGAAATATTGCATTATCCAGGTGTGCCAGTCTTATGAGACATATCCACACAGACCCATTGCAAGGATTGCAGCCAAAAGTATATCCTTTATATGCTGACCTGAAGGGGATGAATACTTTACTTTACTTGATATAATTTTAATTCACTGACATTTGTAAAAGTAAAAAAATAGCACAATTATATTGACCATGATCTCATTTATAAAAGCAATTAAAGGTTGAAACATCCAAGGGAGGTGACTTTGTATAAGCATTGTAACTATGGACCAATTAGCCTGACAGGTATGTCTCGACACTGTTGGATGAAGCTGGAAAAGCTGGAGGGGACACACGCAGGAACAGGGAGAAAGGCCCTAGACCCAGGGTTTTAACTGTGTTGAATCTGAATTTGCTATGTCAGATGGGCTTGGCTCCAGCTGCTATATGGATAAGTGGTATAGATGTAGATGAATGGATGAACATAGGTGTATGCATATTAGAATGAATAAATATAGTAGTAATTTTATGGATTTAACGCATGTAGCTTTAATTTCTTAGAGGGGTATGGTTTCATTTTTGCTTTGGCACCAAATGTCTGAGGGACAGCAGCTTAAATTTAATGTCAACTGAGTCTGACCTCCAGGAAGAGCGAGCTTCCACCAAGAGGTGTGATATTACTGTTACCCTACTGTTACTGTTAATAATAATGAAATGAATTCATTATTTTTTTGGACATCACTGAATATGCGTGTCTTTGCATTTGTAAATCATTTGTGTGACTCGCTGAGCACAGAATGCAGGGACTGAGTCTGTTGTGTCTTGTCTTTGGTTGAAGCTTATATCATGAAGACTCATATCATCTGTAATGAGCTTCCTTTCAAGCAAATAAAACCTTTCTGAAAAGAATAATTTAAGTAAAAAAAATAAACTAAACTATACTAAATCTGAGCCCAGTATTTTACTTTTGCATTTGTTTTCTTCTGTTAGTGTCTATATGTTGGTCTATCCATGATCAGAAGGAAGAAACTGGATAAAGCAAAAACAGGCGTTAAATAACATCCCAGAAGGTGAAAAACCTAGTAGTAAATATGTCAACTAATTTCAATATATGGACATTTTGAATTTAAGTCATTTTTGGGATGGCTGTCACTGTAAATACTGTTAATGTCTGAGGCAGCCAGCTGTGCTCTTGCTCCTCACCAGGGGGTCTGCAGCAGTGGTCTCTGATGGGACACACATATTTGACAGAGGCTGCAGGACTACAACTGTTGCTTAATTCTCCAACATCTGCCCCATCATACCATCCGGTACCAACCAGACATTAAAGTGGAATTACTCTTGTCTTCAAGGTCAAAGTCACTGGAGTTTTCCTCACATGAGAAACTAAACAAATGAATAATGTGCACAGCCATGCATCAATTATTGGTTGTGGTTGCATCCTGACTAAAATGCAAAAGACAGGCAGAAGAATGTTAAGAGCCAGGCCTGCTTTGTACTCAGATGTCAGAAAGGTGCATGGTATACCCACACAGTCTGAGCACACTTTCTAGCAGGAAATTGTTGCCCTTTGCTCTCCTTGCTGGTCGTGTTTTAGGGATCTTGTCCACTGGCTCTGATTACCTCTCTGCAGTATGACCAACATTAGCCTAGAGTTACATGGCAGAAGAAGCCTGAAGATGCCGTCATCAGTTTTGTGGTCCATAGGGAGTGTCCCTAGACCTCGAACATGCTCCATACTTTAAGTTACCAAATGAGTATTACATGATATGATTATAATGTGGGTAGATCACAACAACAACAGCAAAGATGTTGCCTCAAAACGTTTTTTTCCCCAGCTCTGTGTTTTATTCAAGGAGGCCTGATCAATGCATGTCTCAATTCAAGCTGTCAATCAAAAAGAGGCATCTGACACATCATTCTTCTCTCACTTCCCAGTCTGCAGCATTCGATCTCACAGAGATTTAACACAAAGGAAGCTATTTTCTGCAAGAAAAATCTATGCACAAACCTTTTTCTATATCTGCGTTTCCATAGCAACTTGGCCTCCAACTTTTATAATTCATGCTTTTTATTTTTTCAGTTATGTTATCATGGAGCCTGATTTAGATGAATCTACCAGTTTTGGTTTTGATTAGATTTAACTGTTAGCGTTAGCTGGTGGGATATGTTCCAGGAGTGTTTAGCTGCTAGAGCACAACCCCCTCAACTTTCAAATGAAAATATCCATCACACCCTTCCCCTCTTTGCTAAATCCCTTCATTCACTTCCTGTACACCCTCATGTCATCGCATTTAGCCCCACAACATAAAGCACAAGTACAAATGGTTTTGCCTGACAACCCCCTCCCTTCTCTCTCCAAGCCAATGAGCCACATGCTCGCAGTCAGATTAAAAGCATTTGTTGTCAATGCCTGCCCCACCCAGGGGATTACCAACCCACAGAGCGAGCGTGAACGAGTGGGGGTGTTTGTGTGGGAGCAGATGGGAGAGGAGATATCTGTGGGGACTAAAAAATAGTAACTTTCTTGTTTAAGCCTTTTGAGTTTAGATAACTATGTGGTCTACCTGTACCATGCTAGGTTTGACCTTCATCAAACACCAACATACAGACACACCTATGCCCCCTGTCCATTGGCTGTTCTAATTGGATGAAGGTGTAAGCAGATGACTGCTCTTCATTGAGGAGATTGGACAAGACATTAAGTAAATCACATCCAGGGAAAGGTTAATGGAACCATCAAGGCCTACAAGGCAACAAAGAGCTGAAGGCCACATCCAATTGTGTGTTGTGGCTGGAGATGAAGCTAAACTGAACTGAAATGATGTGCGTGTGTGTATGAGAGTACTTGCAAAAGTGTGACTGTGTTAGCATTTAAGTGTGCAAGTCACAAGTCATTCTGCTCCTTCCAAATGTAAAGATTAACTCATCAGAGATAAAAGTCAAACCTGCTCATTTTATTTTATGCTTAGCAGTAGCTAATAGTGGCTAATGATTGTTACCTTTGGATACATTTTACTGAATAACGTTTGGTGGCATTTTACATATTTATTGGACAACAATTATGTGGCCAAAAGAATTGAGAACTGTACAGCTAACAGCAAAGTGGGAGCTCATGGATCAAATACTCGAACTTTGCCATCAGGTCACTCCGTAAATCAGCTGACTGACAGTGTGATTTTTCTTTAATTTAGCTTTTGCTAGATGGGTTTAGAGCATAATGTGCTGCTTTTTGGTAGCCTTCTAACCTTCTGGCCTTTCTAGTTTGTCAACATGTTGAAAATTCTTCAGCCTCTGCTGAAGTTTGACAAAGCAGCACTTTCTGGTGTTGAGCTGTAAAAACAAAGCATTGCAAACCTACTAAAATATAGCATTATTCAGTAACCTCTATTGAGATATAGTCAGCAGGAAACAGTAACAGTAGCGTTAGATCAACCACTGCTGTCAGTCACATGGCTTTGTTCCCTTTCCTCCCTTTTTCCATGTTTTCCCACCCTTTACAGATATAATGTCTAACTCTGATCAGTGCAACTCACTGGCCTGTGTGTGTATGTGTGTTGCTGTGTTGGGGGTTCCTGCATGCTTCCACTTATACGATACTTTCATGAAATGTGACACCCCCTGTCAGCCCACTACAGTTTGGATGACCAGATATTTTAATAAGAGACGCAGGTCAGTCTTCTCGCCTTACATTTGCATCTGAAAACTTCATCCACTATCTTAGATGGAAGTGCTGCTAAAGGTCATGAACGGTCCACCTGATTGGTGTAGGTCGTGTATTTTAAAATGGTCTTTGATCAGTTGCTCAGATTACAAATCCTCTGATCAGGGTTAATCACATATTTTAAATCTTCTGAGGATGCAAAGTTTACCTGCTCATTCAGTGGCCTTTTTTTTTTTTAACATTCTTTCATTTTACCTAATTTTGTGAAGTATTTCACCAGAAATTGCATTACTCTGAGAAAGACTATCCTTCCAAACTGTAGCTTTTTACTCAAATCGGAAAGAATGAATTTGAATGAAAATTGTAGATAATTTTTCCTTATTCTTATTTAGCCTTTTGTGGAAAATCTAAGAATTTCTGTGTGAGACTAAACTGTGCTTGCGAACTCAGTTTATATTCATTCATTCACAGAAAAGTCCAAAGCTGCTTTCTCATGTGGTTATGTGATGCTCAACAATGAGGAGTCTTTCTCCCCTCGCTAACATACTGAGTGAATGAGAATTATTTGGCTGATATTTCCAACAGTAAAAGTATTGTCTGCATCATGACTAAGAAGACTGCGAGGAAAATGGGGACATTAAGTCCCTGATGTCAACAGGCAAGGGCACACACAGCACACAGATTGAATACAAACAAACAGGCAGGCACAAGCATGGGGAATAATCAAGGACCTGACGTCTAAAGCTTCTATTAAACAGCAGAGTGCTAATTCTGAGAAGAGATCAATTGCAGCGAAGAGGGCTGTGACTTTAATTTAAATTCAGTCTAGCAGAATCAATACAACCCTGCTCTGGCACACAATCTGACACAGATCTGTATAAGCAAAACAAGACTCCTGCTTCTATTAAATAGTCACACACGAGGTGGAGAGCAGTCACTGACAGGGCTGGGCTCATGTATGATGTGCTGTGAGTATTTGTCACCAACAGGGGTCAAATCATACAACCACCGATACTACCACTAAGGATATTTGTAGAATTTATTAGTATATACCATCAAAATCCATGATTTTAATGCTACAGAGCGTGAACTATGTAGGACACAGTCCCGATGAGCATCACTATAACGTGTTCAATATACATCAGAGCTGAGCTTGGTTTTCAGTGTGAGTGCTTTAGGCACTTAGGAAAAGGTCACAGGTTCCATTGGTTGTATATAACCTTGAAGAAACCATTTCCCATACTTACATGGCATATGGCTTGTTAAATACCATATCAATGCCACAGATAAATACAACCACAGTTACATACCTAAGTTGTTCTACATTTCAAATACTTCAAACATGTTCATTTACCTTATTTTTAATTGAATTAATTAATTAATTAATTAATTAATCAATTTAAACATAAAGGTGCCAAAAACCTAAAAAGGCTTTACATGGGAATTTTCTCAATCTTTTTTGTGTGTGTGTGTGTGGATCGTTTATATGCATTTGACAAACTTTGTATATTTGTCCACATTTATCTAATATCAGTCCTGCTCAGTATGTATGTGATGCCTCCTCCCCCTTTCTGTTTTGGCCACAGCCAACCACCTTCTCTATTCTCTCTCCCTCTTTGTGCATAGCTGGCCTGGTGGGAGTAAAAATAGCCAGGATGGGAGGTGGTTTGAAGGGGGGGGCAATGATATTCAATGATCAGGGAGTTGGGATTAGCACTGATGAAGAGCTAGCACTGTGTTGAGAGTAGTGACACAACACAAGTCTGTTCTATTGGTACAACAGGGACAAGAGGCTTAGGCTAAACACAAGTTTAGGTTTAGTGAGTACTGAGGGCTCTGCCCTCTGGAAGGTAGTCTGTTAGGTCCTTAGGGGGAGGGTAGGTGGAGCAGTCACAGGACAGTAGATAAAGAGACTCATTTAATTCTCATTTAGGCTATTTTACATTCTAATGGGATAAACTTGCATCATGGGCAATGTGGCTATGTGTAAAGTGTGTGGTTCAGACAAGGGCCTGAGGACTACCGGCAGCCTCTCCAACTTGGACCAGAATCCCTCACTGGACTATTACTGTGCCGAGCATTTTCCTGCACAGCCTCTGTTAACTTTGGTAAGAATTCAAATAAGGATGGCAATTTCAGGTAACTGGAACACTCTTGACCTGTTCTATTTGGGGTATTTTAGGAAATTTGTAGAGATTAATAATTGTTTTAAACAAGACCTGGAAGAAAAAGTCTGCTTTCATTTTTAAATCTTGAGTTATTGTTATTTTGGTCAGTGTCATGATGACAGGACTCTTTGACGCTGTAACTGACAAGCTGATTTTTTCACATCAGTTACCTTTGCATGGAAGTGAGACATTGTTGTATTGTGTACAAAACATTGGACTCATGATTACAACTTCAGAGCAGATGTTGTTAAAAATAGACAAATAACCCAGGTGCTAAACGTTTGAATTTTGTGTGTGTGTGTAATTAATATGTTACTGTCAGTGATAGGATGGGGTTTTGTTCCCTCTCTTCTGCCTTTAAACGCCAGTGTGACGTTTTTGTTCCTAAAGTATCTTTGCACAGGGTCATGTGGACCCATGTGGCTAATTTGAAGGGCAGTGTTATGACTTTAACAGCATGCCACTGCTGTACTGCTACTAGGGATATATATCGCTGGTACAAACTGGAGTCTTCACAAATCCTTATTGTGCAGCATAATAGAAAATTATATGCTAGTGGGTCAGTAATATTTTGACTGAATTCTGGATCATTTTTGAGTTGGCCTTCCCGATGCCTTTTATGGGAAAATACTGGAACTTGGCTCTGAACTTGGCTTGATATTCATAAATTGTACATTGTGCGTGTGGACCATCTCAAATTATTTGGCAAAATTCAAACTGATACATATTTTTAGCTGAAATTTAAATTGGGGCAGTTTTCATTTAAATTTGCTCTTGTATTGGGTAGCACAGATCTTGTGTGTCTGCTGAGTAGCACCAAGTCATTAGCAAGGAAGCTTTGCATTGACCATCTACATCAAGTCCAAACCCACGCTTGTCAAAAATGTAGAGGGGACGTGCCTAGTAACAGACTGAATGACAAGGGAGACAAGAAATCCCCCACTCAGAGATTAACTTATGTTGGAGTCCACAAATCTGAGCAATCAGGGGATTTGGTGAAAGCATGTAAGTGACAATGTCAAGACAGGCCTCAGGTAGTATTTTAATTCAGAATGTTGGAAAAAGTTTCCAGTTACTTGAAATTTGTTCATTCATTCATTCATCTTCTGCCACTCATCTGTTTCTGGGTCAAGGGGGTGCTGGAGTCAATCCCAGCGTGGATTGGGGGAGAGTGAGGTACACTCTGTGCAAGTTGCCAGTCCATGACAGGGCCAATGTGCAGACACAGACAGAGATGAACAAACACTCACACTTGGACCTAAGGAAAATTTAGAGTCAATTATCAACCCGCAAGCATGGGGAGAACATGCAAACTCTGCACTGAAAGGCCCCAGGCCCAGAAACCGAACCCATAAAATTCTTGTTGTGGGTCAACAGCGCTAACAACTGTTCCACCGTGACACCTTGCACCATTCAGTTTATTTATTCCCTGTTTTAATATGAAAAATTCTCAGAAGTTTAGATAACAAAAACACTTTTTGAATGTTAAACTGTAATATCAAAAACAAATGTTTTAACGTTGTTCATGAAAAATGTTAGATGATAAACGATGATAGAGCCCTGATTTTATTTTAGGGTTCTGAAGACACTCAAACAAACATCCAGAGTTAATTTTGTTTCGTTGCCATAAGGGAATTCTAAGTTCTATCTGACATCTCTGTGCCAATCTCTCTGCGTTATTCACGCATTTTGCTTCTTTAATAACTTATCAGTTTTGTTTAGGTTGTTAAATTTATTGTTTGACGACTTATTTCATTAGTTTTGCTTAAACACAAAAACTTTGAGCTGATAATCCATTTGTAACAACTGGAATATTATAATTCTAATAGGATAATTTATGAATAGGACATTCAGGACATGCAGGTGGTTTTCAGTGCTTATCCATGTCCATTCAGCCCCCTGAAATTCTTTTTAGGCTTGTCTTACTCGCCATACGTATGGAAGACATGATAAAGTGTAATCCTAGTACTCTGACTCACCATCATTTAGTAAAGGTAAACTGAAGACACCAGCGTGCCAAGTGCTTATATAAGTAACTGCTGCACAGCCCCCATAGGTGATGTGACTAAAGAAGTATTTACATCATCTGGCCCAGTGGGATTCAGCCACCCATATTTATAAAATGTGTGCAGTGAAGATATTAGGTTACACCTGTAACCTTTGTTCTCTCACTGAGTGCTTTAGTAAGTTAACTAAAAGGGAGCGCTCATTATTAATTTAAATAATATGTTGGGCTGAGGAGAGAGAGGGTCAATTTAATACACAGACTATGGAAAAGCATCTGTGGGATTTTAACATAAATGTCTTTTTATGAACTTCAAATTAATAATTTGACAAAACAATCAAACTTAAAGTCAAATCATTATGTTTTTCCACAGCTTTCTACTACATCTCATGGCCTTCTCTCACATTCATTTAAATCTGTCAAACAGCTGTTGTCATGGTTGCTTACCTATGGCTGTTAAGATGCCTTGAACAAGCTAGTAAGTGGGCTTTGAATGAGATCTTTTGTTAGCAGTAATTGCTCTCTTGAGTGATATGTTGTTGCCCTCCTTTCTATCCTTACTTTGCAAGGGCTACTCAAACAGAGAGCCATGTTGTCATGGCAACCTCCAGAGAGGACAGTGATTGTACACTGTGCTTGAGGATGGTCCCAGTCTGGGCTCTGGTCTCTCACAGTGTGTGTGTTAGGGACAGATATGGGCATGGTTTTGCATTATTGATGCACTCCACACTCTTGCAGGAGCATGAGCCGGAACAGAGATGGATAGATCAGAAGATTATATATGAAAGATATACCACTGATTTGTATTTCACTCATCCCAACTTTGTTTTGAAAGCTTTAAAATGCACTTCTGTGATTGCTGCATCTATATCTGGCTGACTCACCCAAACATGACAGTCATGTGACTGTAGTTTTCCTGATCTGCTCTTCCAATTCAATACATTTCCCCATTCAAAAGGAGTGACAAACAGACTAAGCGCCATATGTCCAAGAGTTATGAAACTATTTCTGTAGGATCCCTTTTTCTCAAATGGGAAGTTTTTTTCCATTGAAAAGCCCTACTTGTCTAAGAGTCATGCTGGCTCAAGTGTCACTATAGCAATGTGCCACTCACTGAGAGATGATTAGGGCAAGGTCTTGCATAATGTGAGTCGGCAGCTCTGAGGGGAATGTGAGGGTATGATCAGACAGGCTTGATTGTGGTAATGGCTGCTTTGTGTAGTGCTGCTCGAAAACAATGCTAACTCTGTAAGAACATGTATGAGGCTGCATGAACCAGTCCTTCCAGGACTAAGGCAGCGTAGTGTTTTCCATTTTATCGTGAGTGAGACTTTTGTTTTTTCATGATCTCAGAAGGATTCAGATAATTTACAGTGACACAGAGGGCAGAAGAAGCTGGAACAATTTTAATTAATTAAAATTGCAAGAAAATGTGCAAGAAAAACAATAAAGATATGGTACATTTGCATACACATACTCAACTATGGTGGCCCTGACAGCTCAACACACTACGTCTTAATTTGACAACACATGCGCAACACTTTCAATGCAAATGGCTTGCAGCACAATGTAAGAATTTATGGAGACACTTCAGTGTGACGCACAGTAGTTCAGTTATTGAGACATGGCCTTATTGAATTTGGCTCTTAGTCAGTGATGTTAAAATGTAAATGTTTGTGGTTTAACTTTGTGATCATATGATTCAGATATGGTAAAGATTCGATTTAGTTCACGAAAGGAGTTATTTCAGACATCTCTCGTGGTGTTCCTTCATGTTGGGGTGTGGATGAATGGCCTGAGGATTCATCCGAAATGTGTTGGGGGACAGCTTTGTCCTTAGGGGATGAGGACAGCAAGAACTACTGCTGGTCCACAGAAAGATTTAATTTGGGGATAAGGTCGACACTAAAGACCACTTTGAATTATAAATAGCACACAAAATATCCTCTAAGGATCAACAAATCACTTGCAAGCATCTCCTGAGGTTCTTGATGGGGGGGTTCAGTTTAAGGGATCAGACACTTTAGTGTGAGTGTATTGAACCCAGAGGCCAAATTAAAAGATTCAGAAGAAATCAGGATGTGTGTTGTCAAAGCTCAAAGCAGGAACTAGCTCTAATGACAAGAAGCTCATAAGTACAGAAGATATCTAAGTAGAGAGATTGCTAAAGGGAAAGGCCGAAGAAAGGGATTGATATCTGCAGTTGGTTTCATCAGGAAATTTGTTAACTCCACTGCCACAAATAATTTATCAAATCCCCTCTGCCCCCTCCTTCATCTGAAGTGTACTCCTGTTGCCCCACAGCAAGAATGAAGCAAGTCCAGAGTTTGCATGTTATCCCAAAACAGCAAACCAAATTTGTTGTACACTGTAATACCTTGTTGGCAGGAAGTGTGTGGTTCCCTCCAGGGCTCTGGCAATCTGGCAATGCTAAAGGTGCAACTTGAATTTTAAATGTGGAGAATGAGAATGTAATTCTGTTTGACAACTCAGCACATTAAAACTGTGCACTCTACATCTCATAATGTGTTCATGTAAATCAGTAACCTCCTTTACCGTGAACCTTCAAACAT
This sequence comes from Echeneis naucrates, assembly GCF_900963305.1. Classification (NCBI taxonomy): domain Eukaryota; kingdom Metazoa; phylum Chordata; class Actinopteri; order Carangiformes; family Echeneidae; genus Echeneis; species Echeneis naucrates. The sequence continues at coordinate 12,775,721 of NC_042528.1, read as the reverse complement.
GTGGCCTTTCTAAAATGATCAGAGGGAGTATTGTGCTCTGAGGTGATTGTGCCTGTGCTGCAGAAACTCCGGCAGTGTGAGTGATGCAGTGCAGTTCTCTGCAGCAGCCAGACAGGAGATGACTGTAGGTCAGCCACAAACATCAGACCAGAACTGTGTGAGTGTGTCTGCAGTGTCAGTGCTCATTTTATACATCATCAGTGCTGCATCCTGTTCTCTGATTTCTGATACAGAAGAGCAGGTTGACACTGGAGGTGATGGACTTTGACATTTCTGTCAACAATGAGAAGCTTTCTTCATCTACCACACTTCGTCTGGCTCACTTCCTTTTCTAATCGCTTGTTCTCACCTCTTTGACTTCACTCACTTACATTTTCTTTAATTTGGGCATCAGGCTGCAGCACTGATCCAGCAGTCCGTATACTCAGCTGTTAGGTTCATTCATTCACATTCTAGAGAAAATAAAGCTTTTGTCAGAGGATGATAATGACCTTGACAATCAGTAACCAATTCTCGGCTGGAATATTAATACAGCACAGTGTTTTTCCACATAAGCAGCAGAGTGCTGGGAGCGTTGAACAAGCTGAGAGTGAGTCAGGGTTTAGCTTTAGAGGAGGCATCAAGAGGAAAATGCTGAATCATTCTGCTTCCTTACAGTCCTGGTCTGTTTCCAGCTCACTCAGCATCCAAAAACAAACAGGGGACATGTCCTCACCCAACCAGGGACAACATTGTCTTGCTAGATGCCTAATCATAACGGCACAATTTTTACAAACAATGCAATCTTTCCCTTATACAGAATAAATTCCAATTGCTTAGGGCTGTTAAGGTGACCTTGGACAACAAACCACTAAATCCACCTCCATCCTCAGCCTCCTCCATCACCACCTTGTCCAAAGCTGCTAGGAGCAGACTGCAACTCGTCATTCACTCTGCTGGGACACCTCCAGGATCAAACTATCACCAAAACATTTGCACATACTTGTGCTGTGCATAGTCATATTTTTCTGCATAATGTTTCACTTAAATGTAAATATTGCACTTCATTTTGTTGTTACATTTTTCTGTAACAGTTTTTTATTTCCTTAGTCCCTTACTTAAAAATAGAAAATTAAAATTATATTGTGATAATTAAGCTTAACTTATGGAACCTGAGAGGGAACAAATTTAGGTTGTCAGAAAAAGCTGTTTTGTAAAAATTTGTAAATTTGTAAAAAAGTATTTCATGAAGTTGAATTACATTTAGGGAATGGTGCTCACACTTTTTGTTCTACCTGAAACTGTGCATCTCTAAAATTTTGATACAAACACATTTTTTTTGCTACAAATAAAACCCACTTGAACTCTCAGAAAATATGAGTTCAAATCAAATAAGAAGTTTTTTTTACAAGCTACCACCCTGCTGGGGTAAGTTGTAATGCTAACTGGGGGTCAATGGAACAATGACACAGCTAATACACTGACTCACTATCCTATTTATACAAGAATAAACACTTGAATAAAGTGGAAAAAAAAAGTATAAATTTAGCAACAACAATGGTGTGCATATGTGTCTTTAGACTGTATTCTTGAATGAGGGTTTAGTCACTGTTACAGTAAATGCCCCTTCAGGCTTTGTCACCATCCCAAGTAGCCAAGCCATCATCAACATTTATTTCGTGTAAGTGTGACATTAGCATGAGCAAAGCAGCAAACTGAACTAGGGATACTTTGGGTTATAGTCAAACCATTATATCTACAGCAAAATGAAAATCCTTTCTCACCAGAAAATAGTTTTCTTTAGTTGTACGTTTCTTAAGGTTGTTCATAGACATTTTCCTGTGAGCAGGAAATGGGAATGTATGATGTGTGGCTGGTGGTTGGTTGTTTAAATATAAATGTTTGGATCAGTGTGGTATTTTGGAGTGAACTGGGACTGATTGAATGTTTTGGCCTGCTATTATTTTCTGAGTTGAATTTTAAATTTTAGCTTGAACAGTGAATCTAAAGCTGTTGATTTCAGGGAGAGTTGTTTATTATTTGTATACTTGTGTTGTTTGTGTTTTATTACTAATGATTTGATGGCTCTAAGATTTGGGTTGTGTGTTCATGATCAGACTATCAAAAATGGGAACTTACATTTTGAAAAAGTGACTAAATGGGCCCAGTGGTGAATTCCCTGCGTGATAGCCAATGAAAAAATTTAAATATTTGCTGTGAATCAATTTTGAAAATGTATTTCCTTTCTGTCTCTGGCAGTCGGACAGTAACACCAGTTTCCTGCGAGCAGCGAGGGCAGGAAACATTGACAAGGTTCTGGAGTATCTGAAAGGGGGAGTGGATATAAGCACCTGCAATCAGGTAGGAAGCAGATCGTTACATTCATCTGTCACACAACACATAAAACTCAGTCAAACACCAAAATAACTATAGACTATACACTTTTATAAACGTGTGAAGCACAAACCTGTTGCTACATGAAGAAAAAGCCCCCCAGGTGCTGACAATTATAGCGCTCCCAGCATCTTTAACAACCATTGGCTGATTTGCAACTGCATTTCAGTAGGAAATCTGTAAAGGAGAATAATTTTGAGTAAAACAATGTGACTGAGCCTTTAGTGCCTTCATGTGTCTGTCTGCCTTGGTCTGTCTGTTTGATTGGTTGACTGAACGCATTGATTCTCTGTCCCGTTCCCTGAAAAGCATCAGTTCACAGGGGTCACATCGGAGCATTGTCAGTGAGAAGTACAAAAGATAAGGTTTGCCCAAAAGTCTCCTGACATGCCACCAGCTGATTTTTTGAACAAAACTAAAATGTAGGTAAATGGTTTTAAAAGTATCAAAATGATGAGAATACTAAATAACAGCTCCATAGGAAAGCGCTTTGAAGGGAGTCTATACTTTATAACTTGGGTTATAAGACCAAAACCCTAAGAGGTATGGATGGATGAAATTATTTAAAGTAAGGTTTTTACCAAGTTGAAGTTATTTTATTTTTATTTGATTTTTTGATGATGAAAGCCGATTGGAAGGTTCCCACTAGTCTCTAGATGCTCCACTGACTCCCTTAGTATTTCACAGAGTTGGTTCATAAGTTATGTTCAAAAGTGAAAAATTTAATAAACAAAGAATGTATGAAGTCATGCCATGTTATCCAGCTTTAATCTGCAAACACACAATTTGTGTTCTCAGCTAGGGAGAAGAGAAAATAACATCAGAAATGCCAGATATTATGCAGAATAAGAATATTTAGGTTTGCCAAAGAGTGACTTTTTTATTTAATTTTTCTGTAAAATGCAGCAACATTTTCTTTTACTTAATGCTGAAGTCTTCAATGTTCTGCAACCACATTACTACTAAATAAACTGCATCCACAGAGGGAAAAGAAGATCATGAGTTTCCTTTGGTCTTGTCTTGATATTTGTTTTTGCAGAATTATAGTACCCATGTCAATCATGAAGGCCTTTGTAATGTCTGTGGTAATTATTACATGTGGATTGCCGTTTCTGTGTGCGACAATGTCCTTCTGCATCTGTTAGAAGTTAAACTGGGTGATAACTGTGTGGCACTGTTGCCTCATAAAAAGAAGATTCTTGGTTGGATGCTAGGCCTCGGACCTGTCTGATTTGAGTTTGCATGTTCTTAGATTTTTATAGTGAATGCATTTGCTAATTTGTCATTGTTGAGAGAGAAACGTTCTTTAGCAAAATTGGACATTTGACATCACCATATCACCTAACCCATATCATAATTCAGTTTGCTAAGGGCAAAGGGGCATGAAATGCAAAACGGAAAGTAGATCCAGCCGTCTGTTATCTATACCACTTAGCCCTGCAGGGTCATTTGGGGGCTGGAGCCAATCCCAGCTGACTTTGGGCAAGAGCAAGGTTCACCCGCGACAGGTTGTCAGTCTATCACAGTGCTGATATAGTGACAAACAACCATCCATCATTCGTGCCTACAGGCAATTTAAAAGAAGCTGCTCCACCTGAAGGAAACCCAAGTAGGTACAGGGAAAAAAATGGAAACTGCACATCGAAAAGCTTCAAACCCAGAATTAGCTTGCTGTGAGGTGACAGTGCTAATCACTAAATCACCATGCTGCCACTGATACTGCAATTAATATCCATCATAAGGACTTTGCTAGAGGGCATGGTGCCTTTTTTAATTTAGTATGAAGGTCATAACACATGTGTGGCCAACTGTATGAAACTCAGTGTTGCCTTGAAAAGAAATGTGTTTTTATTTTTTATTTTTTTGATACTAAAATGCCACTTCTATGCCGTGAGCTCAGCTTGGTGGTTAATGATATACAGCAACTTGAGATAAAAAAAAACACTATGTAGTCAGTCAAAATGGCTATACAAGTTGACACCCATGGGACTCCATTACTCTGATGGACTACTAGTCCTGGTCTGGCAAGTCAGAAGTCAAAGTTTTTTATTCCCAGTGGGACATTCTTGTCTCCCTGCTAATGATATTTCCAACTTGCTAGGAGCAGTCATTTTCTCGTGTGACAGGGCATGGTGAATAATGAAGGGGATTTATGACTTCCTGAAACTGAATGGAGGGCATATGTATTGGGACTACAAACATGAATAGGAATCTCAGAGTTTTTGTGATTTGTGCTTTCAAAAGTAATTAAGTAACAAAATTAAACTATTTTACCCCATTAAGCCTTCCATAAATCATACTGTCTGTAGAGCATTATTTTTACATGATGCTAGAGACAAGTTCATTATTTTTCTTAAACTGAAGGATCAACACTTTGTAGTAAGTCGTGTCGTAAGTCAGCTTTAGAAATATCCATTTTTAGAGAAACACAAGAAACTTGTGCGACAAAAAATGGACCAGACTCAGTGATCACCTTCCTAGCAACAAACTTTCACACTGCTCTATGTTCCCTGCAGATAATATCCAACTAGGCCAGTGAGCGGTGATAGCTATCATGTCTTTGGGGTCATCAGGTGGGAACCTCCTTTCACTGATGTTTCGTCTAGTTAGGCCCACAACACCTCCAGAAGGCTAGACTGTGAACACTGGCGTCCCAGAGTCACCCCCTAATGCCAGCCATCACCACTCCTCACACAAAGACAACTATCTCAAACAGCACTACTATCACCTACTCTGACCTCTCACCAACTGCACCAGTGAAAGCGGGGTGGGGATACAGACCCTGGTTCGGGTAGGGGGCATGAAAGTATAGAGCGTGCAGGAAGTGGAGGCAATACAAGCTACGCTAGCACACTAGCAGATTCGGCAACTAAATTCACCTGAACAGCCAAAGCCAACACTCCAGCAAAGGCCAATTCTCCTAGGCTAACCGCATGGTGTCAAAAAGGCACAAACACAAAGAACTATTTCAAGCAACACCACTGTCAACTACTCTAACCTCTCACCAAGTGCACCAGTGAAAGCGGGGTGGGGATACAGACCCTGGTTCGGGTAGGAGGGAGAAATAGAAGAGGTGGAGATAAAAGTAGGGATGGGATACAGACCCTGGTTCGGGTAGGGGGCATGAGAGTATAGAGGGTGCAGGAAGTGGAGGCAGTACAAGCTACACTAGCAGATTCAGCGACTAACCTCATCTAAACGATCCTATATTCAAGTAAAATCAACACACCAACACAGGCCAACTCACCTGGACTAACCGCATGGTGGCAAAGGGGGTGAAACAGGCCACACCCCCACTTAAATACACTTCCCCTTCCTGGATTTCTTCCTCTGCTTCTCCCTAGAGTCTGTCTATCTTAAGAGCTCCCCCTGCTGGGCCCCCAGTTACTATTACCTCTTCTAACCCAAATCCACTGACTAGATCTTACTGCCTCATCTGACATTTCCTTCACTATTTTCCTCACCCTCTGGCCGCTTCCTCCTAACTCCCTCAACAAAGCAACAGCAGATCTTGCTACAAACCCTCTACATCCTACTTCCACTGGACAAATCCTAACCTTCCATCCTCGCTGCTCAGCATCCTTACCTAAATCTGCATACCTGAGCTTTTTCCTTTCATATGCTTCTTCAACTAAATCCTCCCAAGGCACAGTCAGCTCTATGAAATATACTTTCTTTCTACTCCTAGACCACAAAACTATATCAGGCCTTAGCTTTGTGCAGCTTTGTCCAAATATGTATGTAACTTTCTGTGTGACATTTTTCATTGGTTCTTATGTTTTATTGATAAAATAAAGAAAATTTGATGTTTGTGCTCTATTTTTAGTAAATATGTGTTAAAGAAAAACAAGAAACACACAAAATCCTAAAAAAAAAAAAGCCCAGAATGAATAATGTACATTTAGTATACTTTTGAATAAGACCCCTCTTCCCTGACCACGTGAAGAATATGCGTCATCAAACTTCTTTCTGCAGTAGTCCTTTGGGAGAAACAAGAGGAATTTTTCCTCTCTGCCATCTGATCATCATAGCTGAAAAATAGCTGTCTGGTGTTTTATGGAAGCACAGTGACAGGTACTACTTCAAAATGACTGTTTGAAGATTGTTGTGAGATGAAAAACCATGTTAAAGTGACACTGGGGAATGGTGGACTTCAGTCAACCCAGTGCTTTCAACGCTTGCTCCATAGGCAAACGATATTTTCTTCACATTGGTTTCACAGATGGTCATTATTTTTGAAGCTCATCTATCTGCTTTTTTGAAATTGGTAATGAAGAACCCATGCTACAAAGCTGTGTTTGTCTGACTGTGCTTCAACCTGAAGAAAAAGAATAATCAAGTACTATATGTTGGACTCAAGTTCCAACGCTAAGTGAGGATATTAAAATATAGTACTGCATCCCTAAAAGCCAGACACAGTTTACTGTGAAACATACATCGCAATTATGTTGGATCAATCAGCAATTGCCATTGCCATTCTAAACAGCCATTAACACTCACACTCACACCCACAGACAATTTCAGAAACACTAGTTAACCTCGCCTGCATGTCTTTGGACTGTGGGAGAAAGCTGGAGAACTTGGAGGGAATCCACACAGCCACAGAGAGAACATACAAACTCAGCACAGGTTCCAACCCTGTGAAGCGGCAGTTCTAACTACATGGATGACCTACAGATGTAGTTTATGCCTTTAAATGACTCAAGTGTTGATTTACAACAAAGTAATAGACAATGACCACTCTATTATAGTTTATTAGTTTATTCAGGTTTAACTGCTGTACACTATTGGATTAAAAGACATAACTGACGATGGTGTATTACATAAGTCCAAATTAGTTTATGTCTCAAGAAAATGCAAATTGGGCCTTGATCACACTGAGTAAAATAAAATCATGGCATTGCCTTGCTAATTATGCCATCTATGAAAGGACAATTAAAGCTCAAGCACAGTCAGATGACTCTAGAACGATCATCCAGTCTCTTTGGGATCCCACAAGGTACCTGTGTAGGGACCCTAGGACTCTAGTGGGACCGTTGAAGCTTAACAATTTGTCTCGAGCACTATAGACTTCAATCCTTGGTATAAAAATTAAGAGGGATCTTCATTTCTTCAAAGTTAAAATGTAATCATTGGCATTTTGGAATCTCAAAATTACAGCTTGGGTCAAATGCCTTAAATGTAACCAGGACTCAGAGGAACTTTTTCATGCCATTATATCCTTTAGACTCAAATAAAGAATTTCATCCAAAGTTTTAAATGGTCTGGGCCTTAAATGTATGAGATGTTCAATGTAAATGAGCCTAACAAGACTTCCAAATCTGCAGTAGCTGGTCACCTAATGGACCAGAGTTAAATAAAAAGAGGGTGACGTGTTTTAGTCACTGAGCTACTCACTGCTGCAAACAGCTCCCAATTGATCAAATCAAATCAGGCCAAACCTAACTGGCTTTAGGAAGAAGCTAAAAGCTGCTCTGTTGTCCACTGTGTTTTATTGAACCTTTTAATCTTACTCTGATTATTATTAGCCATTGGCCTTTTCCCTCTGTTTATGCCCATTCTATTATTATTATTTGATGCTATGTATGCTAATGGGTTATACAAATAAATTTGCTTTGTATACATTTATAAACCTAGAGGCAGGACTTCAAGGTTTAGTTATTTATGCTAATTAGGATTTTTTAGAATTCCTTGTGTGCCTACTGTGTTTTCTTTCTTCCTATTATTGTCTTGCATTTCCCTCCTTGTTATTTGTCTGCCCCACCCTAATGCGTGCCACCTGAGTACAACTATCCTTGCCTGCTTGTGTATTTAAGTCTCAGTCAGCCTCTTTGTAAGGCCATATGTTTATACATTGGCTGGGTTTCCTTATGCGGTGGCTAGCTTCAGTTTTCCTCATACCCTTGCTTGAGAAAGTGAACTTGGAATATCACTTTATGTTTGTTTGTATTCAATAATGCAAGAAATTGATTAAGTCACACTAAAAATATGATGTGAAATAATGTGTTCAGCTTTCGATTCCCCGTAGTGGCAGAAGTGTTCTGATTTTACAAAAATAGAAACTGTTTAACGGTTTTCTTTTGTCCCTCTCTTTTTTTTTATGAATTACACCAAAAATCTACTTCTACTCCTTCAGTAATTTTAGTTTCAGTCATCATTGAGCAATATAAGACTACTAAGAATAGTTATATTTCAGTCTACAGCTCCGTAGAGTGGGCAGATAAGATGTTTGTCTGACCTGCACAACATCTGAGCCAACATGCCAGCTTTGGTATTTGAGTTTGTCCTTCCACATGTAAGAGTGAAAGACAGAGAATGGCTCAGATAGTTACTGACCTGGAGGTAAATCCAGAGGTAAATCCAGAGGTAAACCCTTCGCTGTGCCAGGGCCATTACTAGGCCTGCAGGTTTACAGGGGCACACACACACATGCGCACATACATCATCAAGAGCCACCCACCTACTACAGAATAGAGCTAATCTCTGCTCCCTTGTCTCTTTACAGAATGGACTCAATGCGTTGCACCTGGCAGCCAAGGAGGGCCACGTGGACCTGGTCCAAGAACTGCTGGACAGAGGAGCGGTGGTGGATTCAGCCACCAAGGTTAGGCCGAGCATCACATGAGGGGGAGCAAGGGGAGCTTCAGCTGTCTAACAGACATTTAATGACAACAGAAACTAAAGTCCCTTTTCTACAGCATGAACATATTACAGTTTGGTTCAGTGTAAACAGAGTCAGAACATGAGCTAGCTAGCGCTTAGGCAGTCGCTAACATTATAAACCTAGTCAGTTCCAACTTTGCCAGCTGCAGTTATCCTGTGTTGTTTTATTTGAACATGACATGCACATTGTTAGTTGTGGTGCTCTCGATTTCTACATGATACCTTTTTGGACACTATGGAATAATGTATCTTTCCTAAAGTATGCCAGCTGAGTTTAAGCTAGCTCCCTTGCCAACTGTCATTTAGATTACTGAGTAGATTATATCTCTTAAATGATGGCAAGCTGTACTTATTTTATTGCTTATGCTGTACAGGAGCAGAGTAATATAGGAGCAGACGTTAATTAATTAAGACATTATTAATTAATAATTAAGACACTACATTGATTATATTGATAAATTAGCTTCTTTTTTTTTTTCTTTTTTTTTACTTTTTCCAGACAGTGGAAACAGTTTGCTGTTAAGAAAATGTGCACATCTTAAATCTGCCCTCACAGAGCAGATGGACTGACAGACAGCAGTGATATATCTCTTAATTTTATTGAATGATTTATAATGGCTATAACATTACAATGTTTCTCTGACTGCAGAAGAATCCTGTTTTGGTGAGAACTGCACCATAGCAAGCTGAAGAAAATGAATATAGCAAGAACTAGAGGGAACATCAGTTTTGGAGTTTTGGAAATAATTGTATTGGGTAATGACGCATGACGATGTTAAGAGTCAGTAGGACCGGAACGAAAGTGCTAGCGAAAGTGATAGCACAAAAAAAAATTAGAGTGGATGCGGCCACGGAAGTCAAAGCAGTCGCCCTACACAGAAAACAACAAAGGCAAAACAGCAGCTGGCTGACAGCAGGGTGAGGGAGAGAGGCCCAAAGGCAAGCCAATCAAGTGAGGCGACAGGGGAAGGCAGGGGAACCCGGAAGCTTCAAGGCAAGGGAGCGCACAACCACCTGCTTTTATAGACAGCGCCCCCAGCACAGATAGGCTAAAACGGCTGCACTAATTAAAGCTGGCTACAGTCCATACTGCCACACATGCACTGACATCTAAACTGAGGAGAAAGTGGAGCACTAAAGAAAAGTGATATGGACAGTGGAGCAATCCTGATCACTCCATTCAAGTCCTGCAATTGGAGAAGGTCCCTACTCTTTACTAAGTAGAGCTGCCATGGTGTGACCATTGATAATCTACAGTGGCAAGAACAAGTTACTGAAACCTTTGGAATGACCTAATTTCCTGCTTTGATTGGTCATGAACTGTGATCTGAGCTTCATCACCAAGATAAAGTGTAGTCAAACAGTGTCCATAAACTATTAACTATAATAACTATTACAAACTTTCAGGTTTTAATTGAACACAGCAATTTTACAACATTGTGCTAGTGGATCAAGGAAGTGTTGGATTTAATCACTGATTTAAACTCCTGTGACAATCCTGACAATCCTGACATGTTGCAAAGTGTTCCAAGTCCAGAAGCAGCAAAGATCCAGATCCTGATGCTCCACGTGTTGGGTGGGGTTTTCAACTTTTTACACTACACACAGAGCTGCACTTTCTTCAAGCAGTTCAACCAACCACAGTCTTATCAGCCCTTCACTACTGTGACAAGTCAAGCTGCTTTTTGACAAAGTTCAGGTTGATGGCGTAGCAGACTCTTCTGTGGTGTCCATAGAACAGCAACAGGACTCTATGATTTGTGTTAATTAATGAACAGAGATTTAAGACAATTCCGATTATTCCTTTAAGCCTCCAGCTGTGACTCTGAACATAAGTGTTGTGCCTGTGTTGAGCTGTTGGAGTCACTGCAGCTGGACTGCAGCTCCTCTTGTATGGGATAGGAGCCACAAAACTGAATCATCTCCATCTATAAATTATCAAGGAGTTGGTGTTACACAAACCTTTTGAACCTTTGAGCTGCTTCGAATGTCCGTCAGAAAAAAGAAAAAAAAAATTACATTAGTTTTAGTGCACTTCATGTTTAGAATATTTTCACCCCTTTATCCCTAACCCTAACCCTCAAAAAGCCTTTTGTTATGTAACCACAGTGTGTCAACTGTTGATCAACACTTATTGATCAACAGCTAACCATCGGTGCAAGGACTATTTAATAGCAAGGTAAAGCAGTGAAAATGAACACAATACAAATATTTCCATATGTCAGAGGTAGTTCTACTTTTTTCCTGCAGTAACAAACTTTGGCTGAGAATACATCAATAAATGTCTCAATATTTCCTGCTTTATGCAATATCTGTTCAGAATATTTTTTTCAGTTATGCAGCCAGATCTCTACTCGAAGTTCTGTTTACTGTACCTCATACCTTGGCACAAGCCTACACATTATCATAATGTATTTGTATCCTGTTAGCTTTTTCCAGTAGATTATGAAAAACAGGTGCAGTATGAATAATAACTGGTGGGAAACCATTTACATAAATTGCACTTGAGGATATTGAAAGTGTGTTTTAGTTTGATGGTGTATTCATGCTGAGCTAGTTATTATTGCAAAGCATATCTGTACGGTTTAAAATTAATTGACACCAATAAGATTCAGATTACATAAATATGCAGATATAAAGTGTGAAATGTGGAGTTAGAAATTAGTCTTTTTTCTGATTGTTCTCTCATGTTTTCCTCCAGAAAGGAAACACAGCACTTCACATATCCTCTCTGGCTGGTCAGGCTGAAGTTGTGAAAATCCTGGTCAAGCGAGGAGCTGATATCAATGCACAGTCTCAGGTGAGTCCTTGCAGCCTGCATCTTGATGTTTTTTATGTTGCCATCTTCTCCAAAAGTAACTGATGATAGCACATCTTGGATTACTCAGCATCAATATTATAATAGAGAGCCCTGTTTTATTTTGGGCCATGTTCTCTTGATGACATGTGGGTGCGGTGGATGTGGGTGAGACTTTAATGATCAGTAATTTATCTATTAACCTAATGTACTTGCCTGTGTCCTGTAGAATGGATTCACTCCGTTATACATGGCAGCCCAGGAGAATCACCTAGATGTTGTGCGATACCTTCTGGAAAATGGAGGCAACCAGAGCACTGCTACAGAGGTATCACTGGCAAACCCTAACCCTTCATGCTCTCAGTCAGCAAGGTGTGAAAGACCTCATTTAAACACACAAGCTGCACAACTGAATAAAATTAGCAGCATTTGCCGAACGCAATCTGAATTTTTTATTTATTTATTGCCAAAAATCATGGACTAATTTTTCATTTATGCTGTGTACACTGATTTGAATGCCACTACATTGTTGTCATGTCATTATAATTCAAATATCAAATCAAGTCAAATGTATTTATATAGCACCAAATCATACCAAAATTACATCAAGGCATTTTACACATAGAGAATGTTTAGACCAAACTATTTATGGAATTTGTTAAAGTATGGATTAATTAGAGACCCAACCAAACAATGTTTGTGAAGGAACAATTCTTAAAGTTTTCCTGCCAATGACTCTGAAACTAACACAAATTAACTGCAAATTTTTGTCCCAGTTATACCTAGCTCTCCACAGGCAATTTATTTGGTTTTTCATTCTTTTGATATTCGAGAATTCATTGTAAAAGTCATACTGAAATATATTTCTAACAGGTTGGGTATTTCCTATATGAAAGATTTCTTAATTAGTCCTCAACCTTCTCTACCTTGCTTCATCCAGGACGGCTTCACCCCTCTGGCTATTGCCCTCCAACAGGGCCACAACCAGGTGGTTTCAATTCTACTGGAGAATGATACTAAAGGCAAGGTCCGCCTGCCTGCCCTGCACATTGCTGCCCGCAAGGATGACACCAAGTCAGCTGCCCTGCTTCTCCAGAACGACCACAATGCTGATGTCCAGTCCAAAGTATGACCATAGCACTCTCAGAGCATGTGTGGAGGTCAAGCTTATGTGATGTTATGTGTTTGTGACAGTGTGTCCATGCTCAAATTATTCCAGTTAAATTGAGTGGTTCTTTTGTGGCTCTAATGTATTTTGTCAAATAGCATCTGACAATATTTGAGGTGTAGAATGAAGAAAGAAGGTAAAGTCCAGTCAATCAGTTACTTTTACTGGTTTCAATGACTTTGGTTTGCAAACAATGGAGTTCAGCCAGTGTTTTTGATTGAAATACTTTGTTTAGATCTGCTATTGAAACATTATCCAGATTTAATTAAATGATTATATTGATAAAAAATTTGCTCTCATTACAGTCCACCCTTTAAAGGTTGTAGTGGGAGAGTAGGTAACAAACAATCTCTTGGCAGCTAATGTTCATGTTTGGGCTGAGCTACAGATGTAGGGATGATGTAATAATGCTGGATGTGATGACATCTTTGAGATAACATCTACCCTCTGATGATCTGGCAAGCCATAGTGATGGTGTTCCTGTCCTGTCCGGTCAAGTAAGCTCAAGATTTTTCTGTCTGAGTTGTTATCATTTGTGGTAGGGAAATTTCTACCCACTGAAGCAAAGCATTTGTCCTCTGTTCCAGTGGTTTATATATTTGTGCTAAAAACCTGATTGGATGGATGTTTGGGTCCTGGGTTGAACTGAACAATATGGGTTTCAAAATTATACTGGATTTGAAGGCAGTTCACACTGTTTAGCTTAACTAAACATGTTGTTTTCCTTCTTTTTATAGTTATTTTTGGGGCTTAAATGCACAGGACAGTGGAAAAAACAGGAAATGAGAGGACAGAGAGTGGACTCTGGTAGTCCAATACTCATCTGATCAGTGCATATGACCCTTATCCTTTCAAAATTTAAATACATTATTCATTTAGACCATATTTAGACCTCTATTACTGGATCCCAAAGTTGCTGGGACTCAGGAAATTTAGAGCCTCATTAAAATGCGGTCTAGTAGGAATGTATTGGCTTTTTTTAAGCAGGACAGTTTAATGACATTGCGCCATTCAGACAAGGAATGTTTTCATCCCAACCCAGAGATATGGAAATACTTATAATTATAACATTTACATGGAATTTAAATTGCAGCTAGTCTTATATAATGAACTTAGTACCATTCATTCCATGCCACTGACACCACTGTTATTTCAGCTATAGAGCATCTGACTTAAGAACGACAGAGCATGACAGCTTCAATCAAGAATTAATATTTCTGTTATTAGTAGGCTGCTGAGTTGTTGGTTATAAAGGCTCAGGATTTGGAGGAGGGAGGGGCCAGCCATCTGCCTTGAAGATTGGGTTGAGAGGAAAAGAGAGGGGGGGGGGGGCAGAGTGGGGAGACAATGAGAGCAGGAGGAGGGGATTTTCAAAACAGGTCTAGGAAGGAACACATGCTGCATGAAGTTCATAGAAATTATGCTGGATGGAATTCATGAAGATATGGGAGCAGCAGCCATTGCAGGAACATGGGGTAGTGATGATTCATCACCTGCAGGATGAGGACAGGGAGACAGAGGAGAGGAACTGGGAGAGTCAGAGACTTTGGGAAACTTCTTAGAAAATCGTCTTGACTGAATGGTCAGTTCAGCAAAATGTGACATTTCCTTCACTCTTCTATTAACAATTGAGTTATAAAATATTACTGAGTCAGAGCCAGTTATTCCATTTTTTTGTTGTATCCAGATAAGATAGTAAATGGAATCACAGCAAGACTGCTTACATACAGTCCTACTGGTTCTTTTTTGAACTGGGTCCTTCACTTTTGAATTGACGGTGCCCGCAAACGGATATTAGATTGTTGGCAGCAGAGATGGGGACTGAGTTTAAGTCGCACATTTCAGAGACTTCAGACTTGACTTGGACTCGTGAACAATCATTATGTTTTCTTATTCTGGCGTGTTAACATTGAGGAAACCGAAACGTCTGACGAGGTTAATGTCACTACCTCCTTTTTGTCACGGTAATAGCCATATTAGGCATCGAGTGCGCGCCTCACGCACTCGTACCTCAGCTGGTGGTAACTATGGTGACCTGCAGCTGCTTCTGTAACGTTACCCTTTGTAATTACGTTTGGTTATAAAAACTTAAAAAAGATAGTCTCAACAAAAGAAGCGCAGACTGCAAATTAAGGATGCTGTAGCAACTACTTAAAATTTTATCAGTCACAATAAAACTCGGTAACTTACGTGAAGTCACATTAGCGCTTGTGGACGGTTAGCAAACATGTGTAGCTTAGTATCAGCTATGTAACGTTAACTTAGTTTGCTACTAGCTTTGTAACAGAATATTTGAAAAGATGTGTGACTGTTAGTTTGTCACACTTGTTTGCATTGTGTGGCGTTGACATGACATGGCAAAAATGGACGGGTGAAGTTACGTTCGCTTGCCACCATTTACTGGCTTACGTTAAATAAAGAAATACAGTTCTACTATCGGCTTACAGGCAGGTTACAGGTTTATTGTTGAACTCGTAACGTTAATGTTACAGGTATATTGGGTTACCATTACTCGGGATGATAGATGATAGAACGCTCATTACAACCAGAAGAAACATGAGACCTTTATGTTTTTGGAGACTTGAGACTTGACTTGCAAAAAAAGACTTATGAACACACACACACACACACACACACATATGTATATATATATATATATACCAATAATTGGTAAGAGGAATGGGAATTGTTAAAATCCCAACAAGCCCCTACCATAATACCAGTATGACTTAGTTACTAAGTCAGAAGAACTATCTTGTGGTGATGTAGTTGTACACTTGTAGTTGTATCATGTGTTTCCATCAGTCTGTATATGCATTTTTGTCGTTCTTCTCTTCTCTCGCATTCAGTGTGTCTGTGCCTGCCACGTCCCTGCTGGTCCTGTCACTAACTGGGTCTCTCCCTCTTTCATATCTCTCTTCAAAAGCTACCACTCACACACTTCGCCCATCACCTCCGCCTACACTGGTGTCTAAATGTAGCACTGTCCACTGCATGGAGTGTGCCCCTATCTGCAGGTTGAATTGGAATAATATCAAAGACTGCATGCACACTGAGGGGTTGACGATGTTAATACTGTTGATTTACTGTTGGCGGGGGATGTAGGGGAAGGGAGTTAGCTGATCCGGTATTGGCTAGAACTCACAATTACCCATCAAGGAGCACAGGTTTTCAGTTGTGACTGTTGTACTGGCTCATGGCTTTAAGTGACTTGGCAAGAGTGAATATGATGCTCCATTTAATGCACTAAACAGGCCTGGATGTTAAGTAGCTGCAGTGCAGTATTTTTCTACTAAGTTAATGGTCTGACTTTCTAGTTTCAAGTATGTCTTTTATTTTTTAATTGATGGTCCCGTTTTAGGTGAACAAACCTCAAAATAGGGAATGTCTCAGTGGGTTGTTGCTAAAGTCAACCTCAAGTGAACATTTAAGAAACTGCACTTTACAGAAATTGGCTTTCATGCAGCTTGGGTTAGAACTGATGACCCAATCCCAAAAATGAAACCCAAAAATTTATGTAAATAAACCAGAACCTTGTCCAAATGTTAAATCACCATGTCTTGTTGAAACTAAACCAGATTACACATTCAGCCATATTGACAATGTGTGTACTTTCATCAATTAATCTTAAACTTGTTGCCACTTGCAATACATTGTGTTGTTTTGCATTCATTTAGATCACTCCACATATAATTATTATTGTTCCTTAATGGTTGGGAAAAACTGAGACACTTTGGATGCTGGGCTGTCACAATAAAGTTTTCCACTACTAAAATAGTGAATTTCAAAATCAAATCACTTTCATAGATAATAACAATTCTCAATAGTTGTGGCCCAAAGAGGCCTTACTCTGTTTGAACTTAGCTGGGCTAGCATAGCACATTAAATAGGAGTGATCCATTCCAGCCATGTCACTTGCCAGTGTAGTATCTTAACAGCAAAGCTTCCTCTGAGCTGCTGAGCTGCATCAACCAATCATATATAAAGTGTCATAATAACCTAACTTAACACATGTTTTCCTTCCTCATTCATTCTGCTACAGATGATGGTCAATAGGACTACTGAGGTATACAAATGCTCATTTAATTCTCTACAGGTCCGCTACAAAGTTCCATCCCTCTGTCTTTGTCCTTTCTTCCACTATTTATTCCCTTCTTTCAATTCCACAGCACTGCATGGTGTCAGTAAACTATCTTGATTCATTTTAAGTTCTCACAATTTCTGTTGGTTTGGTATGATACGAAGCCACCATGCATGGCTGATAGGAATGGCATAACCACTACTGTGTGTCCTGCTCTCAGGCACCACACAATCTATGTTATTTTATGGCTTAGGATTTTATTATTCATACTCTCGCTGTCTGTATTTTCATGCTTTTTTTCAAAATTTTTATTTTGTCCGTGCCTCATAAAATGCCATTTTTCATATGTGATCATAAGCTCATTTATAATTGTCTCTAAACATCTTTATCAAGATGTAAGGTTTATTGGTTTATTTTAAATGATTAAATTTCCCATCATAAGGTTTTAGTTTGATGAATAATGTGCTAATGCAATTTGGAAACATCTATTTATGAGAATTGTATTTTGTCTGTTTATGTTGTAATGCATGATTTCTAAAGATGCACTCCGAACTACTTCTGCATTAGTTAAATGACAAGTATAATGCAATATCTTTCCTTGTTTGTGGCAATTCTGCACTGCCAAAAGAAAAATGAAAACATTAAATCAAATTTTAATGATATTTTCAATTTCTAATATATATTTCCATTTTTAAAATAAATAATGTAAAATGTGCATGAAATGGAACCTTTTTCCATAAATAATATCCTAAGGATAACACTGCCATAATGATATGAATTAATGGAATTAGTTTTGTTTTCATTCTTAGCCCAGAAGACAATATACAACATATGCAATTTTGGAAATTCAAACTTCACTCATTTGATAATTATTATATCTTCATAGGATTGAAGGTAAAATTAGAGCATAATTCAGCTAAACAACCCATGTTATCATGTTAGAATAAATATTGAAGTGTTTTGCCTTTGTGGAGTAACCAAAATATTTGGTAGAATTCTTTTCTTTTTCTTTTTGGCAGTATGTTTGCATGTTTGAACATGGTAGTTAAAATGCAAATTAGATTCTATACCATACATGTTAAATACAAAATCTGAAATTAAATATTTTTTTTAAGAATATGCAACCTTGGTTACCTATATGTAACAGCTTCCTAATCAAGTATTTCAAATACTTGATGCTTGAAGCTTTTAATGTTCACTACCTGCTTGGCCAAAGTTTGGCATTGATTAGCATGCTGACTCCATGCCAACTTAATTTGCACCATTCTAAGCTTTTGACTGTGTAAAGTTTTAAACCATCACGTTAGCTACTGTATTCTTCACACTTTTGTAAACAACTTTTTCACATTAAATCGGACCACACTTACAGAACGGCAAGGTAAGGCAAGAATTTCACAACTCCTCCAACCTGCTCTGCAATCTCTAACTTTTGTCATATATTTCTCATTGCTAACTTCAGTACTTTGATGACATACAGTTAACATAGTGCACTTTGGTGATGGGAAATGTTCCCTATTTTATATGTGCCACTGTATGATTTGACTATAATTTGATTTTTTGGTAGCTAATATGGTTTGTTCATCTTCATGTCAATTTCAGTGACAGTCTGTGTGTACTGTATGTCTCTTTCTCCCACTTAGTTTTATCTTTTTATTTTCAAGTTGGTTTTTGAAGCTGAAAAATTTTTTTCTTTAATCTTTGAGTCTGTGGTTGAAAATCCTGCATGAAAGTGATATGTTTGAGTGTCGTGGGGTTGTGAGTATGGATGCTTCATATAGTGAATATTTTCTAATAGATTTCTTTCCTGTAATTTTTACATTTTCCTTACTTTCAGTTTCCGTTTTGTTCACCTGTAATGCTTAATGCAACACTGCATGCTGGGAAGACTAAAGGTCTGGAATCGCAGGTCAAAGTTCAAGTACATGAAGTAAAAGCCTGATCTGTCTCTGCTTCTGTGTGGTTCTTTTACCATCTATCTTTTAGAGTGGATTCACCCCTCTTCATATTGCTGCCCACTATGGGAATGTCAATGTGGCCACACTCTTGCTGAACCGGGGTGCAGCAGTTGACTTCACTGCAAGGGTAGGATACCACACACACAGGCACACACAGGAGTTTAGCTCTCTCAACTGATAGGTTTCAGGTTGATTTATATAAACAAATTGAACTATGGCTGAATCAGTTTTTGAGACATAAATGTATAATTGGATCATTGCAGTTCCAAAGTGGAAGTACAACGCTAGCTTACAATAAGACTTAGACTATTTTTCATGTGGTGAAGACTTGTCTGTTTGTCTGTTGTGGTCACTGGGACAAATCTGTTGATGTACATCTAAAATAAAACAGTTTCAGTTTCAGTTTCAGTTTCAACCTGCTCCTGGTTGTCTCCTCTTATTCCCAAGCCTTGTGACTGTGTATGAGCTCAAGATCTGCAAGCACAGACTCCAAGATAACACTCAAGTGGCATCCTCTTTTCGTGGATCAACACACAACACAGATAGTGTTTTTAACTGAGGCAAATAGCTTTGAAAAGGCCATACTTGATTTGTAGACAGGGCAAACTGCTTGAAGTCCAAAATGCTTACTTTCACTTATGGTCAGACCTTTTCCAGTATCAGATCTGTCCCTTGATTAGTATTACAAAAAATTCAGATGTCCTATTTTTAATTATGCAAACAACATAGACAAGAATAGCTCTTGTTATAAGACACATAGAGCACTCTGTACACTCACACACATTTGTGCTAAGTCTCATTGGATTGCTTGTGCTACTGAAAATTAAGTTGCAGAAATCTAAAACCCCATGTGGGTTAAAAGGTTTGAGAGAGAGAGCCCCATTGCCTTTGTGAGACAAGATAGCATCAGATGTCAGAGTCTACTGGTCCAAAGTTTGAACAAAATAATGTTGTTGTTTTTTTTAAACAATTTTACCGTGTTTACCAGTGTTTAAAGATTCTAGAATATAATTTAAATGAATTAGAAATTTGGATTTCAAAACAGGCTTAATTATTGTTTCATATATATATTGCTATAATTTGATAGTTGATAGTTTCTAACCCTATTAGATAAAAATTTTCAGATATTTTTGTGGTGGATTTGATTAAACTATCAGTAAAATTTTATGAATAAATGTATCTAAGGTAAAATGCATGTGTCTCCTACCTGCAGAATGGGATCACTCCACTCCATGTGGCCTCCAAGCGTGGCAACACTAATATGGTTCGCCTTTTATTGGACCGTGGCTCTCAGATTGATGCTAAAACAAGGGTGAGTACCAGGAAAAATCAGAATTGGGACCAGGCTTTCATATCTGAGGCCTGAGTTGTAGAATGAATATCATTAGACATCGCTTCCTGCCACTTCACCTACGCCGGACAATTTCTCAAACTCAGTGCTGTTTTAAGTTCAGCTGTGGGTCAGTCGATTAAATTATGAACTCTGCCTGGTGATATTTTGTTAAGTACCAGCCACCAGGATTTGAGTCAGACACATACAAACAGCACCCAGCATGAGTGACTGTGGCTGTGTTACAGCACTTACTCAGTTCTGGAGGTGGAGATTAAGCCACTGACCTGGCCACGTATTGTACTTGACTCTACTTGGTCACTGTTCAACCTCAAGCATCTAGCCCAGTCCCATTAAGTACAGCATGTTTATAGATTGACTGTATGTGTTTTCTCTAGGATGGTCTCACACCCCTCCACTGTGCTGCTCGGAGTGGGCATGACACAGCTGTGGAGCTCCTGTTGGAGCGAGGAGCACCCTTACTGGCCCGAACAAAGGTGTGTCACATGCCCATTCACCTTCACCTGAGCTCAGAGTCAGCCCAGACAGAGACTGACAGACAGATGCACAGTGAAAGTGACTTATTGTGGTACTGGCAAACAACAACATTTAACTATGCCTAAATTTCTATATTTCCATACAGACGTTCTTTGTATATTTATACTAATGGAGGTCATTCAAAACAATGTAGTATTAATAAATAGTATTAATCAGTTTACTTGGAGCTAAGAACTGAGAAGTGGCTCATGAACTAAGTTAATGACTGTTGTTTATTGCTACATATTTTTTATTACTATGTTATCTTCCTACCTACCTGCCTGCCAATAGCTCTAACTCTATGTGTCTGGTCTACTTGTCCACTTAAGTCAAAAATAACCATTTTTAACACTTTCATCTGGGCAACTTCAGTGTGAAATACAAAATTTCAACAGTATGAAACTAAAAACAAAACACTGGCCCTAGGCTGCATTCATCTGTTTTGATTATCAAACACATTTGACATATTATGTAATGAGTTAGAAAACTGTTTTCTATTTATACCTCCAGTAGACACAGCTCAATGTTACCATTCGTTCGAAATCAAACCACACTGACAAGTTGAATGTTCGCTCTCGTTTTAGCTTTATTTTAGCTTACTTTATATCTGCTTTATGCTTTAAGAGGCCAACTGAACCTGGTCTGAGAGAGGGTTCTTTCATGGTTTCAATTATTCAGTATCCTAAAATATCATCCTACCTTTTCATCGCCATCAAACTTACTGGCACCTCTTTGATTTCTAGAATGGGCTGTCTCCTCTCCACATGGCAGCACAAGGTGACCACGTTGAATGCGTCAAACATTTGCTGCAGCACAAGGCACCTGTTGATGATGTCACACTGGACTATCTGACAGCACTCCATGTGGCAGCACACTGCGGTCATTACAGAGTCACCAAACTGCTGCTAGACAAGAGGGCCAACCCCAATGCCCGGGCCCTGGTGCGATAAATTCCTTGTAACTCTACAATCCTCTAGTGAAAACTGGACAAACTGTAACAAAGATGGTTAAAATATCAATATATTTAACTGTTTTTTGTGGTCACAATGTCAGAAAAAGAATTCATGTAAGATTCTCTGCATTCATAACCTTCACTGCATGCATTTCCTTGACAGAATGGATTCACTCCATTGCACATAGCCTGCAAGAAAAATCGAGTAAAGGTGATGGAGCTGCTGGTCAAATATGGAGCCTCGATCCAGGCCATTACAGAGGTACTTATCAGACCTAAGTCACATGAATCTGCGGAAATATTCAGGATTCTTTGGGTTTCCAAGTCAACTAACTCAGGTTCAAGTACCCTTGTTATCATACATCTGAGTAATAGGAAGTCTAGGTAGTAAAGAGATTAATCTCTAATTCTCTCCCCAAATGTATATAAAAAAAATTTAACAATAATATTTGTTAAATACTGAATCTTGACATTTTGTTTGATTCCAAATAATATGTTTTTATTCAAATTAAATTTTGATTCCATATCAATTTTTTTTTTTACAAAAAGCTCATCTGATGCTAATGTTAAGATACAGAGTTAAAGCAACCATCTGAATGGTAAGAAGATAATTGTAAATCTAAGAGTACCACAAGTGAAAATAAATATGATAGTTAATTTGCTAAACTGAACATCATTTATTATTTATTAGTGTTTAACCAGTATATTTTGTGATTGAATTGCCTGTGACATGGTATTGGCTGTGTGTGTGTGTGTGTCTGTATATTTGTATAAAACAATAGTTTCATTAACTGCTTATCATAGGGCTGACATTCGGGAATGTGTAGGAAATTAGAAAGTGTACTCAAAACAAAAGCACAATGTAGACCTATGTCAAATTGCAACAATTAAGTTCTGTATGTAGACATGAAGGGAGGATTATGATTTTTTTGAACAAGTTAATAATGTAGGAGTGAAGGTTTTCTTTTACTCTTATAGTGTTTTGTGTTTTGTATATTGATACATTTGATTGGCATACTTATTGACATGTTAACCTGGCCACCTCCTCTATCTCTCCTTCTTGGTCTAGTCTGGCTTGACTCCCATTCACGTTGCAGCCTTCATGGGTCACCTGAACATCGTTCTGCTGCTTTTGCAGAATGGAGCCTCTCCTGATGTCAGCAACATCGTGAGTAATAAGAATGAAACTGCAATTATTTAATAGTAAATTCTCAAACGACTCACTGACTCTTAAATCAGAGACAAATGTCTGCAGTGACATCTGTGACCATGATGATGCTTTATGTTGTGTGTCAAGCGAGGAGAAACGGCATTACATATGGCAGCCAGGGCGGGTCAGGTGGAGGTGGTGAGATGTTTGCTGAGAAATGGTGCAATGGTGGATGCCAGAGCACGGGTGAGACAAGTATTTTCTGGCACATTTACTTGAAGATTTTGACACTATATGGAATAAACTACAATTTAAAAGTGAAAGTTTCCCTTGGTCTGCAATTTTATTGTATGTAGGAGGACCAGACTCCTCTCCATATTGCGTCCCGACTGGGAAAAACAGAGATTGTTCAGCTGTTGCTGCAACACATGGCCCATCCTGATGCTGCCACAACCAATGGCTATACTCCCCTCCATATCTCTGCCAGGGAGGGGCAGGTGGAAACAGCCTCTGTACTGCTGGAGGCTGGAGCGTCACACTCACTGGCAACCAAGGTAGATGTGGGAGTTATATACCTGTTTCAATATTCTACTCCCATCTTTAGGAAGAGAAATCTAATTATATTTTCCTCCAGCTGATTTAGTTGGGCCACACTAAAGAAAACAGTCAGTTTGGTTCACACTCCTGGTAAAAATGGCACATTTGACATTATTTGGTGCCACTCAAGTTCAAAAAGAAATAACTGCTCAATATAAAGAAACGGTCATGCTGTCTATGCTGCATTCTGTAATACTTAGACAAAAAAATGCATGAAAACAAATAATTTTTGCAACAAAACAACTAAGCTCTTAAAAGACATACTCCTGGGGTGTTATACTTCACTTCTACAATCATAAATAATACCTTGACCCATTTTTAGGCTTCAAAGAGGCTTGATTTTTCCTCCTGTGATACAAGTGATACCAATTCTTTGGCTAGATCCTCCTTATGTGTCTGTACTCTGACCCAAGATGAGTACTTCTTGAGATTAGTAAAACAGCACTAAACCAACGCTGTCTTTTAGAAATAATCATAAAACTTTATAGAGTCACAGTCTACATAACATGCCCATTCGTCAAGCCTGACTAAAGAGGATACATTGTGGTTGCATCTGCAGGTTTCTGTTGTTGACCCAATTTTTATGAATGATTGATGACCCTTTACAGCTGTACTGTTGTCCTCTAAATTGTGCATGAAGCTTAAATCAAGTGGTTTATCATTACTGCAGTGAAGGTGTTTACTATAGGAGGCTGCACATTTTCAATCTGTATCATCTCCTGAGCAGATTAGTTCTTATATTTATTCATACAAGGGTGAGACAAAGCATTGTATGATGTCACATCGTTAGGGGCTTCTGTTCTCTCTTCTTCCTGGTTTCTCTCTCCTTGGCTCTTCTCTCTGGGGATGAAGGGTGTGGCTCTCTCTATAGCAACCAAACCAGTGAAAGTTGTTGTTATGCAAGTAACACTTTCTAGCCATACACAAACGTTCATTAGAGTCAGTATCCTTGATTTGCCTTAGATGACATTTATTTTATCATTCAATCTAAAAAATTCCCTCCTCTCCTCCTTCCCTCTCTCCCTTTCCATTTTTTTCTTGTTTCTTTCAAGCACCTATTACATCAGATATAATCCAGTGTTTGACAAACAAAGGACAGCTCCCTCCATGGGCAGGGCTGAGCCATAAACACACTGGTCATGTTTTTTCAGTCAGCCGTCAGACTGGTTCAGTTTTAGACAGTTACAGTGCCCCCTCTTCTGGCTTCAATATGAACTGGAGTTAATGTTAAAGCACTGCATCTCATATTTAAGTACTGCATGAGCAGGCTAGGTGCTCTTTTTTGATGTTTGCCGGTAGGGTAGGAAAATAAATAAATAAATAAATAAATAAATAAATAAATAAATAAATAAATAAATAAATAAACCCCATCCACATTCCCTTGAGTCCTAATAATGAGTTTATGTCCCGTAAAGCTTGGAGAAGATTATAGTTGAATCCAGGTAGTAATGAGAAACTGCTTGAGTGTCCCCTCATGATATCGGAATGGATCGGAATGGACTAAAGGTTTGAAAGCAGTGAACATATAGATAGTTGTTTTAATTGCAAGTCAGAATTTTGTATTGGTCTTGATGCATATACTGTGGCCCACTTAGCCATAACAATATGATCACTGACAGGTGAAGTGAATAATTTATTATCTGGTTACAGTAGCACTGAGAAGTTCTGATAGAAAAATGTTAGAGCACACAGAGCATTACAGGGCTATTTTGGTAAAAAATATGTGGACAGAAATGTGGACCTATACAATATTCAGCAGGTAGTGGCTGATTATAATGAGAAATATGGCATATAAGATGAAGCTAAACAATGCCAAGATTGTGTGTCCCCACAGAAAGGGTTTACTCCGCTGCATGTTGCCTCCAAGTATGGAAGCCTGGATGTCGCCAAACTTCTGTTGCAGCGTCGAGCTCCACCTGATTCTGCTGGGAAGGTATGCACCAAAAATGTTTATCAGCCATTTCATTTCACTACTATTTATATTTATCAGCATAAGAACAGCGTAAGAAATGATCTGTACACTATGAATGCAATCATGCCGATTGGTTTATAGAGGTAAATTAGGTATCAATGAACAATTTCAATGTAAAGGGAATTGGCTTGTTTATTTAAATGGTGTGTTGCTGTTCTTCTGTATTGAGCTTAAGTTGATGATGAGCGGTCCGGTAAGACTAGTCTGAAAAACCACTGCTGATATTTTGTTTGGATTAACTAACTATTATTTCTTCCAGGAAACCCAAAACTGATAACAGAAGCCTTTCTAAATAAAGATTCCTTGTTTTTCTTTGAATATTTCTTTGTGTCATATTAAGAATCCACCCAGTAATCCATCCAACTTCTGCAGTCCAATATAACTCGAATTCATCTCAACCTGTAACACACTTTTAACACTGTGTGTTTGTAGCTTCAGTGGCTTCATGGTGCACTAACTGCAATTTAATTCTTGTGCGCTCACCCTCCACCCATTACAGAATGGCCTCACCCCCCTTCATGTTGCAGCACATTATGATAACCAGAAGGTTGCGCTCCTGCTTTTGGACAAAGGAGCGTCCCCCCACACCATGGCCAAGGTGAGAGTCCAAACTAAACTCCCTGTGCTGACTGGAGAGGTTGTTCCTGGAGCAGGAACACCATGCTTATGATGTTAAGATGAACCATCATATCAGGCAAGCTGAACAACTGCGTAATGCAGGCAGTAGGCCACAAAGATATTTCCAATGTGGTCCTATAGTCAGCTTCAAACTCCCTCCCCCTTCTCCTCAGGATTACACTCAAATTATATATAAACTCTGGGTCTGTAAATTGAAGCCAATGCCAGAGGGTCTTTAACCCTTATTCTCTCCAATGACAATCTGGTTAGGAAAAGAAATCTGATTTTATTGAAGTCCATGTGAAAATCTTCTCACTTGATTTATTAGCTCAGATTTCTGAAAGAGATTATGGTCTGTACTTTTAAATGTTTTTCAATAGTAAAACTTAGACACAGACACAATGTATCCCTAGTTTACACAGAAAATAATCATGTATTATGGAAAAAAGATGCCCATTATATAATCAGATTCAGCTTTACAATCATCATATCCACACTTTTGTCGAGATTAGAATAGAAATCTTAATTGTCCCGAAGGGCCAGTTTGTTTTGTAGCAGTAGTTGGCGCAACGAAATACCTTCATAAAATACAATTTGAATATAGTACAATTAAAACATAGTTGTGAAAACATACTTTACATCATCAATGCAATGTCACAGCTGATTTACATATTTAACAGTTGATGGTACAAGGGATCTTTGGTATTTGTTAGACTTTTCCTTCCTATGAAAAGCCCACCTCATTCCGAATGGCAATAGCTGAAACTCTATGAAAAGAGGATGCTGAGGGTTTGCCAGGATGGTATTAGCCCTCTGAATACACCTCATCTGGTAGACCTGGCTTTTTTCAGGGAAAAATGTGTCTCCTTCACCTGGTAGACCTGGCTGAGATCATTAAGATATACACCAATGCCTTTTTGGACTTGTTTCACAACACTCCCCAGCATGTTTTTGCAACCAAGCAGAGATTGCCAAACCAACAAGTCCTAGCAAAAGTGAGTACAGACTCAGCAAATTACGAATAGAGCATTTTCATGTGTCCATGTGAAAAGTCCTCAGCTTGAAGGGAAAGCAGTGTTACCATATAGATTATTTATACATTCTTAGGTAAGGTAAGGAATGATCGACTTTCATTTACTTCATATTTCAGTGTGCTTTGACTCTAGGAAGTATTTCTGGCAGCAAGATGTAGCATTGCAAAAGAACTACAGTTTGTGTGTTCAGTCTAATGAAGAAACGAGTCATACAGTGCAAAAGTGTTTCTCAATGATGCATTTTAATAGTTTCCAGACAACAATAAAGAATTATTGCCCAGAGATGCACAACATTTATTAAAAGGATGCATTCTGTGTTGCTTTGGGTCTGCGGACAGTGAAAATATACCCATGCACTAGAATGACACCCATTTCTCTCTCCTCTGTCATCGTCATGAATCAGAATGGATACACTCCTCTTCACATTGCGGCGAAGAAGAACCAGATGGAAATTGCCACAGTTCTGCTGCAGTACGGAGCCGAGACCAACATCCTGACCAAGCAGGGTGTCACTCCGCTCCATCTGGCCTCCCAGGAGGGCCACGCTGATATGGCTGCCCTGCTCATGAGCAAGGGAGCTCAGATCAACATCCCCACAAAGGTAATGTCGAAACCTGGGTATATAATGCAGTAAATAACGCAAGAGAAATTAGTGTAAACATGAAGTGTTTTTAGTGAGCCTCCTTTTTTCAGGGAAAAATCTATCTCCTTCTAAGCTCTTGATGAACTATATAATTTGCCAAGACAGAATGGACAGGCTCTGGTCTGAATGTAGCTGCTGTGAATGAACTAGTGTGTGTCCCTCCTGCAGAGCGGCCTGACTGCCCTCCATCTGGCAGCCCAGGAGGAGAGAGTGGCTGTTGGAGAGATCCTTGCCAAGAATGGGGCCAACCTTGACCAACAGACCAAAGTATGAGCAATCACAGTAATTTTATTTTCTTCATGCAGCTTTACACAACATCATTGTACCACTCTGAAGTTATCATACTGGATAAAAGTATTTTTACAGTGTTTCTCAGTGTTGAAGGTTTTGGTATTCTACTTTCAATCACGTGTGCTTTTGTTTTACAGCTGGGATACACACCGCTAATTGTAGCATGTCACTATGGTAATGCTAAGATGGTCAACTTCCTGCTTCAGAATGGAGCAAGTGTCAACTCTAAGACTAAGGTACAGTACTGAGTCAGATGATTCAAACAATCAGACTATAGAAAATGCATAAATGGCATTACGCCTTTCATAAATTGTCCATATGCAAATAAAATGTATATACTTATAGATACCAATTTTTGTGTATATATAAAAATTTATTAAATGGATATGCACATATAAAATAAAAGCATACCTGCAAAATATGTAATACAAATACAAACATGTGATTACTCTATGTATAGTTATAGTTATGTATAGTAGAATAAGAAATTGCTACATACATATATATGTATGTATGTCTAGGAGACAATAATTAAAACAGATTTGACATTAATAAGGATTTATTATTAATATTGTTAAATGTTAAATGGTTTTAATAAACTTCCACACATAATTGTATTTTTTCAACATACATGTTGACTGCATGTTAAAAATGTATCATGCTAATATTTTTAAAATATGATATAAAAATTTTAAATATATTTTGATTTGATTTACATCTCTGAAGATGTGTATGGTTGATAATAATATAATGTGTTTTGCTATGGATGATACAAAGAAAAACAGAGAGAAAAACGTGACAAGAAACACTGAAGTTTATGGTGAAATGGCTCTTGAATTGGACTAATTCCATCGTCCACATGCTGTTTATTGATGGAATCATTATAGTCTCAAGATTTATGGATCTGGTTCTTTCAAATTACAAACACATTTACACATAGAAGAGAAATTCACCAGTAAGATTTCTGTCTCCAGTCCAGTATAATGGTAATGAATGAACTTTTGTCTGTCTGGAGGCAGACAAACTGTAAAGCCTACTGATGTATACAGTACCTTATTATTTATCTGTAATTTGGTTGAGCTGAAGTTTAAAGCCATATTATAGCCCAAACAGAAATTTACATTTGCTGCTGTTGTTGTTGTTAATCCTTCCCAGAGTGGATACACCCCGCTCCACCAGGCAGCCCAACAAGGAAACACACACATCATCAATGTCCTGCTGCAGCATGGTGCCAAGCCCAATGCTATCACTGTGGTACGTAAACCCTCGTCGACACTAACACATGCAGTCAAACACACACGCGCTGACACACATAGCTCATTCATTTTGCCTTTCTGTGCAGAATGGTAACACTGCTCTGGGAATTGCCCGGAGGTTGGGCTACATCTCTGTGGTGGACACACTGAGGGTGGTCACTGAGGAGATCATCACTACCACAACGGTACCTCACATCTTACACACACACACACACATCTAACTGAATGACATCTCTTGTGTGCACCCTCATCTTTTGTGGGAGATGGTTTAGATGTGGTGCAACTGATTCTTAACTGATGTTTTGTCCTGCCCCCACCCCACATATTGCCATTCTGCCAGACTGTGACAGAGAAACACAAGTTGAACGTGCCGGAGACCATGACTGAAGTACTGGATGTCTCCGATGAAGAAGGTGAGTAATTTTGCCCACTCTACAGGCCCAACTACTGCCACGTAACCATGCAACTTAGGTTGTGTCACTAAATTTTACCAGCTTCATCAACTCTGTGCCAGCTCAGTGTGGAAACAGATATCAGTTTCCTAAAATGTCTGCAAACACAAGTCTAAAATCTTGGGTGTGAGCAAATCTGCTGTTTGCCCTCAGCACTGAGAGCCATTGATGATGAAGACACCTTGGACATGGAAGGTATTCAGCATGGTCTTGCTGTGCTGGTTTTATGAAGGGGGTGTTATAGGGTTGGGACGATATATCATTTTACCATCTAATGAAGATGAACATAATAGTGAGTAGGTATAACTGTTGGTGCTCTTACACTGAATGGCTTGTGTCTAACTAGTTCAAAAATTTGAATAATGTAGGAAATATGTGAGAAAGAACATGCTCATAGTGTTTACATTTTTGTTGTTTTTTTTTTTATAAATTTTTGTCTTTTAAGGTAACAGAAAAGTGAAGGTAGGAGGGGGCCTCGTTAATATAGTGGTAAGTATATCCGCGTGGAATGCGGGAGCCAGGGTTTGATTCCCTGACGAGGAACCCCAGCCATAAGGCTCACCAGTGGTACTCTTGTGCTGGTCCCAAGTCTGGATAAATGGGAGGGTTTTGTCAAGTATGAGGGAACGAGAAAGTGGGTAGCATGCAGCAAAGTGTATGGCAATTACAACTGATCCTTAATTATACGCTCTCTATAAGGTGAGCTACTGTGCCTCCCAGAGCCATTTCACATTTAAGTTTAAAGCATATTTTCAGCAGTATTGCAATAACAGTGTGAACTGCTGTTACTGTAGCTCAGGATAATCCAGACATGAAATGATCATATCGTCCCATGCCTAGTTATGCATGATGAACGTGACCTCTGCAATAATAACTGCTGAGATTTGGACACAAGTGGTGGTCATCATAGTGAAGTTTCATCATATTTATATTTAGATTTATGACTGTGATCTTAGGACTTCTTCCTAAGATCCAGGGGGTAGAGGTAGTAATAAAAAAATAAATGAAAAAGATTATCCTGGTTACACAAAAAAAAAAAAAAAAAAAGGAAATAGGTTATGAAAATGGAAATTTTGCAGTGTTGTGGGTTTTTTTTTAGAAACCTTTGTGTCAGTCAGTAGTGCTTTGATGTTGCATCTGTGTCTTGGTCTTGCCATTTTGCTCCATACAAACGCAATATAAGGCGTATCAATATCAATGAACGGGTCTTTTTTCATACATAAGGCACACCGGGTTATTAGACGCATGATAAAATGTATATAAAGCGACGCACGGTACGTACTACAAAAAAGTATTACAAAAAAGTGGTGGAGGTAAGCGTACTGCGTACTGTTCTCTGATTGGTTTATCGTTTTCAGCATAGCAAACACCTGAAGTTCGTGTGACGTTGGAACTACGTTGTGTCCCAACATTTGATTATAATTGGCTTATGATATGGATTTGAAAATTGGGTTTACGTTAAAAACCTAATGTTGTAGTAAGGTAACATTGATTAAATGTTGAACGATGGTTGGTTGACAGCACTACAGAATTAGATATCTAACGTTGTCTGACGTTGCAACCCATATCCAACCAAGGACTAACGTTAATACAACGTCCCTGTGTCAGCTGAGAATGCTCCGACAATCTATCAAGCGGAGCGGCTCTGTCGCTTACCAGAGTCACACTAAAACATTTTGACAGATTTTTGAGCGCAGTGTATCACATAAAATTGGTTCGAGGTCAGTAAGCACAACAACAATTCATACATAAGGCGCACCGGATTATAGGGCGCATTGCCGATTTTTTGAGAAAATTAAGGATTTTAAGTGCGCCTTACAGTGCGAAAAATACGGTTTTTCAAATGTAGAACGCTTTTGACAGGACTCAAAGACGCTTTACAGACAGATAACAGTGGAAAAGAGACAAAAAGTGCAAAGGTCCATATCAAAAAGTGCTCAAATACAAAAGTTAGGTGCAAAAGAATAACACATAAATAACATAATATTTAGAATAGCAATGAGAGTGTAAAGACAAAGCAATAATCAGATAGACGGGATGAATGTTGGAGCTACAAGTTAAATGCAGAACAGGTATGTTTTGAGTTGAGTCTTGATGAGGCCAGTGCAGTTTAATTAAGTACACTGCATTTCTTTGTTTAGTCTGTATACAAGCAGGTTTTTACAAAGTGACAATGTCGGGAGGAATAAAATGTACAACTGTAGAAAGCTATATTTTTTAGGTTCCATGAAAAGAATTTTCAAGAAAGCACAAAGAGAGACAGAAAAACTAATCCTGAGAAGAGTTTATTCACAGTGTCAACTCACAGCAATGCTGCTAAACTCAACTCAAGCCCTCCTGTTATTGGCTGTACCACTTACACAAAAGCCTCAGAAGAAGCATGAGCATCATGGAATTAATTTGATGTGGAAATGAGTATTTATGATTTAGTAAACTGTGTATCCAAGGAGTGAGGACAAAGATGTTGACTTTGTTGCATCTGCATTTAACAGCCAGTATGCTTTTGGCATCAGAGCATCTCAGTCGAACTACAGTATGTTTTTCGCTTGTTCTGTTGGCCTAGCATTTAGCTTTCAGCCAGACTTGGGCCAAAGTGGCTACCCTGCATTGACCACAATGTCACTTGCTACAACCAAAGAAACAAATAAATAAACACAAAACAGCACTCTCAGGCCCACATACACCATATGTTCCCCTGTGGACGAATGAAACTGAAATGTCTTAGTGAGCAGCTTCACTGCTCCTGAGTATTGATTCTCCAAATTTTAATTTTACTGGAGGATGAACATTCTGTCAAAAGATAGCGTTAAAGCTTTGGACAAAATCTTTTGACAAAAATGCAGATGGAAAGCTGGTGGTGAGATTAAATGTGTTTTATTGCAGCACAATGAGATAGAAGGGGGTAGGGGAGGCTGGATTACTGAGTGGGGTGAGTTATGGTTTTATGATCCTTGGAATACTTCTAGACCCTGGTGGCATGGCAGTGTTTTTGTGATAGCATTAACAGGGGATGATGTATGGAGGTCTGAGATAGAGTAAAGGGCAATGAGAAAAAAAATTGTAGATTGGCCAATCATTTTACCACATGGGAAAAGTTTCCTGAAGTGGCAGTGATGACCAACTTACTTTGGTGCTAAAATAGTCACAATGAAAGATTATATTTATTCCTTTATTACTTGATTTTACTTTACATATAGGGCATTCATAAATATCAATGTGCCATGAATGTGATTTTGTTATAACATTAAGTTAATTTTTCATGTTCATGGGTCTGAGAGTGAGAGTCTTAGTGTACCCTAGAAGCACCACATGATGGTCCAGGTGAATCTGCAGCCAGTAGCGATGCTGACCCCGGCTGTAGTAGAGCAGTGCTAGAGTTATACTGCTGTGATGCAGAGCGATCAAGTCCATAGAGGAAGCTGCTCTGACATGCATCTGTTTAGTGTTAGACAACAAAGGCGTTGACTATTACTGTACACACTGGAATCAAAACTGAATGACTAAAATCCTGTGGAGTCTGGAAACAGATGATCAGTATGCTGAGTTGTGATGGAGCTACTGAACCTTACTCTCTGGAGGGATTTCTCAAATCAGTGTGCTGTTGTCAGTCACTTCTACAGAATCAAGGTTGACTTACATTGTAAAGGGGGGGACTTTCACATATATTTAACCCATTATCAGTAGTTTGTCATATTCTTTTAACAGAAAAATTTAAATTAACTTTCTAACAAATACACCAAATTTAAAATCAACTTTGACAATTTTTGGTTAGTTTTCATATGGAGTGAGAGGTGTGTACAGATGTAGGATACTATTATATATAATAGTATGAGTATAATAGTATAATAGTTTAAATATATTTCAACTCACTCTGTGCTAACATGTAAGTGCTGCATAAACATGCATTAGAAGTGACCTGAGAAACAGTTCGGAACCATGAGTGCTCTTTTGACTCTTTTCATGAACTCCCCTCTTACCCTCTGTCTGCTCTCCCAAGGTGACGACACAATGACAGGTGACGGAGGAGAGTATCTGAGGGCAGAGGACCTGAGGGAGCTGGGAGACGACTCCCTCCCTGGACAGTACCTGGATGGGATGAACTACCTGCGATTCAGCCTGGAGGGGGGACGCACTGACAGGTACATAACGCAACCATTCGTGTTTAGCTTTGCTAACAAGCAACTATAACAACAACAACATTTTCTACCGCATGAAACAGATTGTCGATTTACAACATATGCAGTAATTCTGATGTGTGACCCATTTATCTTTCTGAATTTGTCTGTTCCCTCTTTTGACTCCTGTTTCTGTCTACCTATGAATACAGTATTTACTGAATTCTGACCTAACGTGTGTATTTGTGTAAACTGACAAAACGTCTCCTTTTGCCTGTATTTGATCATGTGTATATGTTTTTCCAACATCTCCTGCTCATTTTTCATCTTTGGTCTTCATTGTCATGCCTCTTTAGTCGAATGCAAAGGTATGTGCTGACGCTGGTCACATATTTGGCCTTTTAAACCTTCGGCACTGCTGTAATAATCAGATTAAGCATCGCTGTCTGTCTGTAGCTGGATATTTTAGTCTTTTTTTTTATAGGAATAAGCGATTTCTGACTTTACGTCACAAATTACTTTATTTCTTATCAAATAGCTTGATGTTATGTTTGTCTTACTTTGTGTTAGCTTCAGTACAAAAACAACATTGCTATTGTTTTAACTTAAAGATTTAAAGTTTTGATCTATAGCCAGCCTGTGTGTAATGACCCAACTTGTGTAGTGCAACACCACTGATTCCAAATTTGTGAAGGAAACCTGACAGCTCAGGGTTACATGCAAACATTTGCGACAATCTACACATACAATTGGTTGTTGGTCCTGTTTGGACTTTAAGCAGCAGCCTCCTGCGATCAGTCAGTCAACAAATACTAAATATACAAGCTAACATATTTTTTACTACATACACTTCTCTCTAGATGTGGTTATGTATGTGTTCAATATTTAATTTCAGTACATTCTTTGGGAAAAAACTCCCTGGGCTCAACAAATATAATTTTTTCTCTTCCCAACTTCTGACAATGATAATTGTACTCTTGTGACATCAAAATATTTTCCACATTGTGAAAATATCCTCAACAAAGAACAAATACTATATAGTAAGAAAATAAGATATACTATATATAGATATAGCCTCCTGAAAGTGTTTCCATACTATTTATCAACTACGTTTGATAATTGTTAGTGAGTTTCTCTTCTTGTGGACATTTATTCTTATTTCCTCTTTGTCTTAAGGAATTTCTTGTCTGGTGTTATCTGTGTTATAATAGTGTGCATTGAGCTTCACCGGTTTCACTGCTCTCCTGCTCTCCCCTGCAGCTCAGACAGATCCTTCACCCCAACCCACCATAGCTACTACTCCCCGAAACATGAGGGCCTGATGGAGGAGATGCTCACAAGCCACCAGGTACAGTGTGATCAACAGTCACAGACACTGCAGGTGGAATCCACCTCAGCTCTTTTCTTACAGAAGCCTGTGTGTGTGCCAGCAAATCTGTAAATTTAGTGTTGAATTTAGATAAGACAGTCAAAGCAGAAAAGGCCAGCTCAGCTCATGTTCCACAGTGTCAAAATCTTTGATGTCTCTGACTTCACCTAAATGACTGAAGGCGTGCATCTTTCTCGGGTTAACTTATTATACTATAATAAATCTATAATAATAAGCTTCTGTATTTCATTCCAGGTTTCTTCACTCACAAGAGAGAATGAGAGGGATTCATACAGACTGAGCTGGGGAACAGAGAACCTGGACAATGTGGCTTTATCATCGAGCCCCATCCACTCCGGGTAGGTCCAATCCAAGACTGAGTAGAAAAATGCCCTCATCCCAACGTAATCTGATACAAAATTTAAATGAAAAAAATCCTGCAGACATTAACCTAAACTTGTTGTAAAGTAATGAAAATGCATGAGCAATGAATCCACTCTTATCAGGGTCCTGATAAAGTGTTACTGCTATGTTTCAAGTAGTTAATTTCCTAATTAGTTGGTAAACTTAAACGTAAAATATGTGTTTCAGTGATCTGTTTTGTCCCTGTTGCCTGGAGCAAAATGCTTCCTTTAAAAGGCAACAGTTGGAATTATATTGTGGCTGAATTAAAAATATCCATTTATCTCTTCATTTTTGATTTATCTTGTAATTTTATTTTCTGTCTGAAACCTGAGGATACTTAGATTTTCCAGAATATATATATATATATATATATATATAATTTTTTTTTCGAAATAATTTCCGTATACATTTATACATTTACAAGTATACATTTAATAACAGCAGTTTAGGAAATATGATTATTTGGAACAGCCTGGAGTAAGGTTAACATAAAGAAACCTATACTATAGCTGGAAACAGTCAGAAGGGCTGGGTGGAAAGAACATTTTCAAGAAATAGTTCCAGCATGTATTTTTTCTAACTATATGTGTTAAAATTAGGCATTTTGCTCATCAGTGGTAATATGATTGTTGTTTCTGTGCTTCTTCACTCTAGGAAAGAAAGTTGGATCAACATTTTTAACTAAAGCTAACTACTTTAACTAACAAAGGCAAACATACATTTTCTGTTCACTGAGGTATCATCACACAATTTTTGAAGATTTTTAACAATTTTATGCAAATGTTTTCTTCCTCAACATATCTGGCAAAAGTAGCAGACGCTGATTCAATTATCAGCTGGACAAAAGCAAGAGAAAGTTCTTCCTCAACTGTCTCTGCCTGACATTTGATTCTGTCTGTCTGATGTGGTTGCTGTTTTTAGCCATTCCTCTCCGTGCCATGAACATGGAGACCACAGCAGGTGACCCTCTGCACCTTGGTTTACATCATACTCCTCCCCATCTTCATCACTGTCTTCCTCCCCTCACAGTGTGCTCTCCTGGTGGAGAGGTGTTTGTGTATGTTCCTGTCTATAACCAGCACTGTCCTGTAAATGTCTCAATGGACTTCACCCATTGGTGTCACTATGATGAACAGACAGGTGGCAAAAAAGAAAAACCAAAGAGCGCTGTGAAACATGCTGCCTCAGAATTACCTGGAACGCATTTAGTTATTTGAGATCTGGTGACTGTAAAGACACATTATATGATTTATAAGATTTCTGTACTCCATCAGCAACATAATGAGCAATAATGGTGAAAATAACAGAATGTTATATAGATAGAATAGAAGAATAGAATAGCCTTTATTGTCATTGTACATAAGCACAATGGAATTCTCCACACCCATTTGCCCTCACACAATTACATTAATTTGTCACAATTATCACTTGTTGAACGCAATAATGACACACTTCAGAATTTATATAATGTACATATACATTTGTTTGTGTACGTACACTAAACTTGAATGTTGCCTGAATAGTCCTTATGGGTGTGTGTTGTTGCAACATGAGTCGCGCCAGGTCGAGCGTGGAAGGGTAAGAGACAGTCGGCTGCAGCCTCCGGGCGCTGCCATCCTGCCTCCTACCACCTAGTGGTGAGGGCAGAGACCGCCCTCGCCAAGGTCCAAGCTCTATTTGCTGCACATGTATGCAACCAAGTGCGTTGATAATAATAATAATAAAAATGGTAAGTAAAAATAGTGTAATAATAATGATATAATTCAAAGTTCTCTATTTTGGTAATATTGATGTTTTGGGCAACATTTTTAGAAACGGACCCCCTCATGTCTCGTCCTACTTTGGGAAACGTCCAGACCATTTTGCAGACAACAACCTCCCTCTCTTTCCTTGCCCTGAAAGAAAGTGTTATCATATATCCTCCCCCTAATAACCAAAGCCATTGTCCTCTAAATGGGATCATCATTTTAAAAATGAACATGCTGTCCAACCAAGTCCAGTTGCCCTATATGAGGTTTTCTTAGAGAACTACTACCTGGATGACAGAGAACTTATACAGATGTACTGAAGAAGACTTGAAACTACAGATTAAGGCCAAAAATTAATTTGGAAGACATTTGATAATGTAGCACTATTTGCATTGATTTCAAAACAAATATAGAGTTTTAACACTCAGTGGAGTTGCCACCTGATGGTGATTAGACAGCTTAAAGGCTCTTCACTTTTGGCTCCACTTTTTCAGATCCCGATTCTATATCCATTTTTATAATCAGAAGAACCCCAGTCACCTAGCACCTACTCTCACCACACCTCTTAGCCTCACTGAGCTGTCTTCATCTCTAACAATTTCACTGAGCGAGTTGCTGAATTTAATAACGAATGTTTTTTGTCACTTTCGTAAATTTTGCTGTGTTTGCTCCAGTGAAGCCACTACCCAGATGCAATGGTGTAAACTCATCAAACCCATAATCCCACCCACCCCCATCCAGATGTGACAATCATGTACATAGAGCATTTTGCACCTTGCATGGGGAGTGACGTCACAGATTCTGAAGATGGAAAGTGAAAAACAGTAATGGCGTCTGTTCAGTGATGAGAAGAGAGACACCAAAATAGTCAGATCACATAAAGATGATGACATTGCCACTTGGTCTCCATTACGGGGTGTAATTCTCTTTTTTGTCATGGAACTGCAGCTGATCAGGCCACTTTCAGTTGGCTTGAAAGCTGCATTCATGGAGCAGTTTACAAAAAAATCCCCACTGATCTGCTCTTTAAAAACCAAGAAAATGCACCTTGCGTAAAGGTTGTATTAATAATTTTTCCAGAATCAGAGATGACCTTTTCAATCTCATCTTTTAGTTCTTTGTAATTTAAGACATAAATTATTTATACAGCAACTCATAAAATTCAATTTAGTGATAGGTGCACCATTGGTGTCAATACTTTCATCACTTAATGGGCATAATAATATACAAGTTTAAATTTTATAAATGCTTCCTGTTCCATCCCAGCTTCCTGGTAAGCTTCATGGTGGATGCCAGGGGTGGAGCCATGCGTGGTTGCCGGCACAATGGCCTGCGCATCATCATCCCTCCCAGGAAGTGCAGTGCACCCACACGGGTGACATGCCGACTGGTGAAGAGGCACCGTTTGGCTACCATGCCCCCAATGGTTGAGGGTGAAGGCCTGGCCAGCAGGCTCATAGAGGTGGGGCCCTCAGGAGCCCAATTCCTTGGGTAAGGCTACAGGTTTTCATTCATTTATGGTAGTGGGTGATTGAATGAATGACCCAGTGACCCAGAAACAGATAAGCGGCTGAAGATGAATGAATGAATGCTGTTTTTGTTGGTAAACACAGAGGACTGAAAATGGAGAGGTAGCAAAAGCAAGTGCTAAATATAAAACGCGCTGACATCAGCAGGTAAACACACTGAAAGTTGATGAGGGTATAGCATTATTTAGCCAGTAGTTTAGTAGCTTTGAAAAATTATAATTTTGGTAGCTAAACTTCTTCACTTTTTAAATCTTGTTTGATATTTCTGGAAATGTTATGCCATGACCTTCCAAAATAAATGGAAAAAAAAAATACTTTAAATAGTGTTTATTATAGATGCAGATCCAGTACTACTACCTCTACATTCAGGCTATTGATTGATTTCTATCCTAAATAAGATGCTTACAACTTGCAGTCCCTTTTTGTTCAGATTTTTTCCCTCTGCCTCTGCCTTACTAAAACTGTCTCTTGCTTTCTCCCAGCGCCAGGGATCTTTTAATATTTGCTCTTCAGCATGCCCTGTTTGCTTTTATAACAGCTGCAGTGTCACTCTTTTTAACCGTATCCCCATCCTTAATGCAAAAGCCTTTCTAATTAACTCCACCTCCAATAAATTGCACCATGATTGATTTGATATGTAGCCTTAATATCTGCCCTCTGCTGGTAATATTGAAGAATGTAGTAGTCCTATATATATATATACACACACGCTTTTGGTCTCTGCAGACGTAGAACATTCATTTTTTATATATATAAAATACCCATCACTGACATTTCTTCCTGTCAAAAAGGCGGAAACATGTTGCTCTTGTTGTAAAGAGTATATTCTGTTCTTTGAGGATTATTTATCACTCCATAAACTACTGTTGCCTCAAAATGTTGTTCTTGGATGTTCTGCTCCATTGTGGTAACACCACATCAAATATTTGCAACAGTAATAATGTCCTTTCTGGCTTTCAAAAACATGAATAGAAGCATGAGAGATGTGTTCAAAATAGAATTTAATTCAAGGACATTCTGAAATATATATGTCACTGAATAAAAATGATGAATGAACTCAAGAAACATTAAATCATTGTACACGTTTGGTCTCTACAGACATACAACATTTGTTTTTGTCTTTGTTTTTGCCCCCAACCAAAACACTGTCTGTGCTTTTTCTCTCTCACTGCTGCATATGGACACTTGGTTGATCACACAGTAAACTCCACCTCCCGAGTGCCCCTCCACCTCTAAATGAGGGAGAGAGTCTGGTTAGCAGAATCCTCCAACTTGGCCCACCTGGGACCAAATTCCTTGGGTAGGGTGGAGAGAAACCAACAGTTTTGCATATGAAACAATTCATGGATGCCGGTGTCAGTGTTTCCCCTTTTACACCCTGCCATCTGATGTGATCGTGTCCACACATTGTTGTGTTGTCATGCTCATGCAATGGTCTTGCTTCCCATTTCATCTGGGGCCTATTACCCTCTAGAAATTGCATTTGTTCTTCATTTTTTAGAGTGTTTCCTGCTTAGCCTTTTTCATTTCTGTGTGTAAGTTTTCATGCTTCCATTTTCCTTTATCATTTCCTTTATTTTCAGTTTTTTTTGTGATATTTAAATGGTTGTGTGGCCTGCAGGTTTTTAGGGAGCTTGGTTACAAGTCAACCTAAAGGTGTACTTCATTGGTTGTCTCTGTGTTTTAACCCCTACTGTAAATCAATGTGGCTAAAAGCATGCTTCCCAAAAATGTTACCTGGACTATGTAAGTCACAAATGCAATTTAATGTTTATAAATTTGGGCAGTTTTCTTTCAATTATTTCAGATTGTAGCTGGAAAACACAAATTTAAAAGCTAATTACAATCCAAAAATATGTTAAGTTTTCTTATCTGCACTTTTTTTCACCAAATAAGATCATGCACTGTCCAGCCAAAGAACCATCTAAATATCACATGAAGAGATCAGCCTTTCTGTTTTTGTCCCAAGCTGGATTGTACTGTAGCATGCTTCTTTTAGGTATTTGTTGTAGCTATAGTTATCTTGTTATGATTATGCATTGCGGGTAAGTACTTTAAAACTTTATGCAGTAAAGACAATCTACAAAAACTTTTCTTATGTGGGCTAACTCACTCCAGCTAGACTGAGACATAAAAACACTAAGACGCTAATTGTGCTGCCGATACCTCCTATGAACTTTTAAAAATTTATCTTTAATGATAAATTATTTCAAATGACGTGAATAATAAAGGTAAGCAATTCAGTAAACAAACTTTGAAAATTGCCTGGATGTTGAAAATGTATACAAAAGAGGCTGTACGCTGCAAAGTTATCCATATCAACAATTAATTTTTAGCCCAACCAAGTTTTAATGAACTGCAACTCTATTTTAATAGCAGCTGCAATCAAAGTAACTTCATTCAGTTTATTTATTTATTTTTTGATAATTTTTACATTGGTTTAGACACTGAGACAAGGTTACACTCTGATGATTACGCTGAGATGATGAAATAGAGACATTTCCAGGGTTTTGGGAAATCAACATTCATAGAGCTAAAAGAATCCTAATTTAGTACTGACAGGGGTAGAAACAAAGATGAATTAAAATGTTGATGCTGATTATTGGTCCCAGTACTGCAGTCCACTTGATCAAGTTTGAATATCTTTCATCTCTTTCACTGGCTCATGCTACCTGCCCTCTAATCCCCCAGTCCTGTCATTGTGGAGATTCCCCACTTTGCTGCCCTGCGAGGGAAAGAGCGGGAGCTGGTGATACTAAGGAGTGAGACAGGGGAAAACTGGAAGGAACATCACTGTGAACACACCCAGGAGGAGCTCAACCAGATACTCAATGGGATGGAT
Organism: Echeneis naucrates; assembly: GCF_900963305.1. Lineage (NCBI taxonomy): Eukaryota > Metazoa > Chordata > Actinopteri > Carangiformes > Echeneidae > Echeneis > Echeneis naucrates. The sequence goes on along the minus strand of NC_042528.1, from coordinate 12,733,844 downwards.
GAGGGTCAGTATCTGATGGTGTCAAATTAGATGGCATCATGAGGGGGATAGTGAACTTGTTTGTCTCTAACAGCCATTCTCTTCCTTCCTCCAGAGTTGGACACACTGGAGGAGCTGGAGAGGAAGCGCATTTGCCGCATAATCACCAGAGATTTTCCACAGTACTTTGCAGTGGTGTCACGCATCAAGCAGGACAGTAATCTGATTGGTCCTGAGGGTGGTATCCTGAGCAGCACTGTTGTGCCACAGGTCCAGGCAGTTTTTCCTGAGGGGGCCCTTACCAAAAGGATCAGGGTTGGATTGCAGGTAATTGAGTTACCTTTTTGTTTTATTTTTCTCATCATACTGGTCAATCTCTGCTTATTGTGAGAATTTTGGGGGTTATTCTGGGAAGTTAGGACTTGGGAGTTTAAGTCAATAACATTTGATAAGCTAATTTGCTATATGCCAAAGTTTGATTAACGACTATACCAGACGAATAATGAGCGGCTCTTTTCAATAGTACCTGTACAGGATAATCATCATTAGTATTCCTCTGGATAACATCTCATGGCAGTCCTATCAGTGATTTTTAAGATATTTCAGATGTAATAAAAGCAGTGGACAAACAATCCAAAAGGGAAAGCCACAAAATGCAAAAAATGTAAAATCCACTGCTTAGTGTGAATAAAAATGACTTTGCTTTTTTGGGTGGATAGTTAGCAGTTACCTCTTTATCAGTTTTCACCTTTATTATTGTAGACGAAACATAACCCTAACCCTAACCCTAAGCCAATGCTGAAGAGGTTTAAACCTCAGTTCTACCAATAACAATTAGGAGTTATTAGGAGATAAAAAGAAGTTAGATTGTATTGAAGGTTATGGGAAAAATTGTCCTACTCTACTCTTTCAGGCACAGCCAGTGAATATCGATGTCGTGAGGAAGAGCCTAGGGAACAAGGCCACTTTCAGCCCCATTGTGACTTTGGAGCCCCGGAGAAGGAAGTTCCATAAACCCATCACCATGACCATTCCTGTACCAAAAAGCAACTCTGACTCCATCCTAAATGGTTTTGGAGGAGACACACCCACCTTACGACTGCTCTGTAGTATCACAGGTTAGAGAAAGCACTTTAATCAAGGGGAAAGACCAACTAAAAGCAAAGTCAAAGACAAACACACACCTTAATATTTCAACCTGTTTTCATTTATTTCACCATGAAGGTGGAACAACACCAGCCCAGTGGGAGGATATAACGGGAACCACTCCGTTAACATTTATTAATGATTGTGTTTCCTTCACCACCAATGTGTCTGCCAGGTAACAGAAATGATTTACTGAGGTGGATTTTATTTTCCTTTATATACTTTTTGCTGTGTGTCTCAGATGTCAGTCTCATCTCACAGGTTCTTTCAATTACCCTTTTGACTTTAAGGTTCTGGCTCATAGACTGTCGGCAAGTCCAGGAATCTGTCAACTTTTCCACTCAGGTGTACCGGGAGATTATCTGCGTCCCATACATGGCCAAGTTTGTTATCTTTGCAAAGACCCATGACCCCATTGAAGCTCGTCTCCGGTGCTTTTGCATGACTGATGACAAGATTGATAAAACCCTGGAGCAGCAGGAGAACTTCACAGAGGTGGCCCGCAGCCGAGACATAGAGGTGAGAAAGGAGAGTGGAGGAGGAATGTCTCTCCCATTACAGCTAATACCCATATTTATTGCATTGAAAGAAATAATGATGAAAACACAACAGTTTGGAGTTGAAATGACTGTTGTATCTTATCTTTAGTTTAAAGCCTCTCAATTCTTTTCACTTTTTGTCTTAACCTTGAATACAGTGAATTGAATTTATGTAGATGTTATCATATAGAACCATAACTGATAGGACTTAGAGACTGAGACTGATCATCCTAGATTTCCTATAAACTGCATCCAATCCTGCAGAAAACTGAAAGACAGAAAAAAGTTTAGAATTAAAAAAAAAAAAGGAATGCCAGCAAAGTTCTTTGTTGCTTCTATGTTGTTGTTCCCCCACTGTTATTTTCCTCAGGTCCTGGAAGGAAAACCTATCTATGCAGACTGCTTTGGAAACCTTGTTCCCCTAACTAAAAGTGGCCAGCATCATCTCTTCAGCTTCTTTGCCTTCAAGGAGAACAGACTAGCACTTTTCATCAAAGTTAGTACCTTGGTTTATTCTTCAATTTAAAACATAAGCTGTGTAAATGCAGGTTATTCCGCCTTTTATATGTTGTTTATAACTGAGATTTTCTGATAATCAGCTGACTGATGCTGAACTACTTGGATGTTACAGATTAGAGACAACACTCAGGAGCCGTGTGGCCGCCTGTCCTTTATGAAAGAACCCAGGAACTACAGGTCACTCACCCAAAATGCCATATGCAACCTCAATATCACCCTCCCGTCATACTGCAAGGTGAGGAATACCACACTGTAGTCTGGCTCAACAGGAGCCTTTCTGTGGTCTGTCTTGTTAGTTATTGTCAGTAAAACTAGTTTAGTAGTTGCTCTGGTTGCTTGTAAATTGTACTGTACTTTAATCTTGAGCCAGTGTGGCCTGTTCCTCTGTAATTTACACTAATCTGCCACTCCGTGCTCACTACATTATTACAAAGAGTAACCCATTTTTTGTTATTCGATATCACTGAATGTAAATTCTCAATTCTTATATCATTTTTTTACATCCCTAGTTGCAAATAGTGCTAATGCTATGAGAAGTCAGCATCATTGCTTTTTAGTTTGGTGATTTCTTGAGTGTGAAATGTACATGTGAACAGGTGTGCACGTGAACCAACGTCACAACTGTGCTTAGCAACATTATTAGCTGGAGGACTTTAATGAGACCAGAGAAAAACATAAAATAAAATAAAATAAAATTCTTCATGCCAAAATGTTAAGACACAAAATCAATCCAGTTTGATAACAGTTTAGGATCTTTATATTCAGTACTCTGGCTTTCCCTGTAATCACACTGACCTGTTTATGTCTATGTTGCCATGTTAACCATACATTGGCGTTGCCTTTTTTCTAGCCTTTAATGTTGTTGTTTCTATCTGTACATCTTTCTGCTTCTCGCTGCTTTTTGCTTTCAAAAGGAGTCTGATTCAGACCAAGAGGAAGAGGTAAAAGCAGCAATCGCATCCCTCTCCCTCTTCTACTAACTAGCTCATTTTTGCTGTTGTGTTGCATGTGTCCTGTGTGTGCTTTTCCCAAGAGTAGCAGTTGTACAGCCATAGTATATTTGAAATAATTTGAAACATAAAGCTGGTAGCTGGTAAGAGACTAACTTTGATCCATGTCCCATGTTTTTTTTTACAGACAGGCAGGACGCTGGAGAAATGTAAGAATATTCTTCCAATCTAATTTTTGTTAGAACTTCTAACTAAATAATTACTGGGGATGGCTGGTGATGATATTGGGTGGATGAGCTAACAAATGCCTTATTTTCATTAATAGACCAGTAACATCACATCAGAGATAAGCAGAATAAGCAGTGCAGCAAAGCGTGCTGTCCATCCTTCATTTGACACCAAATTATTGAAAGTATACCTTTTGGCACTTGTGTGTAGTTTTGTTTGTTTGACCATTGTTTAGATGGTGTGTCCTCAGCCTCTGCACTTCCATTTTTTCCTTTTCAAAACCATGGAGGAGGAAGTAAAAAATGCACTTTGTTCATGCTAATAGCCAACATCATCATGGTCACGCTCCCTCTTCACTCAGGAGGTTAAGAAGCAGCTGACTGTGCGGACTGTGTAAGCTTACTGGACTGAAGTCAGTCTATAGGTTCAATACATTTGGCAAGTGATCTGCTAATTAAAAGGTTGTCCCACCACATTTACACTCAGATACAGTAACAGTGAATGGAGTTGATGTCACTGTGTCTGGACTGTAAAGAATAACCTTTTTCAAAGATATCCTGTGTTTTTCTTTTTGAATGTCTGATGATCTAGTTTCCACAAAAATAGCTCATATATACCAGCCATCCCTCACAGTTACTATTGAAAATAGTAATAATTAATTAATTAATTAACTAATTAAACAAACTAATTAACAAACTAACTCAGCAGTGATCTTAATGTGTGGGTGATACATGCTAAACTAATATGGCTGAACAGAGGAATAGCCAGACTGGTCCACTTAAACTTTCATCTGTACCATTAGCTTAACTGTAGCCCATATACATCAACTCAAAGCCCTTTAAGCGTCATGTATTTTTGTCTTGTCTGATAAACCAAATCGCCTTGCCTACAACTACCTATATCAATGTTGTTTCTCCTGACGATTTTAACTTCACTTCTTACTTTTTTTCTGATCTCACACGTGCCTTAATCTCCTCAATTTCACCCATTCACAATTTGAGATTGGACACGTTTTACATACATTTTCATGTGTGTGTTTGACTCATTCATAGTGTGGTGACGTTTCTATGACGTGTTAAAGCCATGTGTCAGAACACCACTTTCATCATGACAGTTGTGCTTGCCCTTTGGTGGCTCAGAACAAATGCGCTTGTATTGAGATGAATGAACTGATGCAATGGTGCAGTGCTACAGCTTGTGGGGGGCAGTGCTCAAATATTGACCTTCTTACACCAGGGTCAGATAACAAACCAAAACCCTTTTGTACTTTCATACACATTTCTATCAGTATATATGAAAATACAACTTGTGATGGCATTAAGGCAGACACAGTATCGGTAAAATCAAGGAAACGTTAGTACCAATTTTATATTTTTTATGGGATTTATAAATACTACTCCCACACACAGTAGCCATCAAATTAAAGAGATGCAAAGAGCTAATGTGAGCAGACCTGGACTCAGCTGCCGACCTGCTGTGCTTACAACATCAGTCGCCAAAATTCACATGGGCATGTGTGACTGAGGTTGCACATGCCCATGTGGGCTTACACTCAGTTCCTGAAACTGGGTATGAGCATAATCGCTCGCACCCACTTTCAGAAAAGTAGAGACAAGAGAAAACTAGTCTATTCTTTGCCTTATTAATGTTGCAACTGAGAAAATCATATAATGATTTAAATTCTGTGTATTCCGAGAAGAAATTATATGTATAAGATTCATGTCAAATACATGTTATAGATACTAGCAAACATCTTACATCTTAACAAACTGCTCTTGATTCTGAGCATCTCTTATCCACGTTAAATGGATTTAATTACTGTTTTAAACTTTTCACTGACTCCATTCACTCCCCACTAGGACCATCCCATCAGCACGCCCTCTTTGCTTTGCATGAAAATAACTTGCCTTAGATACATGTGTATGCGTGTGCTTGTCTGTCTGTTAGATAACATGTAATGGATTTTTAACGAAAGTTCACTTGTTCGTTTTTGGTGTGCTTTGATTTTGGATTGTCCTCTCACAAACTCATCAATTTATTTATTTTATTGTATTAATTGATTGATTGATTTTTTAAATGTGTTTTTGCATTGTATTTCATTTATTTCAAGTGTTAAGTCACAAGGCGGACTAGAGAGCAAAGATATTTAAAAAAAAAACTTTCCATACCTGCCCGATTTTGCTCTCTTGTATGCCTGGTATCATCTTTCATCTTGAGTTTCAGTGAAAGGAAATTATCTGCTTTATTTTGTAGTGAAAATAATGGCAAATTACAGTACGATATTTCAGTTATCACTGGCTTTCTTTGATAGACCAGCATCCTGAGTTCTTTTCAACCCATCTTCACCTTTCATCACATTGACCTTTGTGAAACATCCAAGCAGTCATGAGTTCTTTTGATGTTGCGTTGTTTTCTTTGTTGTCTTTTCTTCCATTGTATGTTTTTCTTTGTCCTCTGGCTTCACTCTATTTGTTATATTGTTTGGTCTTGTGAGTGTGGATGTGGTGAGTGTATAAGCAAGTTATTTTCAGCTCAAATCCTCTGCCATCAATATAATTTTGCCCTCAGAGCCCTATTCCTCTGATAACCTGATGTAGAGCCCATTGTGAATTTTTTGTTCTATGATCCCCTGCACTATGCTCCAATCTTGTCCTGACCACATTCTCTGTGTCTGTCTCCTTTCATTTAAATTTTGATTTTCTTTGCTCCTTACTTGTTCTTCTTCCATATGGAAGATGAAGAGATGGATACATCAGTCCTGAAATCAGAGTTGATGCGAGAACCAGACCTTCTATCCGACGTGTCAGAGATGAAACAAGATTTGATCAAAATGACTGCCATCTTGACTGCAGATTCCACAGAGAAATCTCCTTCTTTAGGAGGGTGTGGTTTAGAGAAAGGGACTGAGGACATTTCTGGAGAACCATTAGAAATAATGGAGAAGGACTTAGAAAAAGTCAAAGAGGACCTAGAGAAAGTCAGTGAGATACTGAGGAGTGGAACATATGAGGGCGAGGAGGCAGCAAAAGCAGCTAGAATGTCAGAAGAATGGGTTCTCCTCTCAGATAGTGAGATTGAAGAAGCCAAAAAAATGGCAGCTTTAGCAATTCAAGAGCCTGTCTTACGTGAAAGTAGAGCTAACAGAGGGGCTCCAAGACCTAAAGCCATAAAGGACAGTGGTGACCTCAAAGAATACCTCCTGGATTCACCACTTACCTCCAAAGTAAAAGTTAAAAAAGATCCAGTCAACCAAGAAAGATTCACTGACGTGTTACGCAAAAGTACAAAACTAACCACTCCAACCAAAGTGCAAGACAAAACCTCTGCTGGTGATGTTAAAAAGCCAGTCAGAAGGAAGGGGAAAGACCAGGCACAGGCTGACGAGTCAAGAGAGGCAGGGGATCTTCTGAGTGTGCCTACAGCCCCTATCCCAGCATCACCTGTATCCCCAGTGGTTGAAGAAACTCCCATTGGGTCAATAAAGGAGAAAGTTAAAGCTTTACAACAGAAAGTAGAAGCAGAACAAAAGAGCAAAAAGCTAGGTGGAGGCAAGTCGTCACAATTGCCTGTTATGAGCAAACCTCCCAAAGCCAAAGAAAGCCCTAAATTAAAACAGGGTCCACCTAAATCACCTAAAGCTGAATCTGAAAAACTTGAGGAGACTATGTCAGTTAAAGAGCTGATGCAAGCTTTTCAAACGGGGCAGGACCCCTCAAAGAGAAAGTCTGGGCTGTTTGAGCTCAAAACGTCTGCCACATCAAGACTGGAGAAAACCACAAAATCGGAAACCATGCAGTCAAAATCCATGACAAAAGCAATAACCTCACGTGTTTCTCAAGAGCAAGAAATGTCTTTGGATTCAAAACCTCACAAAAAAGATACTAGTCATCAAGAAAGACAGAAAGAAACCAAAGCAGTTGCTGCTGCTCATTCTCCGCTGACAGAAACCGTAGACTTTGGAAATGGTGGACTTGATGACAGCTCTGACAGCTTAAAACATGAGGGTGTGGCAGAGTCACTAAGTGCTAGTTCTGGAGATGGAACACCTCATCTTAGCTCTGAGGACAGCTTCAAGCATGAGGGGTTAGCCACTCCAGGCACAAGTCCTGAAAGTCTGTGTCTTTCTTCCAAAACTGGACAGCAGGCATCCACAATTTCGGCACCGGCTGCCTCAGCGGCCGAAACAGAAATTAAAGAAACAGAGAACTCTGGAGACTCTGGTGTAGTGGCTACTGATGACCAAGTATCTACAGAATTGACCCTACCATTCTCCTCCAGCGAGGCTGCAGATGACCACACCACAAGTGAGTCTATAACGGTTAAGAGGAATGAGTCAAAGCTGTCCAAACCCCAAAAGCTTACAAAGAGAGTTTCAGAGACTGTAGAAACATTTCTTAGTGATGACGAGAGCCCTGATTGTCAGCTAGCATTCTCTTTAGTTGGTTCTCCAGCCTCTAGATCCTTTTCTCAGCCTCATGAAAGCTTAGAACTGCATTTAAAGCAAGACTCGGAGGCTCTGAGTCCATTAGCTGATGACTCTTTGACAATAAGCCACAGAGACTCTCTAGAGGGTAGTCCTCTCATGGAAGAAAACTCCTCCCATAAGTCCCCAGACTCTATTGAACCTAGTCCAACCAAGGAATCACCCCCCCATGACTCCTTAGAGAGCAGCCCTGTAGAGCAAAAGAGCCACCCTTTTTTCCCGTCCACATCAGGTCCACCTAGTAAACCATCTAGCCATCCAGAGCTCGCCAAAACTACTGAATTCCCTCATGATGCCTTGCGTGGTAGGCTGCTTCGAGACCATGAAGCTAGTGCTGATGATGACAGTTGTGAGCAGACATCTCAGATGACAAGTTCTGGTAAGAGTCCCCTCTCCCCTGATACTCCCAGTTCTGAAGAGGTAAGTTACGAGGTAAACCCCAGATCCCCTGATCATTCATTTCTTTCTGTTCCACACAAACCGGCTGTCATCCCTGAAGACCCCGAAGAAGAGGATACATCAGACAGCTATGGAACTAAGACAAAAGTCACTCCAGAGGAGGAAATGTTTAAGATGGCAGCCAAAATAAAAACATTTGATGAAATGGAACAAGAAGCGAAGAGCAAAAAGAAAACTAAAAAAGATTTCATTCCTTCAGCAGATGCCAAAGTAGGGAATGACAGCTATCAAATGTTAGAGCCCACAAGTGAGGAGGTTGGACAAAGTGAATATGGGCTCAGTAGACCCACAAAGGATTCAAAGTTACATATTTTTGTTGATCCCCATATTAAAGTACAACCTCCCTCTCCTTTTTCAGCAGGTTTGCATGACGGATCCCACAACAAAGAGGTCAAGAGCACAACACCCACTGTTACTTCAGAGGGACCTCACTCTGTCTCAGACCAGCATCATACAAAATCAGAACTGGAAACTGCACAGGAACAAGGAATTTCACCAGCCGTAGAAGCTGACAAAGACAGTTATGCCAAAAAGACGGCTGTTACATCAGACACTGAAAATAGAACTGACGAGCAAAAGGAGGAGAGCTTAATGAAGTCAAGGGAAAACAAAGGAGATGATGCAAATAGTCAAGAGCTAGGTGGTAAGCCACACATTGTTACACCAAAAGAAGGTAGCAATGTTACAGATGAAGTGAAAGGAGATCACACAGGGCATACAACAGAACCAGAGGCTGGCCTTGGGGCTACAGTGGCAACAGATCAAACAAAGAACAGGTTCAAACCGGAGGTCCGTATGTACGATGACACAGAGGAGGATGATGAGGGATTGGAACCTCCCAGAACAGAGTCAAAAGGTGTCACTGCAAAAGTAGACACTGACTCATGGTCTGCCATGCGAGAAGATGATGCCACCTTTGCAGCTCGTGTCAGAGAGGAGGAACAGAAGATTCTGAATCTGGCGGTGGACCGTCAGTCTCTCCAAGCAACTCCTGACACAACACCTGGTAGAACACCAACAGAGGAGAGTACTCCAACCAGTGAGCCCAACCCTTTTCTGTTCCAAGAAGGAAAACTTTTTGAGATGACCCGAAGTGGGGCCATTGACATGACTAAGAGGAGATATGAGGAAGAGGGGGGCTTTGCCTTTTTCCAGATAGGTGAGCAGCCGTTAGAGGAGCCTCTGTTAGAAAAGACCAGACAAGCAGATTGGGGATCAGCAGCAGAACCTGAAGTTGGCCTCAATTTAACACTAGAAGTTAAGGCTGAGGAAGATGAAAAATCAAAGGAAACAACTGATTGTCAGAAACAGCCCGTACCTGAAGGTGATCAGTTGCCCTGTAAGGCTGATGCATCCAAATCAAAAATTCCAAAAATGGGCATTTCAGCTTCAGCCAAACCTGCAAAGAAGGATCAGGCATGCCCTGAAAGTCCAGAGATAAAAAAAAAAAAAAATGTTGATGAAGGATCCTTAGATTTAGAAACAAGTTGCCCTGACGAAATGATTACAAATGTGCAGACAGCCGAAACTACAGTCACTAGATCGGTTTACTCTGAGCAGGGGCAGGAGTCCTCTGATTCCTCTCCAGAAGAGCCGCAGTCAGTGATTGAGCCTCCCAAACCCACAGGGAAGTCTAAAAGTTCTTCCAGCATCAAAAAGACCCCAGTCAAAATACAAATGAAATCTGGTGGTAAATCTACAAGTCACTCTCCATCTCATGCAACACCTTCTTCTTCCTTCGCATATGAATCTAAATCTAAAATTCCTGTCAAGGCCAGCACTGTCAAGCCTGATTCTTCTGTCAAACGTGTTGAAACTACTCAGGACAAAAAACTTAAAGTCCCTGTAAAAAAGGTTGCAAGGAGAAAATCTGAGACAGATGCAGGTCCTTCTGTGGAAGTCAAAACCAAGATACCATCTTCCAAAGCAAAGAGCTTCTGTGAGGGGGAGTCTTCTAGGCCATCTTCTAAAAAAGAACAGGGTCATCCCTTGAGTGCTGGGTCAGCAAAAACTAAAGGCTTCCAATCCAGATTGCCAATCCGGGACAAAAGTGGTCAGTCGTCTCTTTCACCTGCACCCACTAAAGAGAAAAGTGGGCCACGCAAAAAGTCCATTGAGTTCTTTGAAGAGATAAGTGATGAAGCAGCAAAACTTGTGGCAAAGTTGGCAGAGGCAGAGAAAGAACAAGAGGCTGCAGCTGCCAATTCAGATGATGAGAGCAGTCTCATTGATCCATCAGTCATAGAAAGAGAAACTTTTCCTGAGATGCAGTTCCCTCCCTCAGGAGACTTCTTTCCCATTAGACCACTATGGGACGACCCTGTTGAGACACAGATGCAGCGAATCCCAGATGATAAAGTCCAAAGTCAAGGTATCCCCCCAGTTTAAGGGGCTATTCTCTATCTCTTCTGCCTCTTTAGTACAGTAGCTGTAAAGGTGCTGCCTCTCTGTCTCTTGTAGCAAGTCCCATTACAGCTGAAGAATCCATGTTGCTGTGTTGCTTGATCTGTGTTTGTGTTTGTGTTTGTGATTATGTCTCTCTTTCCTTGTATGTGTGCAGAAAATCTCAAGATTGACTTAAAGGCTTTATGAAGCTTGCTCAAAAAACTTGGCGACTAAAACCATTAAACATCAAAGTGTAAATAATTATAACCACAATCACATGTGCTATATTGTTCATTTTAAGAGCGAATTTTATTTTTCATAGTGTCACTTCAAGATCGATCACAACTATTCTTTACATGACTATTATTCATTAAGTTACAACTGATTTATTTGATAAAGGAACTATCCACAAAGTCAGTAGTACAAAAACAAGAAAGCCAGTGAGAGGTTTTTCGTTGTGAATGTTGATTTAGTATACCTTGCGGCTCTGACCGCTTATGGATGTTTGGTGGTATTTGCAGTAGACCCACAGGATGAAGAAGAAAGAAAAGAGCAACGGTTGGCCATTATAGCTGACCACCTGGGCTTCAGCTGGATGGGTGAGACACCTCAATGACATTGATCAGACTGCCAGTATCACATTGTTTTACTATTCCATTTTTGGAGGTTCTGAAAAAACATAATTTTAGATATTTGAAATGATCTGTACAATGTCATGATAATTACTGTTTCTTCTTTTCAACACAGAATTGGCACGAGAACTGGACTTCAGTGAGGAGAGAATCAACCTGATAAGCACAGAAAACCCTAACTCACTGCAAGACCAAAGCCATGCCCTTCTGAAACTCTGGGCAGAGGGGGAGGGAAAGCGAGCCACAGGTTAGAGATGAATTATCTGCAGTTGTCGCTTTTGAAACTAGTAGAATATACTGTTTGAGGAGGAGCTTTTATGTTTTTTTTCCTGTTTCAACAGAAATGTCGCTGATCAAAACACTGACAAAAATCAACCGAATGGACATTGTTCACCTCATTGAAACCAAGATAATCAAATCCACTCAGGAGGAGACTTCATCACACACTTATGCAGAAATTGAGCGAACCATTGCACTGGATCACAGTGAAGGTGCACAAGACCATGTTAACTTTCAGTAAAGGGATGATTTGGTTGTTATGTCTATGTGTAATGTTTTAAGTCAGAGGGTCCCAGGCCTGGGGCCTTTCTGTGTGGAGTGTGAATGTTCTCCTCATGCTTGCGTGGGTTTCCTCCCACCATCCAAAGAAATAATGTTTAGGTTAATTGGTGACCCTAAATTGTCTGTAGGTCTGAGTGTGAGTGTGAGTGGTTGTCTGTCTCTGTATGTTGGATCTGTGATGGACTTGCGACATGTCCATGGTGACTCTGCCCTCAACTAATACGAGCTGGGGTTGGCTCCAGCACCCCCCGATACCCGGACACATATAAGCGGTAGAAAATTAATAAATGAACCCAGTTGAAAATCATGAAAATATTGGCAGCTGACATCTGACTCTGTAGCACCAGAGTGAGATCAGATAATGCATTTTTAATCATTAGCGTGAAGGAAAATATCCTTTTTTTTATGTTTCACAATGGACAAATCACCTCTGTATCTAGACTCTTTCCTTTAAACTCTTCCTGTGACAAAACAGATATCTATTTGGATATTTTGCCAAAGATATTATCTTTTAGTACACAATCTGACTGAAATAGCAAAGTAGACATTGTTGTTTACCAGTAACAACATAAATATTTCTATAATTGATTTATCAAAGTGAAAGTATTGAGAGAAGGTTGATTTGTAGTATTAATAATTCATATTTTTTTTTATTGTGCCAGGTTTCTCTGCCCTACATGAAGACATTGATAGTCCTAGGCCAGGTCGGCGCACAGAGCCCACATGTAAGAGTCCAGGTTCAGGTCAAGAGGTCCCTATGGTGTCAGCAGAGGACCTGTCCTCCAGTTTGTCATCACTTCACAACACAACAGGCCGAGGGGAGACAGAGCCCACAGCAACGGGTCTTCTAAGAATTGCCCAGAAAGATAAACTACAAAAAGAGTTGGAAACAACATAGTAAGTTGTTCACATTGCTAACTTTTCAACAACCACTTGGTCTACTGCAGCACATAGCTCAAAAACACACCCTCTTTGTTAACTGTGACACAAATGCTTGTTGTTTTGTCTTTGGTTAAAAAGAGTCACTAAATATTGAATTTCTGTTTTTTTCAGCTCATCACAAGAAATATATGAGGAATTGACGGACTTGGTACAAACAGGCAGTTTTAAGCAAGTAAGTCCTCTTTTCACACTGTACAGCTCCTCTCCCTACAACCTCCAGTCCCAAGCAGTAGACCCCATGTACAAGCAGATACCCAAGTTAAGTCCCCAAATTCCCCTTCCTCCTTACCCTGCTGTTGAACCACCTGATGATGAAGGACCTGCTGGACATGAAGGGGCAGAGGGAGGAGAGGAGTGGAGCTTGGAGTGTCTACAGACTCCCCAATCTCTATGTGATACTTATTATTTGTCACCATTGCCTTGGCGAAAGTCATCCAATAGCTCTCGAACAGGTGTATGTGAAAGCCGACCACTGTCTCTGACTGATTTTGGAGATAGCTTAACTGAGTGTGAACAAGTTGAGCAGGACTTTAGGAAACTGTCCATAGAGTTTACGGAAACTGATGAGGTCCCTGAAAAGGATCCTCCTCCTGTTTCTGTTACCACGACAACAGCGCCCACACAGATTAAAGAAATGGCTTCAGCACACATGGATGACGTTTTGTCTCAACTCTATAAAGTCCTTTATGGATATGCGGTTGAACTGACAGATTCAGAAAATGAGGATGTGTCTGTTACAAATACTACTGCATCCCACGAAGATCCAACCCAAGTAGGAATCTGGAACCATGAAGTTGAGGGAGCTGCTGACCTTGAAAATGTTTCAAACTCTAAGCAGGAAATTGGTGTTTACTTGGCCAAAATATCCGGGGACACGGATGGCGCTGATGACATTGATATATCCTCTCAAGAACTAGCAGGTTTTTCTGAGGTCAGCTGTATTCAGGTGTCACGTGACTCCACCTTTGAGGAAAGACAGAATGATCCTGAAGATAAGGTGGTGCTCTCTGGAGAGTTTCCACCTGACACTGAAGCCTCCAGATATAAATCCTGTTCATTCGAATCCACATCTGAAACGTTTTGTGAACTTGATAGTTTAATTTATCACAGATCATCTGCACCTGAATGTGTAATGGATGCAGAAATATTACTGGCAGAGAGTAGGACCTCGTCAGCTGAATCAACATTGTCAGTAAATGAGCTGAATTTTCTCATGCCTGATTCTCCGATACCTCAGTTTAGGCCCTTGTCTCCCCTCCCCCCCACTGTTTTACCGTGGGAAACCAGTTCTGCTGGGGCATCAGCTCAGGGGCAATCATTACTAAGTGCACGAGGAGCTACTTCTATGCTGTTAACATTACAGGCAGAGGAAAGGCCATTAGCACCAATGGTTTCAAATAAAAGACCATTTGGACAACCAGTATCTCTAGATAGTGATCACAGCAATGAGAGATCCACCTCACCACACTCAGTCATATTTGATAGAGAGGAAAGAACATCATCACCTGAGTCTATCAATTTAGAGACTGAACAGTGGATTTTTACATCTTCTGAGCATGGGAGTCTATTCTCTGACTTAAATGAAATGAGATTGTCATCTCCTAAGTCCATCATGTTACATTATCTGCTTCCAACAGACAACCCTGTCCTAGATTGCGAATGTAGATCATCCTCACCTGAGTCAGCACCATCAGATGTGGACTTTGAAACAGGAGACAGACCCTCATCCCCAGAATCTGTAGCATCTTCAAATGAGTACAAGGCTTTGCCACCTGATTCACTATTTCAGTTTAGTTTCACCTTGTCTGACTCAGCCATTACAATGAGCAGGGAAATATCCATGTCACCGGGGTCAATAAACTCAGATTTAGAGTATGGTTCAATATCTGCAGCATCACTCAGCCATGAGAATAGAGCTCTATCTCCTTCTTCAGTTTCATGTGAAAACAAGCCTGAATCTGTTCTACCTATAATTGAACATAGCATCCCATTCTCAAAATCGGAACATGTAGTGTGTCTTTTGACACCTACTGATCATAGACCAAAATCTCCAGAGCAGTTAGTACTTGATACAGACAATGAAGGAGAAGCACCAGAGAAATTAGTACCTGAGCATGATGATGACTCAGTAGGAGAGTCAGAGTCAGATAGGGAGAATGAAACTGTACAGGTGTTGTCATGTGTTGAGAATATTCCATTATCATCTGATTCTAGTGGCTCAGTAAGAGATGAAGATCCTCCTGAGGAAGACATGGAACCTGTACACACAACACAATCTATGGCTTTAGAGGAGACCTGTATTTTAAAGACATTTGAAGAAAAATCAGATGTAGTTTCTGATCTAGAGCTAAAAAATGGAGAAAAAAATGTTTTTCTATTAATATCTGTGGAAGAAACTCCCAAGAAATATGATGAAAATGAAGCTTTTGAGTTATCATCATCAGCTGTGTCTTGTGATGGGCCATCTGATATTATCACACCACCAGCAAGAGCTGAGGTCTCATCAACGGATGTAGTTCAAGAAATCCATGAGTTGTTTGATGTAGGAAATTCAGAGGACAGACACAATCTAGTAAGGAAAAAGACAAAATCTAGAAGGGTAAAATCAAATAAACCCATGAATAATGATCAGGAACCTGTCCAGGATATTACAGAATATCAAGAAGAATCATCTGTGTTAAAATCTAAAACACACAAAAAAGAGACAGATGTATCTGATCAAACTTTATCTCATCAGGCATCTGATGACCAACAAATGTCAACAAATGTCCTGAAAGATGTACAAACATCCAGAGAGTCTTTGGTTTCTGTACCTCAGTTTGTAAATTTATCTCCAGGTCAAAGTTCAGTGTCAGTCTATAGGTTATCATATGATGCAAAGCTCAGGAAACTCATCTCTCCGATCCGTGATCCACAGTATGTTGGAGAAACCTTCATGAGTAAAACAGGAGTGTTTCAGTTTGCTGAAACAAGTACAGAGTCTTATACAGCTGATTCAGGTGAGGAAGGTGGACATGAAATTGCTTCTTTGAAATCAGAGAATGGCCAAAAACTTTCACCTGATTCTGAAGCAGAGTATAGGTCCGTGTCGCCAGAGTCACTCAGGGTGGAATCATTCAGACAAGATTTCTTCAACTATGGGAGATCTGCAGACATCCACCAAGCATTACAACTAGATCCCCCTATTCCACATTCCCTAAACAATTTCTCTGGACCATCTGAAGTTTATCATAAGTCAGTGTCAATAGAGCCACTATTATCAGATCCAGAGTCTGAGACCACAGCAAGAGAACTAAGGGGTAGTAGTCAGTTTCTAAAGGCAATCCGGGTGCCTGTCTACAGACTTGCTTATGATGCTGAACTGTGGAGGCTTATTTCTAAAATATATGATCATCACTATGTTGGAGAGACATTTCACAGTAAAACAGCGGTTTTTGAGTATGTCGGAACTAGAACAGAGTATGTTGTGGAGGAAGCGACAGAGAGTATGGATAGTGTGAAGTTGGACATTGTGGATTCAGCCAATGCAGATGTTCTACAAGCAGATCTTTGCCTCCCCAGGTTCTGCAAATCAGACCAGGTTCTACAAATCAGAGCATCCTCACCCAGTTCCCCCATATCTTTAGATGAAAACAGGGAAATTTCACTTGACTCTCCTACACTGGACTTCACACCTGCACTACCTGAATCAGTTACAGCTGTTGTTGGGACCTGGTGGTCTTCACCAGAGCCAGAACTTCCAGATGCCAAATGTGAGGTTTCAATTTCAGAGGACTCCCCCAAATCAGCCTCCGTGTTAGAGGAAAGTTCAACATTTAGAACAAACCACCTAATTCAGCCGCTATATGACCCACACTATGTACAGGTAGCTTTTGCAAGCACATTGGAAATGGAGAAGGCACTTCCAGCAGAAGCTGCAACGAAACAAAGGTCTGTGTCACCTAAATCACTGATGTTAACATCAGAAACAAAAGCATCATCCCCTGACTCAAATGCATCGGTTAACAAGTGTGGACCACATCCTACATCACCACGAAGAAGTCAAGGTATAGAATCACTTGAGTTAGTCGCACATAGTAAGTCAGCCACTCCTCTATCAGTAATGTCAGACACTGAAATAGATCTAATGTCCTTCATGGAGACACAAGGGAGAACCTTCACACATGATTCTGAAAATGAGCTCAGGGCACTTTCACCTGATTCACCCATCCCTGATTTCATGCAGTCCATACTTCACCCAGCTCTCTCACCTGCTGAATTCAGATCCATTTCACCTGGGTCAGCTTGTTTTTCAGACGTAGATTATGAAGATGGGTCATTGCCACCAGTATCCGACGAGCATCGACCTCCATCACCTGACTCAGTGGCATGTGCAGGTCAATTCCAGAGACTGTCTCCTGATTCACCCATACCTCAATTCTTTCCAGAAGTAGTTGAATGTCCTCCAGCATTTGTTGGGTCAAGGTTGGCATCCCCTGAATCAGCTAGATTAGATGTAGAGTTTGCTCCTCTGATTAGTTTCCTACCTGATACATACAGACCATCCTCTCCAGACTCAGTAGAACTAGAAGTTGAAAAGAGACCTCTGTCACCTTATTCTTATTCAGAGTACAGGCCTTTTTCACCCACATCACTCAAGTTAGTGTCAAATTTCAGATCATCTTCTCTCGAATCAACTGGTTCTCTGAATGAATCTAGAGCTCTTTCACCAGACTCCCCCATTCCAGAACTAAGACTGGTGCGACAAGAGTCCTTACTCACCTACATGCAGGACAGGGACTGTTCACCAGTGTCAGGGTTGTCTGATTCTGAGGTGGAAATGGAGTTACCCTTTCCATTCTTATTTGAAGACCGACCTTTGTCTCCATCATCAGTAGAATCAGTCACTGAATACGGGATACTTTCTGCTGATTCCCCCATACCTAAGTTCCCACCAGCTTTGCCCACTCCCCATCTTGGTGCCAGTTGTTGTCAGTCAGCATCACCTGAATCCATTGAATCAGATATGGAATTTGCTCCTCTTATTTTTCAGCTGTTTGCAGTTGAGGAGAGATCAGATTCTCCGCAATCAGTCTTGTCTTTCTCTAAATATCTGTTTCTGTCGCCAGACTCACCAGTACCTAATTACACCTACACTCAACCTCCAATTTTTACAGGAATTTATAGATCTGCATCACCTAAATTAGCAAACTCAGATGAGGATTTAGAGACTGATTTGCATATCCCCTGGCTATTTGAGAACAGAGCAGCATCTCCTGGAGACTCAGCTACTTCTGGAGATGAATTTAGACCTCTTTCTCCAGATTCACCCATACCTGAATTCAAACAGGCGCTGCAAGAGCACTTCATATCCCGTCCAGACTTAAGATCCACTTCACCAGACTTAGCGTTGTCAGAATTAGACAGGGAGTTCCTTCTCCCAACATTCATGAGGAGCAGACCTTCATCTCCTGACTCACAAGAATTAATCAGACTTTCCCTTGATTCACCTGTACCTGACTTCACACCATTGATGTTTGGTTTACCTGAAACGGTTTTTGTAGAAAGATCAGAATCCCCTGATTCACTCTGTTCAGATATGGAATACATAGTTATCAGCTCACGATCACCTGGCTCAGCAGCATCTGTAGATGAGTACCAGCCTCTGTCTCCAGATTCACCCATTCCTGAAAACACACCACCACTGTCCGACAGTCTCACTGTGGACACTGTGTCCAGATCAGCCTCGCCTGAGTCTGTGGAATCAGATATTGAGTACTCTTTAAGTGAAATATTGATGTCAATGAATTATAGCACTAAGGACAGACAAGGTTCAAAAGAACAAGAGAGGCATTCATTTGACTTAGAAGTTATTGGTATGAGAACATTATCAATTCAGTCTGAGAGATCAGATGAATACCTGCCAAATGAATCACCGATACCTGATTTTAGATCAACATTTGTTGAAAATGTAATGACTTTAAGAGATACATCAACAACTGAGCTCTCAGATTCAGACAATGTTTCACATACTGTAGACGTGTTTTGTGCAGGAGACAGGTCTGCATCACCAGAGTCTATTGAGTCAGATAGAGAGTTACTGTTTCCACCAAAATCATTTGGAACTGAATTCAAAACCCCAACTGGCTCCACAGTGACTATTGATAGCAATGTTTTATCAACAGCAGTGGCACCTCCATCATCTAAGGAATCCGCTGTTATGGTAGCTGAGTATAATCTCATTTATGATGCTGAACTATGGAAGTTAATTTCTCAAGTAAGTGGTCCGCAATATGCTGGCGGAACATTTAACACCAAAACAGGGTTCATGCAGTTTATTGGTAACACAGTGGAATGTGACAGGAGTGACCTGAATGATGAACAGGATGAGGTAAAAGATAAAAATGAACAAGCTACTAGGGCCAAAGCTCCATCCTCAGAGGTGATTCATAAATTTACTACAACTGATGGTGGCTTTCTTCCCACTTCACGAGTCGTATCTGACATCCCTGTTTTAGAATCACGTCAACCAGCCATTAAACGTACTTTGTTTTCCGCTCCATACAGAAAGTCCAAGTACACATTTGAGTTATCTGCCTGTGGGGCAACACCAGATTCTGATGATGAGTGGGCTGTTGTATCAGTGTCTAACACAGAAGATGATGAGCTCTATTATTCACCAGAACCCTTGACAGACGATAGACCCATGTCACCTAATTCATCTTCACTTGAAACTTTAGCATCTGATGTTGATCATAAACCACTGGATCAAAATGAAATAAACAGGTCAGTAATGGCTGATGCAAGAGCATCATCTCCAGAATCGATGCCAGAGTTGAACGAGAACAGGTCTCTCTCTCCGGACTCTCCCATCCATCAGTTTGCTGTGTCGCTGGAGGACTGCAGGACAACACAGCTGTCATCACCGTCATCACCGCTGGAATCAGGGGGTTCAGAGTCAGAGTGTGAGCTCATGAGCACATCCTCAAGGGTCACTCACACTGAGAGACCAACCTCACCTGAATCCATTTCATCTGTTAATGAGTTCAGACAACTGTTGCCCGATTCACCAGTGCCTGAGTTCATGAGAATATTGTCGTCCTATTTTATGGTTTGTAGCCCCTGTGACCAATCATCTTCGCCAGTGTCTCTGTCATCAGAGTTAGAATTTGTTGCTTTACCTGTTGATTGTTGGATTGATGATAGCCCCAGACCATTGAGTCCAGAGAGTGTTGATTCAGAGGAAGAGTTGAGCTTTTGCTGTGAGGATAATGACAAGTTGGTCACCAAACCAAAACTTTTCAGTCATGTGGCACCCTCTTTGTTGCAAGAGCAGCTTTCATCAATACCTAACAAAAATCTGATGCAAACTAGCCAGACATTGTCTAAGGATGGACACATCCCTGAGTGGAACATAAGGACAGAAGAACCAGAAGTTTTGTCATACAATAAGTGGATGCAGCAGGGGTTGAAGCCTGGATCTATTACCACTGTTTTTGAGGAAGACTTCACAAAAGCTCTGGATGTGAAAAGAAAAGAAAAGAAGGGACTGCACATCAAGGTTGGAGAACAGAGCAAGAAAAGCACTCGGGGGGTAAGAGTGAGAGCATGACCGTAGAATGGACTAGTTCATAACATGATGCTTGGTGAACTGTTAACACTGCGTGACACATAAGGATGCATTTTAATGAAATAATAAAGCAGTAAGAAAATGAAATGTACTTTAACATTACTACTCCCTCTTCCTTCTGTTTGGATTTACTAAGTCTTTGACTTGCTTGTCAGGTTGCACGTTGAGACTGAATGTAAAATAAAATGCTATGATCATGTCAGGGATGCATACCACCCCCCCCCCTCACCCCGGCCAATTTAAAGTGAATTTATTGAGCTTATGTTGACTTTCACTTGCAGGCTCTTGTTGACACAGCAGAAGAAACACAGTCTCTAACAGAACATGATAAAGTAGGGGTGTTGTTCACTGATGACAAGCCAACCAAATCAGTTCCCCTGCAGCTTCCTGAACTGAGCTCGTACACGACCGACAGAACTGTTCCTCCATTTCTGCCCTCACTTGAGCAGCCATTCTGCAAGGAGTCTCATACATTTTACGGGTTTTCAGGGTTGGGCCTCTCCTCTGAGGAAGCACGGCCCTGTGAGCTTTTTTCACCCATGTCAAGCCACTTTCTCGTGCCTCCAGATTATGAGGCAGTGTTTTCAGGACATCAGATCCTGAGAGTTTCTGAATGTAGCCAAACTTCCCCAGACTTTGGTGACTCAGCTCAGGTTGGGACTGAAGCCACTGCCAAGAGGGAGTCCGAAACTGCAGAGGACTTTGAGTTCTCCCCAGACTTTAACAGAGTCCTCTCAGGATTTGAGAAAACGGTGTCAGAATTTGAATCAGAGGAACTAAAGGTCAGTTCTGAGTCTCCTCAGGACTCTGACTCAGATGTGGAATTCTTTGACTGCAGACAGGCCTTATCTGACTTCTCTGAACCAGAAGACCTGAAACCAAAACACAAGGTGACTTATCACATTTCTGAGCCGCCTTCCCCAGCGCCTGGGAGCAGCCCCGATATGGGTTTACTGAAAGGGAGCCCTCAGTACACCGCTCACCCTTTCCTCCAAGTGGAAGACTACAAGTGTTTCTCCTCTGGCAGTGAAAGTCTCTGCGACTTTGCTTACGATTTTGAGGGTTCACGGGAGTGTCGAATAGAGCACGACCTCCCGCTGCAGTGTGAGGAACTTCCTTCCAGAGATCAGGCAGGGTATTACAATGATGACGACTCCCTGGGAAGGGTAAGAATTTTTAGCATGAGCATAACCCTGCATTGGCTGGTGTCTTGTTCCGTTTAGACTGGCTGCTGTGGTCTGGAATCTTGAGGGACTTGAAGGATTGAACTAAATTAAATAAATGTGCACTTTATGTACTCAACAAGGCTGGTTAGAGATTTTGTTTGCATGAATGCCCAAACACAGCGAATTAAACTTCACGTGATGAGCTGCTATATTTAAAAAGCTGTTTACATTATTGTCAGGCTGTATTGAAATCAGCACTTGTGACTACTATAAAGAGAATATTCAATAACATCAAACTGATATAATTGTTACCGTTTGAGTTGTGCTTGTTGTCCTCCCCATCATTGTGTGAAATCCCCTTTGACAGTCAAACAGAGGGGTTCCAGAGTAGAGTTATTAGTTAAAGGGACCTTTAGCTAGATGTTAAGATGACATGATATTACATCTTCAGATTACATCTCATCATCTCCTGACAGTACAAAGATTCACCTCTTGTGTTTTTCTCATTCTGTTTGAAGGTCATACTCACTGCCAGCTGCAAGCCTTATCCTGCTATTTAGCTTTAGCTTTGATTATTTTGTAATCATTCACTACAATCAATTGCACCTTTTCTCTTTGTTTTCTGTCTTGTAATGTGATGAACATTAATCATGAAACAGTGAATGTCTGGAAAACATAACATTTGATTATTTGGTCAATTTAGTGTGTTTGTCGTTGGCATCTATCATCCATGCTCATATTTTGCACACCGTTTCCATCCTTGCATGACCATCTCACTTAAATGTTCTTACACAACTATGCTTTCTCTTCATCTCACATCGGTTTTGTGTACAAACATTGCAAAATCATTCCCTCATGCCATTTCAATAAGAACCCCTTTTTGGCAAAGGAAAATGAGAGTAAGGTAAAGAGAAAGGAGGGAGCAGCAGAGCAGAGTCACAGTGCAGAGATGTTGTATTGACCTATGAGGACTGTGTGCTATCGACCAGGAGATAGCAGAGGAACTAGGGATGCTGTCGGATAGCTCAGAGGAGGAAGTTCTGACTACGAGGGTGGTGCGACGCAGAGTTATCATCCAGGTAAACAAGCATGACCAGGCTGTGGAGTGATGGAGGATCGGTGGCTAACACAGGTTTACTTTGTCTTGATCTGGATGTGTCATACAGATCGCACCTGACATGACATTTAACCTTTTGTGTGCTTATTTGCTTATTGATTGTGTCACTCTACTTTCTCAGTTTTAGAAATTTTGTAGCTCAATTCAGAAAAGGAAAGCCATAAAGTGAAGAACTCTGAAGAATTCTGACAGCCCCCCACTAACCCCTAACCCCCATTGGACGCAACATTATCAATGACCTGAAAGTGGCTGCCAGGGTTTGGTGCCTCTTGTGCTTCCCCACACACAGTGGCAGGCCTGGGACCTTGTCCCAAATACCCACATGCTTGTGTGGTGTCACTTGCCTGCTCGTGTTGGGTCACATCATGAAGAATTGATGAATCCTGCCTAAAATTAGCTGCACCACTCTCTTATTCCATCACTATCAGTCATGGTCCTGCCTGGCCATGACTGTGCATCATTTTCTTGTCTGATCACACCCATGTGTTTTCTTGTCTCACTGTTTACTCATGTCATCACTGGGTTTCCTTTGGGTTCTCCAGGTATCTCCCAATGTGTGATTATTCCACCATGTACAGAATTTAAGCAGTCCTGTGTTTGTCTCTGACTGAGTTGAGCTGCTGTTTTCCTGAGCAATCTGTGTCACAGCAAAATAAAACATCCAAGTGTTAGATTTTGCACCATCCCTACCTCAGACCTGTTTTTGCCCTCTGCATCTTTGGATCTGTCTTGTAAACCCCAACACTATGTACCGTATCTTTGACTCAGCTCCTCTCTTGGGACACCTTCACCTACCTGGACTCCTATCTCTCCAGAGATCCAGACAAACCCTCTGGACTCTCTTAATCCTGAGTGAGGTGACAGGAAAAGCACAGGATCCTTCACTCCACCAGTTCCTACCAGCACCACCTGCTTCCATTCCACACTTTCTCTGTCCTTTATTTCCCCCTGATATCTACTGAGGTGTAGCACGCAGTAAAGATCAACAAACTAGCTTCCAGGGAGTGCTGGTGATGGTCACACGTGCTGAAATAATAAAATATTTAGATGTAAGACTATAACTGCATCAATCTCAGAAAATGTTGACACTATGTGGTGTTAAAATATGAGGACAAATGCAGCCAAAAAAAGAATGACCTGAATTGTGCTTTAATCATTTGGATTCTTCACACTGTGGCTTTAAATAAACTTCAGAGTTGGTTTTGGTCAACACGCACTTAAGCTGGGTGATGTGTGTTGCCTTTAACTGTCTATTTGATGTAAACAGCATGATGAGATTTTGTCCATTTGTGCAGGATAATGTGATTGAATTGACAGTTGTGCGTTGTGCTTTTATAGGCTGACGACCTACCTGACATCCCGCCGCAGACCGTCACAGAGGAGAAGTACACAGATGAGCACGGCAACATGGTCATTAAGAAAGTAAGCAGCCGTTTCCTCTGAAAGTCTATGTAAAATGACCAGTTTACAGCTTTCACAGTAAAAGTCTTTTCTCTGTATTCACCAGATCACACGGAAGGTGATCCGCAAATGTGTTTCTGCTGATGGCAGAGAGACACAGGAAGTGACCATCGAGGGCTCTCACCAGGAGATGGTGCAGATTGAGGAGGGGGACACCGTCTCCAGAGTGGTGAAGAGGACTATGCTGCGCAGCGAGGGCGATCAAAAAGAGGTGAGAGGCATCAAATGCTACTGCCTATATTCACTGACAAGAATGGCTTCTAACTGTCGAGGTCTGAATGTAGTTCGTCATTTACTGAGAACTGAACACAAGATAGAAAATGTAAATATTTACATACATAAATACACTGAAATGAAACAATCAAGATCTGAAGACTTTAAGTTTTAATTTGTGGGTATTTACATCCAAATCAGGTGAATAAAGTAGGAATTACAACAAATATTATATTTTTCATTATTTTATTTAGAATGCGCAGATGAAAGGTCTAGAATGTGTGTATGTGTGGTATTTCTGTTTGGAGGTAAATTCTCAATTTGAAAAGCTGTCACTGTCAGTGAAGGAAGCTCACATCAGGCTGAAAAATCTAAACAAAACCATCAGAAAGTTAGCAAGAACATTAGGCGTTACCAAATAAACAACTCGGTACAGTCTTAAAAAAAAAAAAAAAAAAACGCACTGGTGGGCTCCACAACACCAAAATGCCAGAAACCAAGTGTAGTGGATAACAGAAGATTCCTTTCCCTTGTTAAGAAAAACCCCTTCACACAGTTGGCACAAGGCACTGATGAGCTTCTGAAACTGGAAGGCCAGATAAGACTTTGCCAAAAAACAACTAAAAAGGCCTTTGCAGTTTTGGAACAACATCCTCTTGACAGATTAGACAAAGATCAATTTATATCAGAACGATAGGAAGCGTATGGAGAGGCAAAACTCAAGATCCAAAGCACACCACCTCATCAGTAAAGCATGGTGTGATAGTGTAATGGTGGCAGCACGTAAAGCTGCAAATTGAACTGGTTCTCTTGTATTTATTACTGATCTTACTGCTGACAAAACCAGCAGGAGGAAATCTGAAGTCCATCCATCTTAATCGTCTTATCCGAGGTCGGGTTGTGGGGGTAGCAACTTCATCAGGGAGCCCCAGACTTTCCTTTACCTGGCCACATTGGCCAGCTCCAACTGGGGGATCCCGAGGCATTCTCATGCCAAAGTTGAGATATAATCTCTCCACCTGGCCCTGGGTCTGCCCCGAGTCCTCCTTCTCGCTGGACGTGCCTGGAACCCAAGGGAGACGCCCAGGAGGCATCCTAACCAGATGCCCGACCCACTTCAACTGGCTCCTCTCAATACAAAGGAGCAGTGGCTCTACTCTGAGCTCCTCTCAGATGACTGAGCTCCTAACCCTATTTCTAAGGGAGAAGGCAGCCACCCTTCTGAGGAAGCTCATTTCGGTCGCTTGTACCTGCATTCTTGTTCTTTCGGTCATGATCCAGTTCTCATGACCATAGGTGAGGGTAGGAACGAAAATTGACCTGAAGATCGAAAACTTTGCTTTATGCTTCTATAGTTGGCACCCTCTGGTCCCCTTCTTTAAAATGTGGGACCACCACCCCGGTCAGCCACTCCTTGAGCACTGCCCCCGACCCCCACGCAATGTTGAGAGGCGTGTCATCCATGACAGCCCCTCAACACCAAGAGCCTTCAACATTTCAGGATGGGTCTTGTCAATCCCTGGGGCTTTTCCACTGTGGAGTTGTTTGACTACCTCAGTGACTTGTCTTAGGGAAATTGCTGATGAGCCCCCTTCATCCTCCAGCTCTGTCTCTGTTTTAGAGGGTGGTTATGTTGGGTTCAGGAGTTCCTCAAAGTGTTCTTTCCACCGTCCGACTATCTGCTCATTTGAGGTCAGCAACGTCCCAACCTTGCTGTACACGGCTCAGATGGTTCCCTGCTTTCCCCACCTGAGGTGCCTGACAGTCTTCCAGAACAGCTTTGGTGCTGACCAAAAGTCCTTCTCCACGTCTTCTCCGAGCCTCTCCCACGCCCACTACCTTGCCTCCGTGACCACCGAGGCCACAACCCTTTGGCTCGCCGTTAGTCTGCAACTACCTCCAGAGTCCACTGAGAGTCCTTACCATGGTAACCAGAAAGCAGATGAACATTTTGTCCTGAAGTTGGTGTTGCGGCAGGAAAACTGTGGAAGTGCATAGGAATGTGGACTGATTCAAAAAGGCAAAAGTGTCCAAACTAAGGAAGTTTTCCTTAAAGAGCACACACCTGTTTGTTCCCTGACATGTTGTCCTCTCTCCAGCTGACTTTCTCGGAGCCCCTGGTGCTCTGCTCCACTGCAGCTTCTGAATTTGAGATGGAGCCAGTCCAGGGTCGAAAGGTCAGCAAAGTTGTCAAGACGACAGTGGTGAGAGGCAAGAGGATGGAGAAACAGACGGGCGACTCCTTGCTGGCTGCAGATCTCCCCTCAGCCAGAGAGGACTTTGAGAAGGTCAGTGTGTCCAGACTAAAAACATGAACCAGGTATCTGTCTGAAGAAAATGCCGTGTGCGAATGCACGTGTATCTTTGGAAGCGTCATCTGTTGATCATTTTCACTGTTTTTGAAGTCTGATTCCTGTCCTCCTTCATTCTTTTCCATAGGCTTTGAGTTATGCTGGAGGTTTTGGGAACGCTCTTCTGCCTCATGTAGTAGAGAAAGAGATTGTGCAGGATGACGGTTCTGTGGTTAGAAGGTTGGACTTGCAGCATGACAGTGTTGTAGAAATGACATTGGTATTTAAAGGGGCATTTTTAGCATTCAGCATGGCTGCATGTTGTTATTACATTAATATTTCTTGACTTTGACTTGTCGTTTTCAGGTAAGTGACCGCTTAAAGAAAGAAAGAAAGAAAAGATTTTTTCTTCGCTGCTTTGATAATTTTTCTAATTTTAAGAAGATTCACATTATACATACACTACCAGTCAAAAAGTTTGGACACACTATTCAAATGAATAGGGAAGTGTGCCCAAGGAAGTTTGACAGGTAGTGTATTAATAAGAATAAAATAGATTAAAAGCACATAGCAGCTTTAGAGACATGTCCAGTTCCAGCATATACTGTATCCGCTGAAGAGATACTCTACTTCCTGGTCTCACTCTTTAACCTGAATGCTTGAATGTGAACATGTAATGCAGATGCCCCTCTGATTCCACTATAAAGATATATTTAAAGTCATTGCAGTAAATGAACAGGTTAGAAATATTTGAGGTGGGCAGTGGCATGGTGTGTGTGTGTGTTGGTTCATCTGTAGGTTTATTGTGAATTTCATTCAGAACCGTTTTATAAAATGAACCTATCATTGTGAAAAATCACATTTTGAAAAAAGAAGCTGCTTGGACAGAAAACGAGCAGCAATAAAGTTTCGTGCAAAAGAAAATAGATCATGGGAAACTTCATGATCATATTTTTAAGTTTGTTTAATGTTTGTTTAAATGTTTAATTAACAGGAAAACAAAAATGGGTTAAAAAAAGAAACTAAACCCATTGTTATTAGATTTTATTTCATTCAAAAACAGAAAACACAAAAATATTTCACAAGAAAATATGCAAATGCAATTTATTGCTTTACTTATTTCCAGATGTTTTACCTAATTGATACAATTAGCATGTTTGAACTAAACACTAAACACATTTCTGCAGACCTTTATCTGAATCTGGCAGTAATTACTTTCTCCAAAGCTGTGATTTAATTCTTACAGCTCATGTGCACAAATTCAAAATAGAATATTTAAATAGAAATTTCATGACAATTATTGCAAGTCCTTTTCTCTGTAGACAGGAAGTGACGTGATAGGCCCAGGTGACCCACCAGGAGGATTTTTGTGGTAACTGGTTGTTTTCTTTCTGCAGAAGCCAGATGCATAAGTCACGAACCCAGAAGAGGACTGTGGTGAAGGATGCTCAGGGGAAGCATGTGCACCTGGAGCGTGTGGACTACACCCCAGACACCTTGCAGCCCGACGCCCTGCAGCAGCACCTGCACCGCCTGCTCCAACGCTACTGTGAAGACGAGCTGGAAGAGGAGGAGGAGGAAGATGAAGAGGACGATGAGGAGGAAGAGGAGGACCTAAACTAAGTAGCTGCTTCCACAGATCTCCTTCCTACATCTTCCACTGAAGCCTTTGGTGATGTATGCTTCGTCAAATCTGTATCCCAGACCCCCTTCCTGTTTTTGATGACTGTTTCCGTCCCGTTTGTCCAACAATGGAACAGTATTTTGTGCTTTAACACTCTTCTTTCCTTCACATTGTGTTACATTTGCTCTTATTGTGACCAAAGATAGCAACTTTAATTTTTTGCAGGATTATATTTTCAGTATTTTCATGTCTTTTCACCTTCCTGCTGCTGTTGTGTGGTGAAGGTACGACCACCAGAGCCAGATCAATTCACAGAGCAGCAATATTGGACGTTTGGCTTCATGCACAGGCCTCTTCTTGAAGAACTATTGTAAACATTTGTATATAGAGGAGATGAAAAAGTCACATGGGGACTGGGGAGATAACAAGTCAAAAAAATTCAAAGCATTTAATACATGGGTTCCTGTAAACCTGCTGTACATGCACCGATTCAGCTAGAGAATGGCCACTGTACAGATTAGATTAATATTAGCTGGAAGAGAGAACAAATGTCATCATGGACTCTTTAAAGCCAAACATCAACCTGTTGACCTGTTTACAAAGGCTGTGTTGTCACACCTTTTGTCTTCCCAATGCATCAGCCTTTTCCTATTGTGTCCAAACATGTCATGCATTCACATTTTATCCGTCACAGAGCTGCCATCTTTGTGTGTATATACAAGAGTAATTGAGAAAGAAGTAACGTGGAATGTTTTTATGCTGACTTACCCCACCTGTTCTTGTAGCCGTAGCTCCCCCGTCTGTCTCACTGTCAAACATGCTGCGTTTCATGTCACTGTCCTCTGTGAAGCCTTCTCAACGATCATGTTGTCTGTATGTTTACTGTCAACAAATTCCACATTGAAACAGCCTGAACCAACAATGAACGTCTCCTACTGACAAAAACTGAGCATCCTGTTTCCAGAAACCATTAAAAACACGTGGTGTTTAATCACACAGTGACCACTGATTTATGTTTTATCAGATCATTCATTCTTTATTTAAAATTAGTGTTAAAATTTAACACTTCACCCATTTCTCATGTCAAAGTAAGCTTACTTGTCATGGAAAGTTTTTATGGCTTTAGAAGAGCCAAATCCGACCCTTCCCCTCCTACCTGCTATTATTCCAGTGACCAAACTGTCTCCACAGCTGGACTGGCCTGTCCAGTTCATTCCCAGATCCTTTGTTTCTGTCCAGGGCGGGCAGACTGTGATCAAACCCATGAGAAGTTTTATTTGAGTCCTGTTCCCTCATAAATATGTTTGGACTCTTTCTGATTCAAATCTGGACCTAAAGTGTTCTGATCAAACTACACCCCCAACCTTGTTGGAAAGTTCCTTCAATTCCCTCAAGTGACAGAAACTGTATATTTTTGAAGACAGAGTGGAGCGCCGAACATTGTTGGTTTGCTTTTCATCAGATCTGTTGACACCAGTAAAATATAACTTCTCCTCAGTTTGTTGTCATCACACAATGTTTAGATGCTTTGCTTTAATTGTTGCTCTGACTTTTTATCGTTGATCTGAATCCAAGCTAAGACAGTCTTCAGTCAGCACATCTGAACTTCCATATTTATTTCTGGGTGTCTGTTTGTGACTCCTGTATCCTCCAGATACTGAAGCTGAGAGTGGTCTGTATGTTTGGGTGTTAGAATGTCTTCTAAATCTATAGTAAAGACATACAACATTCTGATTTGGAAAATACTGATGTGTGTTCAGACTATAGAGTATGTTTGGTATTCATCTCCAAACTTTATGTAACAAACAATCCTCACATTGCCATTTAGTTTGAGTGTGATTCAATGAAAGAATAAAAGAAATGATAAAGAGACAGTTGATTTGATAAACCATGTTGTTTTCTTGGTGATAACAATATATCCATTATAACAGTGCAAATATCTATGCGGGCATGTATGACTTTATCAAATTATTAAAAAAAAACAAAACAAAACGAAACGCTAACAAGGCATAGCAGCTGCAGTGTATACATGGCAGAACAATAAACTGTACATGTGTCAAATGTGAAGTGATGTTGTTCTTTCTCAACACTGCAGGACTAATATTATAAAACCTCTAAAAACAGCATCTGCTTTCAGGACAACTTCTTTAGTATCCTCTCTGGTTCTACCTGCTTGACTGTTTCACAGCATTCAGGAAGCCGGTTTCTGTCCAAGAGTTCAAAACAGTAACAAAAGAAGGTGCAAATTTTCTGAATATTCAACAAGCCTACCTGATGGACTCAGCATGCAATTGTTTGCTTCAGTGTTGATGAAAGGTATTTGACGGTATGGAGTAAATATCAGAGGGGTTAATAATCGCCCTGAACACCAAAGTGTTCATAAGGAAGAGAAAAGAAACAAGTGTGTAAAAACCATTGTCAATCGGCAGAAATCACACATTTTATTTGATATTTCTTAAACATACATCAGGATTGTCCCATCATGGTAACGTTGTATCAGAGTGTCCAGTCAGGAATTTTAGCACATCTTAGACAGATAAAAACAAAGTGTGGCTGTGATGTCATTACTTTATCAAAGCAAAAAAAAAAAAAAAAAAGCCAATATTCTGAACACATATAATCAGTTAACACCCATGATGTCATCTTCGAACTTGACTGCCTCCTTTTCCCATGCTTGAATTCAACCTCCTTTTTTTGTGTAAATATAAACCACTAAGTGATGCCAACAAACCTCCTGTCCCTTAACTACAGTTGCACAACCATTACAGAATAATAGGAAGAAGAAAGAACAGTGATTTACTTCTTAGTCATTTTGGCCAAAAATCTATTTTCTAATCGCAAAAGTCAATGCAGAACAAACAACTGAGCTGAATTTATGAACATGATCATTCTACTTCAGTGGTGCCCAGTGTAAAACAGTGAGGAATCACCAATCAATGTTGAAAGGGCTTGGAAGGAAAGCAATAATATTTGAGAAGTAGAGGGACAAGCATCAATATCACAATATAAAAAGTCAACAAAAAAATATAACAGCTAATAAAATTCACATAATTAACACCTTACTGTATGAAAATACGATTTAACTACAAAGAGTAAGAATGGCCTTTAAAATTTCTATAGTTTATATTGTATTACATGAGACTCTTCACATGCTGCTCTGCGATGGACAAAATAAAACATGTTTAAGTGGATACTTTCTTTAACACGTGTAGATAAAATTCATTATTAAACACACTTGGTGTCAATAGCAAACCAGAGAACAGATCAGTAAAATTAGCCAACGCAGTTCATATTGATATCACTAAATATTGAGCAAAAAGAGGGTGATTTACATCAATTGCCAGAACCTACACATCACCGACAAAACAAGCCTGTGTGTGAGCTTTAGTAGATGTCAGTCCTGAAAACATACAAGTAAAATGCAGATGTGAGATAAACTGGTCATTGTGCCAAAAGGTGAAAAACATCACAAAAGCTCAAAATATGTGCAATATTCAAATGAAAAATTCACTAGATATAAGCTGGAGGTTTGACGAGCCAATTGAAAACAAATCAACTGGCTCCTCTGAAAAGCTTTTGTTTAAAAAGATACTGATCTAAAAAACAGAAAAGCAAAGAACCCTCAGAGTAATAAAACATGCCGTGGATGAGAAAATCCCCTAACGAACACACACACTTGCTACAAAATGTTGTGTCAGTACTTCTCCCTTGTTTGGTTTCTCTCTTCCCCCCCCACACACACACATACAATAACCAGGTCCAGCAGCGACAATATGTAAACAACACACTGAGAGGGTGGAGCTCTAGCTATGATGGGTGGGGACTGGATGGACAGTTGATAGGTGGGATCTTGTCAGCTGGCTGCTGGAGGGTGTTTGTCAAAGCTCGTCCCGTCAGCTGGAACACAAACAGCACATTCATTATTATACATAAATAATAATAATAATAATAATAAACGAAGAGTTAAAATGGCGACAGCTGGTTTTTTGACCAACATCTGTCTTTCATCAGCAATGGCCCTCCACTGCAAAGAGATTCTTGCTTTTTCCCCACATAAGCATATAAAAGATACTGCGTATTCTTTTTTTTCTTTATGGCGATAAAAGGGCTGATAAAATGTGACTGATTCCTTTTCCACCACCACAAGAGTTTGCCTGTTTGCAGATTGGGAAAATTGATCTTGGGGTTGATGCTCTTGAAAAACAGCTTTGATCAGCTTTAGCTCAAAGTCAGAGGAGACTGCTGTCTTTATGGTGCAACCACAAACAAGTTACAGAAGATAAAAAGTGAGCACTAGCAGGTTAACCTGGGTGATAAGATGCGCTATCGGCAAAGTCAAAGTCGGCAAAGTCAAAGTCGGACACAGTAGAGGCTGCAGCTATGGTGACCTTACTTTGTCGGCACGGTGGGCGAGCCAGAGCGGTGGAAGTGGATGTTCTGCCACTTGCTGTCGCGGCGGTGCCAGATCCGGGTCTCCTCTGACTGCATGGTGCGGGGCATGCCGTTGCTGTCAATGTACTGGGTCAGGCGGATGTAGGCAATGCAGGCAGCCTCATCCCCAATCAGGTGAACGTGGGGGTTGAGCAGGATGGTGTGGATTGGCTGTTTGCCCTTAGACAGAGCTACAAGGTGGGGAGGGAAAAACGGATGGAGTGATTCATAAAGTGAACATGAAAAAGGAAACATTAAGGGTCAACTTTGTGTTAGTGTTCTTTGTCCAACTTGATTAAACTAGAACAGACTCAGATGACAAACGTGCAGGTAATCAGTTTAGTTTTTTTTTTAGGAAAATATGACTCATTCAATCCAGAAATAAAATATGACTATGACTTTGAACAGATCAAGAAGAAAAAAAAAAAAAATCTCTCTCTAGCCTTAAAATTAGTGCAGCCTATCTGTTGGTCCTTTTACTCAAGAAACTAATATTCATTTATATGTACACTTGAATGTACAGTGTAACAAAACAAATTTTCCAGTCTTATTTAATGCCCCTGTGGAGCTTAATTTAAACTCTTTAGTTTGTCTTTTTCTTGTGGGACAGGTGGCAGAACATTTGCCTTATTCAAACATGAAACAGAAATTCACTACCATTCTCAAAGTAGAAGCGGTGGAAGTCAGTACCCTCCACCAAGTTTCCCAAGGCCTCAGGTTCAAAGGATGTCAGGCCAGGATCACATATCTTTCTATAACAGAAAACCCACAGAGCATATTAGATTAACAGAGGTTTCAGTTGGTGTGACGTGTAGGCATGTCAGATATTGCAGCTGAACTAACGTGTAAGCTTCAAAGTCTCCATTGTTGATGGCTTCGATTAGCTGCTCAGTGACTTTAATGATCTCCTGCTTACGAGCTGAAAGACAGACAATATTAATTAGAGCAGCAAAAAAAACAAAAAAAACAAAAAAACAAACAAACCCCTGAAAAATATTAAAAGAGACACAAATGTAGCTTTAAAAGAAGGACCAATGTGGAAGATGAGCCAAGCCAACATCACAACATCAGGATGTCCAGGAAATCAGGAGTTACATTTTCAAAACCACAAATCCACCGTGGCTTGGATGAATGAAGGGAAGAGTGGTAGGAATATTAGTCAGCATGGTTCCACATGACAACATCCAAATTACCTTTCATGCTAAGTAGGTAAGCTAGGAGACAATGAACGGAGACAGTAAGTGCTGTTGTGTGACTCAAGGTACAATGTGGAGATGAAGGACAAGAACACACACATGCACAAGACACCAAACTAATCCCGGTTTTACCTTCCACAGCTTCAAGTCCAGAGTTGTTTCCAGTGATCTGAACATTGACAGTCTGTTGTGGTGGGAGCTGTGCCCTGATTCCCTCCACTGACACCAGAACCAGGAGAATAACTGCTGAAAGGCCACCCATCTTCCCTCTTACACTAACCCTCTTTGTTCATGAGCAAAACCTTAGCAGATGGTTTAGACAGTAGCATAGGAAGACAAAGTACACTGATAAAGAGCAGAATACCCCGCTCTGATTGGCTAATTTTGGAAAAGGCCTGACACACTTGAAACTGTTCATCTATTGCACTCACTGTGGACTTTGCAAAAAGTAAACACTCTGCTGAATAGATCTGCAGTCCTTCCAGATAGGTTTACTTATGCACACAATGCTAAACTGTACACAACTCTGCTACTTGTTTCCTTCACATGTTTGGACAGTTGTTTGGGGATAAATATTTAGCTCAGGCACATTAATAGACCACCTACCTACAAGCTGAGCAACAGCACTGCACTGTGAACACTGGCCTAGTTGTCTACAGGAAGCTTTTATGCCTGTTAAGTGTAATGACCGAAAATAACAACATAACACTAACCATGTCTAGTGAAGGTGTGAATAATAGACACTCTCCCTATAATTAAATCCATTCATGTTCATACAAGTAATAAATCTATGAACAGATTAGAGTGGCATGTTGCCTGACTCCAATTTTAAAATTCAAGCCTTCTGTGTTTTGAATTTTCCCTTCATTAAACATGTGATGGCACAGACAAGGTCACAGCAAATAACATTTGAATTAAATATGTTTCAATGATCAATCAAGTTATGCCAAGTTTAAGGTTAATGTCCAGTCAATGTAAGTCAGTATACAATAAATATGGGTAAATCTCTGCTCAGGATGTCACTGAAGAATGGATTTGTACATGTTTCAAGAGTTAGCTGATTTATCTACCACTGCAATCAGCCCCATCCATGTGCATTACAGTTCTAGTAAAGAACAATGTTAAATTCACTGAGTTCACAACATTTTCTAACTTCAGAGCTCCTGTGAACAAACCTGATCCACCAGGAGGATCTCAAGCTTGTAGTTTCCTCCAAAGAACTTACACTGGGAGTTGGTGGGGCCCATGTTGGGTAGGGGTACCCCATGCTGGGGGCCTGGCCCCTGCGTGAGGGTGCTGCAGGGACCACAGTGGCATATAGTAGAATGGTCAGAGAAAAAGACCAGAAAGTAAGATGTGAAGAAGAGGAGCAGGTAGGCAGCCACCAGTGCCCACAGGATGTACTGGCAGCACTCCTCAGCACTGGGCCAAACACTGGGAGAGTACCAGCTGGAGGATGAAGACGAGGAGGAATGTGAGGAGGAAGAGGGCGAAGCAGGGCGTGAGGGCACTAAGTGACAGGTGAAGTGGTGTAAGTGCTTCAGGTGGTAGATTTGGGAGCTGGAGGAGGGAGGGTGTGCTGATGGGGATGGAAGGAGACATACAGTGACAAGAAGAACGAAAATGGAGAAAAGGAAAACATGAAATGGTAAACTGATGAAAAGCAAGCAGGAAATGGTTATTTGTTCAGAGTGATTAAAGCATTCATCAGCTGAGAACAAATTAATTTGGACAGAATGGAAATGTTCCAATGAGCAGAAAAATTGATGATCCCTGAAAGGTGAGTGTTGAACATCATTCATGAGCATTTAAGGAACAGTCCGACAGCTAAGCCACGAAAAGAGAAATCTCTCTCTTAAACAAATGCTACAAAAGGCAGTAAAGTGCATGTGTCCTCCACTTTCACTATAATCTCAGTATTAATTATATTTTTGGCCACTTGGGGGCAGCAGCGTAAAACTACATTGACATCTTTTTTTACACTTAAGCCATGAAAGCTTTCCAAGGTGCTAATGACATTCTGCCCAGTGTCAGCGTTTTTTTAGCTTTATCTTTTTGCTGTAGTATTGCAGTGCAGATTCTTTCAAAAATAAAAACACTTCTGTTTTCAAACAATGTAAAAATATTAAATAGTGAATAAAACATATCTAATTAAAAGAGACTGGTAACGTCTGAAATATTTCCAAGCACCTGCTGACATTCTGTTTTCATAAAGTCTGACATCACCACATACATCAGTCAAAGACAAAAAGACTAAGCTGTATGATGTATTTCTTGAAATGATAGCTCACAGAGAAAGTTAGAAGCTCATTCTTGTAAACAGCAATTAAGGTTTGTACGAAAACTCTTGATTTGTCCCTGTTGAAATTAAGTCCATCACAGGGCCAACATACAGAGACAGACAGAGATGAATAACCACTCACAATCAGAGCTACAGACAATTTAGAGTCACCAATGAACATTAACATTATGTCTTTGGACGATGGGAGGAAACCTACCAAGCACGGGGAGAACATGCACACTGCAGAGAAAGGCCCCAGGCCGGGAACTGAACCTGCAACCTTCTTATTGTGGGGCAACAGGGCCAACTGCTATTCTGCCATACTGCCCCATTCATCAAACATACAGATGGAAATCACGTGCAAGAAATAGAAAAAAAATAAATAAAAGTGTTACTGATTCCACTTCCTGTGTCTGGTTATTACTCCACGAAGGAATGAAAGATGTCCTACTTATTTTATATTTTCATATGAATTTGTAAACTTCTTCGAAGACTAGAGCTCTGATTGAGGGAGAGTAGAGTTGTATTCAAGTTTGGTGGGAAAGAAAAAAACTGAGGGTAAATTGTCTTCAACATGCTACTGACCAGTCGTAAATATTGCAATTTCATAACTTGGATGAATTAGGGTACTGAGGCATTGAGGAATTACAACCCTATCAGCCATGAATAACACGCCTGGTGTAAAGAGCAATGGCATGTCCCTTAATGGGCTTGCGTGTAGCCTGGAAGAATGGATGCACACACAGTGGCACACACATTCTGCAGCACCGGGGTGAACATGAGGAGCTCCAGGAAAGAGGAAATGGTCAAATGAGAAATAGCTCTGTTCAAAATGCTGAAAAAGTCTGATGTAATTTGTCTGACAGAATCTCTCTTCTATTAAAGGTCACTGCTCTGATGAATATCTCAGAAAACATCCAGAGAAAGACACACACTCATTCAACAACACACTTCATGTGTCTGTCCTGTCTGCTATAGTAAATAGAGCACTTCTAAACTCTGGTCTGTTTAAGATGGACCTGTAACTTGATTAATAATGAGTAAAACATGCACTCTGGGCATTGTTGGCTCTTCAATATAGATGCAAATATCTACTGGATTATCTACCCGTTTACTATATAGATGTACATTTAGACTCTAAATGCACATCTATAGATAATCCAGTAGTGACGCCATGTCGTCACCCATTTGTCGGTGAACGGATGTTAAAGTCTCTCTTAAACTTAAAGTCTTCTGGTTGATGGCCACAGCCAACTTTGTTCGAAACCAGAAGAAAATATATTTGGAGGAGAGGACCACTTTCCACAAGACTTCAATACATCGTCACATCATTAGATAGAAAGCAGGTTTAAGGCTCTTCAATTCTGGCTTCACAAAATCTCCATTTAGAAACATAAAATAAAAATATAACTGAAAGATGTAATTCTGTATACTTCGTACCCCCAGATGATTCAACCGGCCATAATCCATGATCTTTGCCATGACATGCATAGTGGACTATAATTAAATGCATAATAACAAAACATGCAGCATATTCATCCAAGAGACACAACCAATACAAGAGTGCAGTCAAAAATATGGTTAGAAAAAAACAAAAAACAAAAAACAGAGAAACAATATGAGCCAAAGAGACGGAACTCAGACAGGGGTACGTGGGAGTGATCCTGTGGTTTGTATTTGTAGGTCTGACCCTTCCTACCTCTCACATCCTCATCCTCAATGGTGGTGTTGGCACTCTCACTGGACTCCTGAGAAAGGACAAATAAAAAAACGTGTGAGTATAAGCAGACTGACAGAGAAGCAAAAGGTTCCTCTGAGATCAGTCTGCTCTGTTGCCACCATCACTCCTCCTTTGCACTTTCCAAGATGATCTTACACTTGCAGCACAATCACATCATCTCTAGTGAGAACAGCTTGATCAAAGATGATA
This sequence comes from Echeneis naucrates, assembly GCF_900963305.1. NCBI lineage: Eukaryota > Metazoa > Chordata > Actinopteri > Carangiformes > Echeneidae > Echeneis > Echeneis naucrates. Next base: position 12,695,702 of record NC_042528.1, on the reverse strand, counting down.
ATGCTTTAGGAAATGTCTCAATTTTTAAAAACGATGACTGTTATCATATACTTATATTTGTACTGTATTATAACTATACCTAATATCGCTTGTTATACTTATCTGGTGTTTTCTGGGATAGAGATGTGTATTTGATAGATTATACCAAATGTAATTAAGTGAGAGAAAACATGGTTGATGAGACAGGGAGAGAAAATCTAAATAACAGATGGTAGAGCGATTTTCTTGCTGTGTCTCAACCAAGACAAAAACAATTGATTGAGGATTGCTGCTATGAAACTTAACTTCTAACCATAAAAATTAAATAAACATTGAAGACCTTCCAGACCTATTTACTCTAATAAAACATGTCTCGATACTGTTATTAACAGTGTTATAAACACTGTTTAGTACTTTCTCATAGAATTTATATTGTTAAAATCATTAATCTATCACTAAGCCAGATGTTTTGACAACACTAAACTGGATTGTCTTTTTCATCCCCTGGCATTTGTGGCACAATGGCAGAGAAAGATACATCCAATTTTATGCCAAAACAGCAGACTGAATTATGATGCTGCAAAAATACTACACATCAAAAACACGTCATGTTACCCTATGAGCTACAACGCTATCATGTCACTCCACAAAGCAAGAAATACAAGCATGCCATATACCCCTATGCATTACATACAATAAAGATCATCTGCACAGGCAAATGACGTTGATACACTAGATGGACTCCAGGATACTCTGCTAAGGATTTGGCTTGGAACAGTTTAGGTGTCCATGGTATAGCATGGTCTTTGTCATATTCCAACAGCATGCATAACCCAATTTTCATACCACTGTACATCTGACTATGATGTTATGAAAATGGTTCCACATGCCTCTCAGCAGTTTCAAACACGTATGAGATGACACACATTTGTTTTACGCTGATATTTTTAAAGCTCTTACATGATAAAAGATATCCAGAATGAGCAGCACACAGAATTGTGAAGACAGATGACCAACATTAAGTTAAAGGCCATGCAACAATTTATAATAGCATGCAATATTTTACAAACTCCATGGTCCCTTTGATTTTTCATTTGTAATATGGGTCTTAAAGAAGACCCATTGGCACACAAACATTTCAGCAACAACATTAAGGCTCTACTTTCTATGGCACATGTGTCAGTAGCTAACTATAGCCACAGACTAGTATCTGATCAACTGTATACCTTATTTCCATCAGCAGGGTTGTGGATAACTGTGGTTTGAGGCTCCTGATACGAGAGGACAAATAGTAGGAAGAGAAATGCCGGTGAAGAACAGAAGTTGTTAGAAAGAAGGTTTGACAGAAGAGTATTTTTGGAAATGGAATAAGAAGTAGTGATTGTGGGAAATCAATGATTGCCATTTGGGTGAACAACTGAATCACAAAGCACACTACAGAACTTTCATGGACAGATGGGATGACAGTGGCAGCTTTGGCAATTCCCTGAACATCAGGAAAAGAATATAAAGCCTTACCCTACAGGTGTTACTTGTGCTGACAAAAAGATAATAACTGACACGAAACAGACACGATGGTGAAAACAGTAAAGACAGATATGAAGGCTGTAAACTACAAATATCTTGTCTACAGCTTTAATGCCTTTAATTCCCAAATTCAGATGCACCCCAGACAGAGATTGCAGTTACAAAATTAAACCTGTATCACTCTAAAGAGTGGAATTTCAAAGGAAACAGAAGTACAGTACATGCTTTTGTTGTACACTGGTGATGTAATAAGCCATGGTGATAAAACTGTTTATTTACAGATGAACTCTCAGGACCTGTTCATACATTAAACTGAGAATTAGATGATTCAATGACAAAGTGGGATGCCTAAGTACAGGTGTAAACGCACCCTAGATGCAATGAGTATTCATCTGAGAGGGAAGTCGTACATTAAGGTCCAAAGGCCTGATACCCAGTCAGGTTCATTTGCATGTTGAGGAGGAACTGAAATCTGATGACAAGTTATTTCTTCAGAAAAATGTGGAGGCCGATTTGAATGCCATGTGTGAACAGGGTTGTTTTTGTCCTGATAGAAATACGCAGACCCCTGACCAGACCTGATCCAGAAAAAAAAAACCCAAAAACAATTTAGACAGTGATTCTTGCTTTGCATTGTAGTGATTGGCTGACTGGCACCTCCAAGGTTGGGATGTGTTTATTAGTGATAAAGGCCTTGTTACCTGGACTTTGAGTTCTTTTGAAACAAAGAGAATAATTTTCATTCAAAGGCAATCTCGTGTCTGTGTGTTTCATACAATTTCATTCAATTTATCTTCAACTCTGAAAAACTGTTCTGTTTAAAATTAGTATTGAAGATAGAAAATACTACAGAAATGTAGCTCCAGCTGGAGGAGCTGTGGAACTGAACAAGTGTCAATGAAGAGCCAGTGTTCGTGGCAAGAGTGTTGGCATACAATGGCCTAGTATTGGCATTACAGCCATCATCAACAACAAGGGAGAATGTAGCCCATGTACAGCAATGTAGCAAGGGGTGTGCATATGGATGGTTCACATTACACAACCCAGTGACAATAAATTGAAAGCTCTGTTATCAGGACAAATGCCGTTTAAAGTTGGACAGATGGATATTTAGACATAGACAGTCATGCAGTCACACAGGCAGCGGGGCAGGCAGGCAGACAGTGTACCAGAGAAGGAGTGGGGACAGGCTCTTTGGGGTTGGTGACCACATTGGCCTTGTTGTTGATCTGGAGGAACAGAGTGAACATACAGATAGATAGACACGAGAGGGCAGAAGTGACAAGCCTTAGTGCTAATACACAAACAGAAGCAGCTGCTGTGGAGGGAAAAGTGGAAAACTGTGCACAAGAGTTTCTGTCAGGGAGTAGGTCAGAGGTGGAAGAGCCATCCAGTACTGAGGAGTACTGATTCAGCTTGTAACAGGGGTGAGTTAATAAACCAAGCTGGAGCAGAGACCTGTCTGCCTTGAAAATGCTTGTTTGGTATTAGCACTGTCAAAACTTGCAATATAACTATACATTTTTTTTTTTACTGATAACAAAATGAAAAATAACCAGTCCAGCTGATATAGGATGCCACATCATGAGTCTACCAAAAATAATCACAACATGATCTTTTTGTCCAACAAATACATTTGTAGTAAATTTCATTGGTGTTAATGGATGTTTACTCCACTTTGATTAGCTGTTTATCATTTTTAATCATGCTCCATAAATGGAATCCATTTGATTTGAATTAACATTGCCTAGACCTACAGTTTTTCATTAGCAATTAAACAGTCTTCTTCTCCCTGTTAAAATGGTAAAACAGAAATAAAAACAACACTTTTCCATAGGCTGTGTAGTTATGTCAAAAAACTCTTACATGCTTGTCAAGTGAAGAAACATACTGAAAAACTTTTTTTAAATAATTTTGTGTGTTTGATCATTATTTGTATGGCACAATGTTAGATGTCATAGTGCATACACTCTACAGAAAGGCACCAGCATCATAATAGATAGTATTATGATAAATGATATGCAGTTAGGACTTGTTTGTGTGTGTACACGTATTGTGGGTAAGGAGCAGTCCAACGTGGAAAAGATCCTTACTGAGGTGCAAGCTGGTAACTAGGCCACTGTGTGGTCACTATGCAAAGTTTGGGCTAGTGCCACTAACATGGAATATGCAAACTCAGCAAAGATGAAAAAATAAGGCTGACAGTAAGTAAACCACAATGACTAAATTAGAAAAACATAAATATTAATAACCAAATGGCGATTTTTTTCCTCTTGTATGTATTATCGAAAATGTGTTCACATAAACACAATGATTAAATAACTAAGAGCTAATAGTTTTGACACAGGAAGCAGCTTCATAACCACACGTTAGAATATCAAGTCAAATGTCAGTACTTAGATTCTCCTACTGTATGACTGTAAAGCTGCAGTTCTACTTTACCTTTACTACTTCATAGGATGTTTCAGAAGAGAAGGGAAGATTTTGATATGATCGCTTGTACTCTGCACTGGAAAAGGATTTGATTTGGAAAAAAGGAAACTAGCCTCCAGCGTTCAATGTCAGGCTGGAGACATGCTGCATGTCTCAAAACTAACTTTCATTGCTGTTGTTTTTATCTTTCTTTCTCTTTCAGATAATCTTAATTGGTATTTAGACTCTCACTGTACACTTGGACCAGAACATTGAAATTGAATTGAACCTAAGTCTGACTGACATACACACACTAAAAGGGGTGACAAGTTACAATGATGTATGCATACTTACACATACATTTATTGATCAAGTGAACATGAATGTGCATGCAATCATGTCACACCTACATCTCACGTGTGCATGGGGACCACTGACTCTTAATAGGTGCTGCATTTTCCCCAAGATAACAAAGCTAAAATATTTTAGAGGAAGACAAACCTGTTTTTAAATTCAAAGGTAATATGGCAGAATGAGCTGATCTTTTGAACTAGGTGTGTTGGAGCATGGAATGATCGAAAACATGCAGGGCATGCTAGGTCCAGAGTTGGTGACTCCTGACTTAGAGACAGAGGGTGGAAAGAGAAGAGGCACACACATGCTCACTTATTCTCTGGCAATGTCAATTAATTATTGTCATTTTCTGACAGCTGAGTGGAGTTGTGGCCCGACTGCCACCCTTCAATCATAATTTTGTCACTGACTCTAGTAGTTACACTCATCTACCTCTCACAATGCAGAGTGGATCGTTAATGGGAAATATGTCAAGCTCCCTTGGGAAAGATTAATTTCCCTGCCATAACTCATGTCCCTATTCTCAGTAGAACAGTAGTGTTACTTTAATCTTTAATTCTTCCATGCTGTAACCCACTGTATTGTTAATTTCTTTGTGAACTGCCACTTTGAAGCCTCCAGTTTATAATTCATCAGCCATCTTGGTATTTTGAACCCAGAAGAAACCACATTTGGAGAAGAACGTGAAGATGAGGAGCAGTGAGGGTTGATTTGACCTGAACATGACTGTAAACTGCCAATCATGCCATAATTCATACCCTGCTCTATGGTCTGTTTGCCTCTAAATGGGACCATCATTGGGAAAAAATGAATGTCATGCTGTATTGAAGGAGCCTCTAATCCAGAGATTAAGACCATAGACTCATTAGGAAACCCTTTACTGAGCTAAAAAAATCAAGGGAGAATTTGGGCCATTTTCCGAGACACAATACAATCTGACCTCTTTCTAAAACCAGTGCAGTCATCTCCTCATGATCATTATTCAGACTTCAGTATTGATACCACCCAGAGTCAATATCCAACTGCACCACTCAAGTTTGTCTTCTGTTTTTGAGCACTGAATAAAGTTCTGCAGACCATTATCATGTCACATTAAATCTCATGTCTTCATTCTATGAAGACATGAGGAAATTTATGTCAAATACTGTCAACATTAGTAAATTAATTGTTTAATTATGGGTAAACACTGTTTGTGAGGCCACAGTGACCTTTGACCATAAAATTCTAAGCAGTTCAACCTCAAGTCCAAGAACCATTTGTACAGAATCTGAAGAAATCCACTCAAGGTGTCACTTTCATGTGGTGCGGAATGATGTGGACAACCACAAAACATAGCATGTGGTATCGGGAACTACACTATGTGAAACAAAAGTACAGGAAAGAAGCTGAACTTACTTTGACACCATCTGGCTTTTTGTTCAGCAGGCTCTTGGCTGCTGTGGGGAAAAAAAAGATAATAGAAGAAAATCAGCGGTGAGCTGGAACACACACACACACACACACACACACACAGTCCATACAAGGGCAGCCAATTAATAGCAACCTATGAAATACAACCTCCTGACTCATTACAGTGGAACATGAATAAGGGCCATCTGATAAAACTATAGGAGACAGTGGGAGCGCAGCAGCTTCAGAATACAAGTTTGACGTGTCTCTTTTTCTTTCTCTACACACTTGAACTCAGTGTTGCTCAAATACACCACAAAAGCATGTTTATTTCATAAGGAGTGAGCTGAATTAAATAGAAGGTGGTTGTTTCATCAGATTTTCAGTCAGCATGCAAGAATAGTTGGAGACAGAGAAGATGACTGGTAAAGGAAGCAGGAGCAGAACCAGGGTTTCAGGTTTTGTGCATCCTCTGTGAGAAGAGAAGGGGTGGATTGGGATTTGTCAAACCATAGACGTGTGCAAGTTAATCAACTAACAGCCTCTTTTCAGTGACATCAAGTATCTTTTAGCAGCCACTGTGGTGGAAAACTGAATGGTGCAGCTCAAAATACTATCACTACCAGGATTCAGCATGACTTTACAATCTTGCTGTGTAGAATTTGCATGTTGCGTTGTTAAAATATCTTGGGCAGCATGTGTTTATATTTGCATCTATAATAAAAAAAAAAAAAAAAAAAAAAAAAAAAATCAGACAATCAAATTCAGAAATTTGTGTTTCTAGTTTAACTGAGCCAGCTTTTTTTAGCCTTTACTTTAAAGAGAGGATGACATGTTAAATCTGTTTAGGTCAGAGATGTTTTTTTGAGGCATACATCTATCTATTAGCATTTTAATTTCACAATCCTTGCATTTAATATGCATCATATGACTTTCCACCTTTTAATCCTGTCGTAAAACATATAGATTTGGATCTATAGTTATAAAGGCCATTGCAAAGGGTAATGTAGCAGTAGTTCTTTATGATCTCTTATACATATTTTTTTTACCCCATACTACACCGTACTTTTGTGTCACCAAGATTATTTACTAAAGGAGCAATGTTCCCATTTTCCTCCAACATGGCCACTGAATGATGCACTGTGCCAGCTGAAAGCTGTATGCTGGTGCTTTAGTAGACATGACATGCTTCAGAGCCAAACCTGACAGTGTAGGTTGACACTGAAGACGTCTTACCTTACAAGCGAGTTACCACACAAGACCAGGAGGGAAGAAAAACAAGAGTAAGCACTAAGGGTATGTTTACACAATACTAGGCATACAGATATTGATTTAGGACTGATAGGTTAGGTTTATTACCATAATTCAAATGAACATGAGTTAAGAAATGTCAGCTTGCCGGTCATTTGCCATAAAAAGAAAGAATCAATAATAAGAGATTAAGTTTGAATGTTCTGCCCTTTCAGGACATGGAACTATATAGATTTTTGTGGTCATTCAGTCTCTGTTGACAGCCGCTGAGAGCCAAGGCCACATTGAGCTTAATGGGCTCTAAAGGCCAGAGCATTTGAAAAACAGGCGCACTCAAAAGAGCAGGATTTTAAACTATTGGTAAATACAGTTGTGGACAAACGTTTACATACACTTGTAAAGAACATAATATCATGGCTCTCTTGAGTTTCCTGTTATTTCTACAACTCAGATACTTCTTTGTCACAAAAAACATTCGTGACGTTTGGTGCTCTCAGCAGCAGGTGATAGCTTGCGTTTTCTTCCTGATCGTGGCAGTGACAAAACAGTGCCATGCACTTTATACTTACAGATTAGATTTTGTCACTTTTTCTGTTAGCCTTTAATCAAGTCATAAAAGAACCAAACTTCATGAATGTTTTTTGTGACAAAGAAGTATCTGTTCCAATCACTCTATCAGAGAAAAATCTGAGTTGTTGAAATACCAGTGTATGTACACTCTTGACCACAACTGTATATAACAAAGACGTAGTTCAGGGAAAAAGTCATGACTAAGTCTATTTTTGACAAGGACACCATGTTGGACTGATCAATACTAGTGGCAGGACTGGGAGGGAAAGAGGCCATTAGCGGTCCCTTGCTATTATAAACTGGTTCAGTCCTACCTGAGAAGTTGCGAGTGGCAAGCATGGTAGTCAAGATTGCACCCTGTGGAGAGAGAGAGAGAGAGAGACATAACATGAAACAGACTGCAGTTTACACAAGCTGAAAGGTTAACATTTTCCTGTCTCTGACATGACTTCATCGCTTTATTTCCAATAATGAAGGGATTCATTATTTGCCTGAAGAGAAACAGGGATTGTCAATTAACATCTGTTGTGGCTTACCTTGAGTTTCCTTCTGGCATTGAATTTCTTCAGGCACTCCACAGTCTCCTGTCTGTGCATCATGGACGCCACAGTGGAGCGTTGCTATAATCACAAGGACAGCCAGCAGTGTGATCTAAGGTATGTTACCTGGGGCCCGGGGGCTGTGATTTAGTGTGTGTGCATGTGTATGCATGTGACAATGACATACACAGATCCAGGGATGTTTGAGTGCGTCTGTGGCGGTGACTCTCTTGGCTGGATTGATGGTCAGCATCTTGTTAATCAGGTCTTTGGCCTCTGGAGTCACTGTGTCCCACTCGGGGGAAGGAAACTGCTCAAAAAAGACACACAAACCATTCACACCATCCCACCGACCATAACCTTTACCGTTAACCCTTTAAGCTGTTTGGCTCATTTTGTTACATGGTAGAGAAACAAAGAGCGATAACAAAGGAACGGGAAAACCCACATCATATGCTCCGGCTTTAATCTGCTGGTAGAGTCTGTGCTGGTCCTCGTCCCAGAATGGAGGATACCCCACCAAGAGAATGTAGAGGATCACACCTATACATACATGCGAGCACACACAGAGATACAGACAACAATGACTTTCATGTAAGTAAAAAATGAAGTGAAAAATCAAGACAGGGACAAAGAAATTAGTTAAACATGCAGTTTTAAAAATAAAGGTCAATGGGTAAAGAAGAGAAATCAGGGGCCTGGGCTACCAGAGAAGTTGGGTTTTGATTGGATGGGCAGCTGCCAGGAAAGGATGAAAGGCCCTCTATTTCACAAAGAAAGTGAGTCTGACTGCAAATACAACACTGGCTACTGTCTGTGCCCTGGGTGAGTCAGCACAGGTGTGTGGAAAGGAGTACGAGTGTTGTTAGACTTTGCGTTTGACAGCTCATGCCCAGGTGGCCTGGCCCATCAGACATATGTGTAATGAGCATCAGACATGATTAATTCAAGAGGTTAGAGCCCTCTGTTCTCTGGGGTCCACAGACACACTGCAACGCAGAAAGCACTGAGCCAAACACCATTAATCTAAAATTCAAATTTGATTTCCAATTTGACAAGACATTAAAAGTATATTAACTCAGTCAGGTGTTAAACAAAATTTTCAGTGTATTAAACTTTTCATGATAGCTTGTAAATGTTCTACAGTATCAGGTATCTGTTTCTACCTAAATCTTCATTATTTTTATTTAATTATCTCTTTATTATGTTATGTTCAGCAACAGGAAATCTAGAATCATTGTCTCACTGTTGTTTGCACTTCCAACTTGTAAAGTGTCAGGTAACATGGCTAGTATTATATTATAATACCCTGTCATAATCAGTGTACGAATTATTGACATGTTTTTGAATTATTTTTTTAAGAAGCAACACAGACTTTGACCGGTTCTGTACTAGATCACTAGAACTGAAGCAAATAAAAATGCAATATGTGATTATGTCTTCACCTACTTGAAACAAGTTTTTCTGAAAAATTTGCCTTAAGATTTTTGTACTTTTGTGACTTATTTTTCTCATGCTGTTTTTTTTTTTTTTTTTTTTTTTTTTTTTTTAATGGAGTCTAGATCCACGTCCATCCATGTGTAACTGCTAATAAGCAGGAAATGAGAAAGTGGTCAACAGAAAATCTTACCACAGGCCCACATGTCCACAGGCTTGCCATAGGGATCTTTCCTCAGCACCTCAGGAGAGAGGTACCCTGGGGTTCCCGCGAAGCCTGGAAAGCGTGTGCGCACACGCACACACGCACACACACACACGCACGCACGCAAAGATTAAAGCTGAGCACTTCATGTGTGTTGAGGTCAAATCAAACCTTGCTAGGAGTATCCCCTGGAAGCCAAACACTTCCCAGAAGCTGGGGATAAGCAGACCCATAATGTGAAGTCTATGAGGTCAAGTGTGGCAGAGAAAGCAGCCTCCAAATATCAGCATGGGTGCTTCAATGGGACAATTCCCTTTGCCAACACAGTGCCACCCCAGTTATAAATTCCTAAAGCTGTCTATTGGAACAGGCAGAGCCTTTGGGTAATGGGATGTGGCCTTGTAGGATAGTATGTGAGCTCGTTTCAGATGGAGCTGGGGCTCAGGGAACAGACCAATTATTTCTCTGTTCCAAAGGGAATAAGGAAAGAAATAGGCCTGATACACACTCAATCCAGACTCGATAGAAAAGCCAAGAGCAGTGGCACACCTAGTCCCTTCAGACAGGTGTGATGGAAAAAAGGCTCTGAATGATGAAATGGATTAACTGCAGATTGATTTTGGTGTTTAGGACATTAGGTAGGACATTAAGTAGGACATTTAAAACAAACTGTTTTCATTGAATAAGAACTTTCCTGATAAGCACCTGCATGATCATCTCAGATCATATCTACATTCAGACAACTAAGCACTTTACTATATGACTTCAGCAGGCCATGAATTCTGGGTAAATCAGGACTTTTTCAAACTGAGGCCAACCAACAGTTTAACACTAGCAAAACATGGTAACATGACTGTCACAAGAATGTTTCACTGGAAACATTCATTTAGATTAATGTAACAACCCCCAAAAAGTTCCACTAGTATGATATTGAGTAATTGATCTGATTTCTCTTGAAACGGACAAAAAAAAATCTGCAGGAAAGAAAGCAAAATTAACAAAACTATAACAAAACTACATCAGAATCTAGGGGAATAATTCAGATCAGACAACCTGTCTGCCCAAAAAGGATGATGTTAATCTTTCCAATCCTGCAGCCAGTTTTCCCTTAAAGCTGTGCCAAAACTTTCTACCACCTTATTCAATGAACATTAATCTATGTTCAATATATAGGACTTTTATCATTACATTTGATTAGTGTTCCGTCGAGTTTCCTGATCTGCAACAAATCATATAAAGATTCTGATAGACTGTTGAGTCATGATTTCAATTAAATGATGTCTGAATTTAATTTGAACTGAAAATTTCTTCAAATTAGGAGTTTTGTTGAACAGTAATGTTCCTTTATAATCAGTACACCATAAATGGAATAGACAACAACAATGGCTAAAATCCATATAATATTTAACAGTTGCATAGCACTTATTTCAATAAATTCTAATCAGACAACACACAAACATGTACAGATTTTATTTAGCTCCTGATAGTGCCCATCTGTTTTTTACTGACATCAGACCAAAAGCATGGTGTTTAGTGAGCGAGAACTGTGAAACATATTAACACTGAATATTAAGTGAACAAATGCATGTACTCACCAAACCATGCCTGCTGGTCCCCTTGCACTTCAATGGCCAGGCCAAAGTCTGCCAGTTTAACTGCTGCCCCCTTCAACTTGCTGGCTAGAAGCAGGTTCTCTGGCTGGAGTAAGGACATGGACAACAATTCTAAGAACCAAAAACTGATGGAGTGAATATTTATTTTTAGTATTGTTTACAGGGATATCATATCATATATATGCAAATAGACAACACAGAGGTCAACAAGGAGAGAGAAAGGGGAACAACCAACAGCATAGGTCCTAAGTTGGACCTGAACACAGGAGTCTGTGATTACATAGCATGTACTCTAACCACTCAATCAGCAGCACTGCAGAAAGTTGGTCTGGTACACCAGCATGTGTCACTAAGAGGGAAAGACGTATTTGCTGACATTTTCAAAACTGATGGCTTGATTTAGCCAAACAGGAAATCAGTTAACAAGAAAATCTGATAAAAAAAAATTCTTCTATTCCAGTTTGCCATAGTGATCACATATTCATCTTCAGCAAGATAGTCATTCACTGAGGCATTTTCTGTATTCATAAGGAAAAATCAGGCGGTTCATCATTCAAAACAACAACTACTACTGTGAAAAACAGCTGTAACCCATGTAACTAAGTAAAATGTGTGTATTTCCTGGTTGCTTGAGGAGTTAGTTCAGCTTTTGGGAACTGGGATTTATGTAGTTGTAGAAGACATGCTGTGGTCAGAAGTGTGAGGAGGAGGAAGGACGGGAAGAAGGCAAGGCGTAGGAGGGCAGAGGGAGTGGAGGGTAGTGCATTCCTCAGCATCATGCATAATTTCCCCGGCCCCTGGCCTCCTCCAGCCACAGCTCACTACAAACATCCAATCCTAACAATAAAAATGACCAGGCCACAAAGGTGAAGCAATTTTAATTTAATTATTGCAGATTTTAGATTCATAAAAAAAAATCATTTCAGAAATAAATTCAATTTTGGCAATATTTTGCTCATTAAAAGGAAATTTGACAAGATATGATAAACTGTAACGTTATAACCCAAAATTAATTTTAGTTTGCAGATGACTTTCCTTGACTGACTTATTTTTCTTTACTTTTCCTACACATTCACTCAGTTGTAGCAGTAACCTCAGCAAAGAAGTCATTGATCATGAAACAGAAATGACTGTTCTGGCTTCTTTTGATTCCTGAGCAACAATTTATTCATTTCCTGAAGGAAAATTTAAAGTGAGTCAGAGTTGGAGCGTTGCCATGGCTCATACACACATGACTTTCCTCTGGTTAAAATATGAATGTAAACGGTTAGAAGTAATGCTAGCTGGCAAGACTTGAAATTGTGTTAATGTTCTGTTAGAATTGTAGTGAAAGCTTCATCTTCCAACTTGTGGCTTCAGATTCTGATTCATTGTACAAATTTCTGCTCCATGTTTTGTTCACAACTGCAATCCTAAAGTGTTTCCATTTTCTACTGGCCTGATTTATTTTCCCCACTTCATGCTCCACCTCCATGACATCAACAGCAAAAGCTCCTGGGAAATTTAGTAGTATTTGGAATAATGTGGCTGAACAAACTGACAGGGAAACATGATTTCTCAGAAAAAGAGTAAGTTTGAATTACATCAGCCACATCTACCACAACGGAAAACTAGAAGACTTTCACATGATCTGTTAGAACGTTTGAATATTGGGAATGTTATCAGACTCAATGCCCCCCCTCTCCTTTGTTGTTGCAGTTACAAACTATTGGTTGTGTATAATGTATTCATACATTAACAATAACTGGTATACGCTTGACTCTAACAATTGCCAGTATGACTGTAACAAAACTGCAGATGGTTCCTCAAAAGATGGATCCCTTAAAGATTGATAACAAGCTTCACTGCCTGATCATACAGGTGGTGGTGGTGAGTGGTACTCAGGATGCTTTAGCATTGCTCATGACTCAATTATTTTTTTTCCTTTTTCTTTTTACTCATCACTAAAATGTTAACATATTTCAACAGCTTGAATTCCAACCTAATGTGGGTGTAAGACTTGCTGTTCAGGTTACAACCACACATGCAGTCAAACTAACAGGGTGATGAGTATAAAAACACACACAGACACCATGACACTAGATAAAGATGGACCCTCTAAGACAGCACCCATCAGGTATTGAAAAGCATTCTAAAGCTCAGAGTGCTTCAAAGTTCTTTCACATAAACTGAGAAACATTACAATAACTTAATGATAGTGTGTGTGCACTACTCAAAACCATTATCTTTAGAAATGAAATCATGAATACAGCACTCTCCAAAGAACCTCTGATCTGCACCTCCTATATTTGTTTTAAATGTATTTGTTTTTTCTTTATTTCTGCACTGAGCTGTGACAGCTGCCTGGCAACAGCAAATCAGAATGCAGAGAGAGTGCAGTCAGTGAATGCAAAATACAAACTAATTCATGCTGCCGGTAGGGCAAACCTGAGATAAACCTACTTCATTTGATTGGCAAATCAGAGTTTTGGGAACAGAATTAGAGATGTAAACAAGACCATTGACTACTTCATGTTCAGCAGTGAGAACACTCCAAAAGCTCTTGATCACCATGAAGTAAACATTTCATAATATTGATTAGAATTTATCTACGAAGCAGCTTTCATCATTCAAAAGTGTTTCATAATATGACATTAAAAACAGAAACTAGAAAAGTACAAATGGCACAGTTAGAAACAAAACAAGTCTATTCTAGAAGAAGAATGTAGCAAGTCCAATATAACCAGGAAAGTTTTGTTATCTCAAAGAAATTTTTGGCCTCTGAAAATCATCAATGTGGAGTCTGGCCTGCTTGATGGTTTCAGGCAGGTGCAAAAATCTGTCAATTCTGGCACCGCCGAGCCCAAATTCATACTCTGCTTCTGGTCCGTTTTCCTTCAGACGGCATCATTGTGACCATAAACTCACTAGGAAAAGATTTGGGAAAAGAGCTAATAAATAGATGGAGAAGTAGATACATTTTCACGCATGTGGCGACCCCTCCCCTCCATTAGTTGTCTCTGCCTTTCTGCTGCTGTTCCTTCTTTTGCAGGAAGCAGGGCGGATGAGCCACACCTAGGCCCTGGTGTATGTCTCTCTGTTTAAAGCTCCACTCCTGTCTGCTCTCACTCGCTCTCTCTGGACGGGTCAGAACACAGGCAAGGCTGCTGCTACATTTTTGCTTCTTTTGCTTGTTCAACACATCTCCACACATCCTTACACGCAGACACCACCGATTACTGACTTCCACATTTACTCCAGTTTGAGCAATTTTGGAAATAAACTTTTGCTTTTGTGAATGAATTTCTATTTATGTCTCCCATCTTTGTTGCTGCCTAAGAGACGGGCTATGACACAGAATTCAATGCAATCCGGCTTGTTTTGAAAATGAGCGGTGGCACCGGATTGTCATTGCATAAAATACAGGTTTAAGGCTTTTTAAGGGTGGCTTCACTTTATATTCTTCTTTATATTCAGTTTATGGCCTAAACCTGACAAAGGTTCTGTGCTATCCCATGAAACACAAACAGAAAACAAAAGAAGAAAAGCAAAAAACAGCACACAAATCTAAGGTCTACAAAATTCTTCAGACATGGCAAACACTGAACCAGCCGCCTTCCACAAGCTCACAGATATCATAGCTAGGGTTTGCTATGAAGACAACAAATTAGCATTTCCACTGTTGTCTGCTTACTTGTTGAATGCTGACAATACTGTACAGTGCTCTGAATATTTTGCTATCTTGCAGGTAGCAAGGCATGCAGGCATGATTATTTAATTATTTAATCAGGCTCAAACACAATAAAGGGCACAAAATGCCAAAGGTGGGGAAACACAATATCTGCATTGTTCTTAAAAGTGGCAGAATCACTATAGCTACCTGTAACACATCCATCCTCACCTAAATTTGCTCAAATAGCATCTCAGCAAATGAGAACGACTCAATATCAAGAACCACAGACCTCACAGCTCAGTACAAGAATGTTTTTTACTGCAGCTCCATTCTCCATCAAAACTAAACTCTCTTTTAGAAGAACGCAGACAATCCACAGAGCTACATTATTCTCCAAAAACAGTTAACAAAGAATCTTGATATTTAAACTCTCATTCTTTGTTTACCCTAAGTGAAAAGTTGCTTTCTACATGTTGAGTCACATCTTTAGGCAACGACATGGAAAAGTTATGTCCATTTAAACTTCCATACTTCCATATATTTTCAAATACTTCAATACTTTCAAATACTAACTGTAATTAAAGTAAGACAGGGTAATTTTGGCCTGTGTGAGTCTGTGTATCTGTGCCCATTTGGTAGACAGTTTGGTGGTGGATGCATAGTAAAGCAATGTAAAAACACTTTGGTTTTTGAAGTTAGGCAAAATTTGTGTTGCAATTCAGTGGATGAGTTAAAAACATGTCAGTTCTATCAGACTTACAGGTGATTTACTTTTCTCTTTTTTCAAGTTTGGAATCTGTAGTGAAAATTATTTAGATTAAAAACCATTACTCCCTATGCTCACATGCTTCAGAACAGGCACAGAAAAGACTAGTCAGGAACATAAAGGAAAAATAATTCAATCACTGTAATCCCTCAAGCCCCGGCATCCCTGATAAGGAACAATCAACCAACCTAAAATGGACTTATTCTGTCCAACATGTAATAAAATCTTTTGAATATTGATGTAGCATACAAAACTCTTCTTTAGAGACCAAGTTTGATAAATACAAGGCAGTGCCTATTTATACAAAGTGTGAATCTGATAATTTACTGAGACATGACTCTGGTAAAACTAATATCTTCAAGCGATGTTGGAAAATAAAATGTAACTGACAGACACATCAGAGTAGATGTGGAGTAGGTTCAAACACAAAGTCACACAGAGTACACAGTAAAGACATGTTGGAGTGTGTGTTACCAAGAGCTTGATTTCACATCTTCATCTTGTGTACTTACCTTGAGGTCGCGGTGGACCACGCCCATCTGGTGGCAGTGGAGCACAGCCTCTAGGATCTGCTGAATGCAATGACTACATGCAAACACCAGGGGTCCATGGGTTAGTGACAAGCTACCACTCACTGTCTGGCTGTGTGAGCTCACTTTGACACTCACGGAGACCCTTGGCCATGTTAGCAAGAGGAGGCGGTAGCATGGCAATGTGGCAAACACCCTCCCAAAGACCATAATAATGGGCAATTTGGTGAAATTGACCATTTACTCACTTTTTTCTTTTTGTGTATGTGTATATGTGTTACTGCAGTCACACATACAGGTGCTTGCTGTGACAGATTGAGGAAAGAATTCAATGTAATTATGTCATTGGCTGGCACACAACATGGCCAATTATCTGCCTGAGTCTCAAAACAGAAGTGGTGTTAGCTCTTGGCCAGCAGGAGACCAGACCTGAGAGACTAAGGAGGAAGCTGAAGGAAAGCTTGGTCGCCATCTTTGACTTTGCCTCAGAAACAGGCCATCACTGTTGAACCATCAGCAGGCTTTACTGCTTCTCTGAACTAAAAATTAAATATCTGTACAACAACAACAACTTTGATGTGACATCATCAAAGAAACTGGATTTTCCAGACCCAGTTATTTTAATCACACTTTGTTAAAACAACATTAATTTACTAAGTTAGTAACTGCATCAGCCTGACACACCAGATGTTTTTAAACAGGACCATCTGGGAGAGTGGCCCTTGAAAACAAAAAAACTTGTCAAATGATGGAATAATCTATCAGTCTCCACTTTAGCATTTATGATCATCTCAAGAGGAAAGAAACAACACTGTATCAAAAAATAAAGGGATGCTGACTGAAAACTATCTTAAGGAATAGTGAAGAAATAACTTTCACATCTATACCAGGAATTTAGTCCTGAAGGTTGATTTACAATCAAAATCCTGATTTGATGTTTTCCCTAAGTGAGCCTCAAATAAACCAAAACTTGACTGAATATGTATATGGATAACAATCTGCTTTGAATGCAGTTTTTTTTTTTTTTTATAAAGTAATTGGCATTATGAATCGACTCAATCACTTCAAGATCTAAATGTGATGTTTATCTGAAACTTAAAAGGCTTGCAAAATATCAAAAACTTGTAGCCCCACTTTCTGTTCCTCCTCCTCTCCCAGGTCTCAGACTCTCAGTGGCTGGTTCTCTGCATGATTTGAAGGCTGCTACATGCACTATCTGCGCTGGCATACAGGAGAGGCCGGCCAAAATGAGATCCTCCAGCCCCTCCAGCAAAACGTGACCTACCACCTCCTCTCCAGCCAACCTGCCCACAATGCCCAGGGAGTAGGTAGGAATTTAAAAACTCCTGTCATGGCAGTGTGCAAGGGTGTCTGGTGGAGGGGGGTGGTTTTTAAGGAGGCAGCATTCTGTGAAAGGTTAATTAGTCGACTGATCAGGCAGCGGAGGAGCAAGGCGCGGTGCCGCAGGTGGGCAGGCCTGTGTCTTTTTGCTGTTACTGTTGTCACTTACTAACCTTTAGGTCTCTGTGCACTATGCCATTTATGTGGCAATGATTTACACTTTCTAGAATCTGTTGTATGCAGTGACTGTGGAGGAGAGAGACACCAGGCGAGAAGCAGAAAGGAGAGGAAGAGGGAGAAGAGGTAAATGTCAGGAAACAAAGGAACAAGAATAGGCAGACAGAGTACGCCACAACACACCCAGAACACTTGATTTACAAAGGTTTAAAGGAACAGTTCAATCATGAGCCCATTAGCTAACCTAGCTCTGTCTCAAGTTCCATATAAATCCCTCAAGCAGCCTTAGTTCCCATCTCTTCTACAATTGTCTTATGACTCAGTGTATTTCACTACCTCAAAAATCATACAGTTAGAGGCTCAGGGAGATATGGAACTGAGAGTTGTGAACTAAACAACCTGGCAGCTGGGAACAACTGATTCCACTCAAACATCGATCATGCAAAAGCTGTTTGCAGGAACACACCACCCTAAAATACTATGAAAAATGAACAATCTCTTGTGAACAAAATCAGAGGGTCAGGGATTCATGGCAACTTAATGGTGACTCTAAATTGCCCGTATAGCCTGTGTTGAGAGTGAATGGTTGTTTGTCTCTGTATAGCTCCAAGTGGCCCTGCCATACACTAGCAACCTGTCCAGGGTGTACTCCACCATTGCCCAGAACGTTGGCTTAGATTGGCTCCAGCACCCCACATAACTCTTATGAATAAGCGGTATCAATTGAGTAACAGAGAAGGACCTCAGAAATTTATGGAACTAACCTTGTTAATTTATGGAGATGAAGGATGGGGCTAAATGACAGTGGTTATGATAAAGCCCCTTTCAGGGGCAATATATATTTTTTAATGCCCTCCTCCCACCACACACATATGCGTATTACAGCTATGTAACTGACATACATGTGATTGACAGATGTTCACAAACCTAAATTGAAAAGAAAGGACAACACTGAACTGTTCCTTTAAGCTGTTTAACACAAAGCAATATACAAAGAACACATGCATGGTCATCAAAGCTCTTACAGATCTCAATTTCAGAGTGTCATGTCTGAAAAATCAGTAACACCCACTGAATAATAGTACCCAGAAGCTTGATAATATGAATTAGAATCTGCATAAATGAGCTAGAGCTGCTCTGTCAATTAATAATGAACATTCAAGCTTGATGGAAACAAAAAACTAAAAAGGCTCTTATGAATACTGTGTTGGGATGAATCTGCTTTTCTTTACAAATTCAGCTAAGAACAGGAGAGAAGGTAAAACAAGTCCACAACCAAAAAAAAAAAGGGAGAACAGGAAGGATAGAAGGAGGATTTGGGCCATAAAAGGCATAAAAAAGGCAGAACGAGAGACAACACTTTATAAGTGGATGTATTTTTGTGTTTTACACACTGATGGGTGGGTGGAGGAACTGTTTTGCATTGATATCATTTTGTTGATTGTTCATTGTCTCTGCTTCTGTCTGCCTTTGTGGTGCCAAAAATGGGTTTGACAACACATTTCTTAAGCAAATCAGAGCTGTGAACACATCCCACTGACCTGGCATCAGCTTCACTGTAGTACTCCCTGGCAACAATGTCCTCAAACAACTCACCACCTGTAACACTGGATGAGAAACAAACACCATGAGAAACAAAAACTGGAAGCAAAGGTTTCAGAAAAAACACAGACAGTAATTCCCATGTCTGAAGAGAAAAAGGCATGAAGTTGTTGTAGCACAATTACTTTTCAGAGCACATTGGTCAAAGGATCATTCTTATGCTTAAGACGCTAGGTGGTGAAATCATTCCACAAATACATGCAATTGTCTGGTCATATAAAATAGGAACAGTCATTCATCTGGGAGTGAAGTAACACCAACTGTTTGACTATCTGCAACAGACAAAGTGCAGATAACAGAGCAAATGTTTGATTGATTCAGTGATTCAGTTTGACCTTGTGCAGAAAAAGTTCTCATATGGGATTTAAATAGCTGAGCAAAAAGAGTTCCATACACATCTAAAATAACAAGACTTAAAAACAAGACTGTGCTTGACAAAATATGAAAATGTGGACTTGTATGAAATGTCATCTGTCAAGTGTGACTTCCAAGCGGCTGTTTTTGTGGCAACACACCACAATATCTGTCATGTTTCATTTCTTTTTTTTTTTCCTATTTAGGCAGCAATATACACTACCAGTCAAAAGTTAGGACACACCTTCCTTTTCATTTGAATGACAATGAGAATTGTGTTCCAACTTTTGACTGGTAGTGTATCTATTCTGCTCTTTTCATAATAACCCTCAGTGATGTGATTCATTACCCCCTCCCCCTTCTTGATTGTTAAGTGCTGACACCTCTTTCTGAACACAGAAGGCGACATTCTGTCAGACTTCCGGAGCAGTCCAACCCATTGTAAACAAACTGAACTCTGTGTAAAACTCAGGGGAGTTTCTCTGTCAAACTGTTCAGCACAACTTATATCCAATGTTTTTACTAGAGTTGTTCCAGCACATACAAGTTGTAATTGATACAATTTCTGTAATTGCTAGAGTTCATGCTAACTACACTATTCACTGTAAATCAATTTTGCAGCTTCTTCTGGAGCAGGAAAGAAAAACTTCACTCTGTTAATTCTCACTAGCAGAAAGGTAATGTGTAAAATACACATGGCTAGAATTTGCAGGATTCTGGAGGATGTTGCTAATTTCAACACAATCAACCTTAAATCATCTGCGGACACATCACACAGAGAGCAGGATGGGTTCCCCAGTGCTATGAGGAGGAAATGGGTTGAACTGCAGCAGCTGGAAATGACAGGATAAATTCACAAAGATTTATGCGTGTGCACACACGTGTTTGTGTAAAGTGTGTATTTTAGCTATTGATAGAGATGAAAAATGGAACGAACACTTCACACCCATGGTCCTTAGTCTTGTCTCTTGTTTAATGTGGAGTTTCTGAGTCTGAGAAAGACCACAGTGTGTAGTGCAAGGGCCCTGTGGTGTAGGACTGCATGTTGTTTTCAACATCCAATCAACTTGTATGTAAATTCAAAGACAGACATTTCATTGTGTGTTCTTCGGCGTTGTTGGGGTTCTTGTAACTGATGGTCTTGTGACATTGTCTCCTCACGTGGCTTCATCAGCTTCAATAGTTTATGTTTTATTGAACTTGTTGGTGTGGACCACAAGGAAGGCAAAAACACCTTCCATCTCATCACTTATGATACCTCAGTAGTGGGAAATCTGATTGTCAGCTGAGGTGTGTTAAATAACGTGGATGAATGAGAAGTGAGGCACTTACAGGTCAAAAACCAGATAGTGAAATCCTTCCTCTGATATGCTGTCATGGAGCCGCACTGTGGAGAGGGAGGAGAAGAGAAGGACAGTTACTCCATGATCCCAGATATTCCTCCTTTGCATAGGGCAGCATGCCAGACAACAGCAGAAGGTAACAGAGTAAATTATCAAGAGTTGATTGAAGCAAAACTACTCAAGCAAAATTGCTCAAAAAAAAAAAGGAAAGAAAAAAAAAAAAAAAAGGATGCTGTCTCTCATAAGTTTATGTTTCCCTTATTTCACATTTCAATTACTTCCTGTATTATTTTGTCATTCACGTGTCTTGTCTTACCTCCTTCCTGCGAATGTCTGTCTAATCCTGACTGGTCTCCCTTCCTCATGGATTTGGTCTCTGTGCTTGCCTTCATATGACCCTTTCTGTATTTATTTTATGAGTCATTCCTTCTTGAAGTTACCTCTTTCTAGTTACCTGATATCTGGCTTCTTCCTGGACATATACTATTACCTGTTGTATTTGTTTCCACTCTTAAAACTATTTTTTGGCACTGGAAAGGTAGGAGCTGTGGAATTTTGGAAAAAATCATTTCATGTTTACATTCACATTTCATGCAAGACTACGTTACCTGTGAATGATCTAGATTGAAACATTTGTATCATTTGTAACTGATAAACAAACAAATAAACAAATAAATAAATAAATACATGAGGCTTATCAAAAGAAACATTGTCAGGGATATGCAGTTTCTGAGGCATGTGAAGGAGCTTTATCAATTACTTGGGTGTTTCATAGATATTCATCATCGTCTCTTCATTTCATTTTCAGGTTTATAGATGTGGGTTGTAAACGTGTTGGGGTTGTAGTTATTTCATACCTGTGGTTACTTACTGAGCTTCATGGATTCACTGAATCGAAGGCTTTAGATTCGGTATCTGTGTTAAGTTCTGGTTTAATTTTTCACACCCTGGCCCTCAACCACTCAAGTTAGTAAACATGATTTGTTATAGCTCAGGGCCACCATAGTGCAACTTCAACAGGCAGCACAATGCAATGCTGGGCTGTTAATTTAGGTAGTCTTCCAGTGAGGTAGGACTAAGTTAGGCCAGCATGGAATACCTCATAAACTGCATTCTGTTTTCTAAGTTAGTAAAACGGACCCTGGTAGTAACAACAGAGACCGGTTGTACCCTGTGACCGGGTGTGAGAGTATGGATGTGAAACAGGGGCTTCAGGAAAAAGCTTATTCTGATTCAGCGAGATGAGTGAGGAGATTTAAAAAAAATAAAAATAAAAATAAATAAATAAATAAGGCAGTATCCCAGTGGGGATTCTCCTGTGTCTTTGTTAATTTGTCTCCTGATTATATGGAACATCAATCATTAAGAGTAAAGGCTCACCGCACAATGGTTGGTGGGCAAATGGAATAATAATATGACCAACGCCATCTGTTACAATTCAATCACTGAGTGATGAAAAAGAAATCACTCTTGAAGTGAGAGGTGGTCTCATCAGGTGTAATGAGGCTTTTTGACTCTGCTTCTGTCAACTTGTTTCCTTTGCTCTTAAATATGAGGGTCAATATTAAAATTCTGACTCATTTGATCAGTATTTTCATGGTTCTATGGACCCCATGTGTAAGAGATGCTATCCATTAATAGAGCACCCATGTTGTCTTTTTACTACCCATCTATTAACACGGCATATCTCAAAAAGAAATGACCATGTTGCGCTGAAATTTTCTTTTAGCTTTCTTTTAGTTGTGGTATAAGATGTGTAAACCAAAAGCAAATAGCCTCCTATCATCTTGTGTCATTGACACCCATTCATCTCATTTTCAATAACATACAAGGACTGAGGCTTCTAAAGCAAGGAAGAAAGAGGCGTGTCTCGCTGTATTTGTGCATGTGCTTGAGGGGTGGAAGGAGCAATGAAGATGTGGCCTATTTGTATCCGATGCTGTCTAACCCTAACCCAAGGCAGAGCACAGGATCATTCACACACGAAACATAACAAAATAGCTACAAGCAGAACTTACATGTTTTACACTTAAATTTAACAAATTAATCTCTATGTTCTATGACAATTATGAACTTGCAGTGTTTCTACCAAACCTGCAGGTTAGGGTTAACGTCTTGCCCAAACAGGCAGGGGTTTGACCTTTTTTGTCTGTCTGAGGTGTGGAATTCCTCCAAGTTTGAAAAGACTAATCCTGGTAAGTTTAGGTACAAGTAAATACAAATTTACCCCCTGAAATGTGTTTAACACTCAGATTAGTTATCATATTATCATCAACAGCAACATATGACTGACCACTGTAGGACCTCACAAGAAGATGTCATATTGTGGTCTGGCTTTGTGTTGGCATGGTTGCTCTGCAGCCAAGCAGAACCTCTGACCTCAGTGAAGTGAATGAGGGGTCTTCACTTTTCAGGGAATTTAGAGACCTGGTTTTTCCACTGCTTAAACTACCTGTCTCAGGAAAGATGGAGTCAGCTGATTCTGTCATTGTGTGATGTGGGAAAATGTAAAATAGAGAACTGGCTGGATGTGGCGCCTTGCTAAAAACATCACTTCTAAATACAGTTGATGATCAAATGGCCTTTATGTACAAGAAGAGATGGTTGATTGAAGAATACACTTCTTCTTCACAGTTTTGTGTTGATAGAAATTGTCAAAAGCACTTATGAGGAATTGAGTATAAATATTAAATGTGTGGCTGACCTCTGTGTGTTTTCAGACCCAGCTCTGCACATGACATTGTGCAAGGTGGACTTACATAGACACAGGGAAGACAATGGGAGAACTAGTTACCAATGTTGGGATGCTTGAGCAGGCGGCAGATCCTGGCCTCTCGCTCCAACTTCTGGTGATCTGTTGAATAAAAGAGATAACACATCTGTCAACATCTGTCTGCTGAGTCAGCTTGCAATTCTTCAAACCACAAATTAGTCATAGGGAACCCTTTTCACTGAGAGCAGGAGATGGATTGAAGGAGAGGCTGAAACGCCTCCAGTTACTAATACAGCATGTTAACTATTAAAATTCAAACCTGCATGGTAGGGTATATATATATATATGTTATAAACCAATTCTCTGGTCTACTAAAGCTTTACAGGTTGTTTGTATAAATCCACTTTCACTGCGCTGTAATAAGCTTGGTATTATAACATGATTGGATGACAGAGTGGAGTTTTATCTTATCTACAGGTTATGTAGAGTCTAGGCTCATCTTAGCACTACAGAGTCCCCAGAGTCGGCTCAGTTCAGAGATCCACACAGGCACTTACCAGAGCTCATTCGTTAAAGTTGTGATCTTGCAACCATGGACTCCAGATTTCTCAGAGGATTTATGAGCTCAGTAAGTGATATCCTGATAAGTGTATTGTCTCATTCGTGTCTTCTTCAATACAAGACAATGCTCATTAATTATGTTATTGACAAACTGTGTCACCTCTCATAGTTCCACTTTTCCTAATATGGTTTCTTTTGGTATCCAAAATCTAAGATGGTGAAAGCCAAATTATGAATTGGATGTTTTTTTGGTCTTAAAACTACTATAATATCCTATGGAAATCAACACAAGAGACAAAACACGAGAGCATTAAAAAGTGTTAAAACCAAGTTAAAACATGGAGAACTTGAAACCGACTTTGTGAAACCATTGCCAGAACATCCAAATCATGCATTTGTTCATTCATCTTCTACAACGTATACATTTTGGCTCATGAGGGGTGTGGGAGCCGACCCAGCTCACATTAGGTGAGGGCAGGGTGCCAGTCCATCACAGAGCTCATCCAAATCAAACAACTTGTATTTCTATATAGCGAGGTTGTGTTATTCAACCTAGGTTCTGTATTTGATCATTGTTGATAGGCCTTGCTATTCCTAACCTGCAAGGATGTGGAGTATGTAAATGTTAACTCCTACTTATGGGAAAATGCTCTCTTGGGGAGTGCAATTAATCACTTAATGGTTTCAATCACAGCTGCCACTCCATCACTGTTTCTACTGTTCCATGGTGAGGGAATGCATCTACTTCTTAATGAGATGACATTTTTGGGTAGTGGTTGTCAAGATGAAGTTTATTGAGGAGGCCTTTGCAGGGAGTTCCTATCTGTGCCCAACTCTAAAACAAGAAAAATTCTGACGTTTAGACGAAATCCACAAAATGTAAGGGTTACAGCATGATCTTTTAATAAGATGAGCATCAGATATGAATAATAAGACCAAGCATTTTAGGATATAATGGAGAAGTATTTCAGAGCGGCTCAGAAGTGACATCAGAGGGGTCACTGGGGTCATCTCCAACACACCTGATTTTCTACTCTAATCAAGAGCCTTTGCAGGTGTTGGATTAATGGAGACTAATTTACCCAAGAGACATTTCATAACCAGGTCTTGGTAAAGAAGGTATTATTAAAGATAAAACAACATAAATGTGTTTGACTCATTCATATCAAAGGAGGTTTTGGCACTGTATACGGAGCTGAGGTGACGACTGGACAGGATGGTGTCATCTTAAGATAAAGTGCAGCGATACAGCAAATACATTACTGAGGTTTAAAGTAGATATAATCATGCTCAACCATATTCTGTCTCTTTCATATAGGTTACACATATACAGGTCATACTGAACAAGAAGCAGTGTTGGTGAGTTTACAGTTCAAGTGTTTTTTTGGTTTCTTTCACTGTCAAATGATGAATCCTAATGATAAGGTTTAAGTGAAGCTGCAATGAAACAACAGTTTTATTTGTCATGTAAGCTTCTTGAGTTTAGCTATAGACCAAATACCTGTAAACTATTGAGATTACTGTTAGTTTTACTGTGCTCATAATGATGATTGTAATGAAAACTTGATTTGCATAGCACATTTTAACAAGCAGAGCTTGCAAAGTGTTTTGACATACCAAACAAAGCAGTGAAAAGATTAGATTAGGTGCATATAAGTCAAATACCGTAATAATTCCATAATTAAGTATAAAAAAATAAAAGGACAATAAAAAGTAAGTTATAATAGTTGATCATATAAAAACTAATTAATCTAATTAATAAAATTGTTAATAATGCAGCAATTCATGAGTTTAATTAAGATATGCAGTATTGCCTACAAAGAAAGAAAGAGTTGTATATGTAGAGTTTGGGGTGGAGGAGGCAGAGGTTGTTCATCATTTCAGGGTTTTCCTGTCTGAAACAGTATTTGCTGAAATGGAACTTGCTGCTTATGCAAAGTGCCGCACTGTCAAATATAATGAAGATGAAATGTAGTTCTTAAGTCAAAATAGCATTACAATTATCTGTAAGATGTTAATAGGTCACATTCCTGTGCTGACAAATTAAGAACTGGTTTGACGCACCTTTCAAATTCCTGCTTTGTCAATTTAGGATTTGGTTGTCCAATAAGCAGTGAGTCCAACCTCATCTACCAGTGGAAAGTATTTCTGATCCCTGATAACCTTTTTTGGTTTCAACCAGATGTCATGTCACCTTCCCAGTTGCACCTCGGTTTAAAGGCCTCTAATACTAATCGGACCATTGGGATGTGCCTTTACAGGGGCCTTAATCTTAGTGGTCAACAGGTGAAACTTAACCCCCTCGACCCCCTGCAGGCTGCTAATCTGTGACATAACAGGATTTACAGCATGAGAGTGCCTCGCTCAGCAGCTCCAACCACAGACACTGGCCTTGCTTCCCCACCAATGGTAAGAAGCATGTCTGGGTTTTGAAGTCAAATATTTCCAGCAGCCACATTGTGAAGTAGCACAGGCAAAACTGATTCTGACACACACGAAAACATGAGGTTCACATTCCAATTGATATTGGAGTATAGGTGGACAATCTAATATCAAGTAACATAGAGCCACATTATTTTTAATTACTAAACCAGTTCATGGAATTTCATGTGGGGAGAGTAGCTTCATGATTTATGACGTTTGTGTATTACTAATGTGCTAAATACATATTTAATGACGACCCGTGGGATCTGGGTTTGATTCACAAGTAAAGCAGAACAACAGTGGCTTCATTCTTTCATTTAAATGACAATACTTGTCCTTCATGCAGGTGTCACTGAATATATTATTTTATTTTATATATTTAATTGACAGAGACTTTAATTTAATTGACTTCTGTGCAGAGTTTGCATGTTCTCCTAGTGCCTGCATAGGTTTCCTCCAGGTACTCCTTTTTCCTCCCACTATCCAAAGACACCGCATTTAGGTTAATTGGTGATTCTAAATTGTCTGTAGATCTGAGTGTGAGTGCGAGTGGTTGTTTGTCTCTGTGTGTTGGCCCTGTGATGGACAAGTGACCCGTCCAAGGTGTACCCCGACCTCACCCAATGTGAGCTGGGATTGGCTCCAGCACCCCCCCGCAACACGGACAAGTGGTTTTGAAGATGAATGAATGAATGTTCTTCAGTTTTACTAAGGGTGTTTCCTCTGAAGCTGTAAATCACCAAGGCCATACACTTAAACAGGCTATAATGCTAGTAAGACAACATATCATGTAAAAACAAAGCGTTTTGCTTGCAGCAGTCAGATGACCATACACAAACCATGTATCGGTTATATCAAGTCTTCAATCATATGCCAAAAACAAAGTTTCTAGGGCATTTTGACCCCTTAATGTTTCTCAATCATGAATCCAAGACATTGGTGGGGATTCACTCTGGAGCTGGCCCATTTAGAAAACCCAGATGAGCTCCCGAACATCGTCATCAGGCCCTGCAAAACCAGGACAGCAGCTATTTTCAATGCAGCCAACTAATCAAATAAAATGCCTCCACAGTCCTATAAAACAGCACATCTGGTTCCTGATCCATGGTCTGCAGCTCGAGTCACTTAACAAAAAATAAATCTTCAATGGGCCCACACAGTCATTAGTGTCACAAGGTCATCTCAGAACAAACGCATTATCAGGATATCTTCATATTATTTCACCAAGTAAAGGAAAAATGCAAAAACACTCTTTAAACATTCTTTTCAACTTTTCTGTGCATTTCTCTCATCTTAATTTGAATTGCAATGATAGCAGATTCTGAGCCTGCTGCTCAACACAACATAACCTGTTTGAGCTAATCTTGCTAATAATCAATAAACCTTGTTCTGGATCAGCAGATTAATTAAGTTGCCCAAAACCTGCAAGTGGCTACACTTGGCGACTCAGGTGCGTCAAAGAGATGCTCAGGCAAAGTGATGTAGAAAGCCCCATCACAGTGCAAGTTCACTAACATGTTAAAACTAGTCAAGTAGCAATGAGATGTAACAATATGAAAACCTTTTCTGGCACTGCATGCTCACACAAGCTTTGTGTCCTCTACGGTTCATCGTTACAAACCTGAGCACACCAGCTCATGAATAACATAATAACTTGAGGCATCTAAACAAGTCATGTGCCCAACCTTATTGTACAGACCCACAGATGGGTAGTGGGTCTAACACAGTTCAATTCTGGCACTTGAGCTAACAATCATCATCATCATCATTAGCAATCATAATCATCATTCACCACTGGTGGAGTGGGAGATGCACTGGAGACTCTTAGTTGGAGGTGTAATTGGAAGGACTGTTATAAGAGGCTGCTGTCAAAATGCAATTATCTGTAGCTATGCAATTCTACATATGTGCATTAATGTGTGCATCTTTGTGTGCATGTGTCTATGGATTAGCTGATGGAGCGAGGGCAGTATGGCTCAAGTCAAGGTCAAAATAAGAGACACTTAGAAAATGCATCAACTGTAAGACGATAACATGGGTAGTCACAGCCCTGTGTGTGCATTGCATTTCGCAGGAAGCACGTCTGGTTGCTGTGTCTTTAGACCTCACTGCCTTCCCTCTTAATGATCAGTCTGTTGTCCATGTGTATTAGTCATTGCTCTGCAACCAAGGCTCTAATAATGTTCCACACTGATTTATTTTCAGCCATTTGAACTGAGTTACTAGACAAATTCAGTAGAGGGCCCTTTTTATGTTGCACAGGACAACTTTCTTCTCAATCAAATGAGGTAAAAGCAGGTCATGGCATAATCTGCAAGGCTGAAAGAGTAAAGGTCAAAAAAAGTTCAAGCTCCCAAAACTCATGACTTTGCCCTGTCCCCATGGAATGGTAGGGTTACCTTGGTATCTTGGAGCTACTACGTGACTCACACTGGTGGCATAAACCCACACTAAACTAGAAGAACCTACACCTGACTCATCAGGTGATTTTTTTTTTTTTTAACTCAATGGGTACAATAATAGACCTGTCCTACAGTCACATGTCTACCTTCAACCATTACCTTCTAGGTCTTTATCCAACAAGAGCTGCAGTGCAACTAAGGCTCAGTTGTAGCCAAATCCCTATGGACACTTAAAGCCACAGGGGATATTTCAGCCATCAAACAGCTGGTGTTGCATTTATGGTTTAATAAAAAAAAAAAAATGGAGTGGAATAAAGTTAACAGTGGAAGTAATGTAATGAAATGCAAAGGCAAATTTCTAAAAAAATGACTAGAGCCAAAAGCACATTTTTAAACGCAGCTGAAGGGGTTGTGCTTGGGCTTGGATTGTCAGCTACTGTATTACAGTATTATCAGGGCATCAGTGTGGACAAAAAAACCCAAAAAACAGATGTGAAATGCAAGAGGCTAAAAATAACTCATGTCAGAAAACCACATCACATGCACACACACTAGCTCACAGAGAGATGGACTAATGCTGCAAGAGCAAAGAGCAGATGTGACTAGGATTCAGGCTGTGTGTGTGCTTGGACTGTGAGGGAAGAGGGGAGTGGGGTGATGGGAATCAAAAACCTCATCACAACTGAGAGGTTGGAAAGCAGATCACCAAAAAACTACAAATGAGCTCTAACATTTCTGTGGCACTTGTAAAAGTGTGAAGCAATTTCTCATATCCAATTATCATTGGTTTCGTTGTTCTGTCATTTTATTCCAACAAATCAGCTGATTTGGTTTTTAGTCCATGTTTGGGCTAGTTTAAGCCCAAACCTTACTATAACCTTACTTACTATATGTTTTGTTTCTGTATATAACTTGAGACTGCTACACAAGTAAAAATACAAAACGTCTTCATTGGAAAATGTCTTGACAAATAAATTGTATCTATATATTTAACATGCCCTTTCACGTTATTTGTGTGATTTTTGCAAAACTCACACTTGGTTTTCTGGTATAGTTTGTTTATTTTTAGCCACCTAAAGCAATGGTACAATCTATGTACGGTAGCAAATGCATATTTGCACATTGTATAACCGGAAACTAATTACAGTTGACTGAACAACTGTTCTCTTGTTGAAGGGGAAGTGTGGTCAGTCTCACACCTGTTTTAAATGAAAGGTTTGATTGAACCAAATGCCCGGATATTTGTTATCAGTCAATATGTTTACATGGCACCTAAAAAGAACCAAATTAGTCCGACTAAAACTGGATTTTTAAAGTACATGTAAACATGTTAGCTTGACTGACAAAAGAGCATAGGAGGTCAGACAAAAGAAGCAGAACAGAAAGTATGATATGTACAAATTTGCCAGTTTACATCTGAGTTGCAAACTTGCTAGATGACCGGTCTTTTTTTCTTTTCACCACTGTTATGGTCTGTGACGTCATAGGTCAATCACAAGTCAAAGTCAAAGTCACAAGTCAAAAATGTGCATATCGCCACCTATTGTAGCGGAGGCGACATGATTTCAACAAATAAATCAATTTCACTCCTGTGCATATATATTGGGACAAGGACAGAAGGGCAGATTTTAACATTAGTAGCACAAAGTCCTGGCAGACAAGTGACTAAACGCTTTACATTGAAATTCAGAGTAGTGGACAGACTGGATTGGAAATCAGGATTTCCAAAATGCATGAATGTAATATTGGCTTTGGCTGTATGCAGAATCTTGTAATTTCTGTAGTCTTTGATTTGCTTTCTAAAAGGTATTTAATACGCATAGCCAGATTGCCCATCCAACATGTGTGTGCTCATGGCCCATGTGGCCTGCACAACATTTTATGTGGCCTGAAAGAGCTTAAAGTTTTAATTGTCTTAAAATAAATAAGTCAAGTGTGCATTGACCATAAACCACTTTTCCCACAATACATACAGATTATGTTACCCGTGAAGTGGCAGCATTCCAACACTAGATTGCAGTGTATCCAAATCAATGCGATTTTCAACAATTGGAATTGAGAAATACAAATTATCCAAAAATGTCCAAGAAGAGAAAAATTGATGCAGATGGAAGGCTGTTTCATGAAAGTCGGGAAGGTGAATGCATGTTTGTGCTTCCAGGAGAAAAGCCAGTATGTCTTCTGTGCTATGCGGCGGAGTACAAGCTACGTCAGCATTTTGACACCAAACACGGAGCTGAATATGCCAGGCAAAGTTAGCTTTCCAGAAAAACAACAAACTGTTACAATTGCTGGTTGTACCATTATTCTGCCCCTCTCAACCGTGACAAAAAAGTTCAGAACAAAATTAATGTCAACTGGTGTTGGATATTTTTCTTTATTCACTTGGATAGTTTGATTGTTGATTGATGGAATAATGTGGGTTTATTAACCTAACAAATTAAACTGATTTATGTTATAATAACAGAGCAACTAGCAAATATATATATTTTTTTACATTCATGCAAATGTATGTGTAATATTTGTAAAATAAGTAATAAATTCTGAGTTATTTAACATTGAGGATTTAACATTTAATATACATTACATTTGGTTACATTTACAGTTACATGTGGCCCTTTCAGGGCAACAATTATGCTGATGTGGCCCTCGATGTAAATTAGTTTGACATCCCTGGCTTAGGTTGTTCATGTGATGAAACTAATGTCGCGTAAACAGGAAGAGGACAGGCCAGCTGTGAATAGGAGAGTTGGAGGAGGGGATGAGCCAGCTGGGTTTCTGTGTTGGCTGTTTTATCCAGGGTCAAGGAAATGCACAATGAGCAAAGCTCCTTTTGTCTCTTTAATGATGTCTGAATTTTACCATACTCACACAACCTTTATTTATTGGCTGCTGCCTGAGTGAGACTCAGACCAAGAGCAGGCTGATAGAGATAAGGTGTCAAACTGTTTTAACAGCTCATCATTTCTCTTTCACCTCTGGGTGCCACACACCTCATCACCACTGAGCAGGGGAGATGAGGTATCATAACTGCAGCTGCAATGTGGCTCTGTCTGAAGGACTGGAGGCTCTGTTGTTCTAAAACACCACAGTGTTAAGCTTCTTGTATGTATGGTGATGGGCTACCAATAACATTTTGTTCATTTGTCCATTTTAAAATTGGGCTGTTTTTGTTGCACATCATTATTAAAGAAACTTGATCATTTTAAATGCACCATGTCATTTGGGAATTATGCCAGTTATATTTTTGACTCACAATTGCAATTGGAAAACTTACGATTGAAACAAATTTCATTGTTTTGTTCTATTTTTAGTCCACCAAGCAGTGCTATATGTCTGCAAGGCAGAGTCAGAGAGAAACCATATTTGGAGGAGAAGTTGGACTTGTTGGAGCACGTTGAAGCAAGTCAGGGAGAGAGAGGAGGAATGACCATAGTTTGGCTTTGAACTGAGGTCACTGCAGTTAGAAGAAAGCATTTGTTCTCTGAGTATGATTATGGTTAACCTCCTAACCCTAACACTAAATGTATTGGAACAGATAAAATGGGCAAGTTGAAAGATATAGCCAGTTCATGGTGTTGCCTTGGCTCTAAATTCCCCAAATCTGAACATGTCTGATCCATTGAGGCTCCATCTCACAACTTTCAGGACTTAATGGAACTGCTGCTAATGTCTTGGTCCAGCTTTAATGGTCTAGAAGAGTCCAGACCGGGACAGGAAAACGGCATGTTAACTAAGTGTTTGTATCCATGTAAATCATTTTAGGTAGTACAAGCACCTGAGTTTGTGTGTTGTTTTCTCCACGGTACTTGAGAAGTGTTTTTGTACCATCTACACCTTAATCTCTCAGTCTGCCATCCTGTCATGAATGATGTACATTGCAGGTCTACACATGCCTAAACAGCAGCCATAGGACTACTACTTTAAAAGGTAAACAGCTGGGGACTGCATGCTGCATTTTATCTGGCCAAACTGATGACATCATGCATTCCTTACTGTCACAATTTGCCTACAAGCTGCAGTTATTGAGGGTTTTAGGAATTATAGTTTTATAATAGTTTCTTAAATTAAGCATTTTCTATCATATTTACATTTGTAGTCAATGCACCACATTTGGTGTCTGGCATTTCTGAGGAGGCCTGGATCACCGATCATGCCACAGCAGACAAATCCTGTAAACACTGTATAGACTTTGCTCCGTTTTTATGTGGAACACCCAGAGGAAACATATGGCAGCATGGAACCTGTCTATCAAACCCCAGGCATATATGGCTCTGAGAACATCCCCTGCTGGTGACCTTTATTTACCAACACCCACACACTCTTGCATGTCTCACTTTCATCTTTTACCTCCAGTTTTACTTTTTTCCCCTCACACATTCATCATTTAAGGCTTTCATAATTTTTTCTTGTTATCTCCATTCCTTTCTGTACCCGTCATCTCACAAACAACAGGCAGCAACACATCAGACATTACTGAACTGACACTGATATGCAATGGAGTGCATCATATTTAATTTCATTTAAAAATAGCTGCTTAGGTATCAATAAGCAGGAAGTTGAAGGACAAAGGAAAGTAACACTATTGTATGTAGATACAGAGACTTGCCAGAAGAGCCTTAAATCTTCATTCTATCGATTGACTATCAAGGGCAACTCTACTTGTTTAAAAAAAAAAAAAAAAAAAAAATTCCTATACAACAACATACAAAAGGACAGCCACAATAATAAAACTGTAAAAAACAAAAGCAATCATAAATAAGAATTCAATGAATGAAAGAATAAAGAGCATCTGCTTGTCCCTTAATGGGAAAACAAAACAGTGCATGTTCACCATTTACTTTCTCTACATCAATGCACGCCATGTATATAGATTCTGTTAGGTACACCCATAATAAACTGTGTGCTGCGCAACATTGAGAGATATCCACAATACAGGTCTCTGCAGAAAAGCGTTATCGAACTACCTATTAAACCCCCCACACTGCTTCCCTGCTACCACCAACATTTCTCCACAAATTCATGAAAGTTTTATTGACACATAATAAAAAATATTTCTGATGTTGTGATGAATGCCATTAAGTCCTTTTAGGACTATGATTCACTCAAATCTTCCTTTCCACTCAGAAACGTATCATTGAGCAAAAGATTGCAAGGAGCACTGGTTACTTTGAACCCAACACAACTGTGATATCAGGTTGAGCTATACTGCTCAAAGTAAAGCTGTTTTTTTTTTTTACTCTAGCGTTGCTTGAGTGCTGCAGAAACACTTGCCATTCCCTCCCCCTTCAACCAATTGACTGTTTGCTTATATCCTCCCAGTCTGGTTGAACGCATACAAAACACAGGCTCTCTGTTGGATATATAATTTATATTTCATCCCTGCTGACCACCAGAGGTGGTGCTTTAAGTACTGAATATTCCTCTTTGCGCATGCACTGTTCGAGTATTTATACACTCACCTAATTCCTCCCGGGAGGGACTAGATATATTCTTAGTTCTTTGCAGTTTACTCTGTTCTGCTTATTAACTTCCTGCCGGTGACGATGGTGTTCGCATATCCTTCTCCCAGCATACAATTTAGTTGCTCGAGCTGATGTTCTTCGAGCTGCATGCGCGCTGCCTCCCCCCAGCATACGGCTCGCTTTTTGTTAATTTTAACGTCAGCGCTCCAATTAGTTAAGTTAATCTGTTAATTGAACCCTGATTGGGTAAGGGCCACAGTGCAGGGGCTTCTTTTCTTTTTGTATCCGCTTGTGCTGCTGATTAATTTTTGTGTTTGGGCTTCTGCTGGTATAGGAAGCATACGCGCTCCCTCCCTTCAGCATACGGCTCCCACACTTGGCCCGTCCATAGTGTTCACGCTCAGGTTGTCCAAGGAGTGATCACTGATCGTTACTGGGTCCATTGCCTGGTACAAGCGGTGTACAAGCCCCCTTCACCCAGTGCAAGGCCCCTATAGGATAGGAAATGCCCCTCTACAAACAGAGGATGGCCACAACCTCTGTCCCCTGTGCGTTGGCCCTGAGCACCTGTGGGATGCACTTTCCGACAATCCCTGCATGAACTGCAGCTATTTACCTTGGGCGGAAAGGACTGCAAGACTGGCAGAGGTGGAACATCCAAAAGATGGGTGTGACCTCCCCCAGCCAACCTCCGGACTGTCTGAGACGCTCTAAGCGTCGAGCAGTGGCTGCGGCAGCCAAAGCCCCCAGGAAGAAAGGGAAGGCTGATGATAGCAGGCTTTCGTCTAAGGTGGAGCAGCTGTCTGCTGAGGGCCCAGATGAGGTCCATGCTCTTGGCTCGCGAGCCTTATGCTCGCTTGGAAGTTGAGGTAACACCCTTTCCTCCAATGCCAGTGCTGATACCTGAGGAGGATACACTCTCCCTGGCGGCTTGAGCTACCCACTTTCATGATTACGGAGAAGAGCAGAGGGAGGGTGGTTCCCAAGCATCTGAGCAGGGTTCCCACTCCTCAGCTGTTCAGTGGCCAAAATGGAGGACAGCTCCATGTGTGCTATCATGCGCATGGCCCTACAGCGGCTGCATATGGATGTAACACAGCAGGCGGAAGCAGCACCAGCAAGTGCCTTCTTCAGGCACAGGCCGGCCCCCACTGCCTTTGCTATCCCCCACTCAGAGGACTACCTGAAGGAGTTGCAGGTCTGTTGGAGGAACACTAAAGCCTGCTCCTGCCTCTCTGCAGATGGGCAGACCCTGACAGCCATGCATGATGCAGTGAGAGTTGGCCTGGATTGCATGCCATCTGTTGAGCCCACAATTGCTGCATTGAAGTGTCCCCGGATGAAGCTCTGCGAAGGGATGCTAGGTGCCATCGACCCCAGTGTCGGATTACAGACAATCTCCTCACAAGGGCCTATGATGCTGGAGCATGTGCTGGTCGCATGGGGAATCTCATGTTGGCCCTCTCAGCTTCACTGCAGGAGGGAAATGTGACTGCTGAGTCCATCACTTTGTGTGATGCCTCACTGGAAGCGTTCGGCCTTATGTCCAGACTGATTGGATGAATGATGACCATTCGGGTTCAAGCTCGTCGCCAGGTTTGGCTTTCACAGTCAAACTTGACAGAGGCAGTTAGAAGAACATGCTCAGGGGTGTCCCTATGGGCTGCGCTCCGTCTTGCAGGGAGACTCTCACGACAGATGCCTGCCCCTCAGGATGGGGTGCAGTGTGGCAGAGCAGGGCAGCCCATGGGCGGTGGTCCATGGGAGACAGGGGTGCACGTATCAATGTGTTGGAGCTGCGGGCAGTTCACCTAGCTCTCAGGCACTTCCTTCCAAACCTAAGGGGCAAGCATGTCCTCGTGCGGACAGACAACACATCAGCTGTGAATCATATAAATCATCAAGGGGACCAAGTCTCCACAGCTGCTGAAAGTGACGAAACATCTCCTCACCTGGGCAGCTCCCTGCCTGCTCAGCCTTCGGGAAATGTATCTCCCGGGAGAGCGGAACCGTCTGGCAGACTTTCTCTCCTGCCAGAAACCTCCAGCAGGAGAGTGGCACCTCCACCCAGAGGTAGTGCACACTATCTTGAACCTCGTCGGCAGAGCGGAGGCGGACCTCTTGGCTTTAGAAGTGTCGACCCCCTGCCCTCTGTGGTTCTCCTTGGCCGAGATGACGAAACCTCTAGGCTAGGACACACTGGCTCACCCTTGGCCAGACGGCCTTCTGTATGCCTTCCCACCACTTCCTCTGATTCGACCAGTACTCCACAGGTTCCTGCTTGTGGCCCCCTTCTGGTCAGGGAGGAACTGATTCCCTCTACTGCATGGACTCTGTTGCAGGTGCGCCATGGCGCCTTCCCGATAGGAGACATCTCCTGCCCCAACTGGCGGGGTAAATCTGGCACCCCGATCCACGACGTCTCCAACTGTGTGTCTGGTGGCTGGAGGGCCCGAGCCGCTGCTGAGCTTCTGTGCAGACCCTGTCAGAAGCACCATAATGAATGCAAGAGCACCATCCACTCATCTCCCATATAAGAATAAATGGAGACTGTTTTCCGACTGGTGTACGAGTCGTGATGAGAACTCTGTGTGCTGCTCTGTGCCAACTGTCCTTGACTTCCTCCTGGATGAGGGTCGATCGCCTTCGACGCTCAAAATGTATGTGGCAGCAATATCCTTTCGACATGTAAGGGTTGACAACCGCACAGTACGGAGCCACAGCCTTGTGTCCCTCTTCTTGAAGGGGGCTCAGAGATTGCATCCTCCGAGGGTCACGAGAACTCCACTGGCTGGCTGGCTGGCTGCACCACCAATTGAGCCCTTGGCACAAGCGGAGTTGAAGTGGATTACCTGTACGACTGCATTCCTCCTGGCCATTTCCTCTGCAAAGCATGTCAGTGAGCTGCATGCCCTGTCAGTCAGTGATTTGTGCCTAAGGTGGAATTCAGATGGCTCAGGGGTCACTCTGTGGCCGAACACAGCGTTCCTTCCTCAGGTGCTGTCCCTGTCTGTCTTAATCAGCAAATTCGGCTTGCGCAGTACAACCCTCCTCCAGGAGATGGAGGGGACAAACCTGAACTATTGTGCCCAGTGAGGGCCCTGAGGGCTTACATTACAGCGACTGCATGCATTAGGAGATCTGAGCAGCTCTTTCTCTGTTATAGTGGCCCTAACAGGGATTGCGCTCTCTCCAAACAGTGCTTGTCCCACTGAATTGTCGATGTCATCACCCACGCATATCGGGCAAGTCTCCTGTCTCCTCATCTGGTGTGCAGTGCCACTCTCTCAGGAGTTCTTGCTACATCATGGGCTGCCCTGAGGGGAATGTCCCTGGAGGACATTTATGCCACAGCTTTGTGGGCATCACAACAGTTAAAATGTAACTATGTTGCAGAAATGTTCTATGAATCCCGAATGACCGCCAGAGCTCTCTGTCACTCAGAATCCTCATGTGCTCGCAAGAAGATTCTGTAGGAAACAATCCTCAGGTCACACCGGAAGATATGTTCTCCTCCGGGTCATCCAGAGGTCACAGGTGACTTTGTTGGTATAAATAGTCAAACTGCGCATGTGCAAAGGGGAATATTCCGTGCTTAAAGCACCGTCATTCGGGATTCATAGAACCGTAGTTACATTCGTAACTTTCGTTCTATGCCAAAGCTAGGATTGCTCTGATGACATAACCTGTGTAAAAGGAAAAAAAAAAAAAAGCAAAGCATTAATTCCTGCTCTAGTGACAGTCTCCAAGTTATTACTTCAGCTACTAAGCAGTTCTGCAAGAGTTCAAAGTGTACATTCAACAACGCAGTGGGTCAGACTGAACTTCTTGCCCCAGAACAAGGTCCTCAACTGGATGTGGATAGACCTGCCACATTCTTCCACAATCTCTTCACTATGTTGTTCGTTGAAGATGTTGTGCTACAAGCATGAGTCATCCTCAGCTGAGAAAACAGTTTGTTCAATGAGACAACTCGTTGGCTCACACTATCAACTGCACACAATGATAACTCTGTCACAAATCTTCATAGAATTTAATCCCCATCTAACCTGCTCTAGGATTTGTAAAACATTACTGAGTACTTAGAGATATCAGAGGTGCGTAATAAATGTATCGTTTTCTACATTGTGCAAGCAAATCACATTCAGTAAAACCTTTAACAGATGGATTACCTCTTATAGGGGGAGCGTAGATTCTAAGAGATTAATTTATGGCACCATCCCCCAAGTTTGTGTGTGTTCATGACACACACGCACACACACACACACACCAAATTTACATTAGAACAGAGTCTAATCTGATTCATTCTATGGGACTAAAGATGAAAGCGATCACACTCTCAGCCTGAGAGTAAGTGTGTATCTGTGTCAGAGGGACATGCAGCAATGGACCATGGGGTGGACTTGAACCCAAGCTGCTGTAAGCCAAAATGGTAAACCTTCTACCAAAATTGTTTTTGATTGTTCTAGTCTTGACAGGTAAATTAATGGGGACATTCCACTTCAGGGAGGTCCCGATTTGGGGTCCAGATAAACCTGTGGTGAGGCCTAGTTTGTAAATTAAGAAAAGGAAATGGAAAAATCTGTACCTACAATGATGGCACAGTTTGAAATGTTATTCAAACTCACACTGAGAGACCACCACTTCCTCCTCCCAACCCCCAGCTGTCATGTCTGCAGAACCCTGCCCTAGAAGGCTTTTAGGCAGATGTAAGACTGAGGGCAAACAAAGGCAGGATAGGACATAATCAAGAGTGGTGGTGAGCGAGGAGGAGGTGTGCCAGTATCTGGCTGTGATATAGCGACAGCAACATGAGACTGGGATTATAAACCCTGGATTACACAGACAAGCACACAAAAACACAAATCTACTGTGGGATTTGGCCCCAGGGCAGATATTCACTCAATTTGTCCTGAAATAGACCATGTTCAGCGGCTCAGCATGTCAGTTAGGGCTGGGTGAGCTAAAATACTGTCTAGGTATCAGGTGCATTTATGACCCATTCATTACAACACAATATAAAAATATAACAGAAAATATAACAAAAATATAACAAATTAAAAATCTTTGTACAGTTTTTTGATTTAGCTTAAAGGCTGCTTCTTGTGTTTAGAACTGCTGGGTTACTGCTGCGGCTACTGCTGCAATGATTTGATCACACTAAACTAAAAAGAAAGAAAGCCATTCATTCCAACCTCACTGGACTCACCATTGATGCAACAATACCAGCGAATATGTATTTTTATTCCGCATGGTCTACTTCGCATAGTTCCTCCATTACCTATAATGTAATTCTACCAACAATATGGAGGAAGATATTATACATTTCTGTAGTCATTCCCGTCTCCTCCAAATATAATATCTTCTAGTTAAAAAAAAAAAAAAAAAACAAGATTCACATCTGAAGAGGGCAACATGGCCTTTGCTTAGGATAGCAACTTCTGGTCAGATTAGTAACAAGTAAACTAGTACTGCTGGGAAGAATGGTGACAAAAATTCAAACCCTCCTGCTACCATACTAGCTGTTAGAAATTAGCTTTGAGAACTTGAGCTACAGAAAAATACTGCACTTTCCTTCCAACACAACTTGTTCTTCACCATTAGTGGTGTGTAGTCTGGTGGCACTTTTACTGCAACCAGCAATTTGGAACAACATTAAATATGTGTGGATGTTGTAGATGTACACCACACATTTTTGATAATTAGCTTTTCCACTGGTGGAGGAGAGTTTACAGAACGAAACTCTTCACACTG
This sequence comes from Echeneis naucrates, assembly GCF_900963305.1. Lineage (NCBI taxonomy): Eukaryota > Metazoa > Chordata > Actinopteri > Carangiformes > Echeneidae > Echeneis > Echeneis naucrates. Next base: position 12,655,342 of record NC_042528.1, on the reverse strand, counting down.
TACAAACTGTTGGAGTAATGGGTATATTTGAATGCAATGAGATGCATGCAGGTCGTATCATGAAGTATCAAGTGTCTTCCAGATACACAACACGAAAGAGAATACTGACATACACATCCATATTTTTTCTCCTCTTGTAGATCATTGAGTCAATTTATAGAAGTGAGTCACCCTCGAGTGGGGGCGTTAAATCTCAGCAGTGGTGCAACACATTCTCAATTATTCTTCATTGGAGCCAATGTGATCACACATGCGAGTCATAAGACTCAGATCTAATGGAAGGAGAACAAAACTGTATTTCATATATGAATGCAAATACCAGCATCACAGCAGCTATGAGAGAGGCCATGGCCAAGCATTCAAAATCAATCAGTACTGATACTAATTTATTCAACAACACTGGATCTTCCTGCTGATCTAAAAAGATGAGGATAGTTTCTTTCCTTTTTCTCTTTCATTGTTTTTTAATATACTTAGGTCGGAGACAACACAGAGACATGGACCAGAAATTTACATTCAACACAGAATAACACCATTCACACATCAAGAAACAACAAACTTTACAGAATATGATTACGGCCATGTGAGTGGAAAAAAAATATCAATTCAGAGTTTTGAATTAATTAATTTATTCATTTTCTAACGCTCATCTGTTTCCGAGTCACGGGTGTGCTGGAGCCAATCCCATCTCACATTGGGTGAGGATGGAGTACACCCTGGACAGGTCACCAATCCATCGCAGGGCCAACATACAGAGTGAGACAACCACTCAGACTCACACCTATGGGCAATTTAGAGTCACAAATTAACCCAAAAATAAACACATGAAATCCTTGGCCTCTTCCATTGCCTTCCTCAGCCACACTAACCTCATTCAAGAAAGAAATCTAAAACAAAACATGATTGTGATCAGAAGACTGCGGAGCACAACCTTATTTTTTCACTTTTTCTTATTGGAGTCCTGGTAGCTTGTCAAGGTAAAATCACTCTCTGAGATGATTCTGTGTCTGTGGCCTGGTTGTGATCGAGTCCGCTCGACGTTAGCTTTAGTTTCTTTACCTATGGGAGAGTTGTTTTCTTTTGCTCTAAGCTGCGAGTCTCCTTCCAGAGAGGTAGACAGGACGCAAATTCATATCTGCCCCAACATTTGTCATTTTACCAAAAGTAAATTTTAGACCAGTGTGAGTTATACTTTCTTTTTATATTATCATCATCTCTGTCCAACGTGAATTGTGAAATAAATTGGGATAAAAATGGATTTCATTTTAAACAATACCTGATTTGGAGGACTGTAAATAACTGAGTGAAACTGAATATCCTTTTGATTGATGTAAACAAAAAAAATAAACAAACAAACAGGGTGGCATTCACAGCAAATGAGACTGGAATACAAATAAATACAAATAAAGTAGATGCACGGTCAATATTATAGTATTCATCATCAGGCCATGTAAAAAAAAAAAAAAAAAACAAAAAAAAACCACAACAAATCTTATATGTGTTCTAAGAAATCATGTGGCACACACTGGCAGAATACCAGCTCTAACATGTTGCCACAGCATAGTGTTTACTTCAAACCAGATACAACATTGAAATTAAACTTATGCTATCAATAGATGTTACGAAAAGTGCTCACCTTATAATCACAGTAATGGAAAAATGCATGCCCAACTACTTCCTATCTACTAACTACTGTAACTAACTAGTACACCTCCTACCAGAGGCCAGGTTCACCAGCTGCATCATTAAGTTTCATGATCTGTAAAAAAAGCTGATGTGAGAAGTGAGATTGCCACATAGTTTGAGTGAATCTGGCAAATACCTGCAGAACTTCTCCAGATCAGTTCATCTCTTTCACAGTCCCTCATACTAACCTGTATACAAAATTTCTCACTGTATTACCAACACTTATATACTGAAACCCTGACTGGAGGTTGTTTAATCTCCTCCAGCCCTTAACCTCCAGAGTGAGACAATCATTTGATTGACAATGTTTTTATAAAGACGAAAGGAGATATTAACTCGATTAAGGACATAGCCATGGAGCAGCCATTGCAAAGTACTGGGAGGCTTTAGATTGATAATCTCTCAAACAACCATATGGCCAAAACACTCTACAAAGGCCTAGGAAGAATGACAGAAGTCACCTCCTGAGGATTTTTAAGGTCTGGTGCAACCAATTTACCTTGCAGTGATGCTGCAAGAGGCTCCTGTGATATTAAAAAAGAAAAAAAGAAAAAGAAAAAAAATCAAACACACAAACAACAACACAGTCATCGCTTGTGGTTGTGGTTGCTTCAAAAAGGCAATTTATTTGAATTTTGTATGTTATGCTGCTGTGACAGTTGTTTTTCAATAAACTTTTAAGATTGGGAATTTCCTTTGATTAATTTCAGATACATTTTGAACATGCATAAATATATCCATTAATCTCAAATATCCAAAATTAAATATTTTATTGGAGACCCAATGTACTTCCAAGCACCCACTACTACATTGAAAAACTGTCAACACCACTGGCTGATCTAATGCTATTTTAAGGATCTCCATAAGTAAGGCAGTGCAAAAATGAAACACCAGCTGTCACTCAGATCATTGAAATTTGGGCAGTTAAGCTAAAGTTCAACACAAAATTGGTGTGCAGGCACTCTTGGGGTTGAGTAGTCTAAGTCTATAACTTATGCACTCTGGACTATATTTACATTACTTTTTTTTTTTTGGCCCTACTTGACTGTCATTTTATCATTATCACTGCCACTTTATATTTTTTCTATTACTTCTACTCCTTATTTCTATTCTTGTAATTTGTTCTACACCTGTGGTTGCTGATGCAGGGTTAGGGTTAGGGTTAGGGCTGCAACGAATTTTCCATCCATGGGATAAATAAAGTACGCTTAATCTTAAACTTAATATGGGCATAATGAGTCCAGACTAGGAGGCTGCCAGGTCGCCTATGGACTAGATGGAACATTTAGTGCATTACAATGCCATTGTCCATGTCAAATGAAGGCTGAAAATGTCCCAAAATTAAGTGAGTGTGTTGGTATCTGCATCAGACCTTTTAGAGCTACCAATACCTGACTCCTGACACAACTTTGCTGGGCCAAAAAAAGTCTACTTTCACAGAGCTACCACCCACACACTGGTTATTTGTGATTGGCTGACATCACCACCGCTCTCCAAGGCTAAAACACTCAACTCTAACATTAACTCTGTTTTTAATCCATCATACTTTCACTTTCACAAAACCTCCCTCATGGAAGTGTGGATCCAAAATACATCATTAACCTCTATAAGTAAGAGATTTTTTTACTTCCCAATTCCCCTTCCCCCTCTCCACAAGATTTTGAATGCACTTGCTTTATAGTAGAATTTGCCACAAGTGCGTCATGATGTTTTCCTTATGCTGAAAGCCAGTCAGTAATTTGCTCCCTCTTTTGATGGATCTAAAACCTAATACAGCACAACCTAATGGGGATATTTTTCATAATATTAATTTCTACTCTTTGATTATTTTTAACCCAATTGTTCAGCATTTATAGATCTTCCATCCTACTACTACTACTATTACTACTACTACATAGACAGGATTATCGACCAAAAGACTTTTACCATAATGCAAAATGGAGATAGCACTTACCCAGGTATGATTCTGGACGTGAGGGATTTATAAAGATGTGTCTGCCATGGCAGCATTATATACTGTGGCAACACCGTCAACACGCAGGTCCCAAGTAAAGAAAAATGGTTGTGGTAGATATAAAATAAAAAAAAAAAAAAAACAAAAAAAAAAAAACAGCTTGTATTGAAATCTATTTGAGAAGAGCCCTACTTTTCAACAGAGAAAGCACCCAGTAGGTCTATTTTTTTTTAAACCAACCTTTCCACCATCCCACTCTGTTTATCTTTCATTCAGGGTTGCACATGAGCATGAATAACTGAAACAAACTCACTGACCACTTATTGAAGCACCATAAGATGGTCTATGCTTGAGCCAATAGAAGACATGGTACACATCAGGATGCTACTGCCTCCTCTCTCTTTAAATATATTACAAAGAAAATTAGGAAACTCAGTTGCTCTTTCATACAATTTCATTAAACATTTATCAAGAAGGTAATTTAAAATCTATAATTTAGATTTGCATTTATACTAACCTTATACAAAGTGTGACAGTGTGTCGAAACAATATGTTGAAACCCTGTCACAAAGAACCCAGCAACTCCTGTCAGTTATGAAGAAATTGTACAAGATGAAAAGTTAAGGAACAAATAAACTAATCTCTTCCACCATGTTAATATTAACACAATTGGATAAAAACAGCTGGGATGGGCTGCAGTGTAGAGGTTTAGGTTCCATGTTTTTCAGAATGACAGATTGGTTATGTCTCCCCAGAGCCTCTTTCAGAGCCAGGAAAAAAAGCTGTTGCTGTAGCTGTTATTAAAAAAAATAAACAAATGTATGATGGTATGACAGAAAGAAAATATGTTGAAAAGAGGGGAGGTCAGGAAGGAGAGAGATAAAACCCTTGAGGGATTCAGGTATTTACTCTATTACCCACAAAGTATGTATGTATGCATGCATAACTGTAAGTAACTGGCATAAAAATTCAAAGTTCAGGTGTCAGTTCCATGATGAACAATGACCTCCTACTTCTCATTTACAGAGTGAGGAGATAAGAGATGGGCAGAGAATGAGGGAAAGGATTGGATTTCCAGGGAGCCACAGGGCGCCACTGAGGCACTGACCTTGTAATCTCAGAGCTAGGCAGAGTGGTTTATTAAGGCAGAAGAGAGCACCTCTGGAAAATGCTGTCCCTAGATTGGAGCACCCAGTCTCGGTCTAGCAGACACAGAAGCCCTAATTGAAGCAGGGAGCTTGTCTCTCAAGTGGCTGGCCAACTTGGTTAAATGAGGATTTAGAGTAAAGCCCACTGGGAATAGTCAAATTTATCTCCACGTTTCAAAGTGGCAGCAGGATCTGGCACTTCAGTAGAGACACCAATGAAAAAGGAGTAAAAAGGGTTCTGGGATTCAGGAAAGTAGAGGCATAGTAAGCAATATGACTCCTATGTTACAATTACCCTATGATTCTTGGAGAATTGGCCTCACATACACATACATATTTTTCCCATGCAAAAAAGCAGAGATCCAATCCAGAGGCCATCAGAGACTCAAGACAGCTGCATATTGACACCAAGTCTCACTGTAGAGAGAGAAGGTCTACTCCTCGCAAAAGAGGCAAATGGATTCATGCTAAAAATGTCAGTTTGTTCATGTAACTGCAATTCATGCAATTATTTGGATTTTATCACTATGGCCGTGGTGATTTCCATTGGTATTAATTCATGTTAGGCTGTGTACCACAGCCACCAGCTACAGTCTCTCAGACGAAAGCAGAAGCAAAGTGGGTCTGCTTTGTTTCAGTCAAACCAGGAGCCTTAATTTTGTTAAGGCCCCTGGTTTGACTTTTGTTAAAGTTGTGAGTATATGTGGGATTTTTAACATGGGATAAGCATAGGTGAAAGGTGAAATGAAGAGACCTTTGCTCTCTCTCACTCTACAGGCTGACTTTATCAAGGATTTGAGTTGTGAGAGACTGAGCTGCTAATCCATATAAATCCATCCAGTGTTATTATTCCACCAAAGAGACGATGCAGTTTATATAGATGAGCTGCCTCCTGTAGTCAACAAATCAGATTAGCACCCACTAATGTACATCACAATCAGTGTTTTAATGCACTATTCAGGTTTGTTGAGATCCATTTCACAAGAGAAGCAAGCAGGCTCAAAACCTACATACACTAGACCACATATGGTCAATGTGTGAAATTAAGGATTATGTTGAAAAGATTCATACCATAGCGCCATCTGCGCTCTGTATTCACCTGTACACTATTTTAATGCATCTGAGCAGTAAATTCACAGATTTAATTTACATGTGTCCATGAGTCCATTAAAACGTGATGTTAACAAGCTGCTTCTAAGATCTTGACTTTAACATATCATCTGAGGAAATCATATTACAACAGATTAGTTACAAATAAAAACTGAGCTGTTATTTCACATATCTTTATTTCTGAAATTATCACTGTCAGAGAAAGTAAGCTTTGATTGACTATTTCCCTTTTTTTTTTTTCTTTGTAGACAGCACAGCCTGTTTGGGAACAAGCTGCTGCTCAACTTCACTGCCTCTCAGTGCAAGCGTATATACAGAGAGGGCAGGAAATTGTCTTTGAAGAAGCAAAATTTGTTCCAATAAGTTTGTAGCATTATCATTGGTTGAATTTCTCTGGTTAAAGTTTTGAGAATGGTTTGTGTCAGAACAACAACTAACTATGATCAGTCAGTTCTCACTGTTGTGCTCCAGCCATTTATAAAATCCAACTGTCCATCTTCTAAATATTACATGCTCTTCACTCCTTGTGTAGAGCAGTAAAGGGGGGCAGTGGTTAGTATTGTTGTCTCACACAAATTACCCAGGGAATGGTTGGACTTCTTGTCCTCAATTCTTTCATTAGAATAAACTAGAATTATATTCCACTTATTGCCATTTTTTAAAGTAATTCTGGAATAAATCTCTCTTGCTACGTGATTGACTGATTGGGAAATTAGTTGGGCACTGATGTTAATATCTTTTGCCAGGGACAGGGGAGTCCTTCACTCCTGCTGACAGTTGCTCTATTACATGACAGCCTGATTTCTGTTTTTCATGCTCCCTCGCCTCAGTCTAATGAGCTATTTTTAGCAGATCATGAGCAGCTGTGCATCAGTTAGAAGAAGAGACAGTGTGTGATAAATGATTGCAAATATAAAAACATATTCTTCCACTTCACTCAGTAAAATACAGTTAATATGGTGTGTTGTATTTCCACTTTGGAATGTAAGAAGCCTCACAGCTCAGTCAGTCAGGGGTCAGTGAGGTTTTATGGCTATGTAGAAATCAATTCACTTACAGAATTGGAGAGCATTGGTGGGGAGGAAAAAAAAGATATACACCTGTTCCCTGGAAGAAAAAAAAAAAAAGATATACACCTGTTCCCTGGAAGAAGAAAAAAAAAAAAAAAAAAAAAAAAAACACACACACACACACACACGTACATTTGTCATGGCATGAATATCTACAGCAAATAACAATCTGAACTTGTCGGGAAATCTCCTCTCTTTCGTTCCTTTTCCTCTGCTAAATCTATGTGGAAGTAGCATTCTGAATTTTGAGTGGAATCACACTCCTAGCATGAATGTTGACATACATTTTCTGTCCATTTTGCAACTAATTGCTTTGCCTCCATTGATAACAGCACTATTGATCCTATTGATTGGTCCAATAAATATGAGATAAATATAAATATATATGCCTGGCGACATTTAACCTCATTATTTAACTCAGTTTAAAGTGAAATATAAAACCTGCCAATACATCTGATTTTATTATTTATTTCATGAGGCATTTAGCTGCTTTCAAGTTATTAAAATTCAGAGACCACATGAGTGACTACCATTAATTTTCAGCTCGCAATACAGTTAAGGTGACAAATACAAATTACCTAAAATGTGCTGCGCTGCTGTTGCTACATGGAGGGATTTTTCATTAATGAATGATGTAATGGTGTAAAACATTAAATTCAATTAAGCAGGGTCTTTGACACAAGCAAATGGGGTCAGCAGACACACCATGAGCAGGAAGAGATTTTTTAAGTTGTGACATACACAGGGACTTTCTCTTAGACTCTGCAAAGTCATCACTTATGTTTGTGTCAACAGAGCCCGTGTGAACAGGTCACTGGTGATGCAAGTCATAGGCCATATGGGTGAGCCAGGACCTGAGGGATGAGCTGTGGATCCAGTGACAAGATGCATTCAAATACCATGTGGACTGGATGCACAGTTGGTCTATGTAATGCCTCTTTTCCTCTTTATAAAATGACACACAGAGACACACCCACACAATATAGCTCCCCTGATCCTTCTCTTTCATGTCTAGTACTGGCTGTTGTGTTGAGCCCCTGACAGCGACTGCTAAACCAACCACTGGCATGGCATCTCACCTCTTAGATGGCTTTATTTAGAAGCACATGCATGCGTGTGTGCGTTTTCGATATTGCTCAACCATTCTCAATACAAAGCAGGGGGTCAAGCAGTCAGGTCATTGCATCCCTGGTGCTGCTCTTAAAGCTGGCATAAATAGCGGTAATCCCCCAACATCTTTGAGCTATTGTTTGCACATGTAATGTAATGTGTGTATGTTTGTGTGCCTAAACACAATACTAGCAAGAACTTGTCACTGCTGTATGAAATGTACAGAAATGTCAGAATCATTCACTTGGGCGATTAACAGCAACAAGACTGTAATGTACTTAAATGCCTACTGTATATTACCCCAAAAGACTATATTTAGTTTTCTATCTCTTGTGTTACCATGGGAATGAAGAGTTCACTGTGTGCCTCGGGTATTTTCCAGAAGCAAAAAATAAATAAAAAAATAAATTTAAAAAAATACACACGACAGAATAGCTGGCTTCAGAACCAAAGCCAGCTTTTCCACAGCCTGGTGGGTTTGTCAAGCAATCATTTCCACTCTATCAAGTCCAAGCATCTCTAGATCTGCATTTTACCACTGCCCTAGTTTTCCCTTTCATTCAGGCTTGTGCTGTTAGCAAAGACAAGCTTTCAGTTCAGTACATCCGGGTGGGTTTTTGATTACAAGTTATGGAACTGTGCCTTGATCTGGGCTTTTATGTTAAAATTAGGGGGGACGGCTAATACTTGCATACCATAAAAAAATAAAATTAAATAAAAATATAACTGAACTCTTTCCTATTATGTTATTAAAATCAATTCAGGAAAAAAATCCTGTTTTGAGAAACACCACAACAAATCTTATCTCACCATTTACAACAAAAGCTGCTATTGAAAAGTAACGGCCTTTTCAGTAAATGCAGTCCATTTGTATGACACTATAAAGCTATGAGTTTTGTTGGAATTTGTAAGGAGCAAACCAATTTCTCTTCCCTAGTACAGGCACACACTGACCACTTAGTTTTTGATTTGGAATTTTTTTTATGCAAAAGGCAGACTATGGTCGATTTGTGAAGACTCCTGGGCCATTTGGAACTGTCAAGAGCTTCATCTGTGATTTGTGTTAGATCAGTCTTCAATGGAAAGTCGTTGGTTCTGAGGGCGTACCTAAGCCGGTCAATACAACCTGTGCCCCATCTACATATCAGTGGCCTATTTCTTATATCCCACTTGGAGGGCTGACCTTGTATTGTGCTTGAACTTTAATGTATTCTGACAGTATGGCTCAAATAATGTGTCATCACAGCACACTACAACTCAGTAGGTGCAACATATCTTATCAAATCACATCCCTGATGTACAAACAGACACATTTGGAGACTACCATATGGGCAGATGCATTCCTGCTGTCAAAACAGATCAACCTCAACACAGATTCTCACCAACAGATGAGAATGTACAGTCCCCTCCAAAAGTATTGGAACAGCAAGTTCAATTCCTTTGTTTTTGTTGTATACTGAAGAAATTTGGGTTTCAGATAAAATGATGAATATGACGCAAAAGTTCATAATTCCAGCTTTCATTTGTGGTTTTTACATCTAGATGTGTTAAACGACCCAGGAAAGATGACCTTTTCTTTGAACCCACCCACTTTTCAAGTGAGCAAAAGTATTGGAACATGTGACTGATGGGTGTTTCTAGTTGCTCAGTTGTTGCCTTTTAGATCGATTGCAGAGACATTAAATAGTTCTTGTTTTTGGCCTTGGGTTTCACCTGTGAAAACTGCATTTTCTGTTAAGCATACATGAAAACCAGAGAGCTGTCTATGGGAGAAAAGCAAACCATTTTGGTCCTGAGAGAAAAGGGAAAATCAATCAGAGCTAATACACAAACATTGGGCATAGTCACTACAACAGTTTGGAATGTTCTGAATAAGAAAGAAACTACTGGTGTACTGAGCAACAAACTTCGAACAGGTCGGCCCAGGGTAGCAACAGCAGTTGATGACAGAAACATTGTGAGAGCTGTGAAGATAAACCAAAAAACAACAGTCACAATCCACTGTTTGAAGAAGACTTCGAGAGAAGGAATATAGAGGCCATACCACTCATCAGGAAACCACTCATCAGCAAAAAGAATATGAAGGCCAGATTGGATTTTGCAAAGAAGTACAGAGATCAGCCACAAAAGTTTTGGTACAAAGTTTTATGGACTGATGAGACCAAGATTAACCTCTACCGCAGTGATGGAAAGGCCAAAGTATGGAGAAAGAAAGGATCTGCTTATGATCCAAAACATACAAGCTCATCTGTGAAACATGGTGGAGGTAGTGTCATGGCTTGGGCTTGCATGGCTGCTTCTGGAACGGGCTCACTAGTCTTTATTGATGATGTAACTCATGATGGTAGCAGCAGAATGAATTCTGATGTCTACAAAACTATTTTGTCTGGCAATTTACAGAAAAATGCATCCAAACTAATCAGGAGAAGCTTCATCATGCAACAAGACAATGACCCAAAGGACACTGCCAACACACCAAGGGACTTCATCAGGGGGAAAAAGTGGAAGGTCTTGGACTGGCCAAGTCAATCACCGGACCTTAACCCAATAGAACATGCATTTTACCTCCTGAAGAGGAGACTGAAGGGAGAAACAACTGAAAGAGGCTGCAGTAAAGGCCTGGAACAGCATTTCTAATGAAGAATGCAACAGCCTGGTGAAGTCAATGGGTCACAGGCTCGATGCAGTCATTGCAAGTAAGGGTTATGCCACCAAATATTAAATGTTATTCACTTTAAGTTAATTTAATAATGTCTGCCCTGTTCCAATACTTTTGGAGGGGACTGTAATTAGTCTCATGATAAATTTGATCGCAAGTTTTTAAATGCAGCTGCAGGAACGTACTCTATACCAGACAGCACTTTGGTGTGAGGCCAAGGTTTTCAGCCACATTAAGGTTCCAATGAGATGGAACTTACTGTTTAGGATTTCTCATCACACAGCAGTGGTGGTCGTGCTGGCAGTGACTCCGGGATTTCCCCGCTCTGAATGTGACCTTCAGTTCAGTGTGCCTTCTCCATTACCCATCAGCCAGACTCACAGTACACTACAACAGCGTTCCCCAACCCCTGGGCCGGGCCACACAGAAAGAATAAATAACTTATATTATTTATTATCAGAATCTGAACTATGTTTTATTTTGAAAAATGACCGGATTCTCTCCGTTACATCCATCTTTGACTCACTCTTGATGCATGTCAAGATGCTTGTCCTAAAACCACAAGTTAGCGAAATGATTAAAAAAAGTTTCTTTGTGAAGGGGAAAAGGCCCAGTAAGGAGACAGAAGAGCCGGTGACTTCCATGAAAAAGAAAGCTGCATTTAGGTTCAGGGTAGGGGACAGAGTGGATGTTACTCATGTTCTGTTGTTGGCGTGATGTTACGAGGACGCTGCTAATAAAGTTGCATACGAGTGCACAGTGGATTCACGTTTATTATTATTATATTTATTATTTTTATGCCAATTGTATCATTTCATTTTGTTGCATTTATCTGCCACACATTAAAGGCTGCTCCGTAGAAATACTGTCTTACATTAAACCGGCCTGTGGCGCAAAAAAGGTTGGGGACTGCTTTTAACTTCAATATCGTAAGATTTTTAAAATGTAAAAATTTACAGTAATTTTAACCCTTTCAAAAGAACAATTTATATATATATATATATATATATATGTGTGTGTGTGTGTGTGTGTGTGTGTGTGTGTAATGTAAAATGCTAATAGTTCATTATACTGCTCCTTTCTTTATCATTCAAATTTCATTAATTGAATGAAACAAAAATTACACAAACAAGCAGGAAGTGTTAATCAGTGCCCACAAGTCAAGTGCCCACCTTAAAACTCACTTTGAATGAAAGAAATGTATTTAATGAAATAGCTTTTCAGATTTATTTCAAATCAAAGAAGTCTAAAAGGCCTGAAGAGCTGTGACTGACAGACTGTACAAACCAATCAAGCTATAGTACAGTGCAGGTCAGATTTAGCCCTCACTCCTCTTCAGTTCCACCTTCTCCAAACGTTGTTCCAAGATTGCGACATAACTACAACCTGGACTCTTTAAAACAACGGTTCATAAACCGATGGGCATCACAGGTTGCCAATTGTTTCACATATGCATTAAATTTTGGGTTGAAGCGAGCATGTGGTTTACAGGGCACCTTCTTTCTCTCCTCAAAATACCTTGGGCTCATTTGGGGCCTAGGCTGTTATTGTTAATTTTGTTCATTTCTATGAAAATGAAATCCAGGTTCCAAAAAAATTGGAGCTCTTACCTCACTGCACTTCTGTGGATCAAGATTTAGTTTTTTTTTTCTTTTGTCTTGAAAAGTCAGCCTTATCCTTTTACAAATACTAGAGCAGCAATGGTGACAAATAGTCATGCGCACACATGCACCCGCGCCTCTACTTGTCTTCCCATTTCACTCAATTTCTTTTTCAGGTGAGGTAGGCTTGGCTTCGGTGTTGGCATTTGGCCAAAACAATCCAAGCATGGAATCAACCATGGCCTCCCTTTCTATAAACAACTGCCCTATTCTTTGTCCTGTCTTGCCTTTCATTGCTCCTCTCTGAAGCTACAGAACCAATGATTACAGCTTGGAATCAAACTAGTCATTTGGGCTTCTATTGTGTCAGTGAGACCAAAAGATGGATGAGGGATCCCCAACTGTAGACATGTTGAGAACTTGTGTAAAGCAATACCATGCAATAACATGACAGAGTATTGAGGAATATATAATATAATATATATATATACACAAATAATATTGACCAGCCGGCCGGCCTGACCAGGTCAATGTTGCCGGGAAAGGGAAAGTCTGGAGCTCCCTGCTGAAGTTGCTGCCCCCGTGACCTGACGTCAGATAAGCGGATGAAGCTGGATAGATGGATGGAGATGGACGGACACACACACACGCACGCACGCTGAGTTTTTAAAGCTTTCCACTTAAGTGGCGGGTAATGCTTTCATTAAATGGATGGTGCGACAAAACACAAAAAATGAACTGATTTCTTTAGATGTGTATTGGAAAAAATAAAGGTAGTAACTTGTTTTCCATTCTAGTCTTTGTTTCACTGTCACACCTTTCTTTTATAAAAACCACATTTTATTCCCCTTTTGGTTGTGTTTGTGAAGCTATAAATAACTGAGGAAAAACCCCCTGCCTCCCTCATGAGCTACCACATCTGCTGCCACTCACCCTCACTGTGTGCTCCATCAACCCCATCTCCGTTTCTGTGTTACTGTGTTGGGCAGCCCATTAGGATCTTATGGAGGTTAGGGTTAGGGTTAGGGGAGTAATCAGTGGGACAGTGAGAGCTGTTGTGAGTGCTGTACAGTTAATGATGTTGAGAACATAAAAGGTGAGGAGAAGGGAATAAGAGAATCTGTATTAATCTCTGCATGAAAGACACCAGAGAAAGAACAAAAGAATTTTTCGTAATTTTGCCACCATGCTGCCTTCACTACCTCGTATTTTCATGTGAATACCAACTCTGAGTCATGTGCAGCTCATCAGCAATCAGGGGCTTTAGTTAATATCAGACAATGAGTCACAAAAAGAGCCGTTGTCCTCCTTCATGTTGATACTCACTTTGATGAGCGCAATCATGAAAAAGCGGGAGCAAATGCAAAGTGTGAAAGCAGAAGTGAATTCACAGCTAGACGAGTAAGATGTGGTTTGCATCTGAAAACCTACTATTACCAACATGACTTGAATAAAAATGAAAGCATGAGAAAAAAAAAGTACTGTACAAAAAAAGGAAGTTGGTTAAAGGATGACGTGGCAAAAATAAAAAAGGAAGCATTTTAAACAAAGATATCGTCCTACAGAGACAGGAGCTCACTACCAACAGAGTTAACAAAACAAAGTGTGATAGCAGCTTAACATGAGCTTAACCCTACGTTGCAGTTCATGTACTCACCCCTGGCTGACAGCTTCTTGGTATTGATTATTTTGGCAGCATACTCCTGCCCTGTGGAAATCTTCATGCACCTCCTGACAACAGAGAAAGCCCCTCTGCACACACACACACACAAAAAAAAAAAGGTAGTCAGTGATGGTGTGGGTTTTTTATTTTTTATTTTTTTTGGTTTTGTTTGTTGCTTTTTTTTTTTTTTTTAAATCAACAAAGACATGAGCATTTCTTTTTTAACTGTGCTGAAGCAACAATGTTTCAGTCACAGCTCTCAGCTCTTCCAATCTGATCTCCTGTGACTCAAAGACTTTTTACAAACAAAAAATATTGTATCTAAGCTTGAGAGTGGAAACAGCAGTTCAAGAAAACCCAATTGTAATGAAGGGTTCTTGTTCAGCTCACTGAAGTTTGTTCACTGCCACAAACATGTAGATATTTAACAGATCCAGTGTTGTTGTGAGTGTGGTAGAGAAGCTTTAGAACAAAAGGGTGAGTGAAAGTGGAGTTGTAATGTTTTTTGCTTTATATACATTTGGGATTATCTTCCTGTGCTTGGTTGCCCTTTTTGTCCATTTGCCACTGTTATTGGAGCTGATTTCATTAGTGTCCAGTATATTTCAGGAGGACTGCATCTGTCAGAACTGATGAAACAACAATGCAAAACACACAAACCCATTCTTAATGATAGCTTAAGAGAAATATTGGATTTTTGTGTGATCTATTAACAATGGTCCAGTGGTTAGCATTCTTTTTCCACGATGAAGTTTGGGTTCAATCACCAGGCTTTTGTGTGGAGTCTGCATCTGGTCCTTGTGGTACTCAAGTTGTATCCCACAGTTCAAAGGCATACAGGTTAGGTGATTGGTGGATCTTAATTGCCTGTGAAAGTGAGCCTGACTGTTAGCATCTCTATATGTTAGTCATGTGGTAATTTGGCAATATGTCCAGGATGTTCCCTGCCCTCACCCAAAGTCAGCTAGGATTGGCTCCTGTTGGCAGGCTTTTATGTCACTACATTTATCGGTTTCCTATTTATTCATAAACCACTACAGATTTGTCTATTTACTCTAATGAATCTGATATCACAGAAACTCGGAAACAATTCAAGGAGGGTGCATTAAAGTTACTAAAGGCAGTTGTTACATTGCAGACAGGGAAAAGCATAGCTCTGTAAACCTAGTGACCGATAAGTTACACTACTGTCTTCCTTAATAACTCTTAAAGGAGACAATGTGAGTGCTCACTTTGCATTTCTACAGCCCCCTTGAAAAGGCTTAGAATTACTATGTTGATGCCATTACAAGAGTAACACATTCAGTAAACCCAGATGTCTTTGGATCCATTATTTGAACTTGGGGAACTTATGGAATATAAGCTTGGAACTTGCATTACATATAAGTTCCAAACCTGTTCTCTAGGCACATGAACTAGGTGAAGAGCAATATTTAATTTACTACCTAGTCATTTAAGCACTTTGCGAAACAGCTAAACATTCTATCCTGGTACAATGATGTATACCAGTCTCTCGCATCCTCACACTTGACTATTTTCATGCTTCAATACAAACCTAAGAACCGCTGTCTGATATATCCACTAGCAGGTACCATGATAATCCATGTAATTAACTTCACCTGTCAGGTGAATGTGTGTTAGCGTAGCCATATTTTCATTTCCAAAAAAGAGGACTTGAGATACTAAAATAATACATGAAGTTTACTCAAATGCTTAATCGTCCAGTGAAAAACTGTGAAACCTGGACATTTTCATGAATTTTATGAAATTTCATGAAATTTATAAAACCCCCTGGACACCCCGGACAGGACATGAAAAGTGGACAAAAGTGGGCGATCAGTGTTTGGTTGATCTGTGCTTTTCGCCATAAGAATGAACAAGATTATTTAACAGAAATCCGAGTAGAACCTAGCTGTGGACCAAATCGTTTGCTGCTTCGTTTGCACATTTGGGGCGCATTTTAAAAATGACAGAAATATGAAGGCAGGGTTGTGCGTTTGAATCACAGACAGGCCACTGAGGAATTTCAACCTTTCCCTGTCTGCACAAAGGGGCGGAAACGTCAACAAACTAAATTATCTAGAAGCACATTTAGTGTATTACACACACTCACTCACTCATGCTTTCAGCCGACAGAGCCTGACCGACCTGCTCTGCTTATGACACTCACCAAATTCCACACAAATGTCTGCTTGTTTTTACTCGCCTGGCATTCATCCAGAGGTCCATATCAGCTGGAGCTAACTGTCTGTCATAGTACTTATACAGTTCATAAGCACACCCCAAACACACTTAATGCTGCCTCCCAACTAAATTTCAAACATTTCGGCTTGTTACTCCAAACATTATTTAAATAATAATAATGGTGTGTGTGCCCGTGTGTCGGTGGGGTCAAAGGGACTCCGATAAATACAAAGCCATTCATAAATACCAATAAGGACGCTGACAGGTTGGATATTCAGCGTCTTGGGGATATGAACCAAAAAACAGCGGCGGCTGGATCTGCTTTTTCTTCCATTTGACTGCTCATTTGGATTTAGCGTGTCTAAAAGAAGGAAAGAAACTTACTTCCCCAGCTCCTCGTACAGTTGATACTCATCAGTGAACCTGGTGCAGGTCGTTGAAGCCATGTTACGGTGCGCAGCGGAAATTGACTCGGGAACCTGAACGTCGCTTTAATACTCTCCACAAATCCACAAGTCCAAGTCCCAAAGTGCCACTTGTCGCTTTTCTAGCGGGGTGGGGCGAGCAAAGCCAGAGTTTGCGGGATTGTGGAGACGACTCCTGGCTTAGGTGGAAGCTCAGTGTGGCCGCTCCCGGTACCTGCTCGCAGAACCCGGGTAGTCCTGGAGTTTACAGGAACGGGTTGACCTGCTGTGGCTGTTCCTGCGTCGATACTTGGATTATTTCCCCGCCGTCAATAAATTGCTCGTGCACAACGGAACGTATCCGGTTGGCGGATTTCAAAGCAAAACTCCCCTACTGACAAGTAATTGAGCCACCTCGACATAAGGCAAAAATAAATAAAAGAAAATCTCATTAGAGTTCCTTTGACAACTTTTCACGCTATTTTCAAAGGAATAAAAATATGTGAGGAATGAGTCACTATACACATTGCCACCCGTTTTGTCAGGAATAAAATGATTTGAAATGCTCAGAGTGTTTATTTCATTGTTGCTGTTATTACTTTAAGTTCTGCGATCCTTGTGTGATGTTCGAGCGGAGACCATATTGAAACGCAAATGTTTGGTGGTGATTTTTCGACTGCTTTTGGAGTTTAGACATCTTGGTGTAGCATCTAATTTTGACACTATGTGCATGTGTATTCGTGTATTCGTTTATTAACTGATTTTTAGCCGATATTTTTTGGGCAGAGGTTTGCTGGGTGGTAAACTTTAGCCTTGTATTTTATTTTGGAAGTAAAATAACCAGAGGTCCGGCACGTTCAGCATCCGCTTTATTTACGGTGACTAAACTGAATTTCTTCTGAACACTTCCCTGTTTGAAAAGCTGCACAAGGCTTCCATCTAGAGGCAGAAAGTGGAAGCTAAACTGCGGGAAGAGGAGCAGAAATTAAAACCCCACGTCCAGAAACAGAAACTGAGAGGATTATCAGGGAAAACCTCCATCCTGGTCACCACCTTTTGAGATCGCTGCGCACAGGAGTGTCAAAAGCAAGACTAACACCCTAAAAAACAGCTTTCACCGCTGGGCTGGAAACTTGCAGTAACACCCACATTCCAAACCAATCCAGATAAAAAGTGCTATATTGGACTGATAAAAGAAATAACACTCCTCGGACAATTGCAGTAACAATACCGTGGTCATGCTGCTCTTTCATCCATATTTTTATATTTACCATCATTTATTCACTGTTGGAGTTTGTTGTGTAATTATCTTGTTGAAATTTTTCTATCAGTAGCAACAAGGTAACATGGACTATTTTCTTTCTAAATTATAGTATAAACTCGGTTTTTAGGCTTTTGTGTTGTGTAAATGAAAATGCCAAATTCTCCTACAGTAAAATGTTTGTTTTACTTGTTTTCAACAGAGCCATCTTACACTCATGTCTGCAAGTGTAAGTCACAAATTAGCCTGAAGTAACCAAGAGAAAATGCAAATGCCACACAAAGAACAAAGACCACCAGTTCAAACCAAGTGTCAACCCATTGTGACGACACTTGTCAGTTTGAGAGATTCTGTTTTGAAGCCTCCAGTTTATAATTTGGATGTTGGCCATCCTGTTTAAAAAATATCAATAATATTAAAATGCATATTACTGTCCAAAGACATAAGTTTAGTTGGTCCAACTGGCCCAATGACAGCTGGGATTAGGTACATGGATTAACTGTGTAGATCATAGACGAGTGGATACACATGTAACAGACTGATAGGTGTCCATGACTGCATGGAAGATGAAAGATTTTGGATTCACCAAAACACCAAATAATGGAATATCTTTTGGGAGAATTGGGCTTATTCTCCATCAGAGTTCAAAGACCAAGAGAATGAAACGCATTTAGATTTTCCTTTAATTTGTTAACTGTCTATATCTGGGAAAGACACAACTGTATGTTATCATATCTGTTATTGTCGGACTGTTAACAATATCGTCAAAGCTGATTTTAACAGTGTCACACACAGTGAAATAATTTCTCCCAGCATTTACTTTAAATGTCAAAAGTAAAAGCTGCAAAACAGGCCACTGAAAGTGTTATGATATGTGTATTGGAATGCACCATCATCTAAATCATCTAAATGCATCACCTGAAAATACCTCCAGTGGTGAGAGGAACTCTGACAAGAAGAAAAGCAGAACTGTCATGTCACAGAAACACATGAATATCAATAGAGCAAAAAGAGACAGTACAGTACTTGAGTAAATATACTTATTTATTTTCTACCAAAAATGGTCTCTGCTGTCAGAAGTGAATGTCCTTGATCTAACAGACTAGTTTCTGAGAACACACTTACACACTTACTGGGTCAGTAATTAGCAGGAAGCTCCTGGCTAATCAAAGTAATTAGGTCATGGTGTATCTATCTCCAACTCGATTTCTTTATAATATCTTTGGGCAAAACAATGAAGAACAAATAAACCTTTTATATGAACTATTTACAAGCCTCAAAAAATCTGAAATCTTCCTCATACAGAGCCTACTGACATCAGATGACACCAGAGCAAGGTTAACATTGCGCGATTATTCTTGACTGTTTCTCTATTAATCCCCACTTAGTCCATAATCTGGTCTAATAGACCTGCAAGGAAGTTCATTCATTCATCTTCCACCGCTTATCCATTTCTAGGTCACGGCTGCTGCTGGAACCAATCCCAGCTCGCATTGGGCAAGAGTGGGGTACACCTTGAACAGGTCACCAGTCCATTGCAGGGCCAACATACAAAGACAGACAGAGATAAACAACCACTCACATTCAAACTCATATAGTGTGATTTAGAGGCACCAATTAATCTAAACATGCCTGTCTTTGGATGGTGGGAAGTTGGCAGTGAGGGAAATAATGGTTGAGGACATCTGACAGACACTGGATGTCAGGACCTGGTCTTTTGTACTGACAGAGCGGATTGCTGATGAGAACTGGGTGAGCATAGTAGACCAGTAGACCAGGCAGATCTGACAGAGTGTGAGGGGTGAAAGGGAGGAGGAGACAGGAAAAAAAACAAAAAGTGGAAAACAGCTGTCATTCAGCAGATATTGTGACATGTATAGTAAAGAAATATGCAACAACACAATTAATTATTTACTTTGACTATGAGAGACACTGAGTCCATCTCATCCGTAAGAGATACACAATACCAAACTTCAGTTATAATAGTACCACGGCAGAAAAAAATTGTTTTTCCTGTTTCAACATTACATTTCAATCCCAAATTCAATGCAGTGGGTCATTACGTAGAACATACGATGGATCGGAAAATAGACAGTCAAATTAGCAATCCGACAGTAAATTAATATACATATTATACAGCAGGCTATGCAGGTGTGTGTGTGGGTGTGTGTGTGTGTGTGTGTGTGTGTGTGTATTTGACATGCTCAACACTTATTTAGTTGTTTAAAATGATTTTATCAAAAATACAAATTCAATGTAGGATCAGATGAATGTGAAAGGGACGTCTTTCACTCTATTGCACGGGTGTCAAACTCGGGCCCGCGGGCCAAATCTGGCAAATATAATCTGATTATATTTGGCCCGCGAGATCATACCAAATATGTATTAGAGCTGGCCCACCATTATATAGTGCATACACCGCAAATACTATAAGTCCCAAATTGCTTTGCGTCTGCGCGTCAGCCGAGACCGTTAAGCATCCGCTCCTTTTCTGTTAACAATATATAGAATCCATTCTACCAGGCACATCGGACAAACTTATCTCACCCGCCGTCTTGCCTAGTGGACAGTTTGCTGAAAAACTCAGCGTACCCAGCGCCGAGATTACCCGGCGATTTGCCGATTTTGAAGCCCAGAAACGCAGATTTGGACTGCTCAGTATTCCGTTTTCGGTTGACGTGGAAAGTGCAACAGCCAACCTCCAAATGGAGCTGACTGAACTCCAGTGTAGTGACACGCTCAAGTCAAAGAAAGAGACTGTGGGTGCTGCACAGTTCCCATAGTTCTCCCATAGTTCTCACAGTTCTCGAACCAATGTGCATCAGAGTAAGTCAGAGAAAACTGGGCTTGAATGAATGTTGTCTTCATATTTTTTCTATACAAGGTATGAATTTTCATTGAAGGAAATTATTATTACTTTTGGTTGTTTTGTTCTTGACCTGTTAAAAAAGATTTACATTAAATAGGAACTTGAAAGGCTACAGCTGGAGAGAGACATAATAAGAAATGAATATAACTGATATGTTTTATTTCAAATTTAATTTCTCATGTGTTAATAATATGAAGCTTTGGTTGTTCCAGATTCAATGTTTATGCAAAACTAAAGTTGTTTCCACATGAAAAGGTTCAACATTACATATCTGGAGGGAAGGGAAAAGATGCACAGTTGGAGTCCATTTTTCTATAAATATTGAGTTTGGCCCGCAACTTTGTCCCAGTTTTTGATTTTGGCCCACAGTGAATTTGAGTTTGACGCCCCTGCTCTATTGGATAAGAAACTGTTTTCATGATTTGCCAGATGAGAAAGGCCTTAACACAATGAGAGAATGTCTTCCATGTGCTGACACAAACACAGTGAGAAATGCTGATGCGTGTCAGGAAAGTATAATCTGCTGCAAAAACTGCACTAAGAATTGTGAGACTGATGTTTCATATGAGCTAACTGCATTAAAGTGGCTGAGAAAACTACATAACCCATCATTCTGGAGTGACTCCTAACACTCGGGCTTCATACGTGCAGTTTATATTTACATTTTTCTATCTTTATCTAAATGCAGGTACACTGATACAGTTTCATTCA
This sequence comes from Echeneis naucrates, assembly GCF_900963305.1. NCBI lineage: Eukaryota > Metazoa > Chordata > Actinopteri > Carangiformes > Echeneidae > Echeneis > Echeneis naucrates. The sequence continues at coordinate 12,633,912 of NC_042528.1, read as the reverse complement.
TCCTTGTTCTATCAGTTATCACAGATATATGCTCAATATTTATAAATATAGAGCATTTTTATGGCATTCATAAGGATTGCTTTCTCTATAAAAAAGCAGAATATCCAATGTTAACTCTGTGTGGGTCTGTATCGTAACACGTGTATGTGTGTGTGGGTGTGGTTCACATTCTGGGTGTGCACAGTTCAGCATTAGTAATCATGAGCTCTCATTCTGTTCTCTGCACACTGAGATGATTCATGAGGAACCATGAATGCTGCATTCTGTTGGAGAATAGTAACGAAGGTGTCTGTGTCTTTGCATCAGCACTATCACTATGACAATGAACTATTTTTAGACTGAAAAGAAGTAGATCCTAAAACTGGCAGCAGCTGCCCCCTACTGACTGCACACAGACATTAAAACGCCACACCTTCCCTCTCCAGAGAGGGAGTTTCTGCCAGAACCAGGTTCAGTTCTTCAGCGTCAAATATGAAAACCCAATTGTTGGATGATTGATAGAAGTAGTAATTCATCATCATTGTTATTATTGTTGATGGCTGCTACAGCCGTAACATCATGTATACCTGCTTAATATTGTGTGCCCTGATCCTGTCTAGACTTCTTAAGGTGAGCTGTAGTACCTGAACCAAGACATTAGCAGCAGATCTTAGAACTCCCAGAAGTTGTTAGGTGGCGCCTCCATGGATCAGAATTGTTGGTCCGATTGGACTGACATTTGAGGAATTTGGATCCAAGTCAATGACTTGAACTGGTCGTTGTTCCTGATATTGGAGAATATTGTTTCTTTGAAGGGCTGGACTGGGTCTGAACCACGTTGATGCTGTGTGTCAAAGTAACATTCACATGAATGAAAGAACCAAGGTTTTCCAGCAGGACATTCACCAAAGCATCATATGGTCTCCACCAGCTTGTCTTCTTCTGATAATTCACTCTGGTGCCATGTCTTCCCAAGGTAAGGCACACATACACACACTGATTTTCAGCCCCAAAAATAACAAACTGTGAAGCTCTGTGCGTTCCAAGAGCTTTCTATCAGAACTAACATGAACTTCTTCTGCAGTTTGATCAACCGCGGCTCATTTGTTGGATTAGACCACACGGTCCAGTCTTCACTCCCCAGGACAATCAAAGAGTTGCATGACCCTGTCTGTGGTTCAGTGAATCAGTGTTTTTCCTCCTTTGGATCACTTTTTTTATGTCCTTCTTGTCCACTGCAGACCAGGAACATTACACAGAGTTACAGAGCTGGAGATGAGCGTTAGTCACTTCACCTGGTCATAATGTTGTGGCTTATCTGTAAATGACATTGTCTGAGTCTCTCGCCATCCCACGAATTCAAATTGATTCATTTTGAGCTGAATATTTTTTAAGCTGTTGGATAGATTTGTGAAATCGCAGGGTTGCTTTCTGGTACACGACAGGAAGAGAGCACTGTTTCTCCACTTCTGGTTCATGGCAGGGATAAATCCTGTCAGAAAAGAACAATGCAATACAAAGACAAATCATGGTCTTAAAGTTGTACTAAGCTTCGATGGGAAGCCACTGAGTGTCTTCAACATCATCATCCATTGGTTTTATCCTCCAGCTTAGTGATTCACTATAAAAAGGATCATACAGGTAGATACAGTTTTTTGCAACTGCTTTCTAACAAGTATTTTTGACCTTTTAATTGATCAAGTCTTTATTTATGTGAATCAATTACAAGCTGTGGTTATGAGTTATGAGCCATACTGTGATGTAAAGTCTGCAACATGTGCAAATAGTAAACAGTATAAAACATGCTTAACTACCACAGGAAAACGTAATAAATGTGTAAATATTTGAAAAGGCAGTTTTCTGGCAGTGATCCTGTAACTGACTGAACGTTTGGTGGTGCCCTCAGCAAACTGTTGCCCTGTTCATCTGTGCAAACTTAATTGTTGGACCTGTGCCTCAGCAGTTTCTCTCTATGAACATTAGCTGCAGCTAGATAGCAAATTTTGTGTTTTTCCTTCCAATGTTGTGATTTAAAAAAAAATATCACATTAAGTCACCACATATTCAGATTTGGCACATCAGTGAATTATATGCCACTAAATAAAGACTCACTGTAAGAGGGGATAGTAGCTCATAAAACAAGAACACAATGCATATATATATATATATATGTATATGCATTTTGTTCAGTTATATATATATATATATATATATATATATATATATATGTATATATGTATATATATACACTAACCCTGGAATCCATAATTAAAAAATAAAAAACATCAGAAAGTTCCACACGTGTTGTGAGGTTGTTCTGGAGCCAATAGGAGTGTCCTATGTAGAGGATGACAATCAATGGATAAACACAAAGAAGAAAAACAGCAATGGTCCAATCAAAGGGTCAGACTGATTCAAATCTTATCTTGACTCCTAAGTGAATTGACTGTGGTCAGTGACATGCTGACAAATTGGGTCTTGACAAGGTTTGTTGTCTAGTTCAGGGGAAAAACTGTATAAACAATGTTGGAGTGATAAACACCAATTGATTAAATATGACAGGATTTTTAGAAACATACTGTATGTGCTTCTATGGGCTGAAGAATGAAACTGAATTCACAGAAAAATATTGTAAAACTTATGTCCTTCTTTTTTTCTGCAGAAAAATGAAAATAATCTTACAGTCTAAATTTTAATTTAATGTGTAGACATTATTGTGTCATAGTTTCTCTTTACTGCTTTATCTCTGCCATACAGAAAAGTGTTATACAGAAGGCGTGGCACTTTGGCAACATAAATGTCTCTTCCTTTAGACCACTCCCTCCTACCTCCCCAGCCCTCAGCCCCGAATCGCAGGTGGTCTCATATTACTCACTGTCATTAAGTTCAATGGAGGAATGAGATTGTGGAGACGGGGGTTTATATTGTAACATACAGCAGACATTTTCCCCCTCTCAGCCTTGGCAAGAGCTGCGGACAGCATGTGGAGTTCATATGAAGAGACACAAGGCTGCAGGAGAGGAGCCTTAAAAGTTTCAGTAATGTTCTTCTGCACTAAGTGCACTTAGAATTTGACACAAGGGACTTTTGAAGGCCTGTTATGATGGCAATCTCTGATCTGGTAGATCATTTGTCGAAAAACTGTGTTTTTCCTGAGACATGTTGGTGTAGAAGTGCTCTGTTCAGCAAGTGTGTGATGGACTATAGACCAGGATCTATCCGGAGTGTAGACCAGGATTTATCTTTTCTGAATGTAGTAGACAGGACCCTGTCCTGATTGTAGGAGACCTGGATCTATTCTAAGTATCGTAGACCAGGATCTATCTTGACTACAGTAGACCAAGACCTGTCCTGACTCTTGTGGACTAGGCTCTGTCCTGAATGTGTGTGAATGGATGGATGTTACTCCCACTGTAGCTATCTTTCTGCAGCAGTTTGTACAGACTTGTACAGACTTAGGCTCAGGTCTAGCAGTTAAGTTTGCACAGATGCACAGCATCAGACTTTGACAGTCAGTTACAGCAGCGGTCCCCAACCCCCGGGCTGCGGACCAGTACCGGTCCGTGGGTCTTTTGAACCGGGCGCAGAAAGAATAAATAACATACATTATTTATGTTTTATTTATTATCTGAATCGGAGCTATGTTTTATTTTGAAAAATGACCGGATTCTCTCCGTTACATCCGTCTATGACTCACTCTTGAGCTTGTCTCGGTCACGTGATACGTTACCGCTAAAATTAAACCCACAAGCTAGCGAAATGATTAAAAAAGGATAGTTTCTTTGTGAAGGGGAAAAGGCCCAGTGAGGAGACAGAAGAAGAGCCTGTGACTTCCATGAAAAAGAAAGCTGCATTTAGGTTCAGGGTAGGGGACAGAGAGGATGTTACGATGACGCTGCTAATAAAGTTGCATACGAGTGCACAGTGGATTCACGTTTATTATGACATTTAGAAAATAGCACAGTTTTTATGCCGATCGTATAATTTTATTTTGTTGCATTTATACGCCACACCTTAAAGGCTGGTCCGTGGAAATATTGTCTGACATTAAACCGGTCCGTGGCACAAAAAAGGTTGGGGACCGCTGAGTTTCAGGATCACTGACAGAAAACTAGTTTAAATACTTGAGCATAATTACTGTAAAAGACAGATTGAATATTCACTCTGGGCAACATAGCGGTATAGTGGTTAATGCTGTTGCCTCACAGCAAGAACATTGTGGGTTTGGTTCCCGGGCCTGGGGCTTTTCTGTGAGAAGTTTGCATGTTGTCTCTGTGCCTGCATGCGTTTCCTCCCACCATGGTCTCATATTACTTCACATGCATATTTAGGTTAAAAGGTGACTCAAAAATGTCCATAGGTGTGAGTGTGAGTGGTCGTCTCTGTCTGTCTCTGTATCTTTGGCCCTGTGATGGACTGGCGACCTGACCAGGGTGCACCCTGCCCTCACCCAGAGTAAGCTGGGAATTTATCTAGCAACCCCCACGAGCTGGAAACAGATAAGCGGTAGCAGATTAATGCTCCTTCTGAATCTGAAATAGTTCAAAACAGGAATGATTGTTTCACTGAAATCTATTTAGATCATTCATAACTTACAATTATAAATGATTCAGTACAGAATGTCAGTAATTCTCATAGAATTAGTACGATTATTAATAAGGAAATAATATTTATTTATACAACACTTTTTGCAACATAATTTCAAAATGTTTTCCTAGAAAAGGTAATACCAGATACAAGTGTAGTCTAAGTTCACTTAAGCAGAATAAAAGAATAGCATTAATGATTTTTCAAAAACAGCTATCTGTGAGGAAAAAGACACAGTAAACTGTGCTGACCAGGATCTGTCCTGACTGTACTAGACCAGGCACTAGCCCTACTGTGGACCAGGATCTATCCTGATTGTAAAACAAAATGTATCCTGGCTTTACGTGCCTTTCACGTTCCTCTGGGAGGGAATGAAAAGGTCTTCCTGAGGCTCAAACCATGACCTCACTAAACAGTGTCCCATCTTTCACTGCCTCTGATTTCTCACACAGACCCTGGCATGTATCTAAAGTCTGGTAGCTGAAATCTATCCATTTTTTTCTCTCCGTTATTGGCAGAGGAGAAGAAGGGGTTCTCTAGAGGACTGGGTTTCTGCCAATACAGTGAACAGCTGAGAGGGCTGGTGTGACAGCAGATGGGAGCTGTCAGGAGGGGGCCACTCCTCCTGTCTTCTCTGGAGACTAAAAGACTCAGGTCTTGTTTCTTGGGTATGATGCTTCGCACATCTGGATCAAGGAGACTGCCGGGCTCTGTTGGTGGACAGACAGTTTCAGATCTTTTACCAGCTCCAGTGTTTTCTTGGCCAACCTGTTGGAAGGTTACTCTTCAGTCTAGTCTGAGGTCTTGGACCAGGTTTTTATATCCTATTTGTTTAACTCATCCTGACATTAACCCTGACCGTTTCCCTTTCTCTCCTACATTGATGTGGATGAAATTAAATTGAAGAATTCCACCATCACAAGATTTGAATAAAATTAGGCATTTCAATAAATTGTATTAGCAAATGCACTGTACATACTGATCTTTTGCTTTCAGCTAAAGAACAGAACACAATCATAGACTGTCTATGAAAATGAACTGAAGGATGGCCTGAAAATGAAGCCAATACTGAAACCTACATTTTTCCAAGTGGCGTTCAGGGGGGACTGCACTGGTTTCTAAAAGCATTCCCATTGTTTTGATGTCGACGTGAAAATGGTCTTCTTGCTCAGTAAATATTTAATGAGCTTATATTTTTGACTCAAATTTCAAGTCTTCAGTACAACACGATGTTCATTGTTTAAATGATAGTTCCATTCAGAGGTAAATAGACCATAAAGCAGGGGATGAATTTTGGGGCATATTGTCTGATAGACGGACTATACGAATCAGTACAGAGCAGGTCAGATCCAACCCTCATTCCTCCTCAGCTCCTCCAAATAAGGTTTCACCAAACGAAGCCAGGAACATGATAAAATGTAACTTGAAAGTGAAGCCAATGAACACAATCAAATCAGAAAATGAAGAGTTTTAATATCATTGAAAATTTTCTCTTTGCAACGTTAAAACTGTGTTTTTCAGGATTTCATAAACCAATCTTGGTGCTCAGAGGCCGTGTCAGATCCAGTTGGAGTTGACAGACCACAGCTGGACCTTCACCTCCCCCTCAACCTGGTTTAAAGCGTGGATCATGTCGCCAGAGCAATGCTGATTGATGCATAAATTGCATAAATTCCACACACACATCACAGTTTGAACACTCACAGAGAGGTGCACACATAGCTCCGGGCTGACAAGTGCAGGGAAGCCTTCATGCTTATTCTATAAATATTAATCAGGCATGGGAGTGAATGTGTGCAGCTGAATAATTAGGAGGAACGAGTCATATTTCAGATGTTCACTAGGTCTGAAGCTGTAATTTCATCTGAGGCAACAGGAAAACAAAAGTTGTTGCAGGGATGTCCGAATCATTTATATTTTCAGTTTCTTGATTTGGTCTCTACCATGACCACACAATCACAGTTTAAGGAGGTAACTGATTAACTGCACCATCATTGTTTGGCTATTTGTATATGCTCCCAGTCAAAAGTTTGGACACACATTCCTATTCATTTGAATGAGAAAGTGTGTACAAACTTTTGACTGATAGTGTATGTAAATGTTTTGATTTATTCTTCCTCTCAATATGTCACATCCCTTTCATGGATTATAAAACCATTATGGGATATTGTATTGGTTACATATTGCCCATAAAAAGGGGGGAAAAAGAATGAAGATGTTAAGGAGGAAAGACTTCCTGGCTCTGACTCCAAAACACTTCAATACTTTATAAGTACAGGGCTGTTTCTTTGTAATTGCTGGTATGTTCTCAATTATGCCATGAATAAAGGATTGGAAGAGAGAACCATCTCTGGAAAGCTGCTGGGCCTTTTTTTATCTTTTTTTTTTTTTATCATTCTGCCCCCAAGTCTTTTTTGCTGTTTAGTATTTATGCTCTGATCAGGAGCACCCAGCTTTTTGAAACTTATGATATGTTCTTTGCCTGACACCAAGCAAACAATTATCAGCAATTATCAGCAACAAGAGGGTGAAAAAGTGACATTAAAGCTTTACTATGAAATCTCATTTGTTGCAGATATCGGGAAGCAAAGTGGCAGAGGGCAGATATTTTTCTGAGATGGAGGTGGCATGAGGAGGCCTGCGGGCTGAAGTGATAGATGGACAACAGTGTATTTGTGTCAAAAATCCACACCTTCCTTCCAACGCAGCTGGTGTATCAACCTAACTCCACAGGTCTGAACTTGAGCAAAAGCTTTGCAGGACCTCCGCTGAGCCAAGCAGAGAGAGAGAGAAAAGAGGTGGGATTAAAAAAGCTAAGCAGGAATAAATCATTATAAAATAATGACAAGAATAAAGTGAAAAGGAAACTGAATATTTGCAGGAAAGGAACAAGAGACTAGATGACAGGAAAAGAACACAATTCCTGACAGGAAGAAGAAGGTATAAGATAATATTATGGTTGTGGTCCTGCAGTAGAGCAAAACTGGGTTACATGTCATGAAGTGAAGAAAATGGCAGTGACAGACTTCTGCTGAAGGCCAAGAGAAGTTATGGTTGCAAAGGGGTGAAACTGCACATTACAGGAAATCTCCATGTCTTCAGAGACGACCAGCCAAGAGGGACTTCCATAAATTTACTCTCAGACACCTGAATCTTTCTCGTGGGCTTTCATAAATGTCAGATTTGCTCTAACTCACAGTGGGTCTATAATAACAATAGTATACGTTTATATTTTCCAGCAAGTGCTATTTGTTCTGTGCACATGTGAATGCTTATGACTGGTGCGAGGAAAAGGATACATTAACTAGGCATTTGGCAATCCACCATGAGGTTACAAATCAGTTTGTGAATTTTTGAAGCCTCCGGTTTGTAGTTATGATGTCACCACATTGTGCTATGAAACACAAGGAGGAATTAGGGCTGGTTCTGAGCTGCTCTGTACTCTGTCCTGATTGTATAATGAAGTCTGTAAGTTACACAGCAGCCGCACTCAAATCTTTCCCCTGCTTTATGGTCTCATTTCTTTTAACCTTCATTTACCGTCATTTAAAAAAAATAACATTGCGTTGTATTGAAGATGACTTAGAATTGGATGAATTTTCTTATAGACTTCAATAAAGTCTCTCTTCTACCACCAGTGGAGTCGCTCCTGATGGTCATTAGTTAAAATAGAAAACAGGTTTTAGCACTCTGCAGCATTGGCTTCACTTTATAGAACCAGAATCTATTTACAATTGATTTTAGGACATTATTTTCGCATGACTTCCTATGACATCACTAAAAAACATGAGGGCAGCTGTTCCATGTTCATATACAAGCATTTACCCAAAAAAAATATATAATAAATAAATAAATAAAATAAATAAATCTCAGCTACCTCCCACTGCAGCCAAGTTGCTGTAGAGGACAGAGTATAATACTATGACTGGATAAATTTTTGGTGTTCATAGACTCTTTAATTTTGATCCTTTTGGACTGCTGCTGTTTGATATTTCTCTCTGTTTCATTGACTTTAAGACAGATACTTCACAGTGCAGGTCCAACTGAGTCATGCTTTGAGTCATGTAGCTTTCCATTTAGCTACCCATGATTTGGCCAGTTTGCACCTTGATCGTGCAAGAACCTAGAACAGTACCATAGCTGAAAAATGTCCCAAAATCATATTCCTGCAGACCACTTTAATCAAACCTGTCTTTAGGTTTATTTCTTCATATCATTTCTGATGAACACATATTGGCATTGTTAGCATAAGGCGGCACGGTGAGGAGGATTGGTGTATTGCCTTACAGCTCAGTTACAGGGAAAAAAGTGTTAAGTTTTCACCATATGACAGATTCTAATGCCCATAACTGAAAGCAAATGTGAATTCCCAGGGTTTAACTTTTCCCCATGACCCATGGGACAGGAAATTCAGCACAATGCAATTAAATAAGAATCTGATGTCAGATTTTTTTGCTGTAGCTCATAATACATGGAGTGCCTGACTTGTGTTTTATTGCAAGCTATTGTATTGTAAATGCTGGTTCCCATGGGTACGATCCGGCTTGTTCATACAAATCACTGTAAGTGAGCTTAGATGAACTGGTGTGATTAGCCCAACTAGACCTCACCTGCTTTGGATTTACAGGGCTGTAGAGGGAGATCCCCATCTTCCTATCAGAATAAGCTGTTAACACAAATGAAGCTGTGAAAATTGAGTCAGTGTCTAAAAGATCTGAGGTCATTGCTTGGCTCTAAGTACAGTGCTGAGACAGGGGGATCCCAGTGAGTGTGGGATGGGAGGGATGTGAAGTTCAGCCTGGCATTCTTTCCATGGGAAAGCCCCTCATTCTCTTTGGAGCTCCTGCTATTTCATGTGTCTGTAACAGATTTTGAGCTTTTGGATTGTGCTGGACCCGCAGCATTACATCACTCTCATAACCTGCTTAAAAAGACAAACAAACGAACACGGGAGTCACATAAAAAACAAAACAGAGCATGTTCCATTTTTAGGCAGCTAACAGTGGAGTACAATTAGAAATCAGAAGTCAAAATGGCTAATAGGTCTGTAAAGAACAACAAGGGATCTACTTGTAAAACTCAAGATGAGTTCAAATCAGACCATTGGGGACACATGAAAAATATAGAATTAAAGATTATGAATTATGTTTGCTAATAGTTTAATATGGATGGCTTGTTCAGTACTCCATGACTGATGAAGCCAGTACTTTTTAAGAACTGCAAGAGAAGCAATTATGTCTTTATTACCGATTCACTTAAGTGTACTTTCCATGTGTAAAAGCACCGAGTGGTATCAACTCTCTAAACAACTCTACTCTCTAAAGCTAAGAGATTTTAAATGTTTTCCAGTCAAGAAGATACTTATTGCAATCAGCTTGGAATAAATTATTAACCAGAAGAGCGTTGTTTCTGGTGCTTTTATTTTGCTACTTTGTCTTACAGTCAGACAAACAGTTAGACAAACAAGACATCATCATCCTCAGATCCGATTGCATCCAACAATATCACTCAATTATATTTGGCTTTATTTCTTTGTTGCCAAAATTTATGGCAACCGTCAATGAAAAGTAGACTATTTGCTATACTAAGGGAAACAAAAATCTACACAAAGATCCAATGGTGACACAGTTCAAGCATGCAACACAATCTAGAAAAATAAACATTCTATGATTACCCTAACATTAACAGGAGGTTTCAGCTGTCTGGGTATAACAGTAGTGTTTGAACAAGTGGATCTTTGCCTCATTAGCTTGAGACATTTAAAATGTTCCATTTGAGTTTTTCATATGAACTTTAAATTTAAAACAAACTATGGGGTTAGAGAGCCTGAAGAGGATTATCCTGAAGCAGGAAGTGTCAATCCCTGAGAAAAGGAAACTGGAGTCTTTCACAAGTGGAGTAAACTATTCTACCTTTCTTTTCAGCTTTCTGTTCTTTGATGTCTTTTTCCACCTACTTTTTCCAAGATGGTTATTGAACAAATGATTGTATCTCTCATCCTCTTCTTGCTCCTCCCTCCCATCTTTGTACCAGGGTCCCCACACACCTCCATTGTACTGGGGGTTAGAACGCAGGTCTTTGGCCGGGTAGCGTACTGGCACTGCCGTCTTGTTGTAATGCGCTAGCCGCATTAGCATCTTCTTTACTATATGTGGGTGTCGTTGGGACAGGTCTACCCTCTCATAAGGGTCAGCTGTGATGTTGAAAAGCCAGAGAGATTTACCTCGATCCCAACGTATGTGCTCATTATGCCAACGATTGGTTATCCTCTGGTTGGAGAAGGTTTGTGGGGGCACCCAGTCACTGTAGCCCGGAACACCTGTCAGGAGCTTCCAGTGGCCCACCCTGATTGCAGCCTGAATGGCTGTGTTCCATAATCCATACCCTGCTTTCCATGAGCCATTCTTGGCTTTAATGTAGATTGGATCGATGTTATGAAGAATATCCTGTCGAGGAGATGGCCGGCCCTCACTGATAGCCTCCCAAATATCATACCCATCCAGATTTAGATCTTCGTCTAAAGTCCCTTCGCCCAGTGTCACCAGTGTAGGGAACCAGTCAGTGATGTGGACCAAAGATCGGCATTTTGTCCCTTTGTTTAACAAAAGGGGACTGTGAACAAAACCCACTGCCCTGATGCCTCCCTCCCAATAAGTGGCCTTACTCCCTCTGAGGGGCCAGTTGCTTCCACCAGCTAATGGCTGGCCACCATTGTCTGAGGAGTATACTATAACTGTGTTGTCATAATAACCGTAGCGTTTTAGTGCCCCAGTGAGGTTGTGAATGGCTTCGTCCAGACAGGACACCATGGCTGCGTATTTTCGACGATGTAAGTTTGGGATGCCCTTGTAGCGCTCAAGGTAACGGGCAGGAACTTGCAGTGGGGAATGAACTGCCTGATAAGCTAAGTAGAGAAACAAAGGTTTGCGGGGGTTGTGATTGGCCAAGATGTTGATGGCTTTTCTGGTAAACATCACAGTTGAGTACATGCCACGGTCCTGTTCCCATGCTGCCTCTTCCCCTTCATACAAATCATATCCACACATTCCAGGTCCTTCACATTTGTAGTGACTGTAGTAGTCTCCGCTTCCTAGCAGGGAGCCAAAGAAAGTGTCAAAGCCACGCTGGGTGGGCAGGCATCCACGCTTGTAGAAGCCTAAGTGCCACTTGCCCACCATGTGGGTGGAGTATCCTGCTTGCTTGAGTTTCTGGGGCAGGGTGACATTTTCCAGAGGCAGGCAGTTGGGCTGGGTGGCACGAATGATGGAGTGCTGAAGGCCAGTGTGAATCTGATACCTACAAAATAAAAACAAAATATCACTCATCAGAGACATGATCAGCTTTAAAGAAATATGCAGCTTTATACAAGCTCAAGTAGAAAACACCAGAAAAAAAATATTTTAGGGATATTTTCCTTTTTAAATATACAGCACGTTACTACAAATGGGTTGCATTTATTCACTTCTGTCTCCTGTAAAGTATTAAACCACTGTGATGTCACCCACTGGTTTGTGAACTCATTCATTCATTCATTCTCTGCTTTTGGGTTGCAGGGGGTGCTGGAGCCAGTCCCAAATCACATTGGGCGGGGCCACCCTGGACGGATTGCCAGTCCATCACAGGGCCATCATACAGAGACAGACCGAGATGAACAACCACTCTAACTCACATTCACACCTATGGACAATTTAGAGTCACCAATTAACATACTAAACATGCATGTCTTTGGACGGTAGAAGGAAACTGGAGTACCTGGAGGAAACCCACACAAGCACAGGGAGAACAAGCAAACTCTGCAGCTTTAACAGAAAGGCCCCAGGCCTAGGAACCAAACCTGCGACCTTCTTATTGTGGGGCAACAGTGCTAACCGCTATGCCACTGTGCTGCCCTGCTTTGCCAACTGTTTATGTGTAACTTGTCTATCTTTATATTTGAAACCAGAGGAAACCATATTTGGAGGAGAAGGTGCAGGTGAGGAGGAGTGAGAACTGGTTCTGACTTGCTCTGTACTCTTTACTGATTGCTTGGAACAGTCTGTCACTCACTCACACATAGAATTCACACCCTACTGCGTCCCCTTCTTTCTGGTCTATTTTCCTTGAAATTGGATAATAATTTAAAAATTAAATTTATGCTATATTAAAATGTGAAATATTAAAATATGATGAGCCCATTAATTAAATGAGAAGTGGGAACATTTTCACTTCAACACAACCTGACTTTTTTTTTTCTAAATCTCCTGCAAGCCAATGCCCATGAGACACCATTTAATCACATACAAACATCTCTACTCAAAGGTTGCCTATAGGCTGTAATGTTTCAGTAAATTTAATAGAATTTTACATTTAAGATTTCAGATGGAAAGGCAAACATACTCAAACAGAATAAGCAACATCAGTAATTGCAAAGTATTGCAATTACACGTACAAGTAACATGTTGCCAAAGTTTCTTAGTAGTGACAATCTGGGAACGGCTGCACAAGTTTATACAAAAAGCTCACATACTACTGTATGCATGAACATGTACTACCAGTCAAAAGTTTAGACACACTAAGACACACACACACACAGAAATTCTGATTTTTATTCAGAAATCAGTTTACCCAGTCTACTTACAGAGATAATCTTTGTATTGGAAATTATACATTGACGCTCTGAATTCAACTGTAATTACAATGGACGCCATCCAAGGCAAACACATTTGAGCTGACAGAAGTGTGGAGACATAATGCCCAGAGCAACGGCAGAAGACCTGTCACTCAATGACTGACAGGAAGCAGAATTTTGACCTGAAGCTAATGATGCAGTGTGAGCCATCTTGGCAGCAAGAAAACTATTGATAAGTGAAGGACATTTACCACGACAATTTCTCTTTAGGCATTTAATAGATATGTCATTGGATTCTAACAAAAACAAACACCTGCCACCCACTGGATTTAAAAAACTTACCCAGTCCCTCACCACTGCATCATTAACTACTCAACTGCTAAAAAATTTACCCATGACAAACTTGAAAGAGATTTCAAGAGTGATATAATTTTCCTTCCTTGATAAGCCCAATAGAAGTAAAAGAAAAGCTATACTGAGTTTATATTGTGGTATATGACCTAGGTCTGCTACATTTCTGCTCGCATGAAGAAACCTTCCATCTGTCCCTCATTACTCAATGCCTCCAGGAACCTCAACACTTTCAAGTGCTCCGACCAAAATGGAATCATAGCAATATAACTCTTGATCATGTCAAGTATTTTGTGTTGGCAATGAGCCATTTTGTGAAAAACAAAAAGACAAAAGTAAACATATGAAAATTATTCCAATAGCAATTGAGATTAAAAAATGTATTACCCGAGAGAATAATTTAAAGGTCCCAAGTTTTAAAAAGTTGTTTGTTTGCTTTTTTTTTTTTATTTTTATAATGGTCTAGGTTTGATGTTAACACAACTGAGTATCAAAGTTCTCAGTCCACAGAGAAAGGCTCAGAGTCTGTATTCAGAAACTGAACTTTAAAACTAGCTTTCAGGACTGCTGGAACTTTGTGATGTCATAAAAAAGCAGTCAAGCTGCTCTAAGCTGTCCTCCAAACCTGGCCCACCTGTACTTATTTTCCAGCCTTGCAGGATTTGGTTTCTCCAATCATTTACCAGAAATCTGCTATATTTTCATTCAGCCATTCTGCTCTCCTGATTGGCTCAGCCATCTAGTCTCACCAGAGCTCTAGAGAGAAACTTTAAGAAAAGAAATGTATATAAAAAAATCATCAACTGGATGATTTTGAAATATGTGATATTGACTTATGTGAACACACATGGCATATGGCTGTTAAATTATGAAAAGAAGCTTGTATTTCCTTAATAGTTTTTCAAGTTTTTCAAGTTTCAACTCAATTATCATGCACCTAAAGAAACTCCTACTGGTCAGACATTATAAACACTACTATTTAGGTGGAAGAAGAAATCTACACAAATATGACTCCTCTGATAACTTATTTTAATGAATAGGCCAACACCGCTCATAACACAATATGTGAATTAGTTCGCTTTAAAGATGCTGGAAAAGGGATGTTTTTTTTTTCAGACAGAGGCATGCTGGCTGCTTCAGCTCTTCAGAAAAATTAATGCAGAAAGATGTTGAGACATTTCTTTCTATTTCTTAAATCTGACTGAACTAGACTTGGTACTGTTGTATTTCTATGGTGTCTAGTGAATATGTTTAACACCAGATGGATCCAGGGCTCCAAGCGTCGAACATCACAATCAGTGCGAACAATGACATACTGAGAAATGATGTTTTCTACCACCGTTGAAGCAGATGCTCCATGACTGGTGGTGCATTGCACAATTTGCTGAGCTGGTATTCTTCAATTTTGATTATGTCTAAGTATCCTCTGCTTGGATCAGTTCACAGTGAACTGTGGGATCAGTAGCCCCACTTGAAGCATCCAAGCCAACTTAACCATTACCCACACTGTGGCTGTTTGTGGCCCACAATGAAGCAGCTCAGGTTGGAGATATCTCTTAAGGACAAACATTAAGAGTTCTGACTTCATTTTCAGTCTGACTCCTCTCACCTGCTTTGATTGAAACAAAGACACCCAGGAGACAGGAACTGATGCAACCAGAGGCTTCTTCACCTTCTCCCCACTTTGAGTGCTCTGCTGCTCTCTTCAGAGTTAGGGTTGTGCAGTTAAGCTGTCACCAAGAGAGTCTAGGGTGAAAACAGGATTGGCTTTCCAGAGGATTCAGTTGGCGGAGAACCAGAAGCTTGGTCGGGCCTAGTGAGACTCCTTGAAGGACAAGGCAATTCCTTCAAGGGTCACACCACCATGTGGTATGTGGAGCAGCAATGGACTCACTGATATAGAACAGAAGTTCCACAATTTATGTCTTTTTTCATTGAATCTGTGTAACAACACAAATGTATACAACTAGAAGGACAAGTGAACAAAGACTATAAGAAAGTCAATGGAGAGGGGTAATAAACTATATTATATTAATTCAACCTGATGGGAATGTGCTAAAGAGAGAAAACCCAGCCCTGCCACACCCAACCAATAGGATCACTGTCCTGTGCCACAACAACAACAATCCTAGAGTGCAGGCGTTTTGCTTCATGCATAGAATTAATTTGATCTGTATTAGAGCACTAGATTATGCTCGATGAAGCAAAAGTTGTAACAAAGGTTCCCACAGAAGGATTCTTTACCTGATTGTCCAATGACATTATAGGGTTGGATGCCTCTTTGGCCCTTCCTTGTGTGTGGTATATATCTTTGTCTTGCGTGGGATCATTGAAAGGAATATAGAATGATGTGTGGAAATAAATATATGTGCTTAAGTAAAACTATCAGAAATTTGAGGATCTGTCTGTCGCTAACTAAATGTTGTTGTGATTAGATAGACATACATATTGACATCAGACTGTTGTGTAACGTAACTGTGATTGTCATTGTTGCAAACGTGCGTCTGCTCCCACTTCCATGACACTGACCATGCCACCATTGAAATGATCAGACAGAGCTTTAGTGTTGATTTCGTCAACTCTTTTCAAACTCCTTTAACAACTCTCTGAAACAACTTTATCCAGTTAATAAATTCCAACCAAGTCTATGTTAGATAGCATGGAACAGGCTCTATACATTATGAATGAGTGGATAGACGTTTTTTAGATAGACGCTTAGAAATCATCATTAGTTGTCTGTTGGCCACATGTTATCACACACACAGTTTGTGGTAGCTACACTAACAACATATGCAATAGTTTTAAATCCCTGTTCCTGCAAAATTAGTGGTGCACCTCAGCTGACATCACACCTATCACTCACTCAAGAGATCACTGGTCAAACACTATCAAAAGCAACACAGGAATCATTATAGTATAACTTTACACGTCATGCTGTGTCAATGCAGTTAGAGATTCCTGTTGATTTTCTTTAACTGACCTGGCCCCACCAAACAGTTGGTTGCATGTAGTCCAACAACAATGGGAACACACAATTAAAGCTGAATGTTTGACTTGATAGATGAATTCATTTAATACTGAAAACCACACAGAGCACTAGTCTGTTCAATAGCTTAGTAGTCTTTTACTCATGGACCGCAGCTTGAGAAAGGCTCCGGGAGACAATATTTTGTGTGTGTGTGTGTGTACTGTATGTATGAAATTGATATTGTAATTTATTGTCTTTCAGTTTAGGTCAGTGAATTCAAAATGAAACCACATTGGCCTCGGTGGGAGCCAACTTGGCTTCAAATGACAAAAAGAAGAAACTCTTGTCACTTGGTGGTCTAGACCAGGGGAGTCCTGAAACCCAGCTATGAATTTGCTCTCTGGGAGATAGAGGAGCTATTGTTGATCTGTCAGTAGGCCATGGGATTTCAAAGTGATGGGAAGAAGTGAATGCAGCATGTATTTCTAGGTAAGACAGCTAAATCCAGAAGTCAATTGAGCCTGGTTCTTAAATTGTAAAGAAGCTTGTTTATTCCAGCATTGAATTAAAAAAATACACATAATGCATAATGAACTCCAAGTTAGATGCTTGTAAAACCATGGTCTCTATAATCGCTCCATTTTTCCACATGTATCTGAATTTAGACTTGTTCCTTGCCCTATAAAATACCATTGGATGCAATATACTTCATTATCTCCAATCGCCTTTTGCTAGTTTACTTTATGTAAAGATAATTTTTCCAGTTCTACCCTTCATTCATTTTTATTTGCAAGGTACTTGGGGCTGAGAGAAAAGGAATGTATGATCCAACCCAGAAATGAATAAAAAAGAACAAAGATGGAGACAATGTATGGATTTTTTCAAGGCATGTAAGTATGTTTGTGTGCTTATGAGTTGACCCTTTTAAGGACTTGCTCTCACAGCTCCTGCAGGGTTTTGGGGTGTTCACATATCTGAAGGTTACAGCCTTGTAATGAGAATGTCATGCAAAGTGCTGCCTGTGATCCTTCCACAAATCAATCAAAGTATCCCTAAGGTTTTGGCAAGGAACAGCATAAAGTTTAACACAAAGACTTTCAAATAATCTGCGTGTTGTTCCTCTATGTTCAAGAGGATTCATAAGGAAACGGGGTCTTGAAATTGAAGGTTGTGGGGCATGTGAAGGACAGCTCAAAATAATGAACGCAATATCTACTGCCCTCTGGAGACCCTCTCTTCTTCCCTGCAATCCCTCCATATGCCATGTCCAATCTGAGTGATTTATAGTTCCTTTTAAAACCAAGCAAAACATGAACATGCAGCTATGGTGCAGGGGCCACAGATCTGGGGGTAAAGCACCTCTGCAGCCTTTATCCCACATGGATTCAAGCCACACATGGGCAGCAAAATATTTCTGGCATTCACACCAAGACGCAGATGCATTCCGTGAGTGAAACGTGGTGTTAAACGCTGCTATAATCACGCTATCTCTCTGGGTTATTTACATAACTGCTGAGCCACAAGGCCAACAAATCACACAGGCCATTAAAACTGAATCATTGAGTCCCAGCAATCGTTCAAGTCTCACAAAACAAGTGCACAGGCCACAGCTCCAGCCACTGAGGTTCCTGACAGACCTGCTGCAGGCTGGGGTCCTCTCTTGTATTCTTGCTCCATATCTTCCTCACATATGGTTCAAATAAGTAGCGTCGACCCAGCACTCTGTATTTAATCAAAGTCTCCCTGAGAGCAGTTTGTCTTACTCTTTAGCTGTTCCTCCCTGAAAGCTGTTCATTTGCGCTCATTGTTATCTGTGAGTATCCTTCCTCCATTTTACTCACCCCTCTTCCGTTATGTTCTCTTTTGTACTGATTCTTCCAGGTCAAGACCAAATCTCCTGGTTAGATTTTCTTTCCTCAAAATCAAACACCAACTCCTCAACAAATGTTGCTTATCTGTCAACTCTCAATCCCTTCTTGCTGTGAATGAAAAGTCTGATCCAAGGTTCTAGTCTGCTGTAGGCATTGGAAGTGAAAGAGTGGCAGGTCACTGAAACAGCTTGAGTAAGCAGTTAAGAGGAGTTTTAGATGAGTGTGGATGGGTGGGAAGTGTGAGAACAATTAGTTGTGTTGAGCGAGGAGCAGAGTGAAAAAGAGAAATCTTAAGTAAACAAACAACCTAACCTCATGTGCTCCAGAGCAGATAATCCAAGACTGCATTGTTCTTTTTGGAGTAGAGCCACTATCATTGGTACAGATCTTTTGTTTGCTGACATATGGAACCTCATTCAGCGATGTAAGAGACAGATAAAAAAAAAAAAAATAATCAGGTTTGTCTTTGCTTGACAGGAGTGACTGTGGATCAAACACCTGTGACACAAGGAAAATGTGAGTGGGCCGAAATTTGGCTTCATATTTAATTTAAGTATGGTTTTCAGATTTTATTAGGTAAGAATAAAGGCAAGAAGGTAAGAAACTGACGAGGAGTCAAGAGAAGATACACAAAGGGTTAGTGAGTCAGCTGCTGCTGAAGAGCTGTAAGGTGTGCTTGTAAGGTACTAAACCTTCTAGTCTGGACAGGTAAGTTGTCACAGTTCAGAAGTTTGGGCTGCAGAGGCGCGTTTGTAATTACAAAGGATCTAGAACCGCTGAAAAGGTTCAAGACGTATCTATCTGCCTTGTCACATGTGTATTCCACAAACACGTTTGACATAGTTTGATGTTAGGGGACTGCTTGAGGAACAGTCTGTGCCCCCTTCAGAAAAGATCAGGGAGAGGGTTCTGAGACTGAAGATTAAAATAACTAAAGTTGAGGCAAATACTTTGACTTTAAACCTCTAACCTCATCAGTGCAGTTTAAAACAAAATGAAAAACAACAACAAAAACAAACCCACACAGGTTTTTCTGATGTCATGAGTTTCCCAATGGGTGAAAAGGGAGGAAAACCTTTTGTGAGTTCCTGTTGCTGAAAGGCCAGAGAACTTTGTTAGGGTTCCAACAGCAGCTGTACACAACTGCTGCCAGGTCCTTATCATCCATTCTCCTTTTTAACATGGAGCCTTTTCCGTATATGACTCTTCTGACCTAAACGATGTCAAATCCCTGTGAGCTAAGTTCTGTCACAATATGTCTTACTGCTGCAGTGACAGCCACAAATCACTAGCCCTGTTTAACTGTTATATCAGTAAATCAGTGACTTTTATAGACAATATCTGTATTTTGATTAAGATGCCGAATCTACTTTTCATTTGAAAAATGATTACATCACAGCAGCATCTTAATTTCTTAGGCTATGAAGGATACAGCACTGATGACTTTGTGGTCTGACCTATCCAAAGAATGTTTTGCACCAACATTGGTGCAATCAAGCAGAATTGGGCCTTGAACAGTTGAACAGTTTGGCCTTCATAGTATATGGTGTTTAGAGGCCAGTCCTTAATTGATGGAGCTTAAAATCTATATAAATTTACTCGGAAGCCTTTTAGATGTTGTTACAACCACAATGAAGGGAAATATATGAATGCTTGTGCTTTCCACTGCATTAGATGGACTATATTCCAAAAATAAAAGTAGACCTTTAAATGAAGGATGGTTTTACAGCATGTATCCTGACTCAGATAAAAGGCACCACTTTTTTTAGACCTCTCTCTCATTACTTTTCATATTAATGGAATAATAAATGGTCAAAGGGTTCATGTTGTCTTCTTGTGCTTTTCTAAACTCTCTTCATTATTAATGCTGTCTTCTATTTAGTCAGCTTATTTTCAGATAGAAGTTATATATGTATAGTGAGTTCAACTCAGCTGAAGGCTGCCCACACCATAGAATTTCACATTAATATCTTTCTTCAACTTCCAGGATGTGAAAACATCTGATTTTGCAAAGGTTAATGCCTTGGATAAGGATCAGTCATGACGTCCTGCAGGGCTGCTGACAGCGTTGTCACATTGGAAAAGTGTATGTCTTTTATTATGCTGGCTTTATGGTTTGGTTCTTCTAAGAAAAGCTTTATAGTCAATGTGTTCCACCTGAAATTGAGAATTTGACTTGGGCTCTCAAAATGTTGACTTTTTAACTTTATGCTGGCCTGCTGAAAGAAAAAATGCCGCCGAAGAAAAAAAGCATAAAAAATTAATGCATGGATGGATTCTGGGAACATGACAGGGCAGTTCCTCACTGGCTAGTAATTGCTGTAATATCACTTTAATATGGCATTTTCCTTTTTTTCATCCATCCATCCATCTTCATCCTCTTACCCGAAGTTGGGTTGTGGGGGTAGCAATTTCAGACTCTGACTGGGGGATCCTGAGGTGTTCCCAGGCCAGAGTGGCGATATAATCTCTCCACCTGGTCCTCAGTCTGCCCCAAGTCCTCCTCCCAGCTGGACGTGCCTGGAACACCTCCCAAGGGAAGCGCCCAGGAGGCATCCTAACCAGATGTCCGCACCACCTAAACTGGCTCCTCTCAATGCAAAGGAGCAGCGGCTCTACTCTGAGCTCCTCTTGCATGACAGAGCTGCTCGCCCTATCTCTAAGGGAGAAGCCAGCCACCCTTCTGAGGAAGCTCATTTTCGTCCCTTTTAGCCGCCATCTTGTTCTTTCGGTCATGATCCAGTTCTCATGACCATAGGGGAGGGTAGGAACGAAGACTGACCTGAAGATCAAGAGATTCGCTTTCCGGCTTAGCTCTCTTCTCGTCAAAGTGGTGTGATACAGCGACTGCAGTATCGCTCCCGCTGCTCCGATAATCTGGCCAATCTCACACTCCAAACTTCCCCCACTCGTGAACAAGACCACAAGGAAACACAGCCTCTGATTTGGAGGTGCTGATCCTCATCCCAGCCACTTCACACTTAGCTGCGAACCTGTCCGATGAGAGCTGAAGGTCACAGACCGATGGTGCCAACAACACCACATCGTCTGCAAAAATCAGCAATGCGATCCTGAGTCCCCCGACCTGCAACCCCTCTCCTCTGCACCTAGAAATCCTGTCTATGAAAATCACGAAGAGGATCAGTGACATGGCACAGACCTGGCGGAGGCCAACCCTCACTTGGAAAAAGTCTGACTTACTGCCGAATACCTGCACAGCTCGCTTTGGGCGTACAGGGATTGGATGGCCCTTAAGAGTGACCCCCTCACCACATATTCCCGCAGCACTCCCCTCAAAAACTCCCGGGGCCCCGGTCGTATGCCGTCTCCAGGTCCACACAGCACATGTAAACCGAGTGGGCATACTCCCAGGATCCTGGTGAAGAGCCGGTCTGTTATTCCACGACCAGGACAAAACCCGCATTGTTGCTCTTCAATCAGAGGTTCGTCGATCGGCCTGACACTCTTATCTAGCACCTTGGAGTAAACTTTCCCAGGTTGAGTAGTGTGATGCCTCTATAGTTGGCATACACCCTCTGGTCCCCTTTTTTAAAAAGATGGACGACCACCTGGGGTCTGCTGCTCCTTCAGCAGGCCTCCTTCTTCAGTCAGACAGTTTCCCTGGCCACTGGTATACACCACGGTGTCTGAGGGTTGCTGAACCTTGAAGCTTTTTTTTTTTTTTGTCTTGTCATAAAAGGGATCCATAAAAGGGACTAATAGATCTACTTGACCTAGTCTGTAGACAGTACACACTGATTTGGAGGAAATTCAGGTGTTCTCAAAAACACACAAGTCCAGATAAGCAGTGATTGAATAGGTTTTGAGTTGCTGTCCATCAGGTTGACAGCTGAGAAAAACACTGACGGATTCAACCGTAACAGAGTGCTTCAGGAAGAAATCAGAATCAGATAGCCAGAATAAAATCTGCATACAGCTTGATTCAGAAGAATCATAACATGTACTCAGGCTGATGTTTTTCGTGCTCAGCCCTTTGCTGACATTTGACTGGAGAAGTCTCCATGAATATTATCAAAAGACTTGAAAGAAGT
This sequence comes from Echeneis naucrates, assembly GCF_900963305.1. Classification (NCBI taxonomy): domain Eukaryota; kingdom Metazoa; phylum Chordata; class Actinopteri; order Carangiformes; family Echeneidae; genus Echeneis; species Echeneis naucrates. The sequence continues at coordinate 12,611,496 of NC_042528.1, read as the reverse complement.
GTTTTCAGAATTCTGGGGTGTCCATCTGACACAGACCACAGGTGTTTATATGTTAATACATGAATGGATAATGTTCTTTTACTCAACCTCAAACATGCTCCTGCAGCCATACATCGAGGATTACAAGGCAGGAACCAGATCTGAATCTGCACCTGCATGTTAACATGGATTTTAGCTAAGGTCGGGCCACACTTTTATCATTATTTTCTTGGACTCTTACCAAGAAACCTTTGGTGCCCAGCATGCCTGAGGAGCAGAGCAGATGGTGGAACCAGCAGAGGAGAAGCCCTGCAGAGCAGCATGTACAGCAAAGGAAACTGCTGATGTGAAACAGTCTGCGTGTAAACTCAAAGCCAGACCACCACTGACCCCCTACCATACTGTACATGTTAGTCAGCCTCGCATTATATCTCTTTATAGCTTCCTGCAGCCCTCTAAATCTCTTGTTACTATGGTAACACTGCTGCCGCCTTAATTGGAAACACTTAAAAAATAGTTTGACAAAAAACTGAAGACAAGGCTCACTAACAAGGTTTTAAAAGTCTGGCACCATGGACACCCACTCCTCCCAAAATGCTCTTGGTTTTTAAACTGCAGTTCCTGTAAATTGGCTGCTATTCAGCTGCTGTGGAGACAGTTACAGTAATACGCTGTGGTTGTTTTTTCTCCCTAAAATGTATATTTCTTTATAGCAAATTGGCAGCATGCAGCCTATAGTAAATTAGCAGTTAGCATATCCTGTTTACAGTGTACGTGTTGTATCCAGACAACATCACTGGATATGTCTGATACTGAGGGTGATGATATTTACTTTTTTTTCTTTTAAGTAATTAAGCAAATTTAAAAATGTGCTGTTTTAGGCCTGACCTCGTGTGAATGTGTGGTCAGGAGTAATTTCCTGACTACAGCAATGTCTCATTGGTTACATATCGTGAGCAACAGTCTACACACAGTCACCACTATCGGCTACTGCGCACACAGACCATGCTTGTATTATAAATCCTGGATTGGGCGCCGTTACTCAGCCGTGAGGCCCATTTTTCCCAGTAGCCACTCACAGCATTATACACTCATTTTGCATTTTATTAGGGACATCCAGCTGAAACTAAAGCAGCTGAACACACATGCCTGTAATAAATCACTCTTCAAAGTTAAGAATTCAACTGCAGTTTGTAATGTGTAGAGCTTTCTAGTTGTATTTATTATACAGAGAGGACTAACTGTTATTTACCCTATCTTTATTGATATTGACAAGGTGGACAAGATAATAGAAACACCTGGGCACCAAGGGGACAAATTGATGGTTTATAAGGATAATATCCCTGAAAAGTGTATATCACACTTAATGTCACATTTCTCCTCTTTCTTACTATTGCTCTTAATGAGATCTATGGGGTTTTTCATTCCCCCCTACACTGGATGGAATTTGCTTGCTTGTCTTTTAATATATATTGTGTAAAAACTAAAAGAAAATAAATAAAAGAAAAACAAATCTCTTTCTGTTGAGTATGAGTTTGGTGTTTGATGTAAATTGTAGCAGTTAAGAAATAAAGGTTTTCCAGTACTATTCCACAGCCTCTGGTGTTGCAGGTATAAAGGCAGACTCAGCAGTCAAACTACACTATCTTCCTATTGTTTTGGGAACACCTGATCGCAGCTGGCCTTTCACCTCACACACTATCTTTGTTGCACAGTCTGAAAGCTGGAGAAGGCTAATGAGCAGTTGAAACCTTCAATTTATATAATAAAAAAAACAATAAAAAACCTTGTGAGCAGTGAGTTTGGCTGATGATCAGGAACCTTAGAGGAGCTAGATCGCTGTCAGGACATGATGCACACTATCCAGGTTGTGAGAGCTGCATGTTACACTGTCAAATAGGATACTTTTTAGCTCAGATGTGTGGAATAAGGCTTGGACTGCATTCCATGTTCCCTGTTTCACATGCTCATCCCTCCAGCTGTGGGTGGATAAGGGTTTGACCTTCTGATGAAACCACTACTAGAAGACCCAAAGGGACAGGCCGGTGTCATCCTCTGTCAGCCATCATTGTGATTTAGTGCTGGTTTATGTGTTACCATTAAAAATACCTCTTGACTGCCCTTTTCACATTTGTCAAGAAGAGTTGATGATTTATCTTTATGAACTTTCTGACCTCACACACACACACACACACACACACACACACACACACACCTCACCCACAGCAGCAGACATCAGTGTCATGACTTCAGCCCAGAATGCTTCTCTTCCAGCTGTGCTGCACTGTACAGCTGTATTTGAAAACTTATGGGTCTGAACGGACCAAAAAGCGGTGCATGCAAGATGCTTCTATGGCTGCCATGTTCACTATCAGTAACAGCTAACTGAGAAACCAACAGTCTTTTCATCTGACAACTCCGACCTTGCAGCATTTGTCCACATGGATCCTGAGACCGCCTGATCCGGTCACATGATGCGCTTTTACAAGTATGAAATTGTGTATGTTGTCTTATCAGTGTTTGGATATTTGCATTTATGGTAATGGCCTAAAACAGAGAGGCATCAAATCCATCCTGCTTCGCCTTCACCTCACCAGCAGGTGCTCTAACAGATCCTGGATTATAGGGGCTCTGGGTTATCTGGTTAACATTTATACCAGAGAGGAGGTTGACTGAACAGGTGGGTGTGTTGTGTAGCGTGAGCAGTCCTAAACTAAAACTAAAAAAAAAAAAAAGACAGACAGATAATAAACGATAAGGCTCTGGTGCAGGCTTTGTGTTCTTGTACCTGCCGGTCATGAGCTGGCTCCTGGACGGGCTGCACAGCGGCTGCACGTAGTAATTCTCAAGTCTGACTCCCTGCGCAGCCAGCCGGTCCAGGGTCGGGGTCTTGATCTCGGAGCCGTGGTACCCAACATCCCTGAAACCTTGATCATCCACCAGGATGAATACTATGTGCGGCTGGGAGCTCGGTTTATCAAATTCATTTCCCTGATTCTGAGGCTCGGTGTGCCAGTTTTCCCACGACATCTGAACGCTCCATGTCTGTGCAACTATGAAGCCGAGGAACAAACTGACCGGCACCCACAAGATGAACATGTTGGAGTCGGCTGTGGAGCCTCCAGAGCGGGTTAGAGGCGGCCGGCCGGCCGGGCCGTACGGGCGGAGGTGTGTTGCACATGTTTAGGGGGAACAGCAACACTTGGAAATCGGGTTTGCATCGCGTTCACTCTTTCCTCCATAATCCGCGGACAGCTTGGCGGTTTGTGCAGGAAAAAAAACAAAAACAAAAAACAAATCAGAGGTAGTGACAGTGAGGGTGAATCCACTTGTTGACTTTTGTATAGTTGTGTGGTGATAAAGGAGCGGAGGTTTGCCGATCCGTCTGCGTCACTGGTTGTGTTGCTGTCAGGAGACGCGCGGTCGAGCAGCTGCTGCGGTGTGTTCAAGGAACAGGTCCTCCATCCTGCCGGCCCCCAGTCCCTTCACAGCTGGGAGGACACACATTGGTTGTCTTCAGCTGGTGGCAGATCCATGTGTTCGTCCGCTGTCTGCTGCAGTCCTCGACACCACACCAATCACGATGCCTTCACGGTCAATTCCAAAACTTGTATTTCAGAAGCTCACAGCGCAGCTCACTATTGTCATTCAGTGATTTTATGAAGTTTTTTTGATTTTCATTTTCGCCCCTTATTTATAGAAAATTTCATTTTAGATATAGATATAAATATTTCACTTTAAGGGTTTAAGGGTTTAAGGGTGCATTTGAAGGGTTACAAATTTTGTTGTATTTTTTCGCATTGTTCCCTCAAGGCTCCGCTATCGTGATCTCAACAGTGTGGGTTAGCAAGAGAAGGAAAAACAAACAAGCAAACTAAACCTAACACATTTTATTTTTCAAATTTCTCTTTTGTTGTTCTTTCTTTCTTTCTTTGTGTCTTGTAATCACTTATTTCGAATCTTTGTGTTCTGTCAGTCATTTGGCTTCTGACTCAAATAATCAAATCTTTGGGTGGTGAAGCCAATATCATCTTTGTACCTTTAAACCTTATTTAATTATTACATTGACATGAAGGCTAGTTGTTTTATTATGTGTGTAAGTATTTGTTCCTCTGTTGAAGCATATTGTTTGCCCTTCCTTAAAGATCCTTCATTGATGTCCTGCTTTGATTAGAGTGTCAAAGCACTTTGAAAACTCTGTTTTAAATTCATTCATCTTCTGCTGATGTACAGTCGTACATACTGGACAGGTCACCAGTCCATCGCAGGGCCCTCTGTTTTAAATATGCTGTTTTAATACAGTTAGAATTTATATTATATTTCAAATGAAATATTGTGTTTACCATCTTAGATTATTCATATCTCATCAATTCTGCAGCACCAGAGTAGTGGTCTTGTAATCTCTCCATTGATAATCCCACTGACTTTATTGGACTGACTGAGTCTCATGGTAGCTGTCTTAACGCAGAATTTATCTTTTTTCATTGTGGATCCTTGGCAAATAGTGGAATTAGTTTTTCTTCTTTGGATAGACTCTCCTGAAATGTAAGCTTCGGCTCTGGAGAAAAAGGTTCAACAATTACAAAAACAGAGCTGGAGCTTTACGTTTCACATCCAAGATGGTTGTATGTACACTACAGCCATTCTGCAAGAGACAGCTGCTCCTCTGGTTAAAAAAAAACGAAACAAAACTGCATTGAGCAGCTTAAGAACAGAACACAATATTAATATAAATTAATTCCTAATTTTCATTCAATTTATTCATTTACTCACTCACATGAACATTGATATACATTTAGTGTGTGCATGAAAAATGTACTAAATTTATAGGGATTTTCTGTAGCACAGTCTCCCTCTCCTGCCCTCTCCACTTGGTATCTCATAGTTATTCTAGCAATTCTAACTATCTATTATAACTAGTTATTCCTCATCCTCCTTTAGTAATAATGATACCAACTTGCGTACCAAGTGCACCATAATGCTCCTTTCACCTCTACAATTAATCTAATTGTTGTAACTGGACATAGGCCAAAACCTGCAGTTACTCAACAGGCCACTTAAGTCTGGATGCCCCCATAAAAATACCAATAAACTGCCTGGTAAATAAAATAAAATAAAAACCCTTTTAATCTCTGTCACTTTATAATTTCTTCTTGATTACAACTGAATGGGGGTGTTTATATATAGCAGTCATTCATTTTATTGTGTATTGAGGTTTAAATATTTCATAGTTGAGTGTTTAACAAACCAGAATGGACCAATGTCTGGGGTCCACCAGAATGTTACTCTCTGGCCATTTATGCATTTACTCGGCGTTTGACAAAATCAGACACTGCCAAGGTGGTGGCAATGGAGCTGCTCATTTTCAGCTTCAAAATCAGGCTTCAGAAACCTGTGGATGACATTACCACCATCTTTATACAAAATCTATGGCACAAACTGGTAATTTTTGCTAAAATCATTTGGGTATTAAACATCTACAAAAGGTACGGGTATTGAAATTTCTAAACGTATTGGTAAATTCGTCTATAATGTATTTAACTTTCATTTGCTATAAATAGTCATGAGAGGGAGGCAATTTTTTTCTCCTCTCCTTCTATCATCCAAAATGTCTGAAGCAAAACTGAACTCAAATAGTAGAAGCTGAGTGCCATTGCTAGTCACGCACATCACAAGCTTGTTCGATGAGCAACACCTCCACAGAATGATGCTCTCCTAGGGCTAAAATGAGGCACACTGTGCAAACAATTATGTAAATGCAGAAATCCCAGTAATCAACTGGACAGTGGCAGCACAGTTTGATACTTGCCAATGTAAAAATCTTAAACATCATGTTTTGCTGTGTTGTGTCATTGTGAAGCATTGAGACTCAGTTCATTCATACCCTGCTTGCTCTGCTCTCCCTCACCCTCTTTCTCACAAGCACATTGACAGGAGACGGCTATTCAGGGTGTTTGACTCACAGATGATGCAGCAGCAGCCTCCTCTAAAACTGCCCATATTAGCATGATCCCAGGCTGCTATATAAAAAGGCCTGCTGTGAGCCACTCAATTGGGCAGGAGGTGTTTGAGGGCCCTGTACAGTGTGCCTGTCAAAGACACTTCATCCCACAACGCTCACGGTCCTGGAAATCCCTGCCTGCACAAACACATGCACAAACAAACCCACTGGAATTGAAATTTTCTGGTTGAAGTTGACAGATTGGAGCATCAAGCAAAAGTGTCTCCAGCATGTCTGTGCATGTTACCATAATGAGCATAAATGCATTAAAATTAAAACACATGTTGGAATGAAACATAACCTATTCCTCTAGCTTTCATTAAGTCAAATCCAATTCATAAAATTACTCTTTAGCATTGTAGGAGAGGGACAAGTTCCTTAGTCATGCTCTTACAAAGTGGGCGGATATCATTTAGAAACAATTCAGCCCACTCCAAAACCTGGCCTCAAGCCCTCTGACATCCTCAAGGAGCTGAGTGATCTCATCCTAAGTCACCACTCATCACCACAGCCCACTATTACAATGCAGCGGAACAGGATATGAAGAGCTTGACCAGGATTTTGTGTGAGTGCACGCCACTGGGCGTAAAAAGTTCCAGAGCCACTTGGATCCAATGAAGATTTCCAGGAAAACCTTTGGGTATGGTTACATAAAACAGCAGGACAGTGCCCACACAAATAGCTGCCAAACCCCTAGCCTGGCTTTCCTCCCACACCAAACACATTAACACTGGCAGGCATTTGTGAGAGGTAATGGTTTGGCCTCTCTATACATACCTGAGCTCTATCCACTGTACTTGAGGGGAGGGTGAGCACTTCAAATGCATATGGAAAGCCTAGTTAAATTCCAGACATAATTGTTTGAGCAACAGGTCAAACTCTGACTACAAGGACTGTTAAGTTTTTTATATCACTTAATTTGCAGTATCAACTCAGCAGATAATCAGCTGTGAGGCTTGTCCCTTCTGTTATTGAAGCACTTTGGATTTTGCCCTGTTGGTAACTATGTTTGAAACATGGGATACCACTCAGACTCCTGCACCTTTTTTTATTTTAAATCAAAGTAGCTCATTTCCAATAAGTGAGAGAATCATATAAGCAGACTAGAGCCAGTAGCCACTTAGGTATTTATCTATGGCCTCTCCAATCTCAGGAAAAAGATAGGTAAGTGTGCAGTGCTGATGACGCTGGAAAGTGTGAATCAATGACACGCAATGACAAACTGATTCATTACACATGTTACACCTTCCACAGTTGTGGGAAAGTACAATTTTACACAGTTTTATTTTATAATTTCCTTACACAAACTATTAGGAAAATTTTGGTTTGTCTTTTATTTTTCATCCATTCTTCCTTCTGTGTGTATTCATGCCAGGACTGCAGCAACATTTCCACTCATACATAAACAACTTCCTGCCGGTGTAAATGCTGTTACCCTTTTGGCTGCTTCAGCATGAGCACGTCAACATTTCCAGGCACTTCAAGTGTTTGAAGGGATTGGTTATCCTCCACATGATGTGTAGCTCAGACGACATGTACCAGCAGCTCCTGTAGACAAGGCCTCAGTGCAGATAAACCCTGATCAGCAGATACTGTAGAAGGGGAATGTAGAGAGTGATTACAGGGAGAGTTTCAAATTCCCCAAACACATTTTTACTCCAAATTAGGTGGGTTGGGCTAGGCTAGGGTTAGGGTTAGGCAACCCTTTTTTAAACTCAGCTTGATTATCTCATTATTTTGCGATGATTATCTCAGACTTTAACATCAAAATGTACAAGTATAAGCAGGCTTTCTAAACAGAGAAAAATAAAGCTACAACAAACATAAAAACACAACACATTGAGTTTCTCTCTCTGTTTGTACTGAGGACATACAAATAGGGGAAAAGTGTTCTGAGCCTCACGTTGCCATGGTGTTACTGGTTCAGCAGCACCATCCTGAGCAGATGACTGGTCCGTTCATCATACATGTGCTCTGAAAGACAGAAAACGGCAGAAATGATCATGTTCACCCAGGTGTTGCTTATGTCAATGCCTATTGTAGAGAGCCTAATAAATATGTGCTCTATTAATCCTCAGTTACCCTCTCCATGTATCTATCTAGCTTGACAGGGTTTTGAAAGTTTTCTTTGACTTTGTTCCACCATCCATAAACATTTCCATTAAGGCAGACCATCTGGAAACAACTTATTCCCCACGTCAGCAGACCTCCTCCATTTGAGTTCTGTGTCATTGTTTGACCTTTCAGCTGATCCGCTGTGTGCTGGGTTTTCAAACTTTGGAGCTGCAGATTCTTTCAATGAAAAGGGATTGGTTAAAACAGCAGAGAGCTTCGCAACAAATAAGCAGCCAGCTCCACCTTCTGAGTTTTATACATCTGACTGGGCGGAAACAAGCTGTTGTGCAAATATTTCAAGTCTAACAGTCATTTAAGTTCAATAATAACCTGCACACGTTTAAACAGAAGAAAGGATTGTTCAGAGGATTAGTTATTATTAGTTATATTTTGGATAATATTTTTATTTCAGTAACTCCACAGAGTAGCGTCAGTGAGTCAAAATGTGATGCTTAATGTGGATGGTTGTAACACGATCTTTAAATGATATTTGCTTTGTTGTCGTCATCTCTGGCCCGCAATCCTATCTGGCTGCCAGCCGCTTTGTCTGTATGTCAGACTGGCCCCAGCAAAGAAACCTCACCAGGCTGAGAAAATAGCCCCTGTTTGTTCCTGCTTGGCTGAGTTCAAACATGCTATTCTCTCCACGTAGAATCACTGTCTGTTTGGCTTCCATCGTAATGCTGAGAGGTGAAGGAGAGCATGCATTCTCGCTTGTCACCACATAGTTGATGTGTAACACAAAGGAATTTGGACAGATTCAGTGTGAGCAGACACAGTGTAAAGGCGTTCACAGAACATGCTGGAAGAATAAGGGACTGTATGAAAATAATTAGAAGGGTAGGAAGGGTTCTGATAATGGCGTGTCTTTGAGATTACAAAGTGAGATGAACAAAAAAAAAATGTTTGCACTTGTACATCAATCCACATGAAAGAGTCACACTGGCTGGGAGTTGAAATAGGGGGAGCTTGCTTACATGGTATACACCATAACCATGCATAGCAGGAATAAATTCTGATTCTGATTCTGAAGGAGAATATATGCGTGTTGGAGATAAAGCTTGGTCGAATAATAGCAGTGGTATTGACAGTGTGTCCTAGAGTGGCAGTAGTGCTGCTAAGCACAGTGACAACAGTATGCTGACAGCCTTCCAGTCACTGCCTTTGTGAATGGGATTGGTCGACAAGTTGGGGAGAGAAGATTATTGAGCAAAATTTTGGCCAATTTAAATGGCTAGATTTTGTAAAATAAATGACTCAGAACAAATTTTACACTATAGCCTATGGCAAACATTTTGTCAAATAAACCAATAAAAACACCTGTTCAAGTATTTTCAATATCCAACCTTGACATAAATGTGCTTATTTCGAAATGGCAACCACAAGTGATGTCATAGCACTAGATGGGAAAATAATAAACTGTGGTCTCTAGTTAGTAATTCACTCATTTACAGATGATCCTTGAATATTTAAAATAAATAACAGGGCTTAAAGGATTAAATAAAAAAAAAAATATTAAATGGTAATTGTCTTGCAGTCCCCTAATCAATCAGACCATCAAAAGCAAAGCTAAAGCTCTCTGACTTTGACTACCTGCACCCACATCATAAACTCCTGTTGGAGTTGTCACCCTGAGTGAGTGCAGATAAAGACGAAATGCTGAGAAAACCAAAATCCTCAACACAAACTGGTTAACCCCTCAGGTAAAAGCATACTGAAGCAAAGGTATGCAACACAGCTGGAGCGCCACAGCCTGCAATACAGCTTGGCTTATGGGGTCAGAGGCAGAGCAGACAAAACAGATTATGAGGTAGATATGAGGCTAAGAAGACAGCTGACACAACGTGTTAGGAGATCATAAGACTGCTGCCTGGACCTTTGCCACAAGTGAAGATATTGTGATGGTGCACATGAGGAGGAACCAATAAGACGTGTACTGCTAATAAACTCTCTCTCTGACTGACCTAAGCCAAAGGATGATGCAGTAGAAAAATTCAATATGTACTCTGAATACTAAAGTAAATGTGTCTGGCACTGTAACAGTCAAATATTTTACTCAGGTTCATAAAATCTTTCAAAACTATAGTGTAAAAAATAATATTGGAAGTCTGAGAAACTCATTTTTTATTTAAGGGCCAGAGCTTGTTTGAAGCAGTTTGCAAACTCAGCTTGACCTGTAGCATGAACTACTGACCTGTCACTAAGCTAAATTTGTAGACACTGGCTAAACAGACTCGTTCTGAGGGAAATCACCTACAATCACCTCATCATCATTCTTGATGACGCTCCTGAGAAATTCAAGATTGACAAGATCAATGGTCGACTCATGCAACAATCATTTTCATTATGTGCGAGTCAGAAATAAGACAAACCACAGTTAGCTGAACAAGCACACAACAAGACTGCTGTATCAATTTATCAAAAAGTCATGATCAAATATTTGCCATAAACAAGAATATGACAGAAAGGAGAAGAGAGGCGGGTTTTAAGGATTTGATAAAACAGATCTGGGGGCCACAATACTAAAATAAGTTTATTACTTACGTTTGAACAACGTTACTGCATCTGGCTTAGTTTAATAAAGTGATATTAATATGAATACAGTAGCTCCTGAGACAAACAGGAACAGAGCTTGGCAATCCAGAAAAAGAACCAGGAGAGGGAACCAGAACCAAGACCAGGAGTGGGTCAGTAACAGAAGGAACCAGGAGCAGAGCCAGGACCAAGAACAGGTCAGCACTAGAAGAAGCCAGGACCAGAGCCAAGACTGGGAGCAGGTCAGTACAAGAAGGAGCCAGGACCAGAGCCAGGACCAAGAACAGGTCAGCACTAGAAGAAGCCAGGACCAGAGGCAAGACTGGGAGCAGGTCAGTACTAGAAGGAGGCAGAAGCAGAGACAGCAGATGTTGAATGGAGGATAGGAGCAGGGAAGACAAGATCAGGGTTGAATGTGGCTGAATGGTGAGTGTGGCTAATCCAAGGCAGAGTGAAATCAGGATACATCGGCATCTGGAGCAGTGGAAGAAAATGGGACTGTAGGTCCTAACTGGAAGTTAGTATTTCTGGATGAGTTGTGGCTGAGGTGTGGTCCTGCTCCTTGAAACTCTGTCATGTGCTTCAACAAAAATCAAGTCATCATTTTATTATTTTAATTTATGGAAATCAAATACAAAGACAACCGTTTCAACGGCAGGCATCTCAAAATCTCAAAAGCAGATCCTTGAAAACATCAAAAAATAGAAGTGGGGGGGGGCAATATTTGTTATTCCAGTGTGGTTTCTGTAGGCCACGTGCACAGTTGGTCCCATTGGGTTCCCCCAGCGAACTTAATGTGTTATCCAGTTTGCTCACATGACTGTATCAACAAGACCTGTTTTTGCCCAGTGCACTTTCAGTTAGTGTGAACCCTCCTGCCCCACCCCCTCCTTACACCAAAACAGGTCTCTCCAGCACACGGGAAAGTCATCTGTAAGGGCCCCCAGCCACGGGCCAAATGTACCTCAGTGAATAGCCGATGTCCTTGTGGCATTGAAACATTTTAACATCCACTGACCAAATAAAAGTTCAGCATCAATTGTCAAGTGAAATGTTTGCCCTTGAGAGTTATGTGATGACTTTGGCATTGGGTCGATGTTTTTCTCTCTGTCTCTGGTGGCTTTTTCAAGTTTTATGTGTAGTTTACTCTGCTGGTATTTAAGCACAAATACACACCGGACACAGTGAGTTTTAAAGGCCAAGACAGAAGCAGGAAATGGGGTTCATCCTGGGGATCTGTGCTGCAGCTCCAGATAGGACTGGAGGACTCCTGCAGGGTGGGGTGGGAACATTTTGAAATGACATGACGCATATTGTAGAAATGATTACCACTTTATTTACATGTGTTATTCTTCACGAGCATTAAATTGTAATTGACAGATTAACGTGCAGCTACGCATTTCTTTCTTAGATTTGGGTATACAGTGAGACATTATGAGCAAAATACACAGTGTGAGTGGAATCATGCAGTTCCTTATAGGCCTGAATTACTGTCGAATTGTTAACTGTATTATATTTATAATGAATAACCTACATATGCCTTAGGAATCTTCATTCTAAACTGGTGTTTCCTGTAGCATATTTTTTAAGGAAAAAGTAACAAGAAAACTGACAAGAAAAATCTACTGGATTAAGGCAGATCGATTGTTTTTGATTACATTAGAGGTTGATATATTATTAGATTCTGTCGTAATTTTAAATAACATAGCTGGACAGGTTATAGATTACACCACCAAAGAACACTCATAGAGAACCAGGAACGAATTCTCAATCTGCCATTACCTAAAGCCTGACTGGCACTTCCATTATAACTTGTTACAAAATCATACAGAAATGAAAACACAATTAAAAATTTGTTTTTGCTTCCACAGTTGCTGAGCCAACATGTTTTTACCATATTTTCCAACACATGATGGTTGAGCTTTGCTACCAATTTCAACAACAGGACACACAGCAGACCAGGAAAGCTGTTTCACTCCTGCATTAAAGGTTTTTGACATGTTCATAGTGTTTTTACTGTTTTAGTAATTCCCCGCAGAAAACATGATTTTATGTTTTAAAAAAAAACATGACAAAATCAAATCAAATCAGCCATAACGGACATTAACTAATTAAGTCGTAGCACACCCTTAGAAGTGCTCATAGTGAACAGGAAGAATGATTTGACAGGATGATCAGGAAAACATCTTCTGTCACCACGCTCCAACTTCTCCCACTGTCGAACAATCCATTAATTTCCTCTGTTGCTAATCCTCCTCAGTGTCATGCTCACAGCCTCTTGTGTCTCACATAGATCTTTTTGCTAGTTGTAGCAGCAATAAGTTGTTGGGGAGTTCTGTAAATGCCAAGCTGCTGATCCAAGGCCAGCACACAGAGCTTGGCACCTCCCACCAGCCACTAATTCCATTACACCACATCTGAACTATGTGGCTTTCAGCCTTGTAGGTGTGTGACTTTAACCACATTGTAAGCTTCACTAGATGCAGAGCATACAGTATGGGAGGCATTTTCCTAACCAACCATTATCATCTCACATCAAACACCAAAGGCTGTTTATTAATAGGAAAAGATAAAGTTGTGCATGTCCATGATATAGATTTAATGAGAACCAATACTTCTGTTAAAGAGTTAAACTGTTTATATTTTTCTATAGCACTGTAGGTACTGAAGATGTCTTCTGACATTGGCAAGGGCTGTATAATAACCCTACAAGTGCTCCACATACTGACATCAAACAAAAGTACACAACCGGCGTTGACATTGGGCGCTCATTGGGTTCGCAAGTTGTTGCTGTGAAGCCTGCACAGTAATAATTTGGTGGCACTGGCTTGATTATTTTTAAACCAGAAGAAACTTTGTTTGCAAAAGAAGGTGGACCTGAGTGAGGGCCAGATCTGACCTCCTCTATACTTTTGTTTGTTTGGTACACTCTGTCTGTCATTCACTAGACATAACCCAAATTCATATCCTGCTCTATGATGTATTTTCCTGTAAATGGGACCATTATTAAAAAATAAATAAATTAATTATGTTGTTGTTGTTGTTACTAGACACTGAGTCATAAACTCATGAGTAAATTGTTACTACTAAATGTAGCTACTAAATGACGTGGGGAGTAGGGAATTATCCATAGCCTTTCAAAATTTTAATGAAAAACTTTTTTTTATAATTAATTTTTATAATAACTTGCTCCTGATGGTTATTATAAAGACTGTAGGTTTAAGGGTCTTCAGCATTGACTTCACATTTCAGTCCCAGAGGCTGGGTCCACTTTCATGGACAGTGAAATGTCAGTTATTTTCCTGATTTTGAAAAACTAATGTTCATGATAATATTTTTTCTTTCAAGGTCAGCTAACCAAAAAGCTAACTAGCTTAGATTATGCATGTACATATAAAAAAAAAAAAAAAAGATAGCATCAAATAAACATTTTGTAAATACTGAATAAAATTAAACTCAGTAAAACAATCAAAATTCAGACTAAAGATGTAGGTTTTTGTTTGTTAGGTTTTGGGCACTTTAAGCTGCTCTCAGATCCACGGAGCATTCGAGGCTACATAAAAGCTGCATTAATGATTAATATTGCACTCTGGCCAGAAGACCGAAAGCACCAGATGAGCTTGTTTCACAGACTGGACTTACAATGGTGCAATACCGTTAAGTGCTTTGGATGATACAATGCAATTCAACGTCAGTACAAAAACTGGAGAGCGCTGCAGAGGTCCATCTTGCAAGCTACAAAAAATATGCTGCTCTATTACTCAGCTCAGAAAGGGAAATGAAACACTCCTGGTATATTTAGAGACATACTAAACTAAAAGTTTTATTTAACTGTGGATGAGCTGCAAAATATGTCCTGACATCATGACAAGAGTTATTAAAATACTGCACCAAAGAAAATAGATGCAAATTATCCTGTGTGATAAGGACATACAACACAGCGTAAAGTTGTGTGAAGGTGCAAATGTCTTGAACAGTCAGTCACTGGTTTGGCTGACATTTTACAGCATCCCTCAACCGTATATAAAAATTAGTGGAGCTGAAATTGATCCTTGAGGAACCCCACAAGTAGGTAAAATTATCATCTGCTGTGGCAGAGTGCGTCAGACTTTGTTTATTGTGTTTCCACTGTATTATTGTATTGGCTTGTCTTGACAGACTGAGGTTTTTTACTCATCCAATGACATTATTTGTGCCCCACAAAAAAGCTTGTTGAACTACAACTCCAGTTTGCTGTCAACCCCCATCCTTATAAAAACACAGGCCTGTTGGTGTCAGTTTGTGTAAACTCCGTTATAAAGTTTAATCATTCCAGTGTGTAATTGCAAAGTTATGCAATTCCACTGTAATGCACAACCCCAAACACTCCTCTCAAACTGTCACCAGGTGTCACGCAAAGTGATGGTGTTAAGATGGAGGCGCTCTGCAGCTTCATGGTTCCTCTGAAGTTTTATCATCTTTGATATTACTTACTTTTGTGATATTTTAACATTTTAAAGCTACTTTTAAATATATGTTGTTGTGAACTATGCAGATGCCTTTTTTTTCACCAACACACATAGTCGCACATCTGTTACGGTTTACAACTCAGTCCACATTGTTGACCTCCACACACTTCCTGTCAGTGGCCCATGGCGCCCTCTGCATGTCAAAGGTCAGTCCCCTGGACAGATGTCAGTCACTTAGACTGTTGCATATGCACACGCAAATACACACACACACACATAAATTCATTCTTAAACTTCTGCGTAGTGGTCATCCACGTCTCCCATCTGCCAGTGAGCATACACATGAACGTTCTGGATCAGGCTACAGATGGAAAAAGTGGGGGAGGAAGAAACTAAAGAGGCTGGGTCATGTTTACTGTGAGAGCCCATGAGAATATGCTGTGTGCCTCTACCTTAAATGCCTTTTTGTGTCAAACTTCAACCACCAGATTGCTGTACGACCCTCTTAGTTTCTAGTGAGAAAACACCGCCTATTTTTGCTTAATGTACTTCAAACTAAAATATTTACAGATGAAAATATAGTCAGTCAACCACAAATTGCAGGTTGCAACATTTTAGAGGCTGGCTCCACATTTTGCTTAGTTTTTTCCCCCTTTTGTTTGTTTGTTTGTTTTGTTTATATCTTAACTTTGCAGTTGCAGAACAATAAATCTGCACTAAGCTAAGCTTGCAGCCAACCAATATAAAATCAGTCAGGGCTGAAGTTTGTGCTTGTGTTGTCATAACATAGCTTGTTATAATGACATAATGAATTGAGCTTGTTCAGAAAAATATATATAAATATAGTCCAAAGCATTTAGCCAAATAAGTAGTGAAATGGTGCAAACATGGTTATCTGGCTTCTTATACCCTACTTATACTTTCCCTTTAATGGATAGTTTACAACAGTGGTTTTGTTTGTTTGTTTTTTTCTTGTTATTTTTTTTTAAACAAACCATATTTGGAGGATGAAAGTGGAGCTGAGGAAGAGTGGGGGGTGGATCTGGCCTGCTCTGTACTCTATCCTGATTGGGTCATTTAAAACATGAAACCTTGAAACTGGAAACTGAAACCCATGAGGAACATGCTTACTGAGCTAATGAATCAAGTGATAAGTTGGACCATTTTTCAATAGATTGCAATGTATTCTGACCACTCTTTAGAAATCAGGTTTTAGACTGAGAGTCTTTGTCCACTTTTATAAACACTGTCGTACAAGGCATCTGAAGGGATTGAGAGCAACTACAAAACTGATTTCATGGCAGATTTTCAATCTCTGCCAACTAGCGTGAATATGTGTATATTTTTATTATTATTTTTTATGTGACTTCTTTAAATTACATGAATGTGAATCCTTTTATGTTTGGAGTTGCAGTTTGTGCAATCAAGCAATACTATCACACAGACTTGGTTTAAACGTTAAAACCCATCATAACCACACATCAAAAACTGTATCACTAGCTCCTCTAGTTCTTCATCAGCCTGGTGAATCTAACCATGACACAGCAGCAGCTGGTTCCCTGGGGGAGCATCCATTTTCACCTCCTCCACTTCGACCTGCACAGAGACTCTGTTGTGTTGCAGGACCACAAGGCCTACAGCTGCAGCTCCAACCCTGGAGAGTCCATAGGACAGAAATACATAACAGGCTGATTGTGGACATGCAGATAACAGTTAAGCTCAGTTTTCAACGTGAATCCACACAATGAAATTTTTAAAGGAAGAAAGAACACAATTTCTTTTATAAATGAAAAGTCAGTTAATTTGTTATTAAAGTTAATTATTTAGTTAATAATTAAAAGACAAAGTCTCATAGCAGACAAGATCTCATACTGTAGCCTCTTCTAGTGTATAATTTTGTATAATTTTGATGGGCAGTCAGGGTCCAGGGTCTTCTCTCTTTAATAACATCAAGCTACACAAAGGTAGCCCACAGTGGACCCTGCTGAGCTATTTTTAGCCAACCTGGTGCATGCTGGTCTGTTGTGTGATATAGGTTTGGACTGCAGTGGGTCACTGTGTATGTGTGTGTGTGTTAGCCAGGTTGCTCAGACACAAATAAATGAGAAGTGTTTCTGTTCAGCACACTGACTTTCTTTCACCATACATGAAATGTGTAAAAAGAGCTTTTTCACTGCTGTGCTGCTCTCACTCTCACTGGATTCAAAACACCGCAATGATAACACAGCTTAGTGTGTGTCTGTGCCACATAGGTCAGATTATGATGGCTCTATGGACGTGTGGTTGAGCTTTCGGTAAGTGATTAGGCTGACATAAGTGAAAACATATATGAATATATATAGATACACAAGTTTTTTTAAGGTTTGTCTTGTACTGCATTTATACCAACAGCATGTTTATTGTTATTTTGTTTATTACTTAATATTTTATTTAGTCTGCAACACTGGGAGTGTCCTGATGTTCATGCCCACAGGAACCCAGCCAAGCCCACCAGACCACCAGGTCTGTCTCCAGGAGACTGCCCTAACCCTGCCTCTCTGCTGGAGAAGGAACCTCAGCTAACCTGCGATGCACAAATCGTTGGCTCTGAAGCCAGCCTTCTGGAGAGGAGCTCGACTCTCTACTTTAACAGAGCTACCAAAGGTAATAGTCACCGGGCGGGGGTTGTGAGACACACAAATCCTTGTTGTGTTGCGCTGTGTTTGTGTTCACTCCAGGGAATTAGAGGGTTATGACTGTGCGACTGTGGATTGTTGAGGGCACTGAACAACAGCTGAGAGAATCAAGCCTCTCCAGGCAGTGTCAATCTGGGGACTGTCGCTCTGATACTTTATAGCTCTCATCCCAATCTGTTGACTATTGGCAGAGCAAGAGAGGAATTAATAGGCAAAACTCAAGCATAAAGAAGAGGTAGAGGGGTTAGATGATCCAATCAAATGTGATCGAAGGTATAACCCTGTCCATAATATAAAACAGACTAGAAATAAAGAGGGACTTAGCCTCTGTGACGTCACCCATCGTTTTCTGAAGCACAGTTGTGGAGCTCAGACTAGGCTGATCAGCTGTCACCATCTTGGCAGTGTCCGACTGCACATAAATCCTACTTAATAAAAGCTGCAAGTTTTCAGACGTCATGTTGGCTTCATTTTTCAGCTGCACTACTGAGTGAGAGTAGCTACCAGAGCAAAATCTCATATGTGCAGGATGTGTGGAACCACACACACAAATCCTGTCCTCCGTCGCACTTACAAATCCATAGATCCACATTAATTGCATCCACGGGATATTAATATATAATCTATGTATAATATATATATATTATTTTTTTGTGATCAACATTTTTTTATTTTCAAAAGACACACAAAACTAACAACACAAACAACAACAGTACGGCAGCACATTCACAATGAAAATAAGGATGGTGTACAGACTGATAAAGAAAATAATAACGATAAAAAATAACCACTTATAAAGGAAAAATATATACAAAGGAAAAATTTAAAATACATTCACCAGGGGAAAAGGAATTATTAAAAGACATTATTACATATACATGTTACATGTATACATGTCAATTTCTTTACACTATTAAACGTCTAGGGTCTTATGTTATTGTGTGGACAGGTGTGGGAGAGGTGTGGTTCTTCTTTTGAGGTAGTCTCTTATGGATACAGCTATGTCTGCCTAAGGCTGTACAGTAGCGGGTCTGGCTCTATTGAGGCCTCCTGTTGTGCACTCAAGAGAGGCTATGCTCTGATAGGAAGCCATCCAGGTGTGCATCAAGGATATGTTGGGGTTATACCACAGTGATAATATAGCCTTTTTGGCTGCAGTTAGGCCTGCAAACAATAATCTACGTTGGCCCAAATTGAGAGATAGAGATGAGTGATCATTGAGTAGACAAAGGCTGGAACTAGGCAATATTGCAGATCCTAGTAGCTCTGACAGTGACAACATAACCTGTACCCAAAAGTCATTGATTGCTGAACATTTCCAAAACATGTGCATTGCTGTACTGAGTCTGAGCTTGGCAGTGAGTACAATTAGGGTTAGCGATACATTTAATTTTAAAGCATTTCATAGGAATGGCATATGCTCTATGGATCTTCTTAAAATGTATGAGTTGGTGTGCCAGATTTTAAGAAGTAATGTTTAGGTTAGACCATATGCCTTCCCAATCAGGCTCTAAACTGGTGCTTTGAAGCTCTTTTTCCCACACCTTTTCAACTGCTGGTGCATTAGTAGCTTGATCAAGGAGAGTTATACATACGCGTCACCCACACTCGACCGCTCTGCCCAGGACCAATCCAATTCTCCATAGATTGTTCTGATAAAGGTTTGTCCCAGGGCACCCCATATGGTTTCATGGCAGATCTGAGTCTTAAGTAGTCTGTCACTGTTAAAAATATCACCATAAGTGGAAACACCCCTGACCAAAGAGGAGATATAAATGGTTGCCTGCCAGATTGAAACTGATAATTATTCGAAAGTAGAGATGCTTTATGAAATGAATTAGTTTTGCCCATCATCAGCTCAACATTTTGCCACACTGCTATAGAGTTGGTTATAATGCTCCCATAGCGCAAATTAATATTTCTATGCCCCCTGTCTGTGTACAGTAGGTCTTCCAGTCGATGGGGCTTCACCTGTGCTACCTCTAGGGCCTGCCAGGGGACTAATAGATTCTCTGTCCCTCCAGACATGCAATGGCCTAATCTGAAAAGCATAGTAATAAAAATTAAGATTAGGAACAGCCAACCCTACAGTGAGTTTGCTTCTTTCTAAGGTTGTAAGTTTGATTCATGCACGCTTTCCTCCCCATGTGAAGTGTGATTAGAGAGAGTGCATTGCCATGATAAATGTGGGCGGTGGTGCTAAGGGGATCATTTTGATAGTCGTGACTCTGCCTTGTAGAGAGACATAAAGAGAACTCCATCTTTTCAGATCATCTGTAAGTTTCTTTTTCAAACCGAGAAAATTTTCCTGAACTATTTTGCTAAGAGTAGGGTAGATCTTAATGCCAAGATATGTAAAGGATGTGCAGATAGGGATGTTAACAATAAAATTTGTGTTCTTCGCAGCCATATTTAATGGAGGAAGGGCAGACTTAGTCCAGTAGATTTTAAAGCCTGCCATTTCTCTAAACAGGTTAAAGAGTTTTAGAACTTGCAGTAGTGATGTCTTAATATTGGATATGAACAGGAGGCAGTCATCTGCATTTAGCGAAATATAGTGTCTAGATTGGTCGATAGTTATGGGAGATATTGTGTCGCGCTCTCTGATGGGCTGTTCCAGCGGTTCTAGGGACAGGGGAAAGAGCAGAGGAGAAAGCGGACATGAGAACTGATGCTGTTGCATGACAGTGTTTGTATCATAGATATAAGCTTGTCTCCAAACAAAACCTTTTCATGACTAACCTCAAAGGCTTTATGGGTGTGATAAGTGATAAGAGCAATCAACCGGACATATTATCTGCAGCTGCAATAACATGAAGAAATATATATAGTTTATGATGTACATGGACAAGGCAGCATGGCGGCATAGAGGTTAGCGCTGTTACCCCACACCAAGAAGGTCACAGGTTCCATTCTCCAGCCTGGGGCCTTTCTGTGTCCAAACACATGCATGTCTAGGTTGATTGGTGACTCTAAATTGTCCGTAGGTCTGAGTGTGAGTGTGAGTCATTGTTTTTTTTCTGTCTGTCTCTGTGATGGACTGGCAACTTTTCCAGGGTGGACCCGCACCTCGCCCAGAGCGAGCTGGGATTGGCTCCAGCACCCCCAGTGACCTGGAAACGGAAAAGGATGGACATAGACAAAATTAGAGAGTGATAGTAAATTTTAGTTTTGTCACATGTACAGCAATTTCACAAACTTACTGTATGTTTCAAAAATCATGTTGTATTTTACCAGAGCACAAGTAGTATGCTAAAGTGCAGGCAGAAAATTAAGCATCCAATCGAAATAAATGAAATAAACACTAAACATGCAACTTACATTCTACTCACAGTGTGTCTCAGCATGGTTTAGTGATGCTACATAGGACCTGATATAGCGTAGGCAACTCATAGATGAAGATCAGTGGCCCCTAATTGTCTATAGGAGTTAGCCATTCTGTTCATCTTTGGGGATCTAATACCAAAATGTTGCTTGATATTGGAACAAGATGTACTGTAGTATGTTCAGCAATGGGGTGGTAAAAACCAGGGGAAGACTTCAAGCAAATTAACTTTATCTGTCATCACTAATGACAATCACTATAACAGCAATGTAATTCTATTTACCTTGGTGTTTTGTTTAAGCTCCATACTTTGTAAAATTATTATGAATAAATGGTTTGGCTATAACAGGCTTTGGATAACCACTTCCAACAACTGGCACACATTATGCTATTAAAGGAATTTTTTTTCAAAGCATGATTTCATTGCTTGCTGATGGGGCCACTTATGGCCAAGGCTTGGACACATAAACATGACTCCATGTTGCCCCAAAGTGGCTATTAAATAATGGCAGTACAATGGCAGACCCAGTAATCCACATGCAGGCAGCCTGTCTAAACAAAGCCAGCTGAATGTGTTTTACTGAGTGTGTGTTTGTGTGCCCTGTTGATAGCGTCAGCTCTTTGGGGGCGGAAGGAGGACAGATGTGCCAGAAAAGCTAAGAAACTCCACTATTCAAAGTTCCAAGCTGTGCTTCTTCCGTAAGTCACCCCCGACCCACAATCTTGCTTTTGCCTATTCATTCCTTCTTCCTCTTTCAGCACATGTCTCAGAGCACAACAGATGTGCTTGGCATGAAACCTACCGTATGTCAGGGTCGTCAAAAGGCCCAAGGATGGCATGATTAAAGCGGCTATGTTTGCCTCAGGAAGCATGCAGATGTAAAAGTATAACCATGCATGGAAAATTCTTCAAAAAACAAGGTCCACAAAAAAATACCAATTGGAAGTAAATATTTATCAAATGTATCTTCTGCAAATTAAGGAAAATTGGGGGGAAAAAGTGTCATCGCCAAATTATCCGCTTTGCTTTTGCAGATGAGGGGGTTCTGTTGGTTTCATCAGACCTTCAGGAAGGTGCTGGATTGTTTGCTGCCCAAATTAAGAAGTATCTCAGGACATTGTTGGCTGATTAATACCCTGCTATCTGTGTCTGAAACTAAACTCCATAAACACTGATGGATGGATCATCTTTTACACACTCCCTTTAATTTGAAACAGGTCAACATACTGTATTTTTGGCTGTTCCTTCATTTGCAATGTAGTAAACTTAACTTAACTCTAGCTGTGATACGAACTGAGCTAAATCTTAACTCTGACAGAGAAATATTTACATTCAATAACACCATCAGCATTATACTTTTATCCTGTTGCATAATCAACTAATAAGAAAAAGACGATGACGATGGGTGCAACAGGGTCCAACATATAAATACAGTAAACACTGTACCTTCGATTTGCAGGAGGAGCTGTGAACACATTCTTTTGGACACCTTTCACCCCTTTTTTCTTTCTACCTCTTCAACCTTTAATTCTAAGTCAGTTGGGCACAGATGAGTCGAGCTGACTTTCTGCATAAAATCTAAATGGATGAAAACAGCAATGAATGGCTTCTCCAAATAAAGCCATTAATGAAATAGTTTCAAAAACCCCAAAATTTTGAAATATTGGCAATAATCACATCAGACCTGAATAGAGCATTATGAATATTTTATTTAGGTGTAGGCCAGGCAGAGAGGTGTAACCTGTCTTTGTCTTCAAATATCTTTTCTCAGAATAATTTCCTTTTGGGTGCAACATGAAGAGAGGGCTTCAGTAAGATGTGTTTAGATCACACCAAAGTCAGGCTTAAGACTGCATAACTACACACACAATCACATGCTCTCACCCTTGTGTGTTTGTCTATTTGTTAATGTTATAGCTTGCAGACATTTCTGGCCTCTAACAGTCATTTGGGAGCTTTGAACATGGGAAAACAGTTATTGCATGCAGATAGTGCAGGTGGCCTGACAATGACTGAGTTATTGTATACGCTCTCATCCCTTCCACCATCAATTAGATCCTGTTTACTTTGTAGGGCTATCTGTCCTAGCTGGGGCCTACTTGTTTATATAGTCTCTAATGGAACAGTGGGTTGTCATATAAACTCTGTTGTAAAACGAAGCACTCTATGTCTTTATGAGACAAGTAAAAGCAGGGATTTTACGAGTAAAACCTTTAGATAGGTTCAACTGATGAACTTGTCCATGAACTTGATTTTAAGCGAAGGACCTATGAGATTTTAACAACAAAGGGTTTGATGGATATAAAACATTTACCTGTCATATCTACTCCTTTATACAGTGTGTATGTGTACAATTTGTTCACATTTGATGTATATACAAGAATGCAGGAATGTGTATGTGTGCTTGCGTGTGAATGACCTAGTCATTTATGCAGCTCCAGTTGTCACATATGGGACAAGGAGCATGAGGCATGGGTCCAACTGGCTGAACACTGCACGCATATCACTGCAGCCAGTCAGCATTAAGCAGGACAAACAGTACCTAGGGGATGGAAATGTGCCGTAAACATGTCATTACAATGTATAGACACCAGGCTTACTCTAATTCTGTGCTGTTGATAAGGACAATAATGCAGAAGGACACACATTCCCAAACTTATGCATGGATTTTGTTTATAGTGCAGGTTAAACCAAATAAACACAATAGGCCAATGCCAGTGTATAAAACGGCTGGAATGTCTGACACACATTTACACATTTAAAGTGCAGTGCAGTTTCAGCTTTTTTATTGCTGGAGGTGGAAAATAAACAGTGTTATCACTGGACCATGTTTGCAATATAAAAGCCTTGGATATTCTCAAACAGCAGAACCATAATCAAACACTTAAGCTGTCTGTAAGTTCATTATAGGTTGCTAGATGATAATAATATGCAATTTTTACTCTTATTTAATGTTATTGTATGAATATGAATGCCTCACCTTGTTGAAGATTCTGCAGTACCACTTTCTATCCCTGTTGTTTTCTGTCTCAGGGCAGCATGGTGGCGTAGTGGTTAGTGCTGTTGCTCCACAACAAGAGGGTCCCGGCTTGGGGCCTTTCTGTGCAGAGTTTGAATGTTCACTGGCCAAAGACATGCATTTTTTGGTTGTTTGTCCCTGTGATGGACTGGTAAGGTGTACCCCACCATCTCCCAGTGTGAGCTGGGATTGGTTACAGTGACCTGGAAACAAATAAGTGGTAAACAATGATTATTAATTTTCCTCCCACTCCTGATTTTCAAGCCACCTTTCTCAAGTCACTAAGCTTTACTCAGCAAACTCACCAAACCAGACCAACTCCAATTACAGCCAGTCTATTCAGATATTATTAGAACCTGTTCAATAATCAATAAAAAATGTAATTCCTGACTCCAGTCTCTGTGGGCCCACGTCTATTTAATCAGAGACTTAAATTCAAAACATATAAGATACCGTCTTTTAATTTTCCCATTTATGATGCAATATGTGATATTTTTACTTTAATCACTTGATGAGGTATTAGATATTATAAAAGTCACTTCTCCTCCAATTTCAATTATCAAATATAAAGTCAGCAAGTGAAGAAAGTGAAAGTGAAGGAAGAGAGCCATCACCTGTTTCAATGTGCCTGTAGTGTAGAAAAGAAGCCAAGTCGTATTATGAATGCTCACTGCCTTTTTGATTATGATCGGTATGTTATATAATTTATGTTGCTTTCAATAAATGGCATGAAACAACAGTATAAAAAATTAGCAGTCTGTACTTGATGGACAATATTTGGCAGTTTTACATTTTCTGGGTTGGAACCTCGTTATATCTCAAATCATTGCTAATATTTTCCTTAAATAATTTCTATCTTTGGTAGCTCCCCATAATAAAAAATACTTTGGACAAATTTGTGCAAATAGCAGCTGTGCAGCCAGACATGCTGACAGCTTCTGTTGTACTCATGCCAGCCAAAGAATGTTGGGGTCCCCCTTTTGTTTTTGTTCATAGCAGAGTGGTAGCTGTCAGAGATGACCAATTCAAGCTGCTCGTTCCTGAAAAACTTGCCAGTGAGAAAGAGAGGCCTCCCTTGAAAGGGCTTGATGCCAGCGTCCACAGTCACTGATATGAAACATGAGTGTGGTCCTTTCAGAATAAAACTATAGACTCTTTTTAAATGGATGTTGGTTCCAGGGCTGAAAAACAATGCCAATGCTGTAGAGAATTAAACCTGAATTCTATCTAATGACCATGTTATGACTTTTGGAAGATTGTATTGAAGTGTATGGGAAAATTAATCTAATTCTCAATTGATTTATTCAGTAGTTTAAAGTGTTCAATACAACTTTCAATACAAATTTTTAAATGACAATCCCATTTAGCAGGTCAGATCCAGCCCTCAGTCCTTGTCAGACTGATCTTCTTCAAATAAGTTTTTTCAAAAAGCTGAGATTACTAACGGCATCTCACAGAAAATGAGCGAAGTCACATGAGTTGCTGATTTGTCTAAAATAGACCATGGCAGTGATTTTTTTAAAGTCATACCAGTTGAGTGTTGACCTAGTTCTTGAAAATACAGGGCTTAAGTTAAAACCTGATTAAACCAGATAACACCGTTTGAGGGTTTGTTTTTGATGACTTTGTGTCAGTTAATAAGATTGGTGTTTGAATATATGTAAATATATTGGTTGTTTTGTTACAATCCAGGTACAAGCTCAAAGCAGACATAAAAAACAAATTTTGGTAAAAGACACTGCTTTACAGAAATTTTGATTTATTAATCTTTTCTAATTTATCTCGTTCAAGAAAACTTTCCTCCCACTGTGGTAGATTGAAGTCAGATGCTGAAACAGTCATTGTAAATTGTAACTGGGTTTTAGCAAATAGATGGTTCATTGTGGACTTGTTGCACTGGGCTTCTGAGGCAAAGAAAAATTAACTTCTGTTCCTAATCCCCATGAGACGGGCCTTAGAGCCTCCTTTTTGTCAGTGTTTGAGGGGCTTTTGGAAAGGCTAATGATGAATGGCAGCAAGGTTGTGGCAAGGGAAAAAGATATGTCAATGAGCGGGAGGCAGGCTGTGAAATATGATGAGTTCACTGCTGTAGGTTTATACAATCACCTCTTCCTTCAGCTGTCAGGAAACCAATGGGGTTTCCAGAAAGCAGAGCAGTGAGCAATAAAACATTTACAGGTGAAGGAGGTCTTACGATGTCTGAAATTGAAAAGAGTCATGTGAGTCAGCTGATTGTATTTTGACAGTAAAAAAAAAATTAATTGCCATTAACACAATTCATTTTGTAATGTTTTCTATGTGTTTGACATCAAATGGAAAATTTAAAGGGGAATATAAATTGCTGAAAGAGTGAACCTTTAGAAGGCAGATCCACAGAAATAAAATGGAAATGTAGGCAATGATAGTGTGATTTTAATTAAAAGATGTATTAAAAAGTGCTATACAAAGTCAGGTCTAAATGATCATTTATTAAGTCAAAACAAATAAAAAGAAAAAGAAAAAGAAAAATGAAAAAGAAAAAGAAAAAAAATGAACAACCTCCTGCCATTCAGGAAAAACACCAAATCAAACAGCAAACAGAAATTCTACTAGCAGGAGAAAGCTTTCAAATAAAAATGTATTTTAAGCAGGAGATCACATATTAGATCTGATCTTTCCTGCTATAATATATATATATATTTTGCTATATATACACCTTGCACCAAAGTGTGTATATATGTATATCACATTTCGGTTTAAGATCAAAAGATGCATACCAGACAGAAGTCCTGAATTTCAGTTTTTATTCCATGGTGTTAAACATTTTATGAGGCCAATACTAATCTCTACCAAAGTGATGGAAACTTTGGAAAGTGTGGAGACAAAACAGGATCTGCTTATGATTTAATGTATTCAAGCTCATCTGTGAGGCATGGTGGAGGCAGTGTCATGGCTTGGGCTTGCATGGCTGTTTCTGGAACAGGCTCATTAATACTCATTGATGATGTAGGTCATGGTGGTAGCACTCTTCCTTTGCCTTTGCTCACCGAATGGAGAGGTCTGATACAAAAGGTTGTATGTCCTAAGTTTTTTAACACATGTAACATAAATGCCATGAAATAAAAGCTGAAATTCTGAAACTCTTATCTCATATTCATCTTTTGATATCAATCAAAAAAACAAACACACAAATGGACCAGCACTGAAAACAACGTCGGGAAGTAGGCTGAAGATACGCAGACAGACGCGTGTTTATGAGGGCCAGGATTTAGAAAAAACACAAGAAACTTGTGCGACAAAAAATGGACCATCACCTTCCTAGCAACAAACTTTCACCCTGCTCTATGTTCCCTACAGATAATATCCAACTAGGCCAGTGAGCGGTGATAGCTATCATGCTATCATGCTATCATGCATGGGGTCATCAGGTGGGAACCTCCTTTCACCGATGTTTCGTCTAGTTAGGCCCACAACACCTCCAGAAGGCTAGACCGTGAACACTGGCGTCCCAGAGTCACCTCCTAATGTCAGCCATCACCACTCCTCACACAAAGACAACTATCTCAACAGCATTTTTTTTAAACAGCATCGTTGTTATGGATGAATCTATTTATTTTTGTAATTTATCTGAAGTTCCGGCCCACTTTAACCCCTGAATGTGATACAATACTTTTCGTTCACAGGTTGAAGGATTTCTGCTGATTCTGCGCTGCCCTCTGCCGTCAGGAAACCATCAGCGCACTGACATATACGTCATCAACCATGCGCCGAAATCTCCCGCGCATGCTCTGTAGGTGCAGTTTGACAAATTTCAAACCAGACGGCGGGTAGCTGAGGCTGAGAGAAAGTGGAACACAACAAAAGCTCACAGTCGATCATTTAACCCGAAAAGGGAAAGAAAATGAGCAGCACATTGAAGGGAATCACTCTGAAGGGAAGTGCGGAGCTGGTGGCCGAGTTCTTCTGTGAGTTTTCAGTTGTATTTTGCGGCTTTTTGGTCTGTATGGACACGCAGACATGCGGTGCTACTTCAGGGCCCGTAGCTTCAATACGCTGACTGAGGACAGCTGACGATTACAACTACTGTTTTATTGTACTAAATAATATTTTTATATTCTCACTGAAAGATTATCGTGCTTTTGGCACATTGGCCTTTAACTTTGGGCTTCTGTTTGTAAAGCAGTTTCAAACTGTTTCAAACATCTTCACGCATATTTAGCTCCAGCTAGGTTGGTGTTTTACGCGTGTATTTCTGTTTGGTGTATAATTTTCTTCACCCCAAAATTTCCCAATCTGATTGTTGTTTTCTGTGTCTTCTCTTTGAATTGAAGAGTGATTACTTTGCCTTTTGAGCCGTCTGAATGTTTGTTTCCGTCACAGCATTTGGCATCAACAGCATCTTGTACCAGCGAGGCATCTATCCTCCGGAGACCTTCACCAGAGTCACCCACTATGACATGAGCCTGCAGCTCACCACTGACCCCAAACTGAAGAACTACCTCACCAATGTGGTGTCACAGCTCAAAGGTAGACTCAGCACTTTGCTTATTTCTTCTCCCCAATAGGGCTGTTCCAACTGGGGAAAATATATAATTAGGTTTTCCCTTTGCTTGTTTACCCCTGATAGATGTCATGACTTCATTTTCAACTTAAACTTGTGCTTTTTTCAGTTTTGGTGTAGGTTTGTTGTATTTCATCTGGCGTATGTCCATGGTTTTACTGGCGTCGGATCAATGTTTAATAAAGTTGACAGATCACAGAGCATCTCAGACACAAAGGGGGTTTTCTAAAGAGCAATCTGATCTGCTTTACTTAGGCATATCTCCATGAGGACGGGATGGACATTGGGTTTGATGGGCAGAATGGGATAAAACCATCAGTGGAGGACTTTGCATGTTATTACACACTACATGGGCCACTTAATTCAGAATGGACAAAAATGAGAGTGTGAGCTGCTGGCTTTATCTTTTTGACAGTTTTATTTCCTGCGAGAGTTTAGCCAAATCAGCCAGTATGACTGTGATAACTCATATAAATGAAGTTCTGTTCTACTGAAACACTCAACTCATCCAGGTCTGGAGGTGGTGATGTAAATTCTGTCATCTCCAAAATATATTTGGCTAACTGGCTGTTATACCACTGGTTCAGTGTCACCAATAAAATGAAATACTGAGTAGGAATCAGTTTGACAATAGAAAGAACCTGCTCTAATAGCTGACAATTTTTTCATCCTTTATTCCAAAGGGTGTCAGATTGCCTTTCTTTGGGTAATACACTAAAATGGATTTAACTTACTATGACCACTACTATACATGAGATAGCTGTGTAATAGACAGATAGATGGATAGAAAGAAAGAAAGGTGGTACTGTATGAAATTCCACCCAGAATATCCGCTGCCAAGGTTCTGGACAGTGACATATGCTGCTCTCTGTTTGCAGAGTGGTTGTTTGAGTGCACAGTTCAAAAATTGGTGCTGGTGATCACATGTCTGGAAACCAATGAGGTTTTGGAGAGATGGCAGTTTGACATTGAATGTGACAAGTCGGCCAAGGAGAGCAGGTCAGTTCCTCCACTGTTGCAGCCTTTACAAGTCTATCGACTTCAATAACTTTCTTGTCTAGAGCCAAACCAGTGAACTGATCCTGTTCATCAAGTACTGCGTGTTTCTCTGTCATTGAGTTATATCATTGTCTGTCTGTGTGTGTGTGTGTGTGTGTTTGTGCGCGCGTGCGCGCGCGCAGTGCATAGACTATTGTATAGTAATTGAGTTTTCCTGTGTGTCCCAGTGCTCCCAGAGAGAAGTCCATTAAGACAATTCAGGATGAGATTCGCTCTGTCATCAGACAGATCACGGCCACAGTCACTTTCCTGCCGCTGCTGGAGGTGCCATGTGAGTAATCAGTTTTCTACCTGAACTGCACATTTATTTGGAATTACAGTAAATATAATGTCCACATTGTTACCACCAAAGGCATTGTGCTTCAGACAATTAACAAAATATATCCTTTATGCCAGACCACGTACTGTATTTAGATTCTTCCAGCCAGTGATAATTTCTGTGGTCAGTGTTTGGGTTAGCATGCTGCTGATTAATGGAGAATTTTAGCTCAGTCCCAAAGCAGGCTAACTGTTAGCTTCATCCACTTTTTCTCTAATGTCATCTGATAATTTCTGATGTATATGATAAAACAAACTGTAGAAGCTACATGAGAAGAGAACTGAAGAGAAGAGAACGTTACATGAAGTCCAATGACACTGAGGAACAGTTAAATCAGTGTTTGAATTGATAGTTAATTTAATAATGAAAACAACCAGGCTCTCAGACAGTTTGGGGAAAAACTATAACAATGAACTTCATCAGTCCATAATTCCACCCCCTGGTGGTTTGCAGACCTCACTGAGAAATGCTGCCATAGTTGGAGTCTCTCCACCTTCACTACACACTGTCATCCTTTTAAGTTTTGATTTGCTGCCAAGGTAATTTACTTCCTGTGTTAGTGTTTTGCTACTTCAATGGGACAGCCTGATTTGTTGAAATTATCATTTGTGGAAAAAGTAATTTTGTTTTCCTATCAGCCAAATGTGGTACCTTACATAGTGTAACCCACCAAAGTTGATATATTGTTGAAAAATTTGGGCTCATGCAATATCCCATTTACTGTTGCCCCTGTTTACTTCAGAATAAAGTCAGCTCAACAACTTAAATTGCTTGATTTATTTGTAAATGTGGAGTATTTTAAAGCCCTCATACTTGAAATAATGCCAGAGAATTTGCTATTTATGATCATTTAAACAAAGCCATTTTTGTTCATTTGCTCCCTAATCTTTGTGACTTTCTGGCCCTTAGGTGCATTTGACCTTCTGGTCTACACAGACAAAGATTTGGTGGTTCCTGAGAAGTGGGAGGAGTCAGGGCCTCAGATCATCAACCAGTCAGAAGAGGTGCGTTTACGTTCCTTCACCACCTCAATTCACAAGGTTAACAGCATGGTGGCATACAAGAGGACCGACTCAGTTTGACCCCCCCCTCCCCAAGCCCCCCGGAGCTGTAAATAGCAACCACTGTCTTTGTAGAGAAAAGTAGATTTTACATTGTCCTTTCCTACCTCGCCTTCTGCATCTCTGTCCAATGAACTATGTACTGTGTTGTCCACCCACCTCAGAATCTCTCCTTGTGTCACTGTGTGAGATGTGTAGACCTGTCTGTCTACACAGATATAAACATCACCCTTAAACAGTGATTTGTCTGCTAGAAACAATCTTTTCTTTACTGTTTTCTCTCTAGTTGTCAAGCTGTTTTAGAAACTAGTGGTTTATATGTGTAACTTTTATAAAATGCCAATAAAAAAAATAAATGTTTCAGCTGTATTATTCTGCTTCTTCTGCAATTCTTTGGATTGAGAGATGGCAGTGCAACATAAATAGGATTTCATGTCTCTTAAGTGTGTAGTTTTTCACACTGTAGAAAGCAAAACACGGAAAATTTGCATTTCTCTTTAATGGGACAAACCATTTTACTTGGTTCACAGTATTCACTGGTGTCAACAGCTGCAGAATGAAACACCTTCACAACGCTACCATCTCTGCATTTTACATTTTCACCCCTACAGCAGACACCCACAAATCTCTCATCCTAAAAACAAAATAAACATCCCTTCCCTCTGGTGAAATACCTTCTTCATATATGCAACAAAACAAAGTTTAAAAAGACCAAATTTCTTTGAAGCAGTGAATAATCAATGGGTACGTTAGCACATTTATGCATCAGGCACACACACAACACTCCTGGAAAGTGATTTTTACTTTTAATACGAAACAACCACGGATACAAATGAGCGTCAGCATTTGCGCCTACAAAAGTGCTTCAGTTGAGACCTGGCCAGCCTGTTTGTGACTGTTAATAAAATCCACGTTGGTTGTGTTGTAAAGTGTTCTGAATGATGGGACTTGAATGTGGATCTGTGAGTGAAAAACCTACATCTGCATCATAAACCTGCAATCCCTTTTTGGAAATTGCAAAATATTTATATATTAGACAGCAGAGGATGAAATGATGTGTTGTTGGCCAACATTGTCCAGGAATCAGCTGTGGTCTTGGACAGTTATCCTCTGGAAGCCCTTTCTAGATTCTTTTGTTTCTGGAAAGTTTTGGTGGGAGTTTTAAGGGAAACTTGCTCACAGTTGAGCTTCAATACTTCATTGGGCATCAAGTGGATGAAGGGTGGAGCTGCTCAGATTTAGCTTCACCCATGTTTCCTTTGAAACGACAGCTGAACAATAGTTGATGTATATTGTCAAAGATAAATTGTAGACTGATGAAGGTACTTGAGGGGACAGTATCCAGAGAAATTCCTGGCCATTATTCAGAATGCAGATCTTGTCCAAAGACATGAACGCTGGGTTTAACTGGTGACTTTAAATTGCCCATTGTCAGTGTGTGAGAATATTTGGTCATTTCTATAACAATAGTGACCTGTCCAGGAAAACTCCACTGCTATGGTCTCTTGCCCCCATTAGATAATTTATATAGATAATGGACGGATGAAGAGAACCTTCTACCTGACTCCCCTCTTAAATTAGGTTTTTCAGTAATAATAAAAAGATGAGTGTGTTGGCTTCTTTCTCTTGGCGCCCAGTTTAATCTGTCTTGTTTAGGGACTGTTAAAAGGCCCTTTGTAATTCTAAATCACAATGTGTTTTTGTCAACCAGCATGTCAGATCTTTTGTAAACAGGCTTTCTGTGGTAGCACTAGACTGAAATGTTCAGTTACACTGTATTGCTGGTTGAAAGTTCACAAAGTCTGCTCAGGCTAGATTCAATGCAATTGTTGGTCCATCGTTCAGTTATAAAAACAGGATGTAAAAGGAGCCTTTTACAAAGGAAAGGCATTAATGGGTGCAAAGAGATCAGATACATTTCTTTCTTCTTTGATCTGTGAATTTGGTCCTATTTTATCACAAAAAGGCAGTGGAGGAATTTAGGTCATGGTCCCTTTGAGATTGCAAAAGGACCTGTATCTTTTGCTATCTTACTTTTTCACAAAAAAAAGGCTCAATAACACAACACAGTACATTTCCACATGTCATCTGAAAGAGTTGTTCCTAGGAAACATCATTCCAAAAAGCAGTGATGGGATGTTCAATTATGAAAAACTGCATTTCCTATACAAAGAATGGTGTGCTCTTGACACTAAGATAACTTCATTATATATAAATTCTAATAAATATATTAAACAAAAATAAATATGCAATAGTTAAGACAATGAGTGATAAAAGATTACAAAATACTCAAACACTTGTGTTGTGTGGAACTGAACATACATATTTACCAAGCATTTCAGATTATGTTGAAACTATGTAAAGTATGTAGTACGCAGGATATCTGTAGCCCACTACAGTGGATCTATGTCCTAATGGTCACTTCCTCTGAGAGATAGCAATAGAGATAGTGGGTGAGACTTCAAGATGAAAGCCACTCTGTGCAAAAATAAAAATAAAAATAGCTATGGTAATAAATATAGCTTAGTGCTGCCTCTTATTAGGCTCCATCTCTGGTGAGTGACAGCTATAGAAGAATGGTGACAACAGGAAGACAAGTCCCACAAAGTTTCATGAAATTAGCATAACTGTCTGAATCCATGTATAACACTCTCACCTGTTTTTCCTGTGACAGCTTCACTGAGCCAATGTAATTTGTTTAATGCTTCATATTGTGGGACGTTAAATTTGTGGTCTTATGTCTGCAGTTTTAGTCATGTGCCCAGAGTACAACTCTGGGAGGTCTGAGAAGAGATGACAACAAGTGCAAGCTATGAGCAGGTGATCAGATGGATTGTAGACAAGCTAACAGTCTACCTGGTTCATAGAAGACATTTCAAGCTTCAGTAATAAACTTTCATTTTGTGCTAAAGTACAGTCTGCATTCTAAGACAACACGATAAGATGAAGACTATGCGAACACTGCACACACTACAATGGTCATGTTAGTACTGTCAGGTGAATATTGTCTATGTTGCACACTTTAGTGAGCATCACAGTTGTAGAATCTCAGTCTTAACATGAAGCCAATGCTGAGGAGCCCTAATCGGAAAATGGATATAAATTGGCTTTATATCCATTTATGATTTTCTCATGGTCTCAAGCTCCTTTTCAAGTCTTTTTCAATACAATTCAGTGTTACGTTTTACAATGATAGTTACATTTGGAGAAAAATAGACCAGAAAGCAGGGGATTAGTTAGGGGGCATAGCTACTGTGCAGTTTACAGAATGTACCACACAAACATGATAGAGTACAGAGCAGGTCAGATCCAGCCTTCTATAATGATCTGCTCAAGGTATAGCCTGACTGTTGGCATTGCCTTTGTCTTGCTTCTTGTCATTGCTGCTATTCCCATGACGTATGACGTAATTATTACAAACCAACTTACAAAAGAGCCAACCTACAAAAATGTTTGATAGAAACTAGAAGTATTTCTTTCAAGTTACTAATTGTTAGAACAATTTTGTAGAAGAGATTTTGGGCAGAACCTGCTCTAAAATAGGCTATGTAGAAGAAAACAATATCTGTCCTCTTATCAAACCAAATGCAGTGGTTTTATTACCACATTACTTCTTTCTTTCGTCTCATGTATGTCGTGCTAATTTCATGAAAATGTGTGACACCAGGTTGCCTAGGGAGAAGCCGGGGGATTTGCGTTAGTTAAAGCCGGCGTTGCTTTGGGATCACACCAAGCCATTGACCAGTTCCTTCTCACATTCCTCTGCCAAGTGCTTCCAATTCTGACGGTTTCTCTGACATCCTTCCAGCAGTGGGGAGCAATACTCTGATATGCCAGCCAAGGTCTGTGACAAAAACAAAGGGAAGAATGATGAGCTCTGGATTTTACGCAAGATTCATTCATTGTTTCATAATGAGTGTCTTTCCAGTAAACGGTAAACCATAGGCTTTTAGCAAAATGCCATTTCCAACAATTTATTAATGTCTATTGCTTTCAGACGGAAGGGAATAGTAACAAAAGTTAAATTGGAATTACAGTTACCTCATATAACTGAGTGCAGATGGCGTCAATGAACGACACCTGCATGCTGGGGATCTTATCTCTTTTGTCTCGATTCATCAGGTCCTAAAAGAAAAGGATGTAAAAATCACATATGAACTCAATCAACATGAAAACATTTTCTGCTCAGTTCAGTTCCTTTGACAAGCCTTTAAATTGTCATGGTAGGTTGCATCAAGGAGTAGGAACAGTGATTTGGACACTCACAGTCTCAGTCAGCCTGCAATTAACAGTTGTTAAATGATCAATTAAGTTGCTCAGTCATTTTGATTTATCCTCTACTGCATGAAACATTGCATTGCAAGGACTCTGCATTTGCATAGCAAAAATTATAAAAAAGTTCTTTGCTATCCACAACTGTGGATAATAGGACACACCTACCGATTTCAGCACTAGGTTGGACCTTAAGAAGATTAAGAACAAGAGGAACCTTAACAGTCCCCTGGGATACACCAGTACTTACGATAGGCTCAATGTTAAGCTCCTGCCTCTCCTTATCCCCCTGTTCAAAGAACTCAGTAGCCACCAGCTCTGCAATCTGCGTCATAGAGAAACAAAAGGATGATTAGCAGTCTTTTCAATAGATCTGTTAATTTAATATTCAGTGATATTTTTTTTTTTTTTCGGTTGATGAAGTAAAAGATTACTTCAACCAAAAAGACATTAACACAATTAGTTCTAATTATATTTTACGACTAAAAGTACTTGACAATGATAGTTTCTTGCACAAAGGAAAACACAGCTTTTGTTGTGTGATCTGATCAATGGCGAAAAAGTATCAAAACTGTTACCAGTTGATTGCTTACATCACCATCAGTCTCTAGTTTCAATTCCTAAATCCAATATGATGTTCATTTCTCAATGATGGTCCCATTTAGCAGGGGATGAATTAAGCACACTTGTAGACTTGGCATACTGTACTACCACTAATATTGTTTCTTCTGGTTTAAGGAAATCAAGACAGCAATGACCAAGAAACTCAATGTTTCAAAATGCCAGTTCAAAAACTAGCGGGTGACTTCATAGAAGGTTGCCCTTTCTTGGAGGATAATCACATATTGAATTGCTCAATACAGAAATGCCAATAAGTACCAAAGTAATTGACCATGAATCAAAACTGAGGGAAATCAAATTGTGGTGCTATTGATTTGAATTTATCTCACATATCTGCCTACAACATAAAGTTGCAGTTATCATACCATGGATAAAAAACTTTCTCCTACTGCCAGACTAAAACTGAAGAACAAAGCAAAAACATCAACACGGAGTATATCACGAGAAAAAAAACTAATGATAAAAGTAGAAATGAATTACCGTATTTTCTGCACTATAAGGCGCACCGCATTATAAGGCGCTACAGTAGAGGCTGGGATTACGTTACGTTACGTTACGTTATGCGTTAATGTCCATATTCACAATATGACCAACCTTGTTCAACTGTAAACACACAAAAGAAACACGTAAAGCTCACTTTATCAGTTCATTCCTCATCTACCAATCCCTCGAATTCTTCTTCTTCAGTGTCCGAATTGAACAGCTGGGCGAATGCTGCATCCAACACGCCCGGCTCCGTCTCATCAAAGTCGTCATTAATCGAGTCAGTGTCGCTGTTGTTGTCTGGCAGTTCAGTGACAATTCCTGCCTTCCTGAAAGCTCGGACCACAGTTGAGACTGATATATCAGCCCAGGCATTTACGATCCACTGGCAGATATATATATGGATCAATATCAATATTGATCCATATATAAGGCGCATGGTCAGCTTTTTAAAAAATTGAAGGCTCTTAGGTGCGCCTTATAGTGCGGAAAATACGGTATGTGAAGCATTAAGAACAAGCCAGAGAGAAGTAAGAGGGTTGGAAAGGAGGTCTGACAAAGGAGTGGAAGTCACACAAGGTAATGGCCTCCTTGTGAGAATAGAGGAAAATGAGATGTGACTGCAGCCTCTGGCTCCAATCAGCATCACTGTGTGTCTGTATGTGTGTTGAAGCCATCTGCAGCTCACTGATTGAGTCTAATCAAAGCTCAGTACGATGGAGCTGCAGGGGGACTCAGCCAGAGATAGAGAGCTTGTTATATCTGAGGAAAACCAATACTATATGCATGAAGCAAATGCAACTGGTGAGACTAAGTAACTTTGGCTTTATTTACTTACACTCATGTCAGTATAAGAAATGTCCACATGGCAAAGCAAGAGCAACAGCGACTCAGTGTCCCTGTTGATGTTGGAAGGTGCTTGCCGACATTTATGCCATGTCAGGCCCTGTTTGGCTCAATGGCCATTTAAAACCAGTTCAATCAAGATGAAGTGAAGACAGAGAGTTAGACTACAATGCCAAACTAGTTGCACAAGTTTGAGCTATTAGTGTATAACTCTATTTTCTACTTCTTTCATAAGATATGGTAACTTTGTTGAGACAATCTTAACAAGTGACTCTTTAGGTGGAGCTGGAGGCCTTCAGCAGGCCTTCCTGGATCTGGGAGCTTTCTGTGTCTCTTCACACAAAGACACATTAGGTGAATTAGTGTGTGTGACTTGTTTGTTGTTATAAGTCAGCTTGCTACTGTCAGGCTACAGAGATCAGTGCCAGAAATGTATCAGACCATGGACCTCTAAAGCCAAAGTAACGGCCCACCTAAATGTCCAAACACTGCCAAAACCAACAACAACTACATACGTGGAGGTCTGTGTTTGAAATGTAAACATTAATACTACAAAATTCCAGGGAAATTTTGAAGTGCCATGGGGCCTGTTGCCCAGATGAGTACAAAAGTCACCCCGTTCACATTTCGGTTTGGAAAACTGATTGTGTTCGATTCAGTTGTTTGCAAGATAAGACCTGGATGAAGGCGAATATGCACAGGATGAGGGAACAAATGAGTCTGCTGAACGTACTAGTATGTTCAGTAGGGCCCTCCAAGCCCATATATTTGGGACAGACGTTTAATAATCAGTGTTGCCAGCTCCTCAGTAAGGAAAGTCAATCAATCAATGAATTTGCATAATGTTATTCTTTTGTTATTTTTTCATGTTTCTCTCACTCAAGAGAACGACCAGCTCCCCTCTGGCTTTGACGAAAAAGTGATTCAGACTACTCATTTTAACACTCGTAGTTTGAAAAGTTGTTTGTCTCTTGTGTGCATGCCTGTTTGTGTTTTTGTGTGTGTGTGTTTGTGTGTCTGTATATGTGTATAAGTGTGTCTCTATAGCTGTCTCTGTGTGTTTTATACAGTCTAAAAGAAATGCCAGTAGTAACAGTTGATTGGCTGCTCTCATATGAGAGGACTCAGGGATGAGTACATTGACTTGTCAGAGTCGGAGAAGAAATCATTCAAACTCATGGCCATAGTCAGTGTTCATGAGCTGTGTGTTTGCGTATCTATTTTTTTTTGTGTGTATAAGGGGTTGTGTTAACCGAGAATTCTCCGTCATTGACAATTTTTTGATTTGCAAAGATTTGCACGATTTCTGTGCTGAAGCCTGTGGCACTAAATTATGGTGTTTATAAACTCAGAATATTAGCAATAAAAAATCTGATAGGGTTAAGAGATACAGTGGCCGGTGTTCCTTCATATCAGTTCCTAAAAAGCATATAACACTGTAAATATAGTAAAATAAAATACTGTAAAATACTTGTGAATCACAATACTGACATATACGTTATATGTGTTGCATGTGTTTGCATGTTTGCTGCCTCGAGTGCGTTCCAAGGTGTCATGCAAGGACAGGGACACAGCTGCTCTTTGTAATTAGCACTCACTTGCCAACACATGCTACCACACACATGCACATGTACAAGAGGCTTGGTTGAAGCTCTCTTCATTGTGCTTGTGGCTCCTAACAAGGTTCAGACTCATGAAGGTCACCAGGGAGATGACGGGGCCTAACTCTATTGTGGGTAAAAACAATGAAACAAATGAGGGCTTGCGCAAATGACACAATTTTTTAACTTCAGCTAGTGTGCCTGCCCTATCCCCTATGCCTCTGTCATCTGGGTTAGTCCAAGGAGTGGTACCTGAGCTCACCATCACACACTGATCTGACTGATATTGTGTATATAGTTTTTTTTCTGACCCTGGATTCCTCCAGATCT
The DNA here is from genome assembly GCF_900963305.1 of Echeneis naucrates. Classification (NCBI taxonomy): domain Eukaryota; kingdom Metazoa; phylum Chordata; class Actinopteri; order Carangiformes; family Echeneidae; genus Echeneis; species Echeneis naucrates. The sequence continues at coordinate 12,572,266 of NC_042528.1, read as the reverse complement.
CTATATATGAGCTGCAGTATCTGGACCAAGATGTTAGCAGCAGATCCTTCAAGTCCCAGAAGTTGTGAGATGGAGACTCCATGGATTAGACTTGTTGGTTTATCTCCTCCTACAGATACTGGACTGGGCTGAGATCTGCTGAATTCGGAGCGAAGTCAACAACTTGTGCTGGTTGTTGTTACTCATATCAATCCTGAGCAGTTGCTGTTAAAAAATGACAGTGAGCATCATCCTGCTGAAAGAGTCCACTGCCATTAGAGAATACTGTTTCCATGAATGGCTGGATTTGGTCTGAAGCAGGTTTAGATTGGTGCTATGGGCCAAAGTAACTTCCATATATATGAAAGACTGAAGCTTTCCCAGTAGGACAAAGTCCAAAGGATCATACCATCTCCACCAAGACTAAGACTGTCTTCATCCCAATTATGCATCTTGGTGTCATGCCTTCCCCATGTAAGCAACACACAGGTTTACATCATTCATACATTCAGCCTTCCCTCCCCACAAGCATCAATGAGCCCTGACCTCATTAAAATTCATGCAGCCATTGCAAGAGCTATACAATTAATACATTCAATCAAATTTAATTTACATTATAAAAATGTCAAGGTTTTTTTGTCACTTTCAAAAACCTTTGTTACCATACATTGTAATTTCATTTGTTCTGTGGGTGTCAAGTGATTTACAGTAAGATGAGTGTAGTGGACAACTGATGTGACAATAAAAGTCCCAGTGACAGTGAGATGAAAATGTGGCAAAACCCAATAAATACATTATACTTCAGACTGCTGATTCCCTTATTGTTCATTATGATGTTTCATATTTAATGTCTCAGACAAGACCAAAGAAAAGAAAAAGACTGAAACTAGAAGGTAAAACAGAAAGAAAATTATACATTAGAGCAACATGTACGAGAAGAAAATAAAAACTTTGCTGGAAAAGGAACACAGGGAGAGAGTGAGAAAGAGAGAATATATTATGGATAAATTAGACTTTCTATACCCTCTTCTGCACTGGCCAAGGCTTGGTGATGGCTGAGATGTCACATGCAGTCATCAGCATTGACCTTAAGGGAGAGACACATTGATATTTACATACCATCCGATGGGACTAACAGCTAGTGTGGCCTTGTTATTTGCAGCGTTGCTACTTTTAGTGGCTCTCTTTGATGCCCTTTGACTCTCTTTAGCAGATACGACAACCTTAAATTCTATTTTTTTTTTTTTTTGGACTCTATCCAGAAAATGTACGCATATTTTTTGTTGTTGTTTTTACTTTGTTTCAATAAAATGTTTAAAATGTCCTCCATTCTTTGGCATTCATCAAAAGTTTTTTATATATATATCACGATCTATTGTTACAAATTGACAAAATAAAAAATGAATTAGTTGTATAGAATGTGCTACATCTAAATCTAGTAATTAATACATTAAGAGTGTTCTACATATAAAGCTCCTTCTTACTTATATAAATCTTATAATGCACATTCAAGTTTTTATATTATTATTACATATTGTCATTTTTTGAGTAGCATAAAGTCACTGTTTTCATTATAGTGCTATTGAAAATATCTGAAACTGGTTCTTGGAACAATTTCTAGGCAAATATAACTCCTCCTTAAACTGTACATTGTTAAACGTAACTTCTAGTATATCATATTTATTTCACATAAATGCATGGCAGTGAATGCATTCACATTGCAATAATATGAGCTATCTCTCAAAATAAAAGCCTCTGTACTATGGCTACGTTGGCAGTTTTGTAATCCACAAGGCAGATTGAAGTTTTAAGGCATTTGCACTGACCTCAGTAAGTCTCTGTGATGTTCATCCTCCCAAACAAACTGGTTGTTCTTGGTGAGCTCAAAAAACTCCCCTCGCCTTCTGATAGCACAAACACATACAGTGACACAGCAATTATCCTCATACATAATCTGTTTACCTTCTCAGCCTCCCACTGTCTAGACTGATAGAGGACTGAAATAAGTTCTGAAATGACTGAACTTGATTCAGAAAATTACTTGACAAATGATTAGCTGACAGAGGGAGCGACAAAAAGTATATAACATTCCCATTCTCTTAATGTTTCTACATATTTCTGACTCTTACTGTTCCACACTGTTTTGCATATTACACCTTGTTGTACTACCCCAAGGGGAAAAAAAATCCAACTGCATCTTTAGAAACAAATTCAACATTGCCAATGAAGAGGAAGAGAAACAATTATCTGAGGTTTGAGATTTTTACATTACACTCAGATATTTGGTTAAAGAGGACAAATGACTTGGTTCATCCTCCATAATGTGTGTTCTTTCAGTCCAGCCTATCAGTCTGACCACTACACTGATCAGACATAACTTTATAACCACCTGGCTAATATTGTGTATGGCCACCTTTTGCCACCAACCAGTCCTGATCCATCCAGCCATGGACACCCTGAGACTACAGATGTAAATTAGAATTTTAATCACCTTAATGAACACATATGATGGTGACCCCCTTCCTTTGCTCAGCTTAAAATGACCTTTCTTGTTCTATCCTTCACTTTATCCCTCTCCAGCCACATTTACATCTGGGCATGACATTTGGTACCTACTTCATGTACAGGGCAAGGTCAGTGGCAAGAATAGCCCTCTCGATCATCTTCAGAGTGGTCTTGTACTCATCCAGGGAGAGACTGCTCAGGATCTGGTTTCCCTGGAGAGGAAACAATTGCTTTGTCACTATTGTTCAACATCCATCCATCCATCTTCATCTTCTTATCTGGGGTTGGGTTGTGGGGCTTGTTCAACATGCATTTTGAGAATAAGATGTATGAAACAAAAAACTACAATTTAAATAAAAAAGCTATGATTATAAATAAACCAGTTCAAATGAAAAACAGTCGGGTTTGGAACGATAACATTTTGGCCAAAAACAAACAATTTCCTACAGTTTACAAGTAGAAACCTGCTAAATTAATTAAATTGTGATGTACAGGTAAGATTGGTGAAAAGTAATGTGGGACAAGTGTAAATCAGGAGTTTTTTAACTGTCTGATAATGCCGATAAACCTCATTGACCCTGAGCTCATCTATAGGGGCAAATAGGAGCATTTTATGTAAACATAGGGCAGCATGGTGGCAGAGTGGTTAGCGCTGTTGCCCCACAATAAGAAGGTCAAGGGTTTGGTTTCCAGGAATGTGTATGATTTAGTGGGTGGATCCACTTACAGAGCTGTTGAGGATCATGAGACACTGGTCGAAATGGTGGTGTTCCATGGTGGAGTGGCAGTAGAGCTGGGCCAGTGGATGGTCACTCCTGAACACCACACACAGTAAGTAAGAAACATACAGTGCAGATAGAGTTTGCTCCCACACGCACATATATAATGTAAAATACATACTTGGGACATATATATGACTCATACTCTGCTGCTCTACCTCTGTATGTAGGAGTTGTTGACTCCTCTGTGGTCTAGATCATGGCATAGAGTTGCAATCATCAGAGCCAGGACTTCCACATCACTCAAGTAATTCTGCCAGGAGATGGATGTGTGGATGAAGAGAGGGGAGAACAAGACGAGGATAGAACAAATGCGAAAAAAATACACACAGCAGCTGGTTTTCATATGACAATCTGTTGCGATGATAAAACTAGACAAAGGCCTCATGGCCATGTACACACAGTGCTGTTGTAGCTCATTGGCAGTGTGGGCGCTCGGTTAGGCATGCCTCTTGGAGTGGACCACGAAGCCATATGTGCATATTGTAAAGCAGCTTTTACACCATATCTGCTAATGTTTTATCTTCGCTGTGCTGAAAGTGTCTTCCCTTCACTTTCTTGCTCTCTTTCCCGACTGTGAATGGAAATGAATTGAAGTGTACTGCTAACTATCTGCTCCAGTAGCCAGCCTCTCGCTGTCTCTCTCACTATACACATAACCTGTGTATTCTGAGCTTTGCTACGTGTGTGACACTATCTAACTTCCAAATAATGCTGTTCTCCTGTCTGCTCAACAAGCCCCTGCCATCTTCAACAGGACAGTCATGTCCACAATAGACAGAATGATTTGCAAAGAGTTGCCCGAATCCTTCTAAAACCAAACCTGAAAAGATGCTGACCAAAAACATCTCTTTTAAAATTTGAGCCAAAATCATAAAAGTCAGTTGTCAGCTCATCAGCCTAACTGAAGATGGCTGCACTAACCTGTAAGCGTCCTGACTTGAGCAGAGCAAACATGCATTGAGCTGTGTTGAAGGCATGTCTCCAATTGTGATAGGCCACATTCTTCCTGTAGTTCTTCTTCACACTGAGAATCCACTGGCACAAACTCTGGAGGCAAAGTGCAGAAGGAGATTTATTCAGCTTTCTTTCAGTTTTCTTTTTCTTTTCCAGTTTCCTATCTGCACATCCAAAAAAATAAATACATAAATAAATAAAATAATAATCCACCAATTCCTGAGAAAACATTTTTAATATGTTATTGAGAGTACTCCTTGTGGTTCACCAGCTAGTCTATAACAACCTATACCTGTTGCTGAAGTCAGTTTCATTTTGGGCTGTAATTTCAAACAACAATGTACAAAAGGCTAAAAGGCTCCATCAAAGTGATAATATGTTAAACCACTAATTAACATAGATCTGAGTCCCAATATAAGACAAGTCTTGTACAGTACTGACAAGGAAATGTGCAGTTAATTGAATAACCACAAACTGACCTGGAGCCAATCAGTTCTTTCAGGCTCTGGTTCAGCCCAATTACATTACTGATCTACATTTTTTACAAGTGATTGGCTATTATTGCCCAATTTTCTACAGGTCCATTTTTGCCACAAAAACAGCCCTGACCCTGGAAGCCCAGACCTTCAAAGCTGAGCTGGAGTATGTGGACCAAGACGTTAGCAGTAGGTCTTTAAGTTCTAAAACTTGTGGAGCCTTCATGGATTAGACTTGTTTAGGTTGGTGTTACATGTCAGAGGAACATCCACATAATTTAAAGAACCTAGGTTTCCCAGCAGGACATTTTCCAGAGCATCACAGTGCCTCCCCCAGTCTTCTTCTTCTTCTTCATGTATTGAGGTAAGTGAGACTTTTCATTAGACCAGGCAAACTTCCTCCATTGCTCTGTAGTCCAAGTCTACCCCTTGCAGACACTTGAGACAATGGACAGAGGTCAGCATGGACACCCTGTAATTAGGAAACAAGTTGCTGCACAGTTAAACCCTCGGAGCCATGAAACTCCAAGGTAGTCAGTGTGTCTGTACTCTTTGTGAATGTCAAACTGACAAGCGCCACTGCTTGAGGGCACTAATCGCCTCTAATCAAAGCTTCTCTTCATGAGGCCTCCCTCCGCAGGCACTCCCAAGGTCAGCCACCAGCATACAAGGACCTCTTCACATGAAGAGTGCTGAGGATGTGAGCCAAACCCACCAGTAAACCAGGCTTTTATCATTTTCCATGACAGAAAGAAAGATAGTATTGAGGTCTAATGAGACCCCTGATAAGGAGATGACTTTACAGTATACAGTCATCAGCCTCTGACAGTTGAGGTGAATAACATGGATTATCTGTTACCATGGTAACTGTTATCATGGTAACCTGAAGTTGATGGTTAGATAGGAAAAATGGTCAAGTGAGAGCACAAGAGACACTTTGACGACCAAACTGTGATGACTGAGCAATAGCAACTGCAACACTGCAGCTCTGGGGGACGTTCCTGGAAACCCACAGTGGCAACTGGCAACAATACACATTGATGTTTGTGGAAAGTAAAGACTGGTTCATATCTGATCCAACAGAAAAGATCTCGTAACTCAAACTGCTAAAAAAGCTATTGCTGCTTCTGTGAGAAGACATGGGACTAGGATGCATCATAGAAGACAACAAGTCGGTGGATACGCTGTGATGCTTTGGAAAAAAATCTGCTGGAAAACCTTGTATTCCTTGTACAGAATCACACTTTAATTGCATAACAATGCTGGGTCGAGTAATGTTGGATGTGTTCTGATAAAAGGGAAAGTGAGAGAGATGATGAAGTTAAAACGTGGGCTTGAGGATAGAAAACAAAAGGAGTCCAATTCTGATGGATTAGAGGAACCGCTTGTGAGTGGACTGAACTTCGCCACATTGTCCAGGACATATTTACAAAAGTTATTACAGTCAGTATTCAGAGAAGATTGGCAAATAAGGGTGCTAGGAAAGGACTACAAAAAACAGATTTTTACCAAAAATAAGGTCTCGTCTGTTATCTTAAGAGTTAGTGGCGTCTGCCCAGGGTTTGTCACAAAATCACACTGTGGGCCAATGTGTTGGATGGTCAGATGAACCTGAGAAAGGTCTGCTCCTACCGTGTGCTTCATCTGGAAGTTCTGGACCAGGTTGAGGTCTACAAACATGCGGATGGTAGCCAATGTGGTTTGGGTGTCTGACAAGTCAAAGTCACTGAAGCTGAAGTCCAAGAGATGCAGCGACTGGGCTGATGGAACTGTGGCTATCTTCAGGACACACAAAACCAACAAATATAAAGAGAGGTCGCAGACTCAGTAACACATGAATGTTAAAGAATAACATCCACTTTATTTAGTAGGAGTAATTGCTGGTAATCACATAGTAAAGATACAAATGTTTCACTTTTTCTGACTTAATAACTCATGTGACATACCTCAATTGTATATAATTAAATCAGTTTTGTTCTAAAATGTGACAAATAAAATGCTTTGTGGTTTGCTGAAATATGTGATATTATTATATTATAGTATATTATTATGGGGGGCAACATGGTGGTAGTGGATGATCAGTGCCTCTGTGGATTTCCTCTTGGTATTCCGGTTTCCTCCCACAGTCCAAAGACATGCATGTTTGAGTTAACTGGTGATTCTAAATCGTCTGTAGGTCTGAGTGTGAGTGGGAGTGGTTGTTTGTCTCTGTATGTTGTCCTTGCAATGGACTGGCTAGCTGTCCAGGGTGTACCCCACCCTCACTCAGTTTAAGCTGGGATTGGCTCCAGCACCCTAAAGCTGGCAGGAGTGGCAGGAGATGAGTAAATGAATGAAGATTATTATGGCCTTTTTTTACAAATATCACAGCGAAGTAGATCCTCTCAACTCTTTCCTCCCCAATTACTGATTACCAACAAGAAATTCAATGAGTTGCAGGTACTAAAAAGTGGCTCACGAGTACTATAAGCACCTCCTTCATGAATAGACAGTTTGAGTCACACAGCATCTCACTGGGACTTTGGTTATACTGGTTAGTTAAACACTGATTTCATTTAGGTATGTGATATTGCATTGATTAAATGTAAGGGAGGCATAAGCCTTGGAGGTTTTATTTTATTATTTAGGTTGTACCTGCAAAAAAAAATTCTAACAAATTGTTTCTCAGTTTTCATCTGTCTCAGCAGTCAGGTAAACTTGTCACTGTGAACTACACAGCATTTTGTTTGATAATATTGGTTTTGAGATAATATTGTTGGGCCAGATTGATTGCGCTCTGTGCTGAATGTATGTAAGTGACTGAATTTCTGGGTAAAAAGCAATGTCCCAGTCATGGCACATTCCCTGCAAGATTTACCTAAATCACTTTAATCTGTTATACAATCATTGTTGTGTTTTTTTCTTTTTTTTCACACTGTTCTCGCAGCTGGTAAAATATACCATACTATAATGAATTTCTTGTGTATTTGCTGAAATTTTTTTTTTTTCTTCTATTGCAAATACCTTAAACTATGACTTGGGCAATCATGCTATGAGGCTGAAGATATGCTTCATTTGGGCAATATTATTCAGAAGCACAGTATCAATTTTCACTGGCATGCAGCTCAGAAGCTATATCTGTTTATGTAGCCAAATTAAACTAATCAGCTAATCAGACTTTAGGCATGTCTTAAAAACATAAAGACCTGGATGATCTGCAACTTTTTACTTTACTGAACTCAGACAAAACTGAAGTAATTGTACTTGGCCCTAAGCAACTTACAGAGAAGTATTATTTGATTATTATTTGGCATTAGTTTGGCCTCCAGCTTCACTTTTAGTAATCTTGAAATCATTTTTGATCAGGGCATTTCCAGTGTCCCTCATATAAAACAAGTCTCTAGAACAGCCTTCTTTCACCTAAGATCAGAAACATCCCATCTCAAAAAGATGCAGAAAAACTAGTCCATGTATTTGTCTAGACTAGACTACGGCAACTCATTACTCATCAGGATGTCCCAACAAATCTCTGAAAAGCCTTCTTTTCTCCCAGTAAAATTCTGAATAAAATATAAAACCCTTCTCCTAACATACAAAGCTCTTAATGGTCAAGCTCCATCATATCTCAGAGTGCTCATAGTTCCTTACTGTCCCAGGAAGTCACTTTACTCTCTGGATGTAGGTTCATTTATGATTGGTAGAGTGTGACGGCCCTGCCTATTTTATTATGGGTTTTCCTCTTTGGTGACGTAATTGTTTGTTTTTTCTCAAGGTAATCAGCTGATGTAATAAACTTGATCAGGGGCACCTGGGCCCGGTGCGCCAGAGAATAAAAGTGCCAGTTGCTGACAGCCAGTTCTTTTCCTCCTCGCCAGTGCCACTGCTTCAGGGTCCTGCTCAATGCCTGCTGTTGCAATAGTTATCATTACACACTACTTATCATTTCCTATTGTCACTTCTTCTACTAAATACCCAATTTCCCCTACTGCTAACATTTATAAGTGTGGATTTAGTTTTACCAGGCTTCGGTCATTATTTACATCTGTATGTTATGCTTGCATTTCCTATTTCTCTCTCACTGTCTGTCTCTCTCAGCCCAACCAGTCAAGGCAGATGGCTGCCCTCCCCGAGCCCGGTTCTGCCCGAAATGTCTGCCTCTTAGAGGAAGTTTTTCCTTGCCACTGTTGCAAAGTGCTTGCTCTTGGAGGAAAAAAGTGCTTTTGAATTAATTTATATAAATTAATAAGATAAATGTATTTCATTTTATTTGTGATTATTGTTATGGTTTGGACAATGACTAATGACCTGAGAGAGGGAAGTGATCCTGAAGCAGATTTTATCTAGATGAGAACAGTAAAAAAAAATAAATAAATAAAGATGGCATGGCAGCAATATGCTTCTGTAGACCCGGCACAAACACTCGAGGTTTAACTTTTTCTGTTTTAATTCGCAAATACATATACTAAATATGCAGTGAATGAAGTGACAACACTTTAAACCAAAACTGATTACTTCACTGTGATATAACACTGTTATGTAAACGCTTACTCAGATAGCAGGAAGAATACATTGTGACCATATTTTATACAGGTATACAAAAATCAACACCAAAATACACCCAGGCCTCTATGTCTACTTTGCATCAGGAACAATATTTTCTGAAACTTCAATTTTTTTTTTAAATTTGTTTTCTTCACACGCTGTCTAAAATTTTTGCTTTCTGAAATGTCTTCTGTTTTGCTGTTTAATATTTTTTTCTGAAGTATTGCACACAGTTTCTCAATATATCATTCATCAATTCATCCATGCCATTTAACCTTTAGTTAAGGTTTCATGTAGACAATATCAAATAGACACTGTTAGCCAATCCCAGCTGATAACGGGTGAAGTTGGGGTTCACAGGGTTGACATTCAGAGACAAATAAGGGTTAGGGCTTTAAATTCTGTAAATATGGATGCCCTATGTGAATCCAAGTCTAGTGTTGAAGGTGGTTATGTTAATTCAGTATAATAAGTGCTGACGCACTGAAATTGTGTGCATGAATGTGGAGGCATTCTGAGGAAACATCTAGAATTGCAATATTGGCACTTGCTGATTTGGCTGAGTGGTGTTGTGTTGCATGGCACTCTGCTTCCTCTGACCTTCAAGTACATCTGGCTGTTTGTGTTTGTACCTTTGTACCATTGGATGTTGTGCATATTATATAATTAATGTGTTGTTGGACATTAATGTGCATTTGTGTATTGTTGAATGAAAAAAAAAAAAGGAATTTACCACGGTTACCTGGAGTTCCCGGGATTCTTCTTCTGCAGCGGAAGCATGATATGACAGGACCTGGAACACACACCAGCAGATGAGATGATAGAAAGCCCGTGGGCCATATCAGGTTTTTTTTTTTTTTTTTTTTCGGTTAAATGGGGGCCTAAATTGAAGTACAATGAAACTGAGGTCAGGGGAATGTGTGAAGTAACGTTTAATTGATCAAACAAAGTAGTCTTTGATCAATCAAACAAATGACAAAGATCAAAGTGACAAATTACATTATTAATGCTATGAAACTGATTATATTTAGAAAATACACAAGATAGTGAATGTATGAAATGGACCATTTACTCTAGTTAAGGACTACAGGTCCTAAAATTTGCACTGCATATTTTCTAATGCAGAGAAAATAATGGTATATGGCTACAACTTTTCCTCACTATCGCGCCCTCCTACTAATGCTGTGTCAGAAAGAGTTATGCATAAATTTGCTAAGTACTCCCTGCACTTCAGGGTCTAACTTCACTGTTTTATGATCAAAGACTCAGAGATTCTGTTTCCCAACTTCAGTCTAAAAAGCAAATCTTGTCCCAGTTTCTTCAGAACTACTTTTTTGATTTTTTGATGTCTAGTGACAGGTGACAGCATCATTTGAGCAAAAACTGTATTTTCCAAGGATAGTGGCCCTCTACCACTTTACTGTGGAGGAGTGATGACAGCATAGTTAAGAACTGAAGAAAAGCTTTTTACAGTCTGTTTCTAAACATTCTAGCATGGTGTAAACTTTTCCTTTTCAGAAACGTTTCAACCTGCTCATCAGTCCTGCTCTGTACTGTGTAGGATCATTTTCATTCGTCCATTCATTCATTCATCTTCTACTGCTTATTCATTTCCAGGTCATGGGGGATGCTGGAGCCAAACCCAGCTCACGCAGGATGAGGGCAGGGTACACCCTGGAAAGGTCACCAGTCCATCACTGGGCCGACACACAGAAATGGACAGAGACGAACAACCACTTACACTCACACTCAGAACTATGGACAAATTAAAATCACCAATCAACCTAAACATGCAACATCTGGACACTGGGAGGAAACTGGAGTACCTGGAGGAAACCCATGCAAGCACAGGGAGAACATACAAACTCCACAAAGAAAAACCCCAGAGCTGGGAATGGAATCCACAAACTTCTTGCTCTAACCACTGTGTCACCATGGTGCCAGGCTCTGACCAATTAGAGGAGAACCTGCTTTTGCTGGGTGAGGTTGGTGTCAGTTGTAGCTGAAAGGAGGAATCACCTCTGACAACCTCATGCTGACAGCTTCTGCATGGACAAATCACAGTGTGCCGGTTTGTGTGTCAGGATTAAACCCATGCCACAAAATAGAGGACATTAAAAAAGATTGAGTGTGTGTGGGCTCACTTATAATGAATTTGTGCTGTCGAAAGTATCAAGAAGCAGCTTGAAAAGTCCGCCTGCCTTGCTTGATTGTCACTCGCACACCCACAAACAACATTATCAGAGATGCTCTCACACACATTGCAATTCTCTATACCACACACTCTCCCACGAAACTCAACAACCACATTTAAACACTTAATCCCACACTTCACTCTGACATTAATGTGAAAAACAATGCAACATTATCCCTGAAACCAAGTCAAGTGCCAGGATAAAATCTGGTTCACCCATATTATATATTTTACCTAATTTTATATACTTAACTATTGACCCGAATATAGCGTTTTATTAATTATCACTATAAATTCTGTCGGGTATAGATTCCATTATATTAATTAAAATCTTTTCATTTGGAAGATGCTCTAATCCAAAGAAATTTTTTTATGGAGGGCAATCAGTGCAGCTTCAGTGTAGAAGCCTTGTTGGTAGTACGAACTGCTGAACTGTGAACACACAGTTCCAGAATCGCCTCTGGTAAGTCCCTTTAGACCTGATGGCCAACTGGAGTCCAAATGAGGCTGGAAGTTTGGTTGACCATTTGTTTCGATGAGATGGTGATAATGATGGTTATTGTGGTAATTTACAGAAACCTTCAACTAGTTCTGAGGAGACATATGTGTGTTTAGGTAGAAATTATCAAATGAATGATATCATCTACCAAACACAGGCAGGAAACGTGTGTTATTGTTGAAGGAAGTGCATGAAGTCTGACTGCATGCAACTACATGCTTGACATTTCAAGGAGAAAACAAATATTCCCAACCAAGATACCATTTGGATGCAGTTAACAGCTAACAAATACAAGGCTTTCAGACCTCTCAGTTTGGGGTTTTAATATACAGAATCTAAAGAGACTTTTATTTAAAATTTAAAAATTTTAAAACATAGACTATAAAAATTAATTCTTTCATTATTACATTTATGAAGTTGAAGACTTAATTTTACCCTTGGGGCAAAGATGTGAGTTTCAGCAATGCAGTTATACATTTTTCCACCCAGCACACATATTGTCTAAATGGAAAATGTACTTATTGTTCCTGGAACAAGCTCTTGGATTGATTGATGTAAAACACATTTGTTTTAAACTGGTAAGTAAACAGCTGTGAATGCTAATGTTATCAATAGTTAAACAAATGTTGCATTGTACATATAGCAAAGTATAATATTAGCATTGTAAATAAATGTGGCGTCCTTATCTTCCATCATTCTTCAAAAATATTATTACCCAGAATTTTAACATTTTGGTTAAGGCTGATTTCATAACTTTTGCTAGTTTAAGCCTGCAATTATCAAAGCTAGCACAGGGCAGTTTGACCTTGCTTTGAAGTGAACTCAACAGTGTTTATTACCACAGACTGACCTGAAAGCACAAGGTAAAACACCCTTTTTCCAAAGTGTGTATGTGTGTGTGTTAGCATACCTCCAGAGTTACCTCCTGCTTTGCCATGGCTCTCTCCACAGTTTCGTACATCTGTGTATTTTGGATTCCGAGACCACAGAAGATGGCAAACGCCTCCAGGAACTGCTCATCATTCCTATTGAATGCCTTGACGCTGCCTGACTCTTCATCAATCTTGTTCACCAACTGACAAACCCCTACATGGACACAGAAAACACACGTTGCCAAGCCAATCATGGTCCCCTTTTCACGGGTGCCACAGAATCCATGCTAGAATTCACGTTATATAAATATTGGGCTATGTAGTACTTTAGCTGTACAAATCTGTACTGTCAAAAGTCAGTAAAAAGACTTGTACAGTGCTGATGGAAATCAAGTAATATCACACAATTCCTTAAACCTCATGAATCTCCTTCAAAAACATTGAGGAGCTTGAGGAGAAGAAGCGAAATAATATACAACACAGACAGTCCACTGCTGGGATGTTTACAGCTATGGCACATAAGAGACATTGCACTGTTTATCTTGACAACCCATGCTGGGTTTTTGCTTTTGAACAACAGATGTTTAGACGATCATGGAGGGATGAAAGAGGTTATATAAAACTCTTCAAAAGAGAGTGAGAGAGAGATATCCTACCTATGACTTTGTCCTTTTTGCCATTTCTGATGGGAGTGCAGAGCAAACTCTTTATCTGGTTGCTGACATGATCTGGGTTTTCACTCTGTGAAACAACAAATGAGTGGTAAGTGAATGCTAAGCAGTTACTGATGGAAAATAACAAATAAACCTGAGTTGGGAAAAGGAGAAACAGAAGAGTACTGACTATCCAAGGGAAGTGTTGGTCCTTGGTAACGTCTGCAATGTTGAGAGGCTGCATGGTGTTTTTAACATACTGAGCATACATGTAGTTAATCTGAGTGACATCATGAGGAGACCCTGAACACCTGAGGAGACACAAAAAACAGAAATTCTCAACCTAACTGTGCAGAATGACTCCGAACATTGCCCTGATCAACCCTTAAAACCCTGCAGAACGAGTGATGATTTGCCTTTTTAACATTTCAATGCGATGAAACAACAGTTTGAAGAGATTGAGTAAGTTTTTCATTCAGACATAGGGACTCACACTTGATATAAGACTTCTCCCCAAAAGACTTGACAGTTGAATTGGATTTTATTTTATTGGTAGCTAATTCTTCACCAAGGTCTGTTTTGTACAATTATGCAAAAAGTGTGGAAGTGATCTGCGCTAATTTTTGTAGAGGCACTGGTCATGGCTTGGGGGAAGAGCCTGTTAAATTTTAGGGCAGATCTGGATCAATTACTTCGACTTTTTTTAATGTGTTGGGCAAGAAGTGACAAATTAAGAGACAGGAAAATTCCTGGTGGACCAGCCTGGTTGTTGCATAGCATTTAGTAACTAAAGAGACACAGGTAAAAGACAATAAGGCCAAGGTGATTTTCCCGGTCTGCAGTGGACAGACATGCCAAAAGTGGTCCAAGGAAGGAAAACTGCTGGGAGACCCTCGGCCCTGCCATCAATCTCGATGTTGCTTTGACATGCATTATCAGCCTAAACCTGGTTCAGACAAAGTCCAGCCCTTCATGGTTACAGTATTTGCTAATGTCAGTGGCCTCTTTCAGCAGGATAATGTTCCCTATCACACTGCAAAAACAGTTCAGGAGGTTTGAGGAACAACAAGCAGTTCAAGTTGACTGGATCCAAATTCCCCTGATGTCATACCAATCCAGCATCTGTTGCATGAGCTGGATCAACAAGTCCCACCATGGAGGCCACCTCACAATTTCCAGGACTTAAAGGACCAGCTGGTAAAGTCAGTCCAGACAGCACAGTTTACCTTCAGAGGTCCAGAGGAGTCCAGGACTCGATTGGTAAAGGCTGTTTTGTTGGCTAAAGGCTGATACAAATGGGTTGGTGCTCATAATGTTATGGCTAATTGGTATAGAAGTGGAAAATATGACAGTCTCTGCTCTTTCTCGCACACATATACAAACCATCCCACCCCAGCCAAAGTAATTTTTGTCTTAACCTCAAATTATGTTTATATATCATTTTGCCTCATTCATCATGCACTATTACAGCTGACTTTGGTTGGAGTAAAGAAAACAAACAGGGTTATTAAGTACTGACAGATGTGAGCGATGGCCTCAGCTTTTAGACCTTAGACTGCAAGGTGGACTCTAACTGCCAGACTGCAGCTCTATCATTACCTATCAGGTGCTTTACTGCTTAGCGCTATTGGCGTGGAGGTTGTGGCAATAAGTAAAACAAAACACATGGAGAATTGGACTCCACTAGACATTTCAAGGTGGGGACACTAGGACCAAGGTTTCCCACTTTTGGTAAGTCCTGACCCCTAGAAACATCTTCCAGAAATGCAGATGTGGGAGATGTTCTGACTGATTTGCCTAGACCTATGGGACTTTTATCCTTTCCAAAGTCACATCCTCACACTTGATAGTACAGTACATACAGTATTGTACATACAGTATAAAAAGTGTTTCTTTATAATGAATTTTGACTGTTTTACATCTACTTTTCTGGTGTGGATCTAAGTGTGTGTGTGTGCATGCTTGGAGGTTTCAGTCTATCCAATTATAACAATGTGTTCTTTCTAGTCTGGCCTCAATTTACACACACACACATTCAAGGCAATGCTATGTGGTACTTACATTACCTCAAGTTTAATCAACCAAACCCACAATTCCTATGCCTCTCTCTATGATTGACTGAAATGTGGCCACAAAGAAGAAACAGCATCAATAAAGAACCATGACAGCGCATCACTGGCTTTCAATTCAGGATCACAATGAATCTCTAAATCTGGATTACTTATAGCACTATGTTAACTCCCCAAAATGCTCTGTCTGTGGTTCAGCAGTTGCTCAGCTCAACTGAATGTCCTGCTTTAGTAGAATAGAACCTTTGTCATTGCGAAGCCACAGCCTGGCGATAATGTCGCTATAAAAAGCTTCCTGTGGTTCCAGCTGGTCAAAGCTAACATCCTGCTGGGGCTCTTCGCCTCTTGCCCAGTTGGAGCTGCCCAGTTTTCCTGCATCGCAACCACACCGGAGGAAATCCAGCACATACACACAGTTTTATTTAAAGTGAATTATTAGGTCTAAATAGGGAAGAAAGCCATGAGAGAAGGCTGTAAAAAATGAGACGCAGCAGAAAATGAGACAAGATAAGACATCTGGTCTGTGTCTTCCTTGACAGTTGTGATCTTCACAACTGTTCGCTTTCCTCTTCTTTGCACAAGCTATAATTGCACACACAGATATAAGAAATTGAAAAAAAAAAAGGTCTCAGTTGTGTGTTGTTATGTTTGCAGAGATTTACACATCATAGCTGGTGATTAGCTGTTAATGACTACATATCCATTAGCTGTAGATATCTGGCTGCCATGCTGACAGCTTCCTTGTTTGAGACACAGGCCTTAGCTAGAACAAAAAGCATTCAGAACAGAACCATTAATCACTTCCACACAAAAAAACAAAACAAAACACAAAATACTACTGTAAGAAACCTTGGAGTAATTTTTGACCAGGACATGTCCTTTGTCCCTCACATAAAACAAGTTAGTCGGGCAGCTTTGTTCCACCTGAGAAACATTAGGAAAATCAGAAACATCCTTTCTCAGGATGATGCAGAAAAACTAGTCCTAGATGCAGAAAAACTAGGCTGGACTACTGTAACTCATTACTATCTGGATGTCCAAACAAATCTCTAAAAGGCCTTCAATTAATTCAGAACGCTGCTGCACGAATATTAACAGGAACAGGAAGAGATCATATCTCTCCCGTGTTAGCTGCTCTTCATTGGCTGCCAGTAAAATATAGAATAGAATTCAAAATCCTTCTTTTAATGTATAAAGCTCTTAATGGCCAAGCTCCATCATATCTCAGAGAGCTCATAGTTCCTTACTGTCCTAGCAGGCCACTCCGCTCTCTAGATGGAGGTTTACTTGTGGTTCCTAGAGTCTCCAAGAGTAAATCTGGAGGCAGATCGTTCAGTTATCAGGCTCCTCTTTAATGGAACCAACTTCCAGTATCGCTCCGGGGGGCAGACTCTTTAGTAATTTTCAAGACCAGGCTTAAAACGTTCCTGTATGACAGAGCTTATAGTTAAAAAGTTAAAGTCCTCTACTCTTTAGCTATGCTGCTATAGGCCTAGGCTGCTGGGGGAAGGACTGAGCTTCTCTCTCTCTCTCCCCCTCTCCCTCTTTCTCTCTCCCTCCCTCCTTGCATGCGCTGATAAGAACCATCCTTCTTAAAAAACACCCAGTTCTAAGCAATTATACTGCATTTACTAACCATGCTTTGCCAAAGTCTCTGTCTCTCCCAGTTCCTCTCCTCTCTCTCCTCCTCATCCTGCAGGTGGTGACTCATCGCCATCCCATGTTCCTGCAAAACCTGCTGGTCCCATATTTCATGAATTCTGCACTACAGCTCAACTCCATGAACTCCATGCAGCAACATGTTCCTGCCTCCCCCCCCCCCCCCTCCAATGTCTCTCTCTCTCTCTCTCTCTCCTCTCTCTCTCTCCCACTCTCAACCCAACCGGTCGAGGCAGATGGCCGCCCCCCCTGAGCCTGGTTCTGCTCGAGGTTTCTGCCTCTTAAAGGAAGTTTTTCCTTGCCACTGTTGGCAAGTGTTTGCTCATCGGGGGATCTGTTGTGTCTCTTTAAATAAATTTATAAAGAGTTTGGTCTAGACCTGCTCTATATGTAAAGTGCCTTGATGTAACTTTGTTATGATTTGGCGCTATACCAATAAATCTGATTTGATTTGATTTGCTTTGAAAATAGAGCAAGTTTTGAAAAGACTTTCCATTGTAAGTATTCATATATTTCGATTCTGTGATAATTTATTAACTTCATGTGAAGTGTTTTGTTTTAGCTGTATACATTTTTGGCCCACTCATCTAGAATGTATTTTTTTTAATCTGTTTGGATTTATTGACTGCAAAAACTTTGAAGCTGAACAGTAACTGCTCAGAATTCCATGGGCACCAAAGGTTTTCTTCTCTTTATCTATGAAAATCTACATCTGAATTTGATGCGGTTGTGTCCAATTGATGTGTTTTGAATGGGGACAAACTGTTTAGACTTTGGAAAATTGTTTAACATCTCCTTTTGAAAACAGGAACCTCAAATGTCAGACAGCTACATCTGCTTCACTAATAAAAGGAGGGTCACAATCTGTGTTCTCTATCAGGTATCAGGTTTCAGTGACTTTTTCTGCCAGGGTAAAGTGCAAAAGCAGAGCCGATAAAAGCTTACAGACAAAGCAATAGTCCAAATACTATACTATATAGATATCAGCATTAGCTGCATGCTTTAAGCTTTCTTAGCTTTTGAGCTGAAGGATAATGCAGTTCATACTTCATTACTGTCAACAAAAAGGACAGCTAGTGTGTCAGCACTTTTTTTTTTTTTTTAATTTCCACTGATGCTGGTGGCTCTCAGATAGATGTAGATGGCGTTACTTTCATCTGTGGATTTATACATATGTGGTGTATTCATGATTCATTCAGTTCATTCAGTTCTTCTAGATGCGCGGATGCAATTCTAAGTGTATGCTGACTATACACAGTGACCATCACTCAAGTAGTTGAAAAAGGTGAAAATATTTTAGCCTTTACAAGTACTGACACATACACAGAGTTTCGCCGGCTGAGATTTGGATTGAATTTTAGATGCTGTGTACAGTGAAGGCCAGGCCACCACAGAAAACAGGGGTGTTTCTATCTCATTGCATCTTAAATCTGATTACTATTCACATCTTCACTCTTCCAGGCTGGGGTTTATGCCAGGGAACTCTGCAGCTGTTGTCTCCTCCACTCCTTTGACACCTTCTGACACCATGACCCTCATGCTGCCATTGTACAGTATATTCTATTTTGCACGTTATACCCTTTAATACACTTCATGGTTTGTTTACCCCTTTGAGACTCCACCCCTGCACCCTGAGACAGATTTTTATACTCCTCTATTTGTATAATGCAGTATATTTGTGTCAAAATTTATTTCACCGATTCCCAAGAACACCTTTGATTGAACTGGACAGTTGGAATATCGTAGTCACTAGTTTTCCAGGGAGGAAAAACTGTTTAAAAGAAAGACGAAGCTCAAAGTGACAGACAGCCCTCCTTTGACCACAAAGTTCCCCCAAAAGGAGCACACATTGGAAACTGTGCATTGGTTGGAGAAGTTGTAAATTTGTCGTTCAGGTACTTTTTTGTGTTTTACATTTTGTTGATGAAGTTGACAAAAACACAAATACAATGCATGTCGAACTCTGCAGTGTTACTGGAGCCAATTCCAGCTGGTGTAGGGTGAGGATGAGGTCCACATACGGGCACTTTGGGGTCACCACTTAACCTAACATGCATGTATTTGGACTGGGGGATCAAGAGGGAGCCCACACAGGCACAGGACTCTACACAGAAAGGGGTTCAAATACAGTTCATCACACTGCTACCCACCTTTACACCAGTGTGCTGCCTTTAGAATGGTTCAGTGTAAATATTACGATTGCCAAGAACTTGTTTTACTGAGCAATAAACATGGGACCATTTCTTGAAGCAAAAAAGAATGGTCAGTAAAGGTTGATTACAATGAGCCAATGAAAGATGGTCAATGTTCATGCAGTGGTTGGTCTCCACAAATAAATCAGTTCACCTTCTGCTCCAAATATGGTTGCAAAAAAACAAGATGGTTATGGAAAAAAACAAACTGGAGGCTCTCACAAACTTGTGGGTGACTTTACGGTGGGTTTACATTTTAACTGTTCAACACAAATATTCAAATAAAGCCAAAGGAAACAGTACAGCGCTTTGCCCAGTCATGTTGGTGCTACCAGATTCTTTTACAAGTAGTTGTGGAAACTCACTGTGAATACCTCATCCATGCCCTCTTTTCCTCAAGCTTTTAGGATGAAACTCCTCAAACTCTTGAATAAAATTATAGAAGAACTGCAGTTAAGTAGTAAAAAAGTTATAGCAGGTTGACATTCTCTGTCATTTCCCAGAAGTGAGAAAAATGTTTAATGTTGTTCATGTTGTTCATAAGAATGAGATTTCAACATGTCATGACTTTCATTAGCGCATAGATTTTCTTACTATAAAGTGTTCATAAAAATTGTTTTATTACCCTTCTATAGATGGGAATACGTTTCACAGACAGCATAATTATGAATTTAAGAAGAGAAACCAGTTAGGGAAGAGGGAAGCAAAAGCAAAACAGAAGTGAAAATAAAGTTGCAAAACCACTCACACCCACACACAGGTAATAGGAAAATAAACAACTGTTCCACTAAACCACCATATCAGAAAAATAGCTTCCATATGCATTAAGAATGCATGTTCTCCTCAAAAAAACTTTGTCTGTGCATGAATGATAGTTAGCTTTTCATTGAAATGTCTCGGATCGGCTTCAAAAATGCAGGAAAGCCCATTTCATCGTGATAAAAAGGTTGTGATTGAAAGCTGTCAAATCGACCCCAATCACAGTGTATGAAGCCAAGGGAGACCAGCTAATGAGAAAAAGATCAGACATCTGGGAATATGGCGTGTGGAGGAGGTGGATTACCTCAAAAAGATCCTGGAGGGTTGCATTTCAGCTCAGCAGACTTACAGGCAGTGTATTGAGCCACTTTGCCTTGCCTATTCTCTTTAAGTTCAAAGTCGCTGACTAGGCACAATAAGGGCCTTCATTGATGGCAACAATTGCTTTATATCGCCCTATTTTTCTGTTTCTTCCTGCATGTGATGACAATGTATCCTTGTGTAACTGCCCATTACACCAACATCATCTAAAGGGCTGGGTCGGAGAGGAAAGGACTTGGTTGCAAATGCCATGAAACATTAGCGCTAATAACTGGTGGAAATAGCTGGAATACGCCCCAAGTTCAATCTGCAGGATTTTTTATTTAATAACAGGTTTCAGCTGAGGGTGAACGCCTTACCTTTTGGGAGTGTCTTGGACTTCACCCAACTCCCTGTATTCCATGTGAAAGACACTGGAGAAGGAGTTCTGCAAAAAGAATAAAGAGGGGTTTATTTGTTTGGGATATTAAGACAGACTTACGGTAGGACAGGAGGGGGGTTGCATGTGCTCAGTAATTGCCATTAGGAACATAAATACATTAATGGTATTGCTTCTGTCAAGCTCAATCACAGAAAAAAAGAGGACTTCCATGTTTTTTTTTTTTTTTTTTTTTGCAGTCCACAGTGTTTTTTGTTTTGTTTTGTTTTTTTTGGCCATATCAATTTCTTCATTCCCTTCAATTAGGGCCATTATGACTAAACCCAGTTAAGCGGTAAGACGCTGCATACTGTCCAAAAATGTGTCTCCCAGCATGAGGAAAGGAGTGTTGATCTATTACCTATCCAGTGTTGCCAGAAGGAGAGTTTATTTCAACATTCCAGTGCTCTTTTCTTCTTCCCTCCTTATATGGACTTGTTTTCTCTTAACCTGCACTCCCAAACCCTCGCAAAGGATCCTTTTTCCATTTTTAAGAGGTGGGGACAGGATGTTAGAAATAGACAAGGCTTCTTCGTTTTTAGACCCCCCCTCACCCCACCACCTTTGCTTGGTGGCTTCAGTCTACCATGATCTATCTAGATGAGGGCAATGAATCTTATATAAACAGAAAAAAAGGGGGCGGAAAGTTTTACATTTATTGGCATCTCTGGCAAAGGACGAGGTTTATAAGTGGATGACACACAAAAAATTGACTTTTCCATTACCTTTCGAGAAGGAGGCCTGAAGCTTAGTGACATTTAATATTCAGCTTAATATTCTGGACAGTTCACCAATCTATCGTAGGGCCAACATATGGAGAAAGATACCCATTCAGGCTTACACTCATACCTACAGGCAGATATGAGTCAATCAACCAACTTAAAGCTTGTGTCTTTGGACTATGGAATAAAGGCACAGTACCCAGACAGAACCCATGCCGGCATTGATAGGACACGCAGCACCGAACAGAAAGGTGACAGGTCTACCGCTTTCTCCAAAGAGTGAACAGGATGAGGCTGTGGACAGGTTTTTATTACATATTTTATGCTGTAGAATAAAATGTCTTGAGCTTTCTTAACCACATAATTTGTTACAGTAAGACAGGAAGACATAAAGACAGAACTTAAAGTGCAGATATGGGTATGACATGAACACTGTGTATACTCAAACACTGTGTTCACCAGACTCACAGCTTAATCCAGAATTACAGTCAGGGTTAAACATCACAGGAGAATAACTCTGTCTTTCTAGATGTAAGATCCTATAACATTTCTTTTACACACATATCCACATCCAAGCATGAACATTCACATACAACACCATGTCCAAATAGATACCACAATGTGCAGTAAAGTGTGTGAACCAACACAGGCCACCATCTTAAAAACTCTTGTGTTATTGTTGGTCCAGTAAGTAAAGACCATCAAAGCCATTTACTAGACTTCCTCCTTTCCAAGATAAAGGGTTACGCTCAAATCCACAGAGCGATGGGTCCAGCTTGAGAAGGTACAGACATTTAACACTGACAGGCCTATCACAAAGACAAGGCCAGTTAAAAAGAAACAATCTTCAAGTAAATGTTTAGCAAGGAAAGACAAAGCAGAGAAAGAAAAGCTGTGGGTTGAGGGTGGAGAGGTCAGGAGCTCCGCCTCTGAATGGCTTTCCTACCTGAACTCTGTGTTGTTTTTTTTTTTGCCTTAGTTGGAATCTCCCCACTCTCTGATTCCTTGGTCTATGCTAACATGTTTTAAGTGCGTGTCATGACCTCCCTCTTTGTGTGCATTCAGTCTGTGCTCATTCAAAAGTCTGTGGTTCTCCCCTTTCTGTATGCTGCTATGTAGCTTTTTTACCTGTTGTTGCTGTGCTGCCTGTGCTTTGGTCTTTTCAGGCCGGCAACAAGTATGCAGGGCTGCTTTTGCTCATTAAATTACCTTCACTGCTTGTCAGTGCATTTAGATACTGAGCAGGAAGGGGTATAAAATCAAAAGCAAGTCACTGTTACATTTTTTAATTTGTTGTTGCCTCAAAGCAAGATGTTACTGATTCAAAGTGGAGCATTATCATATGAAATTTACACATAATAAATTGAGTGTCATTGGTCATTTGTCTCAGTTGCCCAAACCCTAGAAAGACCAGTGGTGTGGAAATTGGTCTGGAAACCATAGGTGGGATAACACCAACACAGAGACAGACAGACAGACAGACAGACAGACAGACAGACAGACAGACAGACAGATAGATAGATAGATAGATAGATAGATAGATAGATAGATAGATAGATAGATAGATAGATAGATATCTTGTATGTATCTTGTATGCCATTCCCCTTCCAATTAAACCAGCCGTGCCAATGAAGACCTTGTTTTATCCTATTTATAGGGCATCCCATTGGATCCCAGACATAAGACACATGACAATGCCTTAATTTAGCCAATTCTTAAAATCAACTACTAAAAATAAAACTTAAAATCTGACTTCTCCTCTTCTCTTACAACCAGATTTTGTTACCAATGGCTGCAGAAAGTACTACAGCAGCTGCTGACTTCTCCAAACTACCTCAAAATGATATTCACTAATTTTTGAGGTGACAAGAAAAGAGACATTTTTATTTTATTTTGTTTTAGTTATCATGGCTTATTTTAATAAAGTAATAAAGTTCTCAGTGACAAAAACATTTTCATGTTGAAAGTAACACTGGTGAGCGGTTTAGAAAAGTATTGCGTGAAATAAAACTTTAAAATAACTGTGTACAATAAAACCTTTTAGAACATGAGCTCTGTTGTGTCTGACCTGACAATGAATATATTCTGAAAATAACAGTTGTTCAAAGTTGTTATGTAACTTTTATGAAAGCTGCTCTCAGAGCCTGTACAGAGTTTATAACAAGTCATCTTATAATAAATAAAGGTTGCATTAAACACCCTTGTTTTGTAACCTAATACAAACTACTTCAACAACTTTGCACTTCCCATCTAATTGACTCTGACCTTAACATGAGGATCGAGTGTGGATCAGCTATGTAGTTGATACTTTGTGGAACCGATATTTACAGTAACTTGACATTCAGTAGAGGCAGCCATCAACCCGGTGGAATGAATTCTTGGTTGGGTTAACTGCTGTGTTGTGAGCCAAGTTCAATCATGTGGGTAAATCAAGATTAAATGAAAATGAAATTAAATTAAATTAAATGAAAATTTTTGCTCCTTCCTGTGAAAAATAAATCCTCTATGTTTGCTTCTCTCCAAAAAAAAAGAATAAATAAATAAAATAAAATAAATAAATAAATCACTAAGTCTAGCAGAAGCCTGTCCCTGATCATGAAGAATAAAACTACATATTCTGCCCACCCAGAACAGACATCTGCTTCTAAATAGTGGCCATTTTAACCTTCACAGATGGTCCAAAATAAAGCAGTCTGGTCTGCACGTCACTCGGCTACCCAATGAGCTATACTGGCTACCAATGGTTGCTGCAACTATGTTCACTAGTGCTTTCATTTCATTCAGCCCGATGCTGCTGCTCAGCCTCTGAATGTCCTCTGGAATGAAAAATCTAAAATTCTTTTGTGTCATCATGCTTGCATATAACAAAATGTTTGTGGCCGTGTACAATCAACACAAGGTCAATGTCAAGACATTGGAGACAATGTCAGGACACAGAAAGCAATTTGAGTAACTGTAAATGTACAAACCTTGGAAATTAAAAGATACACTCATAATAAATTAGTTCCAAACTCTTTCCACCTTTACTATGACCTACAATGTTTGCAATTCAATTAATGTGACTCTGTCAAACCCCAAATTGGGTTCAGCTGTCACCTGACATTAAGTTAGTTGCATCTTACTGCCAGAGCCATGTTCCAGCAGAGAGTTTCAAAGGCGATTTTGCTGAATGGTATCAGTCAGGAGAAGGGGAACATTAAAGGCGCTGCAGGAATTTCTCACAAGTACTGGTTGTGTACTACATGTGACAACAATCCACAACATGGATTCCTCACATGTCTTGACCATTGGGCAAGGTGGTAAGACAGGAGCCTTTCTTCTAAAGGAACACATCCAAACCTTGTTAAATATGGTGAAATGTGTTCTGGTCTGATGAGCCAAATGTTGAACTTTTGGACCATGATTTTGAAAGATATGTATCCTGGCAATTTAACTGGCTGTGTAGACTTTTGATATCCATTCTGAAAGATATATTATGAAAAACATAATTTTTTGAGGAAATTTTCATAGTTATGGGTAGAATATGTGTCAAACTGTTCATATGTGTGTTCAAAAATGTGTCTGTGATTGTGTGTGCACATGTGATTTGACATGTGCTACTGTGTGCATGTGCAAGTTACATTTTCTCAGATAGCGCTGCACCAGGCCTGAAGTAAGCACATGGAGGAGGGGAACAGGGTTAGGGTTGGCTTTCAAACTGCAAAACCCTAAAATGCGACATATGTGAGCTCCTGTGAGAACAGAAGCCTCAGTAGTTCACTCTCTCTGTTCGCTGTTTGATTTCAGCTCAGCTTGTATTCATTTCAAAATGACAGTCAGAGGAAAAGTTTGAAGAAACAGACTACCTTAAACTTATTTTTTTCAGTTATGTCTTTCAACTCAAGAACATATACTTTTACTGGAGGGAGTTCTTTCTCCCTTTGTTTGATTTGCACACTTGCCATTACAATTATTTCAAAGCCTCATTATCACTTACTCCTCCCTCCCTCCTTTTCCCTCTCAGCTATTATTCCTTTACCTTCTTTAACAATGCAATATAAGTAGGTTAGTTGCTGTAATTAAGGTGAGTTTCAGTGCTCCTCATCTTCCCTGCAGCCAGAAAACCAGAGCTATTCAGTTGGACCTCTGTAAAAAAAAAAAATAAAAAATCAACAATTTCTTGTGTGCCGTGCACAAAGAGCAGTGGACATGTGTATGATTTATTCCACTGTTGTTAGCTATTATTGTACCATAGCATTTACACTCCCCATTATGTGCGTTTTCTGCTGATTTAGTTTTTGTTCTTTGTTTCAGTGGTATTGCCCTGTGTTTTATTTTTACGGGTTAGATGTCAACTGTGAATTATCACACAATAAGCTCCAACATGAAGGTGTACAGCAAAAGGCCCCTCCCACTAAAGCAGTCCCAAATTAAAAATATTTTCTCAGGGCCCTGCTCTGAGGCTGAAGCCACCATGAGCCACCGTGTCCACCATGAGCACAAAACACCCACAGACTTGGAAAACAAAGCAACCACAGTTGAGCCAACTCCCAGGGTCAGTATGAAGTGGTATGCACCTAAATCTGACAGACAAGGGAGGCTCCAACTTTCACATTTAGTGTAGACCACAACACTTATATCATTTATCTTTTGACATGTGCAGTCCATATAGAGGCTAACATCAATAAATCCAATCTCCTTTTGCCTGCATGTAACAAAACTCATGTCATGTTCTTTTTGGATTTGTGGTGTGAAATGATGTACTCCCACCCCACATACCGCTCAACGGCATGAGCATAGGGAAGGCAAACAGGATTTTTTTTTATATATACTGACCCAAAGGCTGTATGTAACAAGAGGCATATTTAGTTTTACAGTCAGGTTTGTTTGGACAGTGACACATTTTGCTTTTGACATCACCACAGCAGATTTGGAATGAAGCAGCAAAATAGCACAATAACTGTTCAGGAATAAAAAGTACTTATGTAGACTGCCCATTAACAGAGGATAAAAGTGACTGGAGAAAGAAATACAATTTTGAAGACAAGAATAATAACTAATATATGGAAGATTTTGTTCTTGCTCTCAGAGTTTGATTCTTTGAGGTGCTGCCAAAGTTGTACTGTAGTCTACTCCTGCCCTTAGGTTTGTTTTGAGCATATGCAGGTGACTTGCTTGGCTATTGAAAGATTCTTGTTCCAAACCTGGGAAGGGTTTGTGAAGGGTTTCCTGGCAGTCTAAAGTGGCCTTCCTGGTGGTTTGTACTTGATCCTCTTGGTTGTAGACTTTGACAGTAAATCCAGAGTATTCTTGATTGTGGTCAATTCTATCCCAATCTTTGATCATCCACTTTGTATGTCTCTCTTTGGGGTCTTTCAGGCTTTTGGTATTGATGTTGCTTGCAAATGCATTTTAGTGCATTTATACATCCTCAGTCCACTTGCTGAAAGGCAGTCCAGATGGCTTATCGGTCCATCACTTTATAACAGGGTAAGAGGACAAACTCCATTATAAACTGCTTGCCAGTCAATTGTCTAATGACTTCTTGCCTCAAGAAATTACGTTAAAGAGGAGGGTTGTTATGCTGTTACACCTGAAAGAAACTTAAATCACATAAATAAGATTTTGACTCTTGATTTCAAATCTGCTGTGGTGGTAAGATTTATAAGTGTGCAAGTGTGTTTTGACACATTAAGGTATTTGATCCAGTATGTGTTTAACTTTATGACTACAGTATATATTAAACCAGAACCATCAGAATCCAGGCCATATCAGGGGCAGAAGAAGCCACAGTCCTTCTGATATTTGGAATGAATGTTTGGAAGGAAATGCTGAAATGAGTTGGAGCACACCTACAGAGATATGGGAATACTACAACCGTACTCATTTATCAATCTCCCTCAGTGTATGACAGTTAATTTTCTTCCTTTTCCTTTTTGCTTGCTGTCTGTGCATCTGAAGTGTGAAGTGTGCTAGTATGTACTTTCCAGACATTGCAACGCCTGGAGGGCAACAAGCCAAAAAAAAATCCTACAGGGTTAACACAGTGCTGAGTGTATGTGTGTATGTGTGTGTGACAAACTGTACTTCCTTACTGTACAGAGAATGTATTTCTTCTCGCTGTCTTAAGTCTGCCTGACATGAAACATTTTGTTGAAAGCAGCTTTTTATTTCCCCCTGTTAAAATGTTTCACTTTTCAACCAGTGAAATAAAACAGCCCTCTATTATTTTCAGTTAATTGGGTTTTTTTTTAAACTATCAAAAATGTCCAAATGTGTTATTGTTGGCCCATTAGCTGAAGACTAGGGTCTGAGCGTGAACTATTAATGCTGTTGTTATTTTAATTGTGCATTTGACTTGCCCTCTCTGTCATGATCTGAGACGTTCTCCTGCTGAAAGAGCTTTCCTTCCTTGCCTGCGATCATCTTACTTAAGGAAGTTAAGGAGTTATTAATATTACTATAATACTTGAATATGATACCTAAAAACTGTTCTTGTTATTATCGTATCCAAGTATGGATGATGGCTGACCTGAATGCTTGTATGTTTCGTTCATGTTCCTTTCCATTCTCAAATACGTCTGTGTATATGCATGTGTGTACTAACCATTGAGTCTTCATCAGCAATGAAGACAGTACAGGCCTGAGCTTGCATGAAGGACAGAATGGTTCCTGCAATCTTCCTCAGTAAAACCTCCAGACACTGCTGTTCCTCAAAGATCAGACTGGCCAGATCCAACAGCACCTGCAGACACACAGAAGTGGACATTGTGTGCAGATTCGTGTCTCCATATACACAAGCCTTCAAAGCACAAACAATCACACCCACTTGATTGCGTCTATTTTCCAATTGGGACGTCTCATAGAGTTGAGCGTTGTGTAGGACAATGCCTGAAAAGGCCAAATAGGCCGAAAAGTCCTGTCAGGAAAGAATAGAACAACATCTGAGCACCAAGTGAGAACAGAGAGCAAGGGAAGACAAGAAATACAACTGGACTACTACATGGAAAAAAAGATAAATCAATTAAAAGGAGAGCAAACAGAGAAAGGAAGTGAGGACAGAAATATGATAAATTACATGAGGAAGGAAACAAAAGGTGGAGACGGACTGAGGTACAGGGGTGTGCAGTTTGACACAGGACAGGACAACTAAAGTTACGATTTGTACTAATATAGAACATGCCAGTAAGTCTGTCCAAAACTTGAAACAAGCACAACATACTCAATCTTGCCAAGACGTTTCTGAAATTGAAACATTAACAAAACAAGGTTCCTGTAAGTGACACTGAACTTTACTCACCTTTTCATCCTGTTCAGTGAAGGCACCATCCTCCCCACATTTCTTGTTGATAGCCTGAGCCACTCCAACGACCTGTGATGGTCAAAAGTGACGAAATGTACGCAGAGATTCTGAGTTCTGAGAAACTAAAAGGCCATCCTTCCTTGTGGGCCATCCTTCAATACCACTCAAGACCCATTCCTGAACCCTGTAGATCTTTTGGTCTTTTATGGTTTGAGAAGTGATGCTGTCTTACCTCGTCTCTGTGGTTTTTGATGGGCAGACAAAGGATGCTCTGAGTTTTGTAACCTGTGATCAAGTCAACTTCGGCATTGAACCTCGGGTCCTGCAGAAACAAAGCCCACACTCTAAGTCCCATCTCTTCAGCATTAAGAACAAATAGTATGACTATGCTGACAAACGTTTTAACATCTGATGTTTTCAGTGCTGTTCACTATTGGTGTGGTTTGCTGTTTCAGTTCAGAAGTAGGGGCCCGGACTTGGGTATATTGTAGGAACAGTTATTAATTCACACTCAGTGGCACCGTGATACATATGTGAGCAGTAATATGCACAAACGAACAAAAAGTTAACTCCACAGAATTGTAAATGCTTCTAAATATCACACTCTAAATATCACACTGTGTTTATTGCTCCATGATGGTTTGTGTTGTTTTTTTTCTCCTTAAATATGAGAATCAGCTTAGATTTGGATCAATCTGACCCTTTAACTGGAGCATTACTGCTTTTCCTATTTGTATCGATCCATTAATTCTCTTCCTCAGTCATTAAAAGTGGCGTCTCGACTCATGTCTCCAGATCTAAGACTCCTATTTGCTCCTGTAGGTGATGTCACAACCAGAGTGTTTCATTTAGAGGCCTCTCAGCTGCTTCCATATCCAAAGTCTCTGGGATATGTCTTGTATTTTTCTGATCTAAGAGAGTGGAGTTAGAGCATTTCAAGGCTTTGGAGCTGATTTTTCATGATTACTCAAAAGAATGAGCTGAACTCCTTATCAGATAAAGATAGAACCGTTTTAATCAGCCCAACAACAAACCAAGCACAGGGAAATTTCTGTGTTAAAGTTTTATTTGGTTAAAAGTGTTTTTCCATAGAAAATAAGGCAAAATACAGTGAACAGTCCTCACTGGGTGACAAATGTCACACACACAAAGCTGAGGCTCAGCTGATCATATGTAGACTTGCTAACATTTTTCAGGAAAAACACAGAAGACAGAAATAATTTATTTTAAATTGACATCATGTTCAGACAGCTACACTATGACATTATATAAGATTATATTCCATTTCTGCCAACAGAACTGTCAATCCTCCACACTGGTCCTTTAAGGACTGTTGGATGTACAGAGGTTTTGTTTATAGGGTTAATCTGCTGTTGCCAACTCTCCCACCCACCAGTTGACCTTTAAAACACTTAAACATGTTTCTCTCTGTCCATTACCATTCAACTCCAGCATAGACTGGGTCTATGTTCTTGTACAACCCTGGCTGGAGGAAGAACATGGCCACAACTTAAAAATTACACTCTAACAAAACATGTTTGATGAAGCAAAATGGTTCCATCACAGGGGTTTCAGTGCATCTTCCAGGGTTCTGTTTTATTTACCTCAATCACTATGACAAAACCTTGCCAGTTTGTCAGAATATGTATATCATAGTTTAACAAAAAGCCTCCCCAATTCTTTTCGATGCAGATTAACAACTTCAAAGTCATTCACTTTGATAGAATGATGATCTGATTAAATATCTGTTTACACCCCTTTTCAAAAGGTGAAGGACTGATTGCCAGGGGTTGTTGTCCTCAGCTCATAAAGATTCCTGAAACAGTAAACAGTCCTGAACAAATCTTAGATCAGATTACTCAGACTCCCAGACCACAAAATTGTGCCAGTTTAAGCTAGGTCAAAATTACGCATACCAGAACAAAAACACCATAATCAATTGGCTCAATGGGCAGAGACTGAGACATGCCTGTAGAAACAGAGTCTGGAAAATGCTTGGCCAAGTTCGGGTTGAGACCAGCATTGCCCAACTGGTGGCCACAACCAAGTGTCTACCCACCGTTAAGTACCCACTGTTTCCTGTACTGTAAATTTGAAGCCTCCATTTTGTCAATTGGACATCACAAGCTTGATTTTTTGAAACCATATTTGGTGGAGAAGGTGGATCTTGACTTGATGCATGACAGGTGGATCTGTACTCTATCTGGTCGGTTGTTGGCTAGAATGGCTTGTTTTGTGTATTCTCTGCCCCTAACATGTAGAAATGACTTATCTTTTACCAAATCTCACATAATTTTCTCAAAAGATGAGTCCTCTTGTTATTCTCACACATAGGAAAGCAATCATGAAGTCCAAAACCAGAAGTCTGCCTGATGTTACACATGCATTAGATTTACACAACATTCATAATTTTCACTTCATTTTAATCAAGTGAAAGCAATTTGGATTTAGTGAAAGACTAAAATATGGCACATGCTCTTCCTGGGACAGCAGTTGATCAGGAATAGACAAATAAATTATTAAAGCACAATGGTAGGTTGGACTGTTTTTAATTTTGGTTGGGAAGTACTTTATATCTATCTTAACAATTATCAACATATCTGATAAAGATTTGGAATTTTAAAGAGTAAACACTAAGGGAAGTGTTTTGGATTTTGAATGGTTTCTTGGTGCATTTGCATTGTAATAGTGGTGATGTGAAATTTATCAGAGGGTAGAATTTAAAAGGCTTTGGTCTGTGAGTGCTTGATGTTAGCTAATCATCCACAGCATGCTGTTGTCATGGCTCAAACTTAGGATCATTTAGATGTTGTCCTCCAAATGTACAGACTGTGTTTGGCTTTGTTTTTTTGTATGCCTTTGCTGATCTTCTGTAAAGTAAATCTCAATTTGACACAGTGGGGTAACCAGAATCCAGCCACACTAACCCTAACTCTAGTGGAAAATTCTGCAGTTTGTTATCTTTTAAAAAGTTAAGGAGTTGTAAAGTCCGATGACAGTGGCAATTCAGTTTTCTGTATCTTTCCATCCTGCATCGTTGATGGATTAACCATCCACTGCTGTGGTTTAACTGATCTCATAGGATGTTATGAAGTGGATGGTGCTATGACAAATAATTTAAGAATAACAACATAATCTAAAATAAATAACAACCAAAAATAATATAAAATGAAAGCCAAGTTTTTATGTGAATGTGCAATATAAAAATAAATTGCCCCAGTCTTTGAGAGACAAAATATGTTCCTTGCTCACTCTCAGACTGTACCTTAACATGTCAAAACATCACTGATCCACTATGAGTATCACCTAACATACATCAATTAAAGTAACACCTCTGGTGTTTCATGCCATTTAGTAATTTCTTGAAACAATGGACCCTTGACTTCAGACAGGAAAGACTGTTTCAAACTTTTCTTTATCCTGTAGCGAGCACAATCGTCTCACAGCAAGAAAGCTCTGGGTTCAAATTCAGGGCTGGGGGCTTCACTTTAGATGGTATGTCGTCCCTGTGCCTATATTGATTCCCCACACAGCCAATTCCTTCCTGAAACCACTATTCCTTCTAATCACCATCAGGGGCAACTCCACTAGTTGGAAAAAGAGGTCACATTGCTTTGAAGTATATGGGAAAATAGCTTTTCAAAATCTCAACTGTCACCTACTCCACAATCACAAAGTATCCTTTCATGACAGCAACTCTCAATTCACACCAAACAGACTGTACAAACACAATTGTATTGTTTTCTTATTTTAATTCAACACAGATTTGATGGCTTCTCCTGAAATCGAACAAATCTCAGCAAGATTTCTTTCCCTCATCATTGCATTTCTGACACAGCACAGAGGAGTCACTGATAAGGACTAAATGAGTCCAGCTCACAGTGGGCTGTACCAATGTAAACAAGCAGATGGGGGTTTGTTTGTAACTGCATTGCTGAAATCAGTGTGAGTCTGAGTGGACTAATGGACAGTTAAAGATCCAATCAGAGAGCTGGGGAGTCCCTTAGATGACGCAGATGGATTTCCTGGAAGCAGTATCAGGTTCTGCAGCAGCACACACGCACACGCACACACACACACACACACACACCCCCTGCAACATGCACAGTCAATTGTGCATTAAGAGCCAACGAGTGCACAGCATGGCATATGCTTTAACATGCACTAATATTGATTTCACACATATTTTAATGTGCATCTTATTTCTGCTGGTGTGCACACAAATATGTGCATAACTAGAACACACACAGACA
Organism: Echeneis naucrates; assembly: GCF_900963305.1. Classification (NCBI taxonomy): domain Eukaryota; kingdom Metazoa; phylum Chordata; class Actinopteri; order Carangiformes; family Echeneidae; genus Echeneis; species Echeneis naucrates. The sequence continues at coordinate 12,539,156 of NC_042528.1, read as the reverse complement.
AACTAGGTGAGCCATTAACACACTTGCAAAGAAAACAATGTGAGTTACCTGTAAACAAAAAATATATATTAACACACAGATATAAACAGACATATTCCTATGTTTCTTCATTCATTACACATGCATATGTGCTCACACACTCTAAAATAGACTTGAATCCTCAAGTGCAATCACTTAGGAGAATCTGGCGCACACACATGCACAAACAAAGCAAGCTTTTGCAGGTGGATTACCCTTTTTTCACTATCGGCCCCTCACATCCCCTCTCTCTCTCTCTCTCTCTCACACACACACACACACACACACACACACACACACACACACACACACACACACACACACACACACACACACACACACACACACACACACACACACACACACACAGCGTCACCATCATCTTGTGGTAGCAGGCAACCAGATGACAAAGCTATCAAAGGAGGAAGGTGCACAGCAGGAAATCACAGACACACAACTAAATGAAGCCAGGCGCTGGTGATGCTGGTTTCAAGAAAACAGGCCATTTCATAATCAGCCTTCAATTTTTTTGAAAGATAGAGAGAAGCAGAAGCAGGACCTAACCCTAATCTCTTTAATTAAAAACAAATGCTCTATTTTCTGTAAGCAAGGCACAGTCAAGAACTGCTCACCAGTGATTCCAAGCCTAGAAACATGCTGTCTATTAACTCACTACATTCAGATTAAAGCCCCTGTGCTCACTGTGAGTTTGACAAATTTGACTACTATGACAGAAAAGTGCCGTTAATCCAAACAAGGGTTATATTGTACAATGAGACACATTCAAGTGTCAAACCACTCTTGGAGGAGAAAATGAAGCTGCTCTGTAATCAATTGTAGTTGCAGGTCATCATTTCTGGAGTTGCACCCTAAGTTAATCTTCATGGCCTATTTTACTCCAAATGGGACCATCATTACAAAAACTAGTGTTGTTTTGTTTTGAAAAAGGACTTGGAATTAGAGGCTGAGAGTATAACCAAATTATAAAATGTTTACTAAGCTAATAAATCAAATAAGAAGTAGGATCTTTTTCCAATACACTTCAACACAATCTGACTCTTTTTTCCAACCAGTGGAGTTAGCCCTTGATGATAATTAGATAGAATGCGGGTTTAAGGGTCTTCAGTATTGACTTCACTTTTCAGAACCAGTCTACAGCCACTTAAAGTCTATGGACATATTTCACACATACACACAACTTAAACTAAGGACTGTCGGTCAAGGCACATGGATACCCTCACCCCCACCATCCCAGGTAGGTCATTGCTTGAGGGTTTTGTCTCTTAGAAGCAAGTTTTTCCATGCCATTGAGCTGCTCTTGTTGAGAATTTTTTGTTTCCTTTATCTAATTTCTATGGAAAATTCTATGGAATTTAAAATGCCTTGAGCTAACGTCTGTTGTGAATAAAAACAATTTTATTAACACTAGGCACTAATTTGATAGTGTCAGACATTTAAAGCCTAATAAAAGTGTAACTATTACTAGTTCTACATCTACTATATATAACACATTAACTGATAAATATTGTTTCTTCTATTTTCCTAACCTTAAATAACTTGATATAACTGATAACTGATGCAAACGATAAGATTGCTTGACTTCCTAGATTCAATTTCCAGTTTGACAAAGGCCTTTATATGTTCCCTTGTGATTCTTTTGGCAGAAACAAGTGGGAATGCAGACATCATTGTCAATGCTAACTTTTTCCTTTGTCTTGGTCCGTCAAGCCAGTACGCTTACCACCTGGTACATGGAGTACCTTTTTTTTTAACCTCTTATTTTGTTCAAACACCAAGACTGAAGCGCTCGGCCAAGACTTATAAATATCATTATTTAAATAAGTATTTATAAGTATTCATTTGAATTACAAACTTGCTTATTAGATATTGCAAAAGATAAATCTTATTATTACTGACAGATCGTGAAGTCAGGTTGGTTTGATCATTGATTAAATTGGGAGAGTGCTATTATGTTGAAACCTGGTCAATACACAGTCAATGCACTGGAACTGTCAGGACTCAAAGTGCCATCAGTGACTGCAGCTGTAGTGTGTGTGTACATACATATGTATGCATGCATACTGAAACTGGACAGTCCAGTCCTGTAAACAGCAAACCACTTTGTTAGTGGCTTCACCAGCATTTATACTGTTACTGGTGATATAAAGAACGGGGGGGGGGGGACTCACCTCGTATGCATTTTTGATATTAAGGACCTGGCCCGTAGCAGCTACATGGCCCACAATGCCCTTGTTCCACTCCAACCGGATGCAGCTATTGGAGGATTCTTCTAATGTGGATCCCTCCGCCACATCAAACAACCGACTAACTAAGAACTTTCTGTTGGAGCTGTCTTCACCTACCTGAGAGCATACACACACATGCACACAAACAGACACAAACACACACACACACACACACACACACACACACACATAAGTGATTGTGATTAGAGGGTTGAACTAACACAGGAAAATTATTAAACAGGTGCAGAGGAGAGGAGTAGGAAGAAAAATAATAGCAATAATAATTTTTTTGAAAGTAAATTAAAACTGCATTATCCAACATGTCATGATCAAATAACTGTGTGATGTAAACATGCTACTCATAATGACGAGACATGTTACTCAATTAAAAAATTTCTTGGAGCACTATTCGGCTTTTTAGCTTCTCCAGACTTTTTTAAGTTTGAAAGTCATACATCGTAAATGGATCCTACTATGCAGCACAGTGCTTAGTGCTGTTGCACCACAATAAGAAGGTTACGGGTTCGATTCTGTGCAGAGTTTGCATGTTGTCCCTATGTCTGTGTGGGTTTCCTCCGGGTACTCTAGTTTCCTCCCACCATCCAAAGACATCATGTTTAGGTGAACTGGTTATTCTAAATTGTCCGTAGGCCTGAGTGTGAGTGTGAGTGGATGTTGTCTGTCTGTTGGCTCTGTGATAGACTGGTGACCTGTCCAGGATGTACACTGCCCTCATCCAATGTAAGCTGGGATTGGCTCCAGCGTCCCCCACGACCCAGAAACAGTTAAGTGACAGAAGATGAATGAATGTATGGATGAATATATTAATTATACCACTTGTAATATTTACACTTACTGCAATAATTCATCAAATTTAACAATAAATCCAGTGACTTCTGCACTGTGGAGGTCATCACATAAGAATGATTAAGTCATAGAGAATTGCACTTTTAGCCTCTTTCAGCTCACTCTTTTGCTCTTGAAATTTTGGTTACTACAGCAGCTGGCTGACTATGAAACCAGAGAAATAAGCTTGTAAGTCATATGTATCCCCATTTGGGCTTAAATGCACGTTATGTATAAAACATTCAATCAAAAAAATAAAGCTAGAGACCAAAGGGTGTGGAGGTGAAAGAGAAATGCTCTCAATTATAAGCAGAAAACATCTGACGACACAGTTTCATTCTCTCTGCTACACTGGACATTAGCAATATATATAATAATATATATATACTGGAGAAACAATCTCACTTCCTCCTCCCCCTCTGACTCATTGTGACTCCAATTCATCACAATGTAACAGAATTGACCCCACAGCCCCTTCCCCTGCATTCCTACCAGGAACAGTGAGTAGCGGTCAGCAGCGATCAGCTCATTGATATGGAGGAAGATCTTGTGGCAGAGTGCTGTCACATCCAAATGACTTGACACATCCTTCACCAGCTCCAGCAGCCTGGTACAGCGGTCGGCCCCACTGCCACCACCTGCCTTGCTGCATTCCCCTCCATTGCCTCCACCCACAACGACACTTCCCTCACCCATCACTGGACCCCAGATAGGGACAGTTTCACGGTCAGCGTCACTCAGAAATGTCAAAGAGCCCTCAGAGTCTTTAACCACAATGGGTCTGAGTGGGCGGTCAAACTCAGAGGCAGAGATTTTACGAGTTGGGGTGCCGGGGGCTGGGCTAGAGACTGTGGCGGGAGAAGGGCTGCGGTTATCCAGGAGGCTGAGGGTGGCTGGGAGGATAGTGGAGGAAGGGCTGGGGTCCATATAGGACTGGTGAGACCGCTGTTGTGGAGGATTTTCTTTTGAGGCAGATGGCTGGATGGTGTGGACACGCTCAGCAAACCAGGCATTAACCATCTCCCTGTTCAAATGATAGAGAAACTATATCAGGCATATTGGAAGATACTCGATTGGAAAATCATATAATAACTGTAAGAAATGATGAGATCTGAGACAGACCATATTATTGACCCCTGTTAAACACTGACTTTCTATATTGTCTTATTTTGAGACATTAGATTCAATAGTATTGGAAAGTTTCATTTAATTCATTACAATCATTATATGCCGTATTTCAGTCCATTACTGATACAGTTGGAATTTACTGAATTGTATTTGGTCCTCCTAGGGGCAGGGGCTCACTATGTTAGAGGAATGCATGAACACTTACATCCAAAACTTACAAACATTAGCTAACAAAAGCCAACATAAGATAAACCAAGAGAGGTTTTTCCAGCAAAATCACTGAGGGAGTGTTTTTATTGCTTATGACTGTGTCATTCAATTTCACTTTGAGTTAAACCAGGATCAGGGAAATAAAATAACTAGTAATGAGATAAGGAAAAGTTCTTTGTGACAGTTTCAGAAAGGCAAATGAAAGAACTTCTTGGGAGATTGTTTTTGTAGTACTAATTTCAGCCACAAGAGGCTAAAGAGCACAATGATACCAATTTAAGTAGGACTATTAGAATTTGTGTTTTCCTCCACATGATATCCCTCTGACAGAGGTTTTCAGAAATAACGTGAGATAGTATAGAGCTACAAAGCCAAAAGAATGAGTGGGTCACAGTAGATTTATGGGCTAATCGTAGGACCCTCACACAGGTGAATGGTTTTTAAATTCTAACTTCATGATATCATGTACACCATGAATCACAGGCACACAAAATCAGCCTGGAGCTCAGCAAGTGTGTTGTCACCCATTGTGGCTGTTGCCATCTTGCTTTTTTTTTTATATCAGAAGAAACAAGATTTGGAGAAGGAGGTGGACTTGAAGAGGCACGAGGGTTGGATCTGACTTGAGCTGGCTAACTGCACAGGAATCCTGGACGTACTGGGCACAGTTGCTGCAGACATTGTTAGCCTCCATATTTTGAGATGAAGTTTATACCCAGGTGTTAAATATATTGCAGTCGTTAATTCCATAGTGTTTTTTTGTAACCTTAACAACATTAGAAAAGGTGATGCTCCTGGGCTATGAGCTAATTGTGTTGTGTAGCAACGTGTCTTTAAATAATTGACCGAGGGGGGCGACGTTCTGTAATTCTGCAGATTTAAGGCTATGTGACAACCAAATGAGCTTTAACAGCAACAACAGTCAATGTCGCTTGACTAACTATAACGTAATTAAGCAACCAAGTTAATATAGGAAAGGTATGCAAGTCCTGCATGATCATTTATGTTTACAGGTCGAATTAATTTCATTGTTGACAGCGGACATGTACACATAAACAAAACCACTTTACGCTTTATGATTTCTATATATTACAAAGCAGTGTGGAAAACAGTGTTTTCGCATGTGAACATCTAATCAGTGTTGTGTCTTTTTCAGTTCATTCTATGATGCCAGTTCATTTCACTAGCATGAGAGTTTCTGTTTCTGAGTCCATTAATGTCAAAATTCAGCAACAGTGAAATGTTCATGTGACAGTTAATTCACTGTTGAAGCTCATTGGGAAATTTTCATGGATTGTGTTAGCCTGACACATTGCCCCTGGAGTCTTTGTTATTACAGCATTTTGTGGCTATAACGTTAATTATTCGTATCACCTCTGTCCTTCCTGGCTCCCTACTCCTGCACCCTCACCTATTTGCTGTGTGTTAATTCATTTACCACCTTGTACTCAGCCTCAATGATGGACATAAAGTCTGACAGCTTTAAGACACCACAAGAACAAATAGTAAATACTTTAAAACATTGGATACTTCTCAGTCACGATGGTTAATATCACAGTAGTGTTCCAAAAGAATTACTGATATAGACACAGCTAATAAATGTTAACTATATCGCACACAATTACCTAACTGAGAACACAAGTTAGAAAGGGCACACCCTGCTTTATGGGGTATTTTCCTTTAAATGGGACCATCGTTTAAACATAACATAAACTCACTAGGAAAACATTTACTCATCTTATAAATCAAGTGAGAAGTAAAGACATTTTCCAAAAGGCTTCAATACAATCTCCTTTTTACAATCAATGGAGTTGGTTCCTGATGGACAAAATACAGATTTAGTGCTCTTCAGCACTGCATACATTAATAAATAATACATACATGCTAAAATTCCTTGTACACTACCTCTTGTACATCAATCAATGTGTGAGACTGATCACTTCACACATCCTTTTGACCATGTGTACAGTACAAGTTTTTTAGAGCGAGTCATGTTAGATGCAGTGAAGTGAAATTACTAAACAAAGAGGATACGGTGGATTTATGGAACACAAAACACAACTTCACATAGGTTGAATTCATTATCATTATAGGTTACAACCATTATCATTACAAACTTTGCTGTATACATAGCAGAAACTGCATGACAATGCCCAGACAAAATAATTGTGTTTGTGTGTTCAGTGTTTTGTTTAGCATAGTTAGTACTGTATGTGACACACTCAGATCCAATTCAAAATATTTGTTTTCATAGTTTTTGGTCACTGTGTAGCCCAATTCAAACATCTCTTTTCTTAACAATTGAAGGTCAAAATTGAAGGTCACGTTTGGATTCATTGTACTAATGTCTGCCAATGACCTAAGTCTGTAGTCCCTCCAACTCTCTGTGAAGTTACGTTTCACTTTTGTCATTCCTTTTCCAGCCGTGCCTCTTGAATGGCGGCACAAGCAGTGATTTTGTCAGCAAAATGTTGGTTAAACTGAGTGTCTTTATCCATTTATGGATCATTATAGGAATGGAAAAGAGGCTCAGTGTGTGAGATTTATCAAACAGGGTCAATCCTTTGCAGCTTTTATAGCTGATAAAAAGAATGTCTGCATATTTCAAATTTTGGGCATTCGCAAAGTCTCCCTCAAAAATCTATTCTGTGTTTTATGCCTCAGGCCCCTGATGTCTTCATGCTTCTCAGGGCTCTAAAAAAAAAATCCCTTAATTTCTTTTCCCCCACTTGCCCTACAGACCTCCTACAGAACATATTTGCTACATATTTGCACTGGAGATGATTAAAAGGAAAGGTATAGTCCTTGCTATAGTCCTTTCACGCTAGAGCAAATCTAATGTTTGTTTGTGTGTGTGTGTCAGACATGTGAACCATGCATACATACATCATCTTCTAAATTGGAGATTACAGAGTGGGTCTCTAATCAGCCAACACATTGTCTAATTAACCCCTACCTCCTAGTCACACACACATGCACCATTTCAAGCCTAGTCCTTATTGCTCTGGCTCCAGTCATGTGACTCATGGTGTTTTCACGCCAGTCAAAGGCTCTGTTCACCTGAGAGGAGGGCACAAACCTGAAGAACATGGTTGAAGGCTACAGGCCATGAAATTAATGGTGGTAACTTAGGCCAGGAGCCAGGCAAATAAAACTATCTGAGCCACAGAGAACGGGCTGTTATCTGACAGCATCGGAGCCAGTCAGGCAAAAGCTTCCTTCACTCCAGCTCCCATCGAGGGGGCTGCCTCCCTTCAGAGCTGACCATAATGTATCCATTTTTTTTTTTTTTGGCTTTGGCAGTAAGGTCAAAAACAGCAGGAGTGGAAAAAAGCACATCACTTTTTATATAGCTTTTAAGGAAAATATTCCAAGATGTACATTTTTGTTTGTTTTGTCACAGCCTGAAAAAACATCACAAAGTGAAGTTGCTAAGTGGTTAAGTGGTTAAATGGGTGGTTTGTCACTAAAACAAACAGACCTTGAGTGTCCTGATGAAGTGCCACCAGGCTGATGAAATGCCCAGATATGCCCGCTGCAAGAAGAAGAAGGGGAAAAAATTCCTCTGCGGCTGCTGCTGCTGGTGGTCGAGATAAACTGACTTACAATTAGTGTTTGCTTAACAAATGAAATGGCTAATTTGACTAGAAATGCTCTCAGAGCGCTAAAGTGAGGGGAGCTGCAGAAGACAGAGTAGTCTCATTTATGGCACTGGCACATATAACAGAGGCTTGTATAATTATCACCAGGGACCTTTTCAACAGAACGCTGAGAATTAAACAGCAGTAAAAGTTAATGTTTGAAGGGGCCCTCTGTGACTCTCAGAGCTGTTACTGATTGTCAATTGAATAAAACGGATCTGGTCTGTTGGGGTAAGTGAGAGCGCCACGAATGAACACAGATTGTCCACCTGAGCCTGGACCTTATACCTGACCCCTAACCCTTACCCACAATCCCCTGGGTTGCAGGGGATGTTTGTTGTCAGACAGGATGGGATCAGTGCAAGGTTCTGTGGACTTCCCGGGTTTAATGGAGAGATGAAGTGATAGGTGCAGGGGAAAAAAAGGAAGTGTCCGAGCTCACAGAGGCTAAGCTCCGGGTTTGGCTGGGGGCTGATTTGCTGAGGATCTCCCTGGAAACTACAGTCACTTCCAGCAGCAGGCAACACATAAACAGTCCCTCAATGCCCCCCTCCTCCTCCTTTCTGTCTTTACCTTGACGCCTTCCTGATAAAGTAGGAGTGGGTGAACTCTAGGTGGTCGTCCAGCCACGCTTCCATCCTCTCGCTTTCCGGGGAGCAGCGGTCCTCCATGGTGAGGAAGGGGGGATGAGAAAGAAGACGACGCGCTCAACCACCGTCTACATGGAGCCTGCACGAGGACAGTCCGGTACCGAGTAACGTGGAGAGAGAGAAAGAGATACGCTCGCGGACCCGGACGTTGCGCGCGGACCTTAAGCGCCGACTGTGCTCTTCCTACTTGGTGAAGCGACTAATGGCAGAGAGAGAGAGAGAGAGAGAGAGAGAGAGAGAGAGAGAGAGAGTACCCGCTCTCTCATAGGCCTACGATGAAAGACGCCACAAATATATTGAGTGTATACTTATAATTAAGTAAGTCTTAAATACATTTTAGACTCCTTAGACTCATGTAAAATGAAATCAACCCACTGATGAGATGAGGAAATAAATGCTGATAATGATTCTCAGTGTGGCTGAGCAAGGTTCGGACTAGATTGTGTTAATTTTTGCATGAAATGTGTTGAATAGTTTTGTGTTGCCAACGTTTACAAAGAAAAATCATGTGGAAGAAATTAAGTGTCGTGAATCTATTCCAGTCCCCAAAACGGAGAGACTAACATGACAGATAAATGTGTTCCCATGTGTTTGTTTCATTTAAGATTTATTTATTTATTTGTTTGTTTGTTTGTTTATTTATGAGTAGTAAGTTTTCACCATCAGAGTCAGCATTTGATTGTAGCTTTGAGTCCTCAAGCAACATCACCTTAGTTGGTGTAAGTGGCCCTTTTGACAACAACTAAATCTAATGTATCAGTACTGATACTGATTTGGATCTTTAAGATAGAGTTCATCACTGTTGTATAGAGATGAAAGATATAAAAATGCATTCCATTGAATTGAAAAAATGCAAGATATTATATAAGTAAAATAACCATGCTGAGTCTCCCAGTTGTTGGGAAGATGAGGAGGATGCTGCTTAAAAAGCAACATTTATTTAACGATAGATTAGTTTTGATCAAATATATACAGAAAATTCTTCAAACATTAGTATGAACTTGAAATAATGATCTGTGGGAGTTCATGAGAAAGTTGCCATAGGCTATAGAATTCAAATAAAAATGACCACAACCTGGACCAAACAGGTACTGACACTATCCATTTTGTGTTACAGAAAATTATAGTCATATCCAAGTTACACCAAAGTCTCAATATAAATATTCAAGAATGTAATGCAAACAACATATGTAGCAATGTAGTGAACATCCCTGGCCTGGTATCAGTCTCACACTATTAAAGAGTTCATGGTAAGGGCATTTAGAGTTTATGGCCTAAAGTGGCCTCACTCTTCCTGCCTTCCCACCGTCAGATTACCACATGGACAGGACAGAGGCAGACTGATAGACTCCTTTTTCTTGGCTTCTACATTATAGTCTCCGGGGATTAAACAATAACATTTTTTTTGCACATTTCCTTTTAGATATTTAGTTTTTACAATGTTGATTTGTTGTAGCTGCAGTAATGACTTCAACAGAAATGTCCAGATGACAAGGCAGCCTGTGAGAAATGGGTCAGAATCTTGCATCAAAGACCCTGAATATGTTGTAGACATCCAACATATAGATTTAATTCAATTCATTCAAAAGTACAAATTATGATTGGCATCTTGCAATGAAATTAAATGACAAAATTCAAAGAATTCCAATGTCAAGGCAAATTTTTCACAACTCAACCCAAAGCATACATTTATTCATCCTATTGACCTCAGCCCGTTTACTGTAATTAAGCTGCTCGAGCCAAATGCTACAATTCACAATGAACCTGTGAATCACATAGCTGAGAGACCAATATTGATGAGGTCTAATGGCTTCCAGCCTCTGTGTCTGCACTTGCTCTGCTGGTCTCCAGTGTCCTCCCATCTGGACACGTAGCCCGACCAGTGGTGTTACCTTACCAGCAGATGGTGGCTTTTCATCCCAGGGGTAACCCACTGGCAGCATCCCAACCCCCTCTAGAGCTTCAGTCCCTCCCATGGCACAGATAGCCAATCAGAAACAAGAGCTAATCCAGTCAGTCTCACAGTAGGACTGAGAAGGAGGGGGACATGAAAACATGCATTTTTTGCTCTTCTTATGGTCTGTCACCATTGTCTCTTCATGGTATACATTTCCTTGCTACTTACTCCGTTCATTCTGCTATACTTTTCCCAAATGAATGCTACTTCCACCCCTCACCTTAATATTATCATATTAAAATGCACAAAAAGAGGTGCACAACAAAATAACAACCTTTAAAAATGATACAAAACAATATGATAACAGAGTTGAGTTGTTTTGTTTTGTTTTGTTTTTTGTTTATGTTGGATTTGAAGAAAAGGCGGGTAAATTAGACATTTTTTGTGCAAAAGTTCATCAGAGCAAAGAGTCACAAAAATCCAACAACCAAAATTATGAAATAATTTGGCAGCCCAAGCAATTTTGGAGAAAACTGCAAAAACTTAAATACTATTGCCATACAGCCACCTGTACCTGCTGAGACAACAAAACCCAGACATAATGATGACTTAATCCCATTCTCTACGAAAAAGAGTTTGTCTTTTTTTTTTCTCTCTCTCTCTCTCTCTGTTTTACAATAAAAACCGCGATTTCACTGCTGCTGGATGAATTTATCTTCAATTTCTGTTCAGACTAATGCACACAACCCGCAGGAGAGGTATCTGCAGAGGCCACAGAGAGAGTACACAGCAAGGTAAACTGCTAGCCCTTTGCTCACAGTTGCTCAAAGTTGGTAGAGACTCCATGTTAGACACCTTGATCAATGACTGTGTCTTTTAAATTATAGTTACATTAAGTGAAAATCAGAGGTGTTTCATTTACATCAGTTCCAGTTGGAGTGGGGGCTGACAAATATCTGTGCCTACTGCAGGTCCCGTGTCCTGGGTCTGGGCTGGATGTTAGCAGGTTTTAGGCCAGTGGAAAGGCCTAAAACCTTTATCCACACGACAATGTTTTGTTATGCTTATACTGGGTAGCCACAGTAAAGAGACTTTTGGAAAGTCAAGGGTCTCATTGTAGTGTTGGCGAATTGATGAAGAATTATGAGCATTACTGACCTTGTTGCTTTTGCAAGCAGCTGTTTGCTCAGTTCAGTTATGCCTTTGCTGTTCCTCATCCATTGTATATTCTCTGTAACTGCACAATTGCAGAGTAGATAATTTGCTTGTTGTGCACTCTGGCACGTGCATGCCTAATATAATGTGAATGGTCAGGTGGTTTGTGTTTTCAGGTGTTGGTGTGCAAGGAGATTATCTCTGATATGAGATAGATACTTCCATTAAAAAAGAGTCCAGTCGGGGCCACTCAGGTGTTTCCTCATTACACTCTGGTAACATGCACAGTCCAAATGAAGTTCCTTAGGATATTTGACACCTAAAGCTCTTTTTGATCTATTTCAGTGCCATGCTGGTCACAACTTGTCTGAATTGCTAACTTTATCCCTTCACATCTATCTAAACAAAGAGAACAGCACTAATCTACAGCACAGTAGATCTATAAAAGTGCTACTGAGGTTGAATTCCAGCAGACACTATTGTCTGCTCTTATCTGCTCATCACTGTGGTCAATCAGAGCTGACGTAATTGAAAGGCTTTTTCTGACAGACTGACTGATGACAGTATTTCCATGGCGTGTGTATGTTTTTGAGTGGAAAGACACAGCATTTAGATACAAATTTATGTTCTGGAATTCAAATGTTATATTGTTTAAGGGTTCATGAAAACCTACAATGATTAAAACTTGAGTACTTGTGCCACTGTTCCATATTTAAAATCAAAATCCTGGCCTTTACAACTATATGGAAGACATAAAAATCATTACACATTCTGGCCTCAGTCTTACCAGAATTTACGACAATTTCATTTTCATTTTAATGGAAGCAGTATGACTGATTAAATCATGCATGATATGACGCAGGACATCTGCGTGATACACTCTCATAAAGTTCAACTTTGGTGAACTTTGACCATTAAGTCCAGACAGCCTCCCACCACAGTAAAATATTGTGCTAATGTGTTTTCTGATTTGACACAGGAAATAAAGTCATTTTCCTCTGCTCAAAAACCCAGCAAAACTGGCTAACATCCAGCTTTGAAAAATATAAAAGATACATTTGGCTACTGGCCTGGGTCAAGTTAAGTATAGAGAAGCATATCCAATAGCTCTGACTGACATTGACAAAGACACAAAACCTGTGTGAACAGAATTTTGCCACTTTTCCTGGTTTTACACCTTTCAGCACAAAGACCAGGTTGTTTGTTTAGCTGGTTGACATTACAGAAACATCAGTCACTACACAGACTATTTAAAAATTGACTTGGACTCTGAAAGGTTGAAAGGTTAAGCCAGTGTTGCAGAACCTTAGACTTGTATTCTATCTAATGGCCATCAGGGGGCAACTCCACTGTTTGTAAAAAGAAGTCAGTTTATATTTTAGTCTATGTGAAATTGATCATACTTATCATTTGATTAGCTAGCTCAGTAAACAATGAGGTTTTGGTCTCAGTCTCTCGTTTCAAGCCGACTTCAATACCACATGATGTTCATTTTTTAAATGATGTTCCAATTTAGAGGAAAATAGACCAGCATCGACAAAGTAACAGATTAGACAATAGACAAAGCAGAGAGCAGAATGAAGGCGGTGCTACTGTGTGATTGACAGACTGCCAAAAATACTGTTTGACAATCAGGTTAGAGGTAGAGAGCAGAGCAGGTCAGCGCAAAGAGGCAACATTATACAGTAAAACATTTTTAAAAGAGTTGCTAACTTGGGTGGAAATGGGGAATAACTATTGCTTTTGATTAAGCAGGATCATATTTTCTGTCGCCACAAGGTTGTTTTTGTGGAAATTTGCTGTTTTGGAGGACAGACTCAATTTTAAGGGGAATTAAAGGAGTAGAAATGCAATTTATGGCTTCCTTTTTCAATTTCTATTCCACCACAAATAAAACATGCCACAACTATCAATAGATACTGTATCTGCAAGCTTAAGAAATGGGCTGCTCTTATATAGTTTAATACAAACACAACTGAGAGCTTTACGCTGCAGTTCACATTCACCCATTCTCACACACATTTATACAGTTTGAGCTATACATAGCATTTCTCTAACACACATGCACACAAGTGTATAACCTGCTTTACCTCCTGAGCCACAGCTGTGTCCTGTTTCACACGGACCAGAAAGCTCAGCTGAGGCTATGTCCTGAAAACAACAATGCAGTGCATAGTTCCTACATTCTGCATGACGTTTATAGACTCTTGAAAATACCTAGTGTATTTACAGTGTTTTAACAGAGCCTCATGGTTTTGTGTGTCAGGTGGATCCTTGGTTGGGTCATTTGTTAGAAGTGTAAAAAGCATTTATTGCCCAGATTGCTGTGGATACATGATCTCCTTTCCCTGACCAACACTTAGCTGCATGAGACTGTATCACAAAAAAGTAAATGCTGATAAAACCATTGTAGCCAGACTGTGTCTGTCACTTCTTCATCACACAACACTTGTGTGTCTTTGCGTGGATGACAAAAGCATCAAGGTCCCTGCCATAAACCAGTCTGAAGAGACAATCAGACAATCAGACAGCACTCAAATACCACAACCAGTCAACACAATATACTGAAACGCATATAGTCAAACAAACAATTACTACACACACAAACTCATGTCCTCTAACAAAGGCTTGGAAGTTTGAATATTCTGTGTTTTATCCTGGACTGAGACTTCAGATATTGACTCTTGAATCTTCAAGATGTGTCTCTCCCAGTTTGGGGGTCACAGCCTGTAACGCTCCTATTACCACATGGACCACTTGGACTTTTACCTTCCACATCTGTTCCAGCTTCACTTTAATCCCCTGGTACATCCTATGCTCCATCTTTCCAGTGTTACTGTCAGCTAGGATTGCCTCATCTGCTGGGATGTCCCTGATGTAGTTGAACTATTCCTGTCTCTGACTTGTTAGCCAGCAGCCATTTTCAGTCTGGTACAGTGGCCCTGAGAGCTCAGCGCACTGAGCACTGCTCTGCTCGAAAAGGCCTCATTAGCCGTGATATAGGAAGGGGAGTTTTAAACAGGCTCAGAATTAAGTCCTGTCTTCTGGTTAGTCCATGTCAGCGCAATAATCTGCCTGGCTTCTATCAGCCCAAAAGGGCACATGTCATTCTGCTTCTCATTAAGCTACACTATCTACCCATTGCCATCCAAATCAAATTTAAGCCATTAACACACTTTAGAGTGACTTCTGGGTCTGTACCATCTACCCCCTGAATGTAATCTTGCAGCCTTTTGATCCCTCTCGGCCAACCTGTATGGAATCCAGTTCAGGTTGTTCTATTGTGGGGTTCACTGACGGCAGAACAAGCTCCTGAATTCTACCAGAGCATCCTTTTCAGGAGCACCTCAAATCCTATCACCTTTAAATACATGCACTAGACCATTCTTCAACAACATATTCCTGGATCTTTTTGTTTTGCTGATGCTGGAGGAGAAGCCTGTGAAGCACATTGCTCAAAACTCTCTCTTAGGGTTTAAACACATGCCTGTAAAGGCCACAGCATATGAGTCAAAGCATTTTAACACTCTTGTGACCCCTTAGTTCTCATGGATAATATTGCAATCCGGCTCTCCACTAATTTTTTAGGTTTTACCCTCCTTTTTTTCATTTGTAGGTACAAACATGATTTACATCCAATAAATCACTTTCCCATTACTTGAATGGACAAATGTTTGTCTTAGATTTTGGACTGAACAGTGTAGAACACAAACATTCACACATCCATTATAGTAGGTGTCATGTGTGCATGTCATTCAAACCACAAGATACTGCAAATCAAATGCATATACACATGTATTGTGCACGTTTGTGCATAAAGTGAAACAATAATGAGTCAAGGGTACTGCCTCCACACAAACAGGCGTGCACACACACATGAATCAGAGCACACACTTGCGCGCTCTCTCTTTCTCTGAAGTACGCATACACATAGCAGGTAGAAATGGGAGGTCAGGATTCATCTTTTTGGTCTTTACTGTGTCAGTGAACTTCGCCTTGAGGCCTTTCTGTCTGGTGCCGCTCAGTAAACAAGTCAAACAGGAAGGAAGTAAAAACCTGACCAGGACATCTGCCGTACTCGAACATGACTCAGTGCACTGCCAAAGGAATCTCTAAAAAAAATATTTATACTAATGTTGATAATGGTTGCTAATGAAATCAAAAGCTAAATAAATAAATAAAATCCAGACATCTTTCTTGGAATTCTTGGATTCAAGTTTTAGCCAAACGGAAAAAACTCTGATTACACTGTAACACAATACATAAGTTGGCCTTGGAAAAACAATATTGAGTTATGCAGATAAAAGTCCTTCAGTTTCAGCAACACCCTGGATCCTGACAACAGTGGTGTTTGTGAACAGACATGTTTAATGGCTTCCCTTCATCCAGCAAACGTTTGAGGAAACACAGACGTGTCTGCACAGTGTCAGAACGGAAAGGGGACAACAGGAATAAATCATGTAAGAGGAGAACAGGAGTCGTTCCCCTCCACCTCAAATCGAGGAGTTTTCAGTAAATTAATTTGGATGTCTCCGTAAACGCAAGCACGGCGTCGGGGGGAACACATTACATCATGTGTCCTTCAGACTTTGTTCTGTGCAAGTACAAACAAATTGTTTGCACCAGTCTACTCAGAAAACCCAACAAAAAGGCACTTTCCAGCTTGGCTGGAGGAAGACAATAAATAAATGTGTTCATGCAGAAACATTAATCATTGTCCCACTTCAGAATTATAGCTTGAGATCTTACAACCATGTTAGCTGTAGTGCCATATTTTCTATAGAACAGCATAGAGGATGTTCAGAGAGCAGACAATCTAGCAACTTTCACCCATAAATAATACTATTAATATTAATAAATACTTTTTTTTTGTGTATCTTCTGGTTTTCTGCCGTGTGGAAGCTCTGAGGTAAAAAGCAATCAGGCCAATGTTAAAAGCTGCTCTGAGCTTTTCTCTGTGTTAACTGCAAACAAAACATTAAAACTCAATGGTAGCAGACTATATTAGTTTATAAAAGATGAATTAGATCAATGAGACTTTAACAGAGTAAGGTCTCCAATGGCAGGAGAGCATTGAATAAAAACATTCAGCCTTGTGTCAAGCTAGTCTAAATAAAGTTTAACACAGTTTTTCAGTGATGCTACCATTGGTTGCCTCTCCACTGACTCAGAATAAATAGTGCATGATGACACAGCTGGCTGAGACATTATCCATTCACACAGCCTCTTAGCTGGTTAATGAACTTTATGCAGATGAGAGAGACTGAAAGACGTTTGCAAGAGAAAATATTCAACAGCATTAAGTACACCCCCCCCCCAATTACAGGTGCATGTCAACAAATTAGAATATCATCAAAAAGGAATGAGCTGCTATTGGACCTGATTATAGTTTGCAAATTACCTGATCAAAATATTGGCAAGCTTGACTTTTTTATCAAAGTCATTTCACACTTTATGGCAATAATGAGAACAGGAAAATGCTACACCCCAGTTTCAGGAACCTTGTTTGGGAAAAACAATTCCAAACTATTTCTTCAATGCATTATCAGAGTCATTTAACATTTTTTACAGAAATAAGACAAAATGAAGTAAAAAGCAAGAAAACAGATTAGAGATCATGAAACATAATATGCACAAAATGCACTTTATATGAATAAGGTTTGTCCATCTTGGGTGGTACTGTAGTATTGCTTAGTTCATTAGATTTGGCATACTTTTTTTTTATTTTTTTTTAAGCCTTGGTGCTGGCTAGAAATATGATGTGAAGAGTTTGTGAAAAAAAACAAAAAAAAACAAAAACAGTTTAAGTCATAAATAATACCTGTCTGAGTTCATGCCATAAATGTGGCACAAAATATGAGAATAACCAGTTGTGGGGGGGAAGGAAAAAAAAAAAAAAAAAAAAAAAAAAGGAGGAGGCAGGGACTCTGGAGTCCAAGATCAAGAATCAGGTAGTCAAGCACAACAGGAGGAGGGGGAGAGGAGAAGAAGGAGGGAAAAAAAAAAAAAAAAAAAAGCAGGCTCTCATTGACAGGTTTGATCTTCCAGACATGAAAGGTGGGATGAATCCTCATGGAGGGGGGCAGTCGAAGATGGACGGTGGCAGGATTGATGACCTTGGAGATGGAAAATGGGCCTACAAAGCGGGGAGCCAACTTCCTGGATTCCACTCTAAGAGGAAGGTCCCTTGTGGATAACCAGACACGTTGCCCTGGGGTGAAATGGGGTGCAGGACTGCGATGCCTGTTGGCAGACTGCTGATAACGGTCAGAGGAGCGGAGGAGGTTGGAGCGGGCCAGGTCCCAAGTGCGGTGACAGCGCTGGACAAATGCCTGAACTGAGGGAACGCTGGCTTCGTGTTGTAGGGTGTTGTGATCATATTCCACCCATAGGAGCTGCTTGGACCAGGAGGAGGGGTTACAGGGAGAGAGGCAGTGCAGGGCCGTCTCCTGATTCATGCGCTCAGCCTGGCAATTGGATTGGGGTGGAAGCCAGATGACAGAGTGACTGTGGCTCCCAGCAGCCTGCAAAACTCCAACCAAAAGAGGGAAGTAAATTGTGGCCCCCGGTCAGAAATCACATCACTGGGGAGTGCATGCAATCAAAACACATGATGCAACAAAACTTCAGCAGTCTCTTTGGCTGTGGGTAGTTTGGGCAATCAAATGAGTCGAACTGTCTTGGAAAAGCGATCAATGACAGTGAGTATGACTGTATTACCATCAAGGCCTGTGACAAAGTCTAGTGATATGTGAGACCAGGGGCGATGAGGAACTGGCAGAGGATGAAGAAGGCCTGAGGGGGCTTGGTGAGTGTTTTTATTCTAGGAGCAGACCTGGCAAGCAGCAACAAATTCCTTGGCATCCTTATCCATCGATGGCCACCAGAATCACTGTCGGAGAAGTGCCAGGGTGCGCCTAACCCCAGGGTGACAGGCCAGCCGAGAAGAGTGGCCCCTGGAGAACAGAAACTGGCAGGGACAAATAATCGATTATCTGGACAAGCACTGGGAGCAGGGGGTTCAGCATGGAAGCATTTTACCTTTTCTTCCACCTCCCAGGTTACTGCCCCAATGACATGTAGATGGGAGGATACCTTCAGAGTCAGATGGAGCATCCTCTGGCTGATATTTCCTAGACAGAGCGTTGGGCTTGGGGTTTTCAGAGCCTGGTCTGTATGAGGGGGAGAAATCAAAATGTTAAAGAGGGCCCACCTAGCTTGACGAAAATACAGCCGCTTGGCTGAGCAAATGTATTCCAGATTCTTGTGATCTGTCCAAACCACAAACAGCTGCTCTGCCCCCTCCAATCAGTGTCTCCATTCTTTTACAGCAAACTTCACAGCCAACAGCTCCCGGTTCCCAATGTCATAATTCTTCTCTGCTGGGGACAGCTTCCAGGAGAAAAAGGCACATGGGTGAACCTTCTGATCTTTAGCGGACCGCCCCAACACCAGTGTCTGACACAGCCACCTCTGGCGAGCAGGATCAGGGAATATGAGAATGGGAGCAGAGATGAAACGTGACTTCAACTCACCAAAGGCCTCTTCAGCTGTGGAGGACCAGAGGAAGGGCACTTTCAGGGAGGTGAGAGTGGTGAGGTGGGCTGCCACTGAACTGTAGTTTCTAATGACCCTTCTGTAGAAGTTTGCAAAACCCAGAAGGCATTGAAGTTCCTTACGTGTAGAAGGAGTGGGCCAGCAACTGCCTTGGTCTTGTCTGGATCCATTTGGGTCTTACCAGTGTTGATGATAAAAACCCAGAATGGAAACCTCTGAGACATGAAATTCACATTTCAACATTGAGCAGGTCCCGGAGAACATCATTGACCAATGCCTGGAAGACTTCAGGAGATGGCATGGCTAAATACTCATGGTGTCCACGAGGAGTATTGAATGCCGTCTTCCACTCAGTCCCTTCTCTTATTCTCACCAAATGGTAACCATTGTGGAAGTCAAATTTGGGAAGAAAAAAAAAAAAGGCACCTTGCAGCAGTTCAAAAGCCGAAGAGATTAAGGGGAGAGAGTGCCTGTTTTTCACAGTGACATTGTTAAGTCCCCTGTAGTCGATACAAGGTCGCAGAGTTTTGTCCTTACTCACAAAGAAGAACCCTGCTCCCGCAGGAGAAGATGACGGCCGAATGATTCTGGCAGCCAAGGAGTCATTGATGTATTTCTCCATAGCCTTGGTCTCTGGAGCAGATAGAGAGAAAAGTTGGCCTCTAGGAGGAGAAGCACCTGGCAGAAGACCGATTGCACAGTCGTATGGGTGATGGGGTGGCAAAGAGGTGGCTCTGGTCTTATTACAAACCTCCTTCAGTTCCAAATACTCCT
The DNA here is from genome assembly GCF_900963305.1 of Echeneis naucrates. Classification (NCBI taxonomy): domain Eukaryota; kingdom Metazoa; phylum Chordata; class Actinopteri; order Carangiformes; family Echeneidae; genus Echeneis; species Echeneis naucrates. Next base: position 12,519,034 of record NC_042528.1, on the reverse strand, counting down.
TAGGAACTCCGGAAAGATCTGGAGACTCAGTGATAACAGGCAGACCAGGAGCAGGTGGGACCGCAGATCTCAAACACACAGCATGACAGTGACCATTGAAGTATGTTTCCCGAAACCCAGTCTATGTGTGGATTATGTCTTCTTAGCCATGGGTAACCCAGAATGACAGGTTGTTGGGGTGCGTGAAACAGGTGAAATGTGAGTGTTTCGCTGTGATTACCTGACATGGTTATTTGAAGAGGCACTGATTGATGAGTGACCCTGCAGAGGAGGCGGCCGTCTAGCGCAGTAGCAGAGATAGGCTCCCGGAGAGTCTCCCGACCAATACCCAGCTGAGAGGCAGGAGTCAAGTCCAAAAGGTTGGTGTCAGTGCCAGAGTCAATGATGACCGAGACCGTGTGATTACTCCCAGGACAAAACAGCTGAGCTTGAGTAAGAGGCTGAGAGGGCATTTCAAAGATCATAGTCCGACTCACCAGCACCCTCTGGATGACTGGTGAGCCCTGTCTTTTACTGGACAGGATGAGACAAAATGGCCATCCTGGCCACAATACACATATCTGTTCTCCTGCAGACGGCGCTGTCATTCAGCTGTGGAAAGCCGAGTCCGTCCCAGCTGCATAGGCTCCGAGGTGTCACACGGGATGCCAGAGACTGGCTCAGATGAGGGCCCTGGTGGATAGGCTGATGGTACCTGAGGTATGGCAGATAGAACCCTCTCTTCTCCGTTCCCGCAGATGGCTGTCAATGTGGATTGAGAGGGCAACCAATGCATCAAGATCAGCAGGAAGATCTCAGGCTGCCGATTCATCTTTGATGTTGTCTGAGATCCATTGTAGAAGGCATCAAAGAGCGATGCAGCGTTCCAATTACTCAGCTGCCTTGGTGCGGAATTCGATAGAATAATCAGACACGGACCTCCCTCTTTGCCTCAGGAGGAACAAACCTCGAGCAACCTCTCCGCCGGGCGTGACATGGTCAAAAATCTTTTGTAGCTCATCAGAGAACAACTTGACTGATGAGCAGATGAAGGATTGCTTCTCCCATTCTGCAGTTCCCCAGTCCTTTGCCCTGCCTGTGAGCAAGGAGACAATGTACGCCACCCGGGACCTCTCTGTGGGAAAAGCAGAAGGCTGTAGCTCGAATGATAGGGAGCACTGCACCAGAAATGTCCAACGGGAGCCAGGGGCACCAGAATAATGTTCTGGAAGTTGCAACCGTGCATCAGATGCTGGAGGGGTCTGGGAGCATGGTGGCAGTGCTGGTTCACGATCAGACAGGGAGAGCCTCTGGAGATGTTCCTGAATGGAACCCATATTCCTCTCGTGGTGTGTAGCCAGCTCCCGCAGACCACTTGACATGGAAGTAAGTTGCTCCTCATGGCACTTAAGGGCATTGGCTTGGGCCAACAACTTCTCTCGGAGTGTACCAGAGTTGGACAGGCAGACAGGGTCAAGAATCAGGTAGTCAGGCAGAACAGGAGAAAAAAAACCCCCCGCTGGATAGCTTGGCAGGAACACAAGACAATCTGGCAGAGGGCTCGGGAAAAGGGACTAGTATATATACTGAAGGCCAAATGGGAGGATGAGCCACAGGTGTGGAGATGGGCGGGGAAAACCAGGTGCAGTTAATGGGCAGATTGCCTGGGTAGAGAAGGGGGCAGGATCTGAAATCACAGGAGAGTTAGTGACATGAAAACAAAACCAAATGTAAACAAACTAAGAGTTGGAATTCCTGACACAAAAACATTCCTTCCTAACTGTTTCATGATCTAAATTGCATTAAGATTTATAGTGGTTTCGATAGTCGTAATGGAGCCCATAAGCCAGCAACGACAGGCTTTCAGTTGATACTTTCATCTGCATCTTTCAGGCAATAAAATGTACATAAGTCAAAAGAAATAGTGATGGAAAGTGTTTCAGTATGATTTGAAAATCTACCCCATTAAATATTTTATTGAAGCATTTTTTTCCCCCACTCTTTATCCGCAAAGAAAAATGTAGAAGATATTTTGGAAGGTGCTTTTTTTTTCCAGTTTTATCGTGCACTGAGGACTGCTGTCACTTATTAAAATCAAACATTTAGCTTAATCTTGCCTGGATGAGTCTCAGTCAGAGATCCCTCAGTAGTTACTCAGAGGTTATATTGGAGTCTACTCACTTGACTTAGTAGCTCAGCACATGTTTTCCTAGTCATTTTATGTTGTCAGTCAGTAGCTGGACATGATATTTATTTTAATGATGTCCCATTTTGCCAGAGCCGATGAGAGTGAACCCAGGTGCAAAAAGGGGAAGTGAGGCAGAGGTAGTGAGTCCAGTAGGGCAAGAGCTTTTTAATCCAAATGGAGGCAGGGGTCATACACAAAAGACTGGCAGGATCAGGCAGACAAAACAGGCAAGGAGTAGGCAAACAATTTCAAAATAAAAAAAAAAACAAAAAAACAGTCTGGTCATACACTGGGAGCAAGCAAACAACTGGGAATCAATTAGGGGACATGCTTACTGTGTGATTTAATCAGAAACAATCCAATCAGAATAGATGGCAGAGCATGTCAGATCCATCCCTCCCTCATCCTCAGATCCACTTTCTTCTCCAAATATGGTTTCTTCTGAGCTCAAAAAATCTAGATGTCGATGGCAAATTTACAAACTGGAAGCTTAAAACCACAGCTTGCAATCTGATGGGTGACTTCATGGTACTTATATGTATCTAGTAATACCAGGCAAACGAGTTATATTTGACATCATGAAATTCCTACATAAAAAAAGGATAATTTCACCCTAAGGGGAATAAAAAGGTGTGAACTGCATTGCACCACAGAGCATTCAATACGTTCATCAAAAATAGATAAAATAAATAAAAATGTCAAGCTCATGACAGCAACAGGAGAAGTCATGTGATCACAGAAGTCTGTAGGATTCAAACATTTTGGAGCTTTGCTTTGCCCCCCCCCCAAACACACACACACACACACACACACACACAAATTTCCAATATGGGTTTAATATTATAATATGAAATCAAACTTCTTGTCTCCTGGCTTCCTGTGGGCAAAGAATAAATGATTTCCAGAGAAACCATGTATGTGTGTGTGTGTCTGGCCAAAAAAGTTCAAAATAATCTACAGATAAAAGAAATGCTTTGTTATAAATGTACTATTTTGCTTCCACCTGCTTTTTGTGTTTGTCTATGTGTGAGAAATTGCCCTGTGGAAACACTGTACGGAGAAAAAAAAACTGCAAGTGGAAACACGCTCATTAAGACTGGTTGTGCGGGGGTGCGCATGAGTTGTGTGATGCCCCAGGGTTGTTCTAAAATGGTGTTTGGTTACTAAACTTCACACAAACACACACAGCATCCCATGATGCACTAGTGTCCACACAGGTCTGATCAGTACAAACTGTTCATCAACATGTTAAGTGGTCAATAATTACAATCCATAAATCGTGTTGAAAGAGAAACATTGTCAGAGGTGGTCCAAAGACAGTGAAATAACTACAACAACAATAATAATAATAATAATAATAATAATAATAATAATGATAAACACTATGTATGCAATTCGAGGATTCCTGTCTTTACACACCACAGCTGTATCGTCAGATGACAGTGCCAATTTAAAACATGCCATAATCTCCCCCACTTGATTATGAACTCCTGATTGGAAGCCTCGAGTTTTAACTGAAAACATGACTCCTGTCACAATTGCAGAATTTGCCAAACCTGCAGCTGCCAATGCTCTCTCTGTGTCTAATTGTGTTTGCACACAACCACCAGACTGAATTATTCCTGAAAATAGTTACACTGCTCCTTCTCTGCCTCAAGCCTACTGCAGATCTTCAACAGAGATTATAAATGACTGTTATATGCTGGTTTACTTGTTACTGCTGCCTCTTACAGGACTACATACTGTGCAACTTTAATTTCCACACGTTTGCCCCATAACTTTTCTCGCTAAAGCTCAGTGAAGCTTAGTCAAGGACCAGTTGCCTATCACACTTTGACTGATGGCAAGAGACAACCAAAGATACAGGACAATATGCTGCTGGTGCAACAAGTCCTATTAAATTGTACTAAAAGACATCCATTTTTAATTTTACATCGATAAAACAGTACTTGCCATAGAAGTGTCAACCCACTGTGACAGAGATTTTGAACTTTGTGGATTTGTGAGTTGCTGTTTTAAAGCAACCTGCTCATACGTTTTCCATCGCCATATTTCAAACCATAAGAAACTCTATGTGAGAAGTGTGGCCACTTTCTTATAGGCTGAAATACAATCTGACTTTTTTTTTTAAGTCAATGGATTCGCTAAAATGCTAAAATTAAAAAAGTTTTTTTTTTTTTTTTAAGTTATTTTTTCACATTTCCATTTCTAAGTCATTTTTTCAGCAATCCCTTTCCTGGCAGGGTCTTAATTTAAAGGCACTATATACTTAGCTAAACTCTGTCAGTGGAGGTAAAATGATATGTGCCTAACAGAAATGTGTCTCATAAACCACTGCAAATACATAGACCAGACAAAGAGCTGTCTTCATCAACTGCATTTGAAACATTTCATTTGAACAGGACCTCTTCACCCACAGGATGTTGCAGTAATAAAACACGAGGCTCACTCAATCACCGATGTACTTTATTCTACTTAAAGCAGGGCTGGACTGACATCACAGAGGCCTGTTCCTCTTTTATTGGAAAAAAAATGCTCTAAGGTGGCTTTGATTTTAACTCTGAGTTGTTGAGAAAGTCCACCCTTCTAAGAATTGTTTTGCAGATTATGGGGTGCTGACATGGGAGTTAACATGGTATGACCACTTACTGTTCGACTCAGCTGGTCAAGTAATCCTGTTTTAGGCCTTCAGGCCTTCTGTCCCTCTAAAAACCCCTGTGGGGCTGTCAGCACGACCTTCAGTGACACAGTCCTCGTTCCACATCATGAAGATGATGATCCATAAACTAATAAAGTTATTTTACTGTCCCATACTGTAAATGTTGTTTTAGAGGGTTTTCCATTCCCTTAAGTGTGAAATCTGTTTCCCACTTTAAAAGCTGTTAAGCTAAAATTATGTATTTAACTTGCAAAACTGCAAACACAGTGTTTTGTAACATTATATGTTACGCATACAACAAAAGCACACAGACAGTACAAACACACTCCACTAAATGGAGAGAAATGGTAAGAAAACAAGTGTTAAAGGAAGGGTCATATCTGAGATGGCTTGACTTTTAGTCACAAGTTACAGCCAAGCTGTATAAAACACATTGATCCTTTGAATCACAGGCTCTCAACAGAAGAAAAGACAGTAAGAGCCTGAAACCTCTAAACTGATTATCAATAATTCGATAGTCAGACTGGCACCAATATTTTACGGTAATTTCACTCCACCCTGAATAGGGGGAATGGAGGGAAAACATGGCAACCATCAACTGGCAGCATTGGCAGTCACACAATTGACAAATTATTTGGTAATAAAAGGAAATGGAGCACAGCTTGATTTACACTAATTTCTCTGTCTTTAACAATCCCTCATGGTAGTAAGTAAGAGTAGGCTCAAGTCCTAGCCCTATTATTGCATGGCAATAAGACATTTCCTGTTCACATTCCTCTGAACCCCCTCACTTAACAAAATTATGGGAAGTAGGGGTGTTTGCTAAATATACAAATGTTTTTTTCTTAGAAATACCATCCTCAATGTACACATACAGCATAATCATGCATCAAACTGTTGAGTTAGGATGTGTTCCAACTGAAGTCAGTGTGCTTTTGATTTGAGGTTTTCCCCATCCAGAGCAGAATCCAGACGTTCCATCTATGCACAGATTGTTAACTAACGTGAGGCTACACTATATGTGCTTATAGATCAAAGTTAATGCAAACAGCAGTTGGGAATCATTGGATAACAAAGTCAGCAGCATTGTGGGGAGTCTTATCTCCACACAAAATGGAATATCGCCACACCGTATCACATCACATCATTTCATTAACCATTAACACACTACTGTGTTGAGTGTGTTTACGTGTTTGAGTCTGTCAGTCTAGTTCCTAATGATAGTCTCAATGTCAAGGCAAGGTTTAAAATGACCCATCCAATCTGCCTTCAGTAAACATGAATTGTATCTATTAATAAGTGCTAAAACAAGCAGATAATCTATCGGGTCCCTCTGAGAGGAACTGGACTTCAGTCAGTACACAGAGAACAAGAACACACATCTAACAAGTCCGCCAGTAATGCTGCTCTTTCTTACTGCTGAAGAAGGTATTCATAATCATGTTGACTAGCATATTAGCACTATTATGTGCGAATGAAGCTTTTAAATCTGCATTTTACTGTGTTCAGATCCCATCAAGATTTTAGCTTTTCACTCATTAAATTAAATACTTTTTCCTCACCAATCTGACCTTTTCCAAATTCAGGGCCTTGACATTCTTAAAAATGTCCACCCCCAAGTGATGTGAAAGCCAAATCATATCACATGTCAATTCATCATCTGCCACCTTCCTTTGCTCTTCCTGTTGCTAAAAGGATTTTGACTCTCCAGTTTTTGCCATGGATGTGATCCATTAGCAGACAATCTGATTCTTAAGGCAAAAAAGTGCAAAACAGTGTGGTCCAGGAAAAAAAAGAGAAAGATATTTTTAAAGATAATTTTTCTTAAAAACACTCAAAAACAGAGAGAAGGTAAAAAAAAAAAAAGTTAGGATATCTCTTTATTGATCAACTTAGAAGGAATTTAGACTTGACATGGGCAGCACAAGGTGAGGGTGGAACAGGAAACAAAATAAGATTAAAAAGTGAATATAATAAATAACAGAAATGTACTGAAATGAAATGTTGGCGTCCTCTGCAATATAAAAAAAATTCTAATGTTTGGATAAGATGTGTAAATTCTTGAGATTTGTGGATTTTAGATATGCACATTTATTATATTTTACCAAAGTTTTACTGTTTCACAAATTATTTGTGACTCAATACAGGTGGAACCAACTGCTGGACCCCATGCTAAGGTGAAAGCTAATTTTGGAATATGTGCAAAAGCCAGACCAGGGCTGGTGTTCAAATTGCTGGCATGATATGCAGCTCTGACCTGAATATTGTTCAGGTAAGAAGCAATTGATCTGAGGAAAGCCATTCTGCTGCACTGAAGGAAACTGGACTGAGGTGGCAGCACAGTTAATGTGAAACCTGCTTATTCTATTGCATCCAAGTGGCGGAAGAGTATACTCCTGCAGCTAAATTAGTTAGATGACTTATTTTCTTTTGGGTACGTGCATTTGATAATATTTTAGGAAATGTAAACAATTTACAACAGCAGTTTAATGTTGGTAAAGTTATTACATTAAGGTTCTATTAACTCACAGAGCACTTTTAAGCCTCAATGGACACCTGAAAATTGAAGATCGACAGTAAATAACAGAAAAGTCTCCTGGAAATAAATTGCCGCAACCACATTTCAGTGGCATTTTATTAGGTGAAAATATACACCCATACACTCTTTTCCCTGGCCTGCTGTGCTCCATGCCTGTTCTGTTAACTGCATTAGCCTTTGTGTGGCAGCCAGCTGATGAATAGCCCACGGTAGGTGTTAAGTAACATGTTGGGGGAGACCAGGTCTTGGGCATCCATCATAATCATCATCACCTGGGGAGGTCTGTTCTGGTTGATGTTGAGTCGGTCATCTTTGCACTGTGGAGGCATAAGCAAGCAAGCAGAAACGAACCTGTTGGAGGTTTTATTCCAAAAGAATAGATGGCTTTGACTGACAAACTTATCAACCTCCTCAATAGCAATGCTTGAAATTAATGTTTTTCAAGGAGAAGGGAGGAAGACCCGTACCCAAACTGGTACCCAATTTAAAGGAATAAAATATTTTAAGACAGACATTTTCTGACATTTTCTTCAGTTCAACATGGGGATACATGTGTAGGATCCCAAAGTGAAGCAGTTATAGGAGCTAGCAGGAGGTTTGGAAACTTTCCCAAGACATTGTGCGATTGGATTTGATTGACTGGCACATCAGTAGTAGGCCAATTGACTGATTTTAAAATTGAAGATTCAACCTGGGACTTAAAAATTATTGCAATGGTGAAAAGTCTTAAACCTGCATTCTACTGAATGACCATCAGTAGATTTTAAAACCCTATAGAGATTGTAAAAAAAAAAAAAAAAAACACCTCAGCAAACATTTTCCTAATGAGTCCTAAAGAGTTTCCAGTCATCAATATAGCATGATACTATTTTTTATAATGGTCCTATTCAGGGGAAAATAGACAATAAAGCAGGGTATAAAAAAAACCCTAGAAAAAACAATGATGGCCATATTACAACCTGAAGGCTTCAAACAGCAGTTCACAGACACCAGACAGGTGACGTCATGGTGGGTGGGTGGAGGCCCTACTGTTCTTTCTTCCATAAAAACATTTCTACTGAAAAACTCTGCAAAACCTGAATGATGTGTTTTTCAAAACTTGCTTTCTGCAAAGTTTTAAATTTAGGGAGTAAAGTGTTTCTGTATAAGAAAATTAAAATGACAGTGATGGGATGCAGACTGGGGTCAGTTTGTCTTCCATCCACCCACCTTAACCTGCACCTGCTCAGGCTTACTGCACAGTTACCATGGCAGATTTTGAATCTAGACCACAGAGCCATCCTGTCTGAAAGCAGTTAAATCAGGGTCTTTGCTTGCACCAGCTGCATGTTTATGTATTTACACATATCTGCACCCTGAGCCATCAGATCATATGCTAACTTCAAAGCCAATCAGCAATTTCATAAAACAACAAAATTAGGATAGAAGGAAATACATTCTGCACTGAGTGGCTTAAAGTCTTGTGTAAGTTTCTTTTTTTCTTTTTGTGCTGTCTATGAATATTCTCATTCATCCAGGTCATTGTTCGCTCTCTCTCGTGAATGCTGGTTGGGGACATACCACATCACATCCAAAACTCGCTGGACTTTGTGAACAAAATCAAAGGCTTAAAAATAGATGAAACCGTGGTTTCATACGATGCAACCTCCTTATTCACCTGCATGCCGACCTTGGAGGCACTGTGAGGCATCACTTAGAACAAGACAACACTCCTCAAAACAGAACCAATCTCATACCAGACCAGGTCTGTCAGTTATTGGACCAATAATGCCTCAACACCACATATTTCCAGTTTAACAGCAGATTCTGCAGACAAAAGTACGGCTGTGCTATGGGCCCGCCGGTATCCCCCATTATGGCCAATTTATACATGGAAATGGTAGAGCACAAGGCCCTAAACTCATATATAGGAACACCTCTAAGCCATTGGTTTAGGTATGTGGATGACACTTGGGTGAAGATCAAAACCCAAGATTTATAACCCTTCACTGAACACATGAACTCAGTGGACAAAAACATCAAGTTCACTTGAGAAGATGTCAAAGACAACCACTTTTTGGATTGTGATGCTCACTTTGATGAGGGCAGAAGCCTCCACATTGGGGTATACAGGAAACCCACACACACACACACCAATACCTACTTTTTGACTCACACCATGCACTGGAACACAAACTAGGAGTTATCAGAACCTTGCAACACAGGGCTGATAATGTACCAACCTCTACTCAGGCCCAAGCAGAGGAACATAAACATCTGAAGGGAGCTCTGAAAATTTGTGGCTATCCGAGTTGAACATTTGGCAAGACAGCAGCATGCTCCAGAAAGAATAACAACATGGATGACGCTCTGAAAATGAAAGACAAACGCAAAAACATTGTCATTCCATACGTGTCTGGAGTCTCAGAGAAACTCAGGAGGATTTTCAACAAACATCAAATCCCTGTAAGTTTCAAACCCATTAACACTCAGGAAAAAATTAGTACATCTTAAGGACTAAGTACCACACAACCAAAAAGGCAACCTAGTATATGCTGTCCAATGCAGTGAAGAATGCAAGGACATATATGTTGGAGAGACTAAACCACCTTTACACAAACACAGGGCCCAACACAGAAGGGCAACCTTCTCAGGTCCAGTCTCAGCTGTCTATTCCCATCTAAAGGAAAAGGCACACTCCTTTGAAGACAGCAATGTCAAGATCCTAGACAGAAAGGACAGATGGTTTGAAAGAGAAGTAAAAGAAGCCATCTATGTGAAAGTGGAAAAACCATTCCTTAACAGGGAAGGGGGTCTACGACACCACCTATCTCCCATTTACAATGTTGCCCTTTCATCTGCACCCAGGAGAATTAACAACTTAACCTCAGACAACTCTCAAGTCCAGTTGCCCATGAATTTTGTGCTGACTTCTAAATTGCCTTGTTCTTTTTTACTTGCATGCACAGATAATTGATGGTAACACAGCCGAGGCTGATAGAGCAGTCAGTGCTGATGGTGACCAGTTGGGGTCAGTCACTTCACTGTCTGAGTTATAAAAGCTCTATGGTAGGACCTATTGCCATATAAGCAGATCTGGACTATCTACTTCACAGAACCAAACATTTATCACTTTTGATAAGCAACTGGCACCCATCATGACACGTGCACATCTTCATGTGTTTGTGCACAAAATGAAACTCTATATGGGGACAAATCCAAACAGGCTCACATAGCTTAGAATCCACAAATGGCCAACAATCAACAAGTTCCCTGAAAATAGTTTAAATTTAAATAAAAGGATAACGTATATTAGACTTATATTTGTCAGATGGACACAGACATGACAGACAGGAGTTTGTGGATTTGTAAGACACACTAATCAGGAGGGGTAATCAGGGGAGTAATCCCATTGGGATAGCATGTTAGGATGTATTTATTTATATTTTATTGGTATTTTGTAAGGCAGCGTAGCATTGCAATTAGGGCTGTTGCCTCAAAGCAAGAGGATTGTGGGTTCGATTCCCATGCCTGGGGCCTTTCTGTGTGGCGTTTGCATGTATCCCCCACACCAGTCTGGGTTTCCTCCCACTGTCCAAAGATGTGCACATCTAGGTTGACTGGTTACTGTAAATTCCCTGTAGGCGTGAAGAGTGTGAATAGTTGTTTGTCTCTGTGTATCTCTATAGGCTATGTTGGCCCTGCGAGATACTGGTGACCTGCCTGGGGTGTATCATGCCCTTGCTTGAAATGCCGGCTGGGTTCGGCTCCAGCACCTCCCATGACCCCAGTGGATAAGTGCTGTTTTATACACATTTATTCTGTAATTTTCTATATTATATTTCTGTGCTCCTTTTTCTTGGCTTTTACTTTATTTAAGGCCCTAGTTTAATTTTTTTTAAATGATTTAATCTTTATCAGTTTCTGCTGAAAATTTGAATTCATAATATTCACATTTCTTTAATTCCTGGTATTATTCTATTTGATTAATCACTATGTTTTAATATAGAGACTTTATTAGTCCACTCTGTAGAAATGGGGGTGAATTTGTGTGTAAGTGAGGGGGGAGAGAGAAAAAGTGAGTTGTATTGCTTTTACCTTGTAAAACATTCTATGTTATTGTGTTGGAGGAAAAGTGCTATATAAATAAAGGCTGATTGTAAAGCTCTCAACAAGATACACACACAGTCCTTTGGATTTCCTGATTACATTGACTATCCCACTCTGCAACTGACACAGGCAGCAAAGAGTGTATGATTTCCAGATTGTTATACCATTGTGGTCATAGAAATCTAATTTTATGATTTTAACAGTTTCACTTGAGGTTAATTTTAGTAAAATAGTCTTTGACATCACTATGATGTCAACACAAAATCATTGAGGTTTAGCTCATCCAGGAAGCACATCATTTTATTTTACTTTGCAGATGAAACGTTGCCGAGTGTTTAAAGTAGTCTGGATTGATTGAAATTTAAGTGGTGAAAGAGAGAACACAAGATGGCTTTTGTAGCACCAGTTCTGGCGATCAGTGACATACAGAGTCTAAATCATAAATCGTTTCCTCCAGATAACTCTGGTCATGGCTGCAATAAGTTAGAAAATCATTCACCTTCTTCCTGAAGCTCTAATTCTGCCTTTTCTCACCTGTTCACAGATTTATTGAATTAATTTCCCAGCTCACATAAACACAAGGAGGTGTCAGCTACCTGACGTCTCACCCCTGCAGCAGAAACGAGTCCTGGACTCTGCACATTAGCCAGATCTGTCCCACTGTATTATCTCCCGATAGGTGCCATATTCAACAGGGTCTGTTTCATGTCAGTCATATTTTAGACACTATGCTCTGTGCACTCTGCTTTAAATATCCCAGAGGTGTTAAAGTGCAAAACAGAACCAAGAAGATTGTATCTTTAAAAATGTATACTTTTTGAGAAGTTGCTAGTGAAGTCAGCCACATTTAGCAGAAATATACACAAACTTAAATGACGCATAGAAGAGCTTTTCAACATCTGGTCACCTCATTACATTCTCTCCTCTTTCTCTTTCCCTCGATCACTGCTTTTCTGTGTCAATTATCCCCTTTTTTATTTATTTATTTTTAACCAAATGCTGGAATCGTTTGCATCCTGAAATGGAAAGTGGGGGTGAACACAAGTGGAACTTGCCTGCATCACTGTGATGACCATAGGGAATAACTGACTCATGTAGCTTTAACAGAAAGGACTGCCGTCACACCAAAAGAAGTAAGGAAGTAGGTGGGTGTGGTTTGGGGCATTGGTGTGTGTGTGTGAGTGTATACTGATCCAAGCCCCTTACACATCTCCTTTCTTTTTTCATAACGCAACTGTCATTCTGAGGGTGATGAAAAGCACATGACATTTGCTTACATGTTCCAATTATAAAGTAATAACTTCCAAGCAGGTTTTGTAGGCGTAATCTAAATCTAGCCAAAGAGCGGTACCATTAATCAAATCGTTACACCCAAAAGTGTTTTTTTTTTATACAGCAACAGAAACAGAGAATATAACCCTGTATAAACACACAGGTCTGTCCACTGTGCTTATATCCAGTAAGGGGTAAAAAATTTAGCGCTGACTCAGTCGAAGCAGAAACAGAGAGACACATGTGGCCTAATGCCAGAGGGGACCTTTTATCAGCAACTAAGAATAAAATGTATTCAATTTTGGCCACAATGAAATTGGGAAAATAACATTTGTGATAAGTCCTTATCAAATGTTGTGTTAAAGCCACCTTTGATAACACTGAAATCATCTCTGAGTATTTTACTAAAATGTCCACGTGAACGCTGACTCAAGGCTAGGTAAAGTTTAAGGCCAAGATAAACTCTGTGACATTAATAAATAAGCATTAACATATTTCTGCCCCCGGTGTTATCCTGGCAGTGTGGAGAACTGTGAGAGTGCAGTTAAAGCTACACTTTCAGTTTTTATCACATTAAACATGAATGAAACAATTGTCACAACCTGACTGTCACCCAACCTAAGCCTAACCTAAGCTCTTCAGCCTGTGGTGTCATTGTCATTGTGTAATGAGAACAACAAGATAGGTTTTGAAATGTTGAAAGAAAAAATTCTGTTGCAAGATTAATTTGATAGACTTTATCTCAAAGGAATTACACTGAGGGTGGTTGAATTAATAACATTATTTCTTGACGCACACATTTGTTTCTGAGCATCAGTATCTGGCTGTTTATCTGCTGTTTGTTTCACTTGCAGCCCCAGATATTTCCAGGCTAGAAAACCCAAAAGCAATGAGCTGCAAGAAGCTACATATTAGATTAGATTAGATTTTCCTTTATTGTCCCACAATGGAGAAATGCATGTTGTTAAAGCAGCGAGAAACCAACAAACAGAGACACACAATAGCAAGTGGCGCTACCCATAGCAGCAGCACTTTTTTAAGTGACAAAGATGTGCAGAGACGGACATTTTAGTCATTGTTCATGAAAAAATATTGTTTTGTGCAAATTGAAGCTCTCATTCAACCTAAATTTAAGCAAAACTGTTCAAAAAATACCTGATTCAGCATCAGCTGCAAAGGCAGTTTCTACTTCACATCCTTCCAAACCCTTTAATCCTCCATCACGAGGACATCAAAGCTCAGAGCTAAAGCAGCCTGACATTCTACGTCCCATCCACCTCCCACATCATTTGAGAGGAATGCAACAGACATATGTGGTGGAAAAAAGCAAATGGGTCCCTCTAGATATTTCCACTGTTAAGGAGGTCAGAGGAGCAGAACCAGAGAAGACAGAGACCTTATATAGTCAGAACAAATTCTTGGTCAGGCTCAGGTACAACAACTGGAGATGCGGAGCTCCCCAGAGATCGCTGAAAAGCTACAGAACAGACTTCATGTTATTGAAAATTTGGAAAGACAGAGAGCACGAAAAAGGTCTTAAGAAGGTAAAACAGAAACCATCAGCATGGGCAAGGGGGGGGGGGGGACACCAATACAGAAAGAAAGAAAAACTAACCAGTCTACAATCCCGAATCTCCTCAGCTGACCCAACCAATTGTGGTCCACTCACGAAAAGCGGGGTCAAAGGTTAGGATTTCCTGGCTTTGGCTTCAAGCTACATCCCCCCAAATTCCTGGATGTGGTTCATATTCAGCCCACAAGTCCCACGACCTTGTTGGGACTAGTGCTGTGTAACGCTGGACTGTGGGATCTGCACTGCCTTTTCTTTTTTTTTTTTTTTTTTTAGTGATGGCATGTGTTTGTTTATGTTAGACTCAGTGGGCGGCAACATTGACACAAGAAAAATCACCCGAGAGGAGGGATTAGAGTCAAAGCGTGAGAGTTGACATTACTGTGTCTGAGACCCATTTAATGAAGCTATGCTACTGGAAGAAGACAAATAGTTTGGACACAAGTGGAGGAAGAACCAGACTGACATGGAACTTTGTGCCAAGACTTAAAATTTTCCTTTGAAACAGCAGTCTTTTTTTTTTTTTTACCCCTTACCCCTTCTCTTCACGTCTTACTGGAGGAATTATATTCAGATTTTTCCATTGTGTAGATAATTATAGCAATAAGTCAGATCAAATATAACATTGTCTGCTGAATCAAACATAACCTCTACCTCCTTCCTTTGGAAAAGTGCAAACTCTTGCCACTACATCACAGGAAGCACACACAGACACACACACACTCCAACACATTGGGAAACTGACAAAAAATGTTAGTTGTGGTCTGTCAGCAACAGTAACCCCCATCCTTGCACAACCACTCACCCCATGGCAGTGGAAAGAAGTCCCTCCGGCTCTCCTGCGACCTCAGCAGCTTCAGTACACACACTCGTGCACATTCAGTGATGGAGTCAGCCACGGGGGTTTCCTCCTTTGGTTTCGCTCTCCTGTTTTGCCCCCCGCCCTCCTTCTCCTGGCTTCAATACTATCCTTTTTTGGAACTGGAAAGGAAGGAGAAAAAAAAAGGGATTGTTATAAAGTGAGCAAAGGAAAATGAGAGGTAATCATAGTAATTGCTCCGTGTCCTTCACCAGGGACATTAACAGCCTCCAATGATCCACCCCCCCGACCCAACAATCCATCTTTCCCCTCCCTCTTTTCTCTCAGCCATGACAAGACGTTGACTTCTGGGTATCATTTTACTCTCATGGATTTGTCAAGGCTAATCATGACGTGGCAGTATATTGGTCAGACCTTAGGGATAGGTAGTCACTGCCCTAGCATCCCAGGTGACACTCTCAAATTGGATGACTAACCTGTAAATGAGTAGGACTCTGGTGGCTAAGTGCAAGAGCCAGGAAAACAAAACAGCTCAAATGGGAATAGTTATCTGACAGTTTCCCCAAGGTTTCCAGATAAATCAGATCTTTTAAACCACAGCCGTCCCAGTTCTGCTATTGTTCTGGCCCAGGCTATGTTTTGCATGTGCTGGCTATTTTTGAATTGTTCTTGCTTCCTTAGTTTACCTGTAGGGTTGCAGAGTGCTAGAGGTGGGACTGACCTACTTTCCTTTGAGGTGCAGAAAGCACACCTGGCTTCAATCAACTCATCATACTCACCTCAAAAGCCACCTCATACTTCACTTGAGTGCCAGATGTTTCTGTTTCATTAAGTAGAGCCACGGCACACTCTTTCTCAGAACCTTTTGCCATTGTTTCCTGTTTTTTTTAAGTGTTCCCTAACATCCATTTCGTTTTGTTTTTTTTTTTGTTTTTTTTTCCAGCTCTGAGTCTCCAAGCCTCCAGTTACTGTCTGCTGTGACTCCTCACCTGCAAAACCAAGTTGGCTCTTCTTTGTTTGTACTGTTTTTTTGTCAAAATAAATCTTTTGTGGAAACTTCCAACGGGGTCTCCTGCTTTTTGGGTTCACTAGCTCACCAGAAACAGAAACTTCTTGCCAACAATGGATCCAGCAGAAACCGAACACATGAGGCAAGTGCTCTCAAAACAAGGAGCTCTGGTTGGTCAGCATGAAACTGTCTTGAAGCAGGTCATAGATTGCTATGATAGCTGAGCTACTCAGCTGGCCCACCTCCCAGCCCCGGGAACCCTACATCCCCATTCCAGCCAGGTATGCTGGTGATTTACAATGTGCACAACTTCTACACCAGTGCTCTTAAGTATTTGACCAGCAACCAGTTATATATGCTACTGAAAAGGCTAAGATAGCATTCATTATGAGTCTGTTGTCTGGCCATGCTGCAGCTTGGGCCTTGGCAATCGCCAGCGAAAACCCTGATCTCTTTTGCAATTCTGGTAGTAGAAGGTAGGGAAGCAGAAAACCAGTTGCTCAACCTATATCAGGGCAGCCAGCCAGTTTCCCAGTATGTGTTGACTTTCCATATCCTAGCTGCAGAAAGTGGCTGGAATAGCTCTGTGCTCAAAGCCATTTCTTTTTTTTAAAGGAATATAAGGAGAAATAAAAGGTGAATTGGCAGAGTGGGATCAGCTTTCCTCCTTAAATGAACTTATTCAGCCAGCTATCTGACTGGATAATAGAATAATGGAGAGACGCAGGGAGAGACAGAGGCCCTGGTCATGCTGGGGCCACTCCCCTGGCATCTGCTTCTCCACCAACAGCGCTCGACTCCCCCTCCACTGACTTGGTTCCTCAATCCCAAGAAGAGACCATGCAGTTGGGAAGAGCCTGCCTAGCCCCCGCTGAGAGACAGCGGTGTCTTCATCACCAGCTCTGCATTTACTGTGCTCACACAGGACATTTCCTTATCATTGCCTGGAGGTGCAAAAAGGAAGGGCTCCACACCCACTTCTCTCCCAAGTGAAAGGTTTGTTGCACTGGTCACACCCAACTATTCCAGTTGGAGTGCTGGTGGATTCTGGTGCCGATGGTAATTTCCTTGCTCCATGGCTTTCCCCTAGTTGAACTCTCGGGCTCTAAATAGATATTGTCCACAGACGGCAGCCTACTAGAGACAGTCACACACAAGACCGAAGCCATTAAATTGACAGTTTTGGGGAATCACCATGAATTCATGTCATTTCATCCCCATTATCCTCCATTGCTCTCAGCCTCCTCTGATTAAAAACACACAGCCTTCACAAAGACTGGTCCACTACTTCCATTCGCAGTTGGAGTAACTACTGCCACGCACACTGCCTGCTCCACACATTTCCTGAAAAAAGACCTGCCACCCCAAATCCACCTGAAGAAATATACTTAAAAATGTTCCCAATGAATAATATGACCTATGGGAAGTTTTTAGTACTAACCTCCTCAACATCAACTGTATGACTGTGCCATAAACTTACTTCCAGGAGCTTCTCTCTTAAGACTTAAACACCAGACTGCATTTAGCATACACCTAGGTCTATTGGAGTATTTGGTTATGCCTTTTGGAATAACAAATGCACTAGCTGTATTCCAAACTCTCATAAATAAAATTCTGAGAACAGTTGTTGAATAGTTTTATTGTACTTGGATGATATTTAGATTTTTCTCAGGGACATACGAGGAACATGTCAAAAGTGCTCAAAATGTTGATGGAAAACTGACTCCTAGGGTACGTGGTGCAGAAGGGGCAGCTCAGACCAGGTAGGCAAAGGTGAATGCCGTGGAGGACCAGCTGGTCCCTTCCACTCGGAAGCAGCTGCTGAGGTTCCTAGAACTTCTATAGAATATTCATTAGGAACTACAGCCACATTGCTGCCCTTCTCACACAGTTAACCAGAGTCAAAAAACCTTTTGAGTAGGCACAAGCAGCTCAGGTGGCTGCCGTAAACTGAAAACCATGTTCATGAATGCTCCTGTCTTGATCCACCTAGATGCCAACCTCCAGTTTGTGGTGGCAGTGGATGCCTCAGAATCAGGGGTGGGGGGCTGTCCTCTCCCAGCACTCGCCTACGGACCAAAAGTTACACCCATGTGAAATTTTTCTCCAGAAATTATGATGGGGGAAATTGAGAGTTGCAGTAGTCATGGTCCTTCAAGAGTGGCGGAACTGGCTGGAGGGATCAGTTTACCCCTTTGGGCAAACCATCAAAATCTGTCGTACCTGCATTCAGCCTGCCATGCTTGGTGGGCTTTCTTCCATGGGAGAGTCAGCACAAGCCTGGGTCAGGAAACCGAAAACCTGACGCCCTCTCATGGCAATTTGCCCCTGCAGAGGAAGAAGGACCTATGGAGACTATGCTCTCCCCCTCCTGTGTGGTGGAAGCAGTTACACAGCAGGTGGAACAAAAGGTCCAAGAGGCCCTCCACAAACACCCGGCCCCAGAATGGATGTCCTCCTGATCGACTGTTCGTCCCTCCTGCTGTGAAATCTCCTGTTTTGCAGGCCGTCCATGGTTGTCAATACCAGGGAATTCATCACAGCTTGCTCTTTCTGTGCCTGGAACAAATCCTCTCACCTCTGTTGCTGTCTCCTGCCACTCTCCACCTACACCTCCAACTGAGCCATCTCTTCTTTGTCTGCCCTTTGTTTTTGTTTTTTTGCCAAGGGTAAATCTTGTGTGGAAACTCTCATTGGGGTCTCCTGCTTTTTGGGTAGTTCATCAGGTCATAACAGCATGGCCCGCTCATGAGCTCTTTCCCCTCACATCCACTGCTCCAGTCAAGTATCGACTCATACAAGTACCTTGGAGTCTACATCATCAGCGAACTAGACTTGACTCATAACACAGATGCCCTCTACAAAAAAGGACAGAGCAGGATGTTCTTCCTGAGGGGACTGAGGTCATTTGGTGTCTGTAGTAGGCTCTTCAAGGCTTTCTACTGGTTGCCAGCATGCTCTTCTTTGCTGTAGTGTGTTGGTGGGGCAGTGCTAAGACTGGTGAGGTCAACAGGCTGGAAAGCCAGCTTGGTGTTGGGTTTGAACTTGGACTCTTTAGAAACAGTGGTGGAAAGGAGGGTGAAGGACAGACTCTGTGCAATCCTGGACAATCCCTCTCACACTACAGCTGATGGGCAGCGCGTTTAGCCGACGGCTCATCCTATCATCGGTGCAGAACTGAACACTTCAGATGCTCCTTTATGCCCACCGCCATCAGACTGTACAAAAGCAGTTTGGACAACACAATGTTCTGACTTGAGTGACTGATCTCTATTTATTTTCTGGTCACTTTATCTGCAACTTCTATCACTTTGTTCTTGTAGCAGCTTTTATCTTATTGTTGTCTGTTTTATTTAATGTCTCTTGTCGCATGCCATGTCCTATTTAATTTCTTTGTTTGTCACTTGTTTGCATGCTTGTGCTACTTTGGCATTTGAATTTCCCCATGGCCATCAATAAAGTATTACACTTTAATACTTTGACTTTGTGGTATCACATGAGGAAAATCATACCAGTTGATCTTAACTTCACATGACTTAAAAGACAAACATCAGCCATAACATTGTTTATCTGTTACGATGGTGTCTTCCAGTGGGTGAATATATGAAGAAACAGGTGAACATTTAGTCCTGAAGCTGGTGGTAAAGTAGGAAAAATGGAGTGTGAGCATGAGACTTTGAGGACCAAACTGTTACATAACGACTGAGTCAGAGCATCTCTAACACTGCAGCTCTGTGGGATGGTCCTGGTCTGCAGTGGACACCTATTAGAAGTAGTCCAAGGAAGGAAAACCACTGGCCTACACGGTGAGAGATCAAGGCTTATTGATGGTTATGAGGACTCAAGAATGTGTGTTCTGATCTAACAGATCACGAGCTACTTCCGAAAGGCTACTGCTGAAAAAGTTCATGTGGTTCTAATAGAAAGCTATCAAAACACAGAGCATCATGGTTCATTAGACAAAGAGATGTGTACCTTCAAATCAATCAGGTTGTCCATGCTGTCCCCCATCCACCACCAAAAGACCCTACAGTGGACACTGTTGAGGCAGATGGCCGCCCCCCCGAGCCTGGTGCTACCCAAGGTTTCTGCCTCTTAAAGCAAGTTTTTCCTTGCCACTGAGTGGGTGCTTGCTCATCGGGGGATCTGTTGGCTCTCTTTAAATCTTTTTATAAAGAGCTTGGTCTAGACCTGCTCTATATGTAAAGTGCCTTGATGTAACTCTGTTATGATTTGGCACTATACAAATAAATCTGATTTGATTTGATTTGGCATGACACATGAGCATCAGAGCTGCATCATGGAACAACAGAAGAAGGTGGTCAGGTCTGATGGATCAAGTTTTCTTTATTTCATGTGAATGGATGTTTGTGTGTGTGTGTGTGTGTGTGTGTGTGTGCGTGTTATCTGGGGAGGACATTGGATCAGGATGCATTTTGGGAAGAGGAAAAGCTGGTGGAGACTGTGTAATGCTTTTGAGGTTTTGCCAGGAAAGTTTCAGTCCTTCACTCATGTTGATGTTAGTTTTTACACATAGCACAGACCTAAACCTGAGTCTGATCCATGGAGGCTCTACCCACAATCTGCAGCTACATCTGAGCTGATGGTCACAATGTCAAGACACTGTTTTGGTTTTGTATTTGCCACACGAATAAAAATACACAACTACTTCTGTACTGACACATACATAATCTTAATCACCCACTTTCTTTCATTCACCTTCATTTTGTATAATTTGGGTGGACCAGATTGAGCCTGGGAGGACCACAAGAGGTTTAACGTGATTGGTGGAGCTGTCATTTTTGGTAAGGGCAGAAACATTCAGGGTGATGTTTATCATCTTCATTGTCAGATGTATATTAATTTGATCTTGTCTTTCCTTTCTTTGAGAAGCTCTAATTTGTTTTGAAATGTGGACCTCAGTCCAGATTCAATGTTCGAACCAGAGTGAACATCTGGTTGTCTCGAACAAGCTTTCCTTTGCTCTCAATGTGGGGCAGAGGGAGACATTTCATCCGCCTCCTGAGCTGATGCCCTTGATGGATTTGTGAATATACGTCATTTTGCATGTGAGTATGTGACCAGATGGTTATGTCCTGCCAACAAATTGAATTGTACGCAGTTGGACTTTGATTTGTCTAAGAAGAGGTTTTGCCTCTTATCCAACGGGCTTCATCAGTTCATCAGTTCTCAACACATTGGTCTGACTAGTCCTTACTAGTTTGTTTCTGAGTTCTGCATCATGACCTGGATGAATGAGAATATACACAGACAGAGCAGATGGTCCTACAACCAGAAAAGAACATGAGGGTCTCTTGCTTTTGCAGAGTGCAGTCAGTGAAGAGAACCTCTTGCCGTCTTCTTCCAAGCTGTTCCACTCTTACAGGGTGCTCCATCTTCCTGCTCTGGGAGCTGTGTTGTGCTTTGCAGCCTGCTGTCCTGTGTCCTTGGCAACATCTTGTTTACCTCAAGTGGAGCTTTGCTAACTATGTACTTTGTTGGCGTTTCTATCTCACACACAATGACCCACAGAAGCTGACTCCGTTCTGCCCCCACCCACCTCTCTCTCTCACTACCTGTCCTTCATAACCCCAAAAAAAAATAAACCAACAATATTTCAACATCACCATGTCTTTGTTGATAAACTCCTGTCTTGGTAAATTCATTGCTTCTGAGTTCTGTAATTTAATTCCCAGACTTTACACTAACAAAAAAACCTGATGGTGGTCCTCATCCCACTCTTATTTATACAGAGGCCAAAGCACTTTGTGTTTTCCTGATAATGATTCACCATCAGCTTTTTGGATTCCTTTCCTTTGAACTCGTTCTATAGCTGATTAGGTATTCATTTTGAATTAACTTTTTCCTGACACAAACATAATGCGTGAATAGACTTGATTTATTTTTTTTGAAGCAAGAAGGTGCTGATGATCATTGTGTATGTCGTGCTCAAGACAAACAAAGACAGCAAAATACCAGTAACCACATAATTATTTTAATAAAAGTGCAAAATCAGTCAATATATACATCCACAGAGGGGTAAGTGGTCCTGTCTGGTTGTCGTCACCATTCAGACTAGGGAATCCACCACTGGAAGAAGCTGTGTGTTGACCTCTCTTTTTGTGACCACAATAACATATACATTGCATGATTCTAACAGGATGTACTGTATACCAATCCATCTACTTTATAAGACACTCACAGATTCACTGGAATTTATCAGACCCTCTGTGGGTGTGTACTGGACCTGTTACGCTAAGAGGAAGTTAATGTCTGGTTCACTGTAGACACAATTATTGTGAAATATCAACACAATCTTTCCTGACATGTTATCTCCAAGGGTAACAATAACCATTAAAAACTGGTCTTTTGGCACTGTCAGCTTCAAATAGTAGAAGACATCAGGAGTTTAACTTTAACAATACTGCCATCACATGGCCAAAACTGAAGTCACTTTGCAACACCATGAAAAAACGCTGCTTGCTGTTTTTAGCTCATATCTTTCAGTCAAGTCAGGATTTTGTATGTTAAAACCAAGAATCTGAACTGGAGAAGAACCAGCTTTGACACTGTTGAGACTCATGTTTGCCTGGGTTAAACCACACCCATATTCCAGCTTGGCCTTTAATTCATTTTAACTACACATCAGATTTATCTTGGCGGTTGTGGTACTGGAACAGTGACAACAATCTGACAGGCACATAAACAACACAAACACCTGCAAAGTAGTCAAAACTGTTCCTGCTACACACAAAAACACACATCCAGTGAAAACAATGCCAGCTGGTAAAACACCATAACTTAACCATGTTTCAGGAAGAAGTTGTCAAAGCAGCCAACACATCAATAGAACACTATGATCACTGAAACTGTATGGAAAAAGTTTTAGTTTTTCATTTAATTTAGGCAACATCCAACAGGCCCAGAGCAGAATGAGCATTCATTTAGAGCTTTGTTTATTGTTTGGAAGGATCGTTGTTTGCTCTTCTAAGCGATTCTCCAGCCCCTAAAGGATCGATTATGGTCACCGACTGTCTTCTTACTGCTTTTCTTCTTCTGAAGAACAATGAGTTTAAAGTCTATGTGTATGTTGGCTTCAACAACTTCATTAATCCATTATGTCTCACATGTGTTTTCAGCTTCTTTTACTGCTCTCAAGTGGCCAGAAATGTATTATTGCAGCTTTTATTGTAATTTTTTTTCTTGCAAGAGAATATAGAAAATACCAAAATTAGTAGGTACATCTGGGTTTTTAATAGCAAGTTAACTTGCTAATAAAACATATTGCCTCATTTTTCAGTGTCAGTTGAATTTGTCTGTTTGTTCAGACTGGGAGCTGTCATCATATATGTATTTACAGAGGAAAGGGAAAATAACTTTCTAGCTGTCCTGACAACATATAAAAATGGATCAGTCACATCTCATCTCTGGTTGATGCTCTAAAAAAGAGCTGGGGTTTGTATGTGATGCTTCAAATCAGCGCATTTAAGATATTTCTCATTCAGAGGAGGATGTCGCTGTGTTTCTGCTTTAACAGCAGAAATAGTGTACACAGGTGCACACAGGTGACAGCAGAGTGTACACAAGAGAAAACTAGCGTGTTCACCCAGGTGTTTTGTTAACCTCAATGCCCATTAGAGTTGGAGCCGATGAATATGGGTATTCACTTGACACTGAATCTGCATTGTGATTGTAGCCTTTTCCTCTGCAGACAGAAGCCAGTTATTAGTCAGTCTGAGCTTAGCTTTTTTGGTTTGGACAAGGGGGTTAGAGTATTGTTATATCCATTGTAGAGACAAGCCCAGTACAGATGAAAAAACAAAAAAGCAAATAGCTTCTGATTTCACAGCTGACAGCTGTCATGTTGACTGACCCCCTGCCTTCTTTGCTCTGCGTGCTGCTCCAGACTTCCTATTAGCTTTGGGCATGCAGGGCAGGTCATAGGATACATGTTTAACTCCACTCTTGGCTTTTGATCCACAACTAGGGGGGCAAAACACAAACACAGACACACACACACAGACACAGACACACACACAGACACAGAGACACACACACACAAAGCAGGTTACGACATGCAAATATTGCATGTTTAAATGAGTTATTGGCAGAAGTGGTTTAAATTTTAACTATTTTAAAACTCACCCTCTCATCCTACGTGAGTCTTTGAGATGGCAGCTTTTCTGTTTGTGCTGCAGGTTGCCACAGTTGTAACAGCCCTCACTTCTTTGTCCCTGGCCACATGGATGGTCTGGGAGGGCACAGTGACCACAGATTTGGCAGTGTTTCCATGCTTAGGAGGAAAAAAAAACAACAACAAAACATTCCACATTAAATAACATGTTAATACAAAAAAAATAAAAGTCTTGCCACACAGCTGTGGAATTTGCATCATATCTTTAAATTTACATACATGGTTTGACACATTTCTCACATGCTAAGCAGTGTTTCCATTCACGACCATCCTGGAGACACAAAGAAGAGTTGAATATATGGAAATTTAGAGCAGCAATTCAGAGAAGAGTAACAGAAAAAAGACAAATATTTGGTTTTATACCTTTGAAGGACAAGCATTGCATTTGCTACAGTGCTTGTTGGCAGACGAGACGTATCTCTGACACACAGCGCAGAACCTAATGAAGGAATCAAATTTTATTGAACATGTTTTGAGAAACAAAGTCAAACATAATAAATCATATGGCATAAAACAAGAAAAATAAAAATTATAATTATATGAAAAAAAGAAATCAAAACAAGCAAAACAGAATCAAGTAAAAAAAAAAATATTATTAGAGAACATAAATAGCATTTGTCATGTTCAAAAGGGTTGAGAAGAAGCAGAAAGGAAGATCATTGCAGTGTGAGGTCTTGTTTAATGGATAAAAAGTAAGAAAATCCCTCAAGGTGTGACTGAGATATGAAGTTAATAAAGGTAATACAATTTTTTTTGAGCTTACTTTGTCTTTGCACAAATTGCATCATGTCGCTCAGGATCCAGCTGAGCACTGCTGTAAGATGTGTGTTGGTACCTGTAGCCCTCCTCCTTGGGCAGGACAATGTCTCTGGGGCAGATGTTAGTGAACAGTCTGACAGGAGACTGCTTCCTGCCGGTCTTGCCATGTTTATACAGAGGATGGTTGTCATAGTCCACCTGGTTAGAAACAAAACCAAATATCGACTTTATTGTTTACAGTTCAAAATCCAAACCTGGCTTCTGGATTTCGTAGCCTCCAAATAAAGTGCAGTCTGGAGGCACTTATGACCGTCAATTTGTTTTTTAGATCCATGGTATGAGGTTTTAACATATTATGTATTAAGAATTACAACTTGAATCTCCTTATACAAAAGAGGACCTTCAGCCCAGTCCAGGAGGCTTCAGTAGTGAATGTGGATTGCACTCCCCTTCCCGTCCTCCATGATAAGCCATACTGCTAATGTGTATCAAAATAAACCAGCGAGTGTGACTGGATACTTCCTGAGATAGTATACCTGGTAGTCCAGCATAATGAGTGAGGGCAAGCACTCCAGGATCCGAGCCTCAAAGAAATAAGGGAAGATCCATATCATTGGCATGTCAGATGTACTGCTGCCTGCACACAAAAACATGTAGTAGAAGATTATATGGAGCACCATGGGATTTGAATTCAAATTCAAATCAACGAAAAGTTATAGGAATCACTTTTGTAGAGTAAAATAAGATTAGCCAATATGTTAGGGAGGGCTCTGAAAAGGCCATTAGGATCTGTCATAGAAACAACCCTGTCAGCTTGCTGAAATGGTCTGGCCTCAGTGCTAAGCTGACTCTCTTAGGAACAGGAGGCGTGTTTGCTAAGAAATTGTCCCTTCAGTAAGACTCTTCGATACTGTTGCCATGTCTATGTTTAATAGACAGATTGATTCTGCATTAGTGATTCGCAACCTTTTTCACCTTCATGATCCACTTGAAAATCTCTAAGATGTTAGTTTACATCCAACCCTGGAAGACAAAGGTAAATATTTATAGCAGTATTTAGCACAATAGCAGTCTTGCCTCACAGTGAGAAGGTTCTGGATTCTAACTGTGGGAACTTGGTGAAGTTTTCATGTTCTACTTGTGCACGTTCATTCCAGGTTTTCCACAATCAAAAGATATGCAGGTTTGGTTAGCTGGTGACTGTAGTGGGGTGTAGCCTGCCCCAAGAAAACCAGCACAGATAACGGATGGACGGTGATCAAATGTTTAAACTTGTTTGATAGTCAGGCTGGAGTGCACCATTTCTCATATTTCACAGAGGATGCATCAGGATGTGACTTGTATAGCCTTTGGACAGCTAAGCACCCCAGACATGCGAAGAACTTTAATAGATTTGCCCCAGGACCTTTATTATATCACTTCATTATGTTTTGATGTTTTTTAAACAAAACAGTCACAATCTGGATTATTAATATGTCTCACTGTCTAAACAGTGTCTGTTTGGAATTTGTTCTGGAATTTTCTGAGAGGAGAGCAGATATTATGTTCTTAGTGCACATTTTGTTTGAATGATAAACATTAAATTGAAAGCAGCAGGAAACTATCCATTTTGATTCTTCACTTTCTGTCATGGATGTGATCTTTTACTTTTGATGTTCCAGATAATTTCATCATAAAACATGAACTTTGTAAAACAGTTATATTTTCATTTTTTTAATTCCAACTTCATCAAAACTTTAGTGTTTTGGCCAAAAGTTAGGAACACCTGGTCTGCAGCATTTGTACTTTCAATGCTTTCCTTTTATTGCTTTTTTTTTTTTTAAGTGATTCTTATGTTCCCCCTGTTATGTCCCCTTCTTACTGAAAAGAATATGACAGCTATAGAAGGAATTAATCCTCACCATCACCACAGTGACACTGACCAGAGTTCTGCAGCTTCCCCCATGTCTGCGAGATGAGAGAGAAACTGTTGGCCAGAGGTTTCACCAGACCACCAAATGGAGGGTCTGCCACCATCACCACTTTCTCCCCGTCACTCTCACTGAGGAAGGACTGCAGGACAGCACTGGATGCCTGATAAGAGACGGAGCTTCATCATACAGGACTAGAAATTGACAAACATGGGAATGAGGTGCTTTGACATCCTACCTCTCCAACAAAGAAGTGATGGTTAAACATGTTGTAGTGGCAGAACTCATCCTGGCTGTAGAACTGTGCATATCTGAAACAGAGCATGATGAGAGTTTATGTTTTTCAGCATTTAATACTCATCTCTGCTGCACAACATGGTCTTATTTTCTGTTTCCTGAAAAAGAAGAGCAAGTCTGAACTTATCTGCATGTGCTTAAAGACGTCAAGTGTCTACTGGCAACGATAGCATGCCTGAATGAGAGCTGCAGGCTGAAGCTTGTCACACTGAACACACCCTTCTCTGCAGTCCCAGCTGAAACTTTCATACAGAAAGAACCAGGAGAGACGGACTACCAGAACTTGGGTAAGAACAGCTAAATAACAATGTTTACTCCAGTTTAAAAAGTATAATTTAGTGGGTATTTGACGTTATACAGTTATACAGACTGTAAATGTGGAAAATTTGAATACTAAACACAGGTGCATGTGTTTGTGCAAATAATTTTGCAGCATGGTGGTTTTAGTAAATATGTAAAGGAAGGGAGGTCATATCCTCCTCAGGTTTTGGACTGTCATGGACTCTCAATGAACAGGCATTCACTTCTTAGTAACCCAAGGAACTGGTTTCCTTTGCAAACCAAGGTAAAGAAAAAAAGGTAGAGAATGTGCTTCGGAGAGAGAATTTGGAAAACAATCAGCTGGATGTCGAACAACATCTGTTTGTTTCTCTCAGTCACCAGAAATGGCAGAAAGAGAGTCACAATCTGTTCATTATGGACGGTCAACAATAGCTCACTCAGTGCAGCGTGGTCTTGAGGCACCCTCTGCAGACGCCCCATGTACATTGCAGGAAGGACAGAGCTTCACGCTATTGGTTTCTAAGAGTGATGCGGTTGTTCAGCCATTCGCACGTTCTCCAAAACTACAGAAGAAGAAAGTTAAAGGTGGAGCACTCTCTCAGGTAAACAGGACCGTGCTGAAGCAACACAACATAGCAATGTGAATTATCTCATCTGCATAGGCTTCCCTGGAAATTTCATGGAAGGAAGGCATGAAGGAAGGCTAAATCAAAAAATATTATGTACTGACAGGGTAATGAATTGCAAAATTTGCTTTAAAGTAAACTTGATACTAAGCTTCTGCTGTGTTCTCTGTGGCTTGTAGTGATTCTTTGTTTTCTTCCCTTATGTCTATTAGTGTTTTTGGCTTAAGAAGGTTCTCAACTCAGTAAAATGACATGTGAGAGCCACGATAAAAGCTGGTCCCCATGATTAGGAAAAGAGCTTCACTGCTTCCTTCCTTATCTTCTTTATCGTGGGTAATAGTAGAACTTTTTTAATGAAAGGAAAGGAGAAAATCCAGTCCCACAATTCATTGCCAAAGCCGCATTTAAAGTGATGCACCATTTTAGTTTCACCACAGTAGAAACAGGGCTCCTGCATTATTTTATGACACAATTCCAAACTTAAGGAAATCACTCCTCCTCAGCTCCACCTTTTCCTCTCCTCACATTGCCTCTGGTTTCAATAACCCACGATGCCCACTGACAAATTACTAACTAGAGGCTTCCAAAAAGCTTATCATGTCAAAGTGTACTGACACTTGGTGGTTTCACCACACTGAGGAATGAATGAGAGCAGCTGAGGGAAGGTGGGCTGTGTCCATAATTGTTGCCTCTCGCTGTGTTTACAGTCTACACCTATTTGACACTTTTTGGAGTTGCCTTGCACTAGAGGGTTCAATTCAATACAAAAAACTTTATTTGTCCCCACAGGGCAATTTAAAATGGAAAAGCAGTAGCTTGAAACATACAAAACAATTTGCAGACATACAAAATAAGTTGCATTCCACAGGTTAAAAGTAAACCACATGAATGTCGGGAAAAAAAAAAAAAAAACAAAAACATCTTTGCTATTTAAAAAGGTCAAAGGGTTACTGCAGTTCAAACTATGACAAATGGTGTTGGAAGTTGCACTAGCACCTGGTTGCTTCTATAAGGTGAAACTCAAATTCGTGCTCAGTTAACTGTAGATCTGCTCTCTGCAGGAGCAGCTGTCCAAACATTTGGAGGAGCTACAGGCAGAGCGGTCTAGGACTGAAGCCCACATTCAGTCCCTGAAAAAACGCAATACAGATCTCTCTGTAAGTATTGATCCAGACCCACTTAGTAACTCAATATTTCATGAGACATCAGACCACACAAACAAGGTCCTCAAATATGCTCAAATAAGTCATAGTGCATGTAAACCTTTTCTCTCCATGGTCCTTTGGGAAGAGGAGCACAGAGAGGATGAAGCACCGCGTTTGTGAGCACTTTGAGAACATGCGAGCTATTCTGAAACAGGATGAACAGACCATACTGGATTCTCTGGAGCTGGACCTGAGACTGACTAGAACTAGACTAGACCAGGTTCTGAAGGACTGGAAACAGCATGAAGACCAGGTCACTAAGAACATTAGCAGCATTGAGAGAGCCCTGAGCAAGAACTCTGCAGCAGAAGATGGGAAGGTCTGATTCACATCTGGTAATTCCTCAGTTAAAAGACAACTTAAGTCTTTATCTCCCATTTTAATCAGCACTTCTGTTTGTGTCCCCTCTCAGAGTCAGTCTGAGAATCTCAGGTAAACTACTGCACTATTACATCATTGGGTTCCACATATAGAACTCCCTTGTGCAGCTCTGTCCGTTTCTCTCACTTTCTGCCTTCCTTTTATTCACATCACAGTCCAAAGAAGCCAGGTGCCTCTGAAAAGGAAATACGACTAAATGAAGAGAGATTTGAGAGACTACTTAAAACATTATACTCCATCTGCAAAAACCTGAGAGCCCAGCTGCAGAGGAAGACTCTACTATTAGGTACTGACACAATTATTTGTCCATCAGCTCAATTCTGACAGCAGAGTGTTGTGGTGTGTCAGGTGTGGTTCATTGGGGAACATGAGAATATAGTGTCCATGATCTCTGCAGAAGTGACGTTATAACAACCAGCTCTAATACTATGACCACCTGCCTTATTGTGTGGATCTCCTTTTTGCCACCAAAACAGCAAATGCTAGCAGCAGATAATTTAAGTTCTGCAAGTTGTGAGGTGGAGCATTTACACATCATGGTTTGGTTCTTAAAGTCGCTCTCATCCTCACACTTGACCGTTTTTCCTGCTTCAAGTCACTTCTGGACTAAATGTCCTGAGGTATCCACCCACTTAACGGTGCCATGATAACCTGATGAACATATGACCTGTCAGCGTTCATAATGCTATGGCTGATAGGTGTAGAAAGAATCAGAGTGAATATTTTGCCACATTTTACCAACTGCTATGAAGCCCTGAAAGGTTCTATTTTAGATAAGGATCTATCCTTGTAGTAGCTGGAGGCATCATGTATAAAATCTAATGGGATGGCACATGTGATGCTATAGAAATGTATTTTGTACATTTATTTTAACATTGGGTGCTAGTTATATTTCAAAAAGGTGGTGCAAAGTGATCTGTATTTTGGGTAGAAGTTCTATCTTATTGTATTGGATAGCGTTACCTTTCCTCTGGTCCCCTCAGACTATAATCTTTGAGTTATACTTGTTGACACCGTTATACTTGTGGCAACAAGCTTGATTGCAGATGTCAAGGTGTTTAAAATATCACTTGTCCATGGCAACGTTAAAATGTCATAGAGGACTCTCTAATTTCAGATTCCTTCCATGTGGTGATTGACAAACAGACATGCCATAGCCAGATCATTGTGACATCAGAAGGACGAGGCATGTCCTTCTCAGGCTCTGGCCACTCAGCTCCAGAGCACCCACTTCAGTTTGATAAAGTCTGCTGTGCTCTGGCTTCGTGCCCACTCACAGCGCCTCAGAGCTACTGGGAAGTTGATGTGCGATGCTGCTCTGCCTGGGCAGTGGGAGTGGCCTACGCCAGCCTGCAGAGGAAGGGGCGGGACAAGGGTGCCAAACTGGGCAGAAACAGGAACTCATGGTGCGTGGAGCTTCGAGATGGTAATCTGTCTGCCTGGCACAACGACCGACACGTGGTATGTCAGGGCGTTGGGCAAACTATGCTTGGAAAGGTGGGAGTCCTGGTCATGTTCAACAAAGGTCAGATAATATTTTATGATGCAGATAACATGGTTGTCCTGCAGAGGTTTTCAGCAGCCGTGATGCCGGTGTTTGACAGAGCTTATCATCAGTTAACTGAGCCCCTGTACCCCGCAATACGCTTCCTGAGACCCCCACAGAGCCAGCTTTGGCCGAACCACCTGGAGATTGGTTACCTCGACGTATTGTGATGGGCTTGGGTTGTTTCAGAACGCTAGAGTCATCAGAACATGCTCAACACTGATGTGGAGTCTGATGTCTTCTTTATGATAATGTGTGCAGTCTTTTCTTTCTCTATCTAACGTGAAGTCAGAGCAACTGTACAGTTCGGTATAGAAAGATGGCACAAACTAACCTAAAGTCAATGTCCAGCAGCAAACTTTTCACTGGTTCATGTTTCTTCTCCAGGTTTCGCAGCTTGATCAGCTCCTGGAGTCTAGAACAAAACACCGGGAGTCTTGAATAAAACTTGCTTTAAAACCTTTGGCTAATCGTGAACCTGTTCTGAGTAAGCATGTGACAACATGAAAATTATCCTGAGCAAAAATAATTTAGGTTCACAATATTATTCAGATTAAACTAAAATATGCTTTTAACTGCTAAGTTTGCAGTTGCTGGTCTGCTGGTTCCAGCTCTACCTGTTTGTATGATTTTCCTGGATATCTGAATACTTTTCATTTTAAAATTATTTGCTTCTGAAATAAATTTTTCTAAATTGTCACTGTCTCCACATGCAGCTACAAAGATGATTTAAAAAATGTATATTTTTTTCCCTCACATATCTCAGATTTAGCCAAAATATAGAGCCTAGAGAGGAAGGTCTCAATTCATGTCATATTGCTGGTAAGATGTTAATGACATTATAGGCAAACAGGTCTTTTCTCCTTGTGATCAGTCTCAATCATTGCTTAAACTGGCACTATAACATAACCATATTTTCAGCCTCAATAATCCCCTTACCTGGGTGTACCCACACACAGGACTTTCCTGTAACCCAAAGCAGCTAAGGTGTCCAGCAAAAAATGTGAGCTGCGTTCGGTGAAAAGGTACTGGGCATTCTTCTTCTTGTTGTCTAGTGGACACAGCAGCATGCTGGGCCTCCTCAGCTGGGCTGCGGTGATAGCTATGCATCTGTGAGGGTAGTGGGCCTCATTCTCTCCTGGCAGAAGCAAAATCTGACAGTCCTGACAGAACTTCTTCTCATCTAGTGGGAGGGAGGCAAATGTTCTGTACCTGAAGAACAAGTTAGGGGAAAGTTGGGGAAAAAATATATTAGGTTTCCCCATTTTATTTTGGAATAATTGATTTTGCCAAGTCATCTAAATCATGTTATTCATTATTCTTAAAAAATGTAATGCTTAAATTTTAAACTCTGGTAAATATTTAAGGTAAAACGAGCTTTAATCACAGACTAGTAGATCTCACCCATGGCATCTTCAGAATTTTTCACTGTAGCACCGCATGAGGCAGTAGTCATCTGTAGAAGTAGTGCCTAGTGATACTCATCTTTACAACCCAAAACCATTCAAGTCGAAAACAAGGTTTCTCAATAATTAATACTATGCATGTGGTAAAACGTCATAAAATTGAGACATAGTAGCTCATGGATGGTGGAACTTGAGTAAAACCTGGTTTGGTGACTCTGCTGTGGCCCTGGCAACAATATAGGCAAAAAAATAAAAATTTCTACAACTGAATCAAGCTAAAGGCAAAGGTAAAGATATTCAAGTAATTCATCATGCACAAATATGGCATTTAGAGAAAACACAAGAAACTTGTGCCACAAAAAATGGACCAGACTCAGTGATTACCTTCCTAGCAACAAACTTTGGCCCTGCTCTATGTGTCCTACAGATAATATCCAACTAGGCCAGTGAGCGGTGATAGATAGCTATCATGTCTTTGGGGTCATCAGGTGGGAACCTCCTTTTGTCTGTGTTTCGTCTAGTTAGGCCCACAACACCTCCAGGAGGCTAGACCGTGAACACTGGCGTCCCAGAGTCACCCCCTAATGCCAGCCATCACCACTCCTCACACAAAGACAACTATCTCAAACAGCACCACTGTCAACTACTCTAACCTCTCACCAACTGCACCAATGAAAGCGGGGTGGGGATACAGACCCTGGTTCGGGTAGGGGGCATGAAAGTATAGAGGGTGCAGGAGGTGGAGTGGAGGTGGTGTCAAAGAGGCTCAAACAGGCCACACCCTCCACTTAAATACACTTCCCCTTCCTGGATTTCTTCCTCTGCTTCTCCTTAAAGTCGGTCTATCTTAAGAACGCCCCCTGCTGGGCCCCCAGATACTATTGCTTCTTCTAACCCAAATCCACTGACTGGATCTTACTGCCTCATGTGACATTTCCTTCACTATTTTCCTCACCCTCTGTCCCCTTCCTCCTAACACCTTCAACAAAACAACAGCAGATCTTGTTACAAACCCTCTACATCCTACTTCCACAGGACAAATCCTAACCTTCCATTCTCGCTGCTCAGCATCCTTACCTAGACCTGCATACCTGAGCTTTTTCCTTTCATATGCTTCTTCAACTGAATCCTCCCACGGCATAGTCAGCTCTATGAAATATAATTTCTTTCTACTCCTAGACCACAAAATTATATCAGGCCTTAGCTTTGTGCAAGCTATTTCCTGGGGAACAACAAGCTTTCCTCCTAAATCTGCCTGCATCTCCCAGTCACTAGCATCCTCTAAGCTGCCTTGCTTCCTTATTATCTTTCCCTCCTTCCTGAACAAACTGTATTGCAACTCTCTTTGTCTTAGACCCTCCTAAAATTGCCTGCCTCCGTATATCCTCAATGCCTGCAGCTAAGCTTTTTAAAACCTGGTTATGTCGCCACATATATCGGCCTTGTGAGAGACTAACCTTAGAACCGGACAAGATGTGCTTTAGAGTTGCAGCACCTGAACACAACGAACATAACGGGTCTCCATTTACCGAGAGTCTTAGGTTCTGGGGAGTTGGCAATACATCATATGTTGACCCTCTCAAAAATCTAATACTACTTTCCTCCATACTCCACAGCTCTTTCCAACTAAGCTTTTTCTTCTCTACACCTTCCCAGTTCAACCACTGTCCCTGCTTAGCCTGAGCCACTGCCCTCGCACCCCTTAATATTTCCTCCTGTCTATGAACCTGCTCTACAACTAGCTTCCTCTTCTCTTTGGGACCTGCTCTACTCCACACCGGTTTGCCTGGGCCAAGCCCCAAGCCTCCCCGGCCTATCCGTACATTACCCACACTCTCTGTATGTCTAAGAGTTGCTTTTGCTTCCTGCACTGCTATTCTTGGATTCCATTTTCTCCCCTTGGTTTTCGTATGGGGTTGGGTTGGTTGGCATAGTATATTATTATTACTATATCAAGTCCAATATATCCAAAACTGACACTGCCAATTATATGTTAGTATCTCATTTGAATAGAAAACACGTGTGGAAAAACAAGAAGAACCTTTTCTATATAAACGATAGGCCTGAAGGTGGCTTTAACATTAAATGATTTACAGGTTTACGTATTATTCGATTCTATGTCTTTCATTTTGGACAATAGTACATGTTATAGCTTACATTCCAAAAGAGCAGTCTAACCCAGTTAGTAATGAGATCTACCTTGGAGCCCTCGGCTTATATGTACTACTTTGCAGCTCATGTACAGCTACATCCTGGACCAGGGCTGCCATAAACAAGCCACCTCCTCAGAAGAGTCCATGACAAACTTCTCACCTGGCACAGTACTCCTCCTGGGTAAATGCAGGTCTCTTTGACTGGTTCTTTGCTTCTCGTGCCAAAAGCCTGGCCTCTGACACCTGCAAAGCCAATAAGTTCAGACAAATAAGAGCTCATTTCAGTGAACAAGTATCAGACATAACCATACATAAGTGACATCCAGAGAGCCTACCTTGTCGTCTTCCCACTGGAAAAAACTGCAGTCTTTTCTGTCTCTACAGGCTGAGCAAGCATAAAACCTCTGGCCTTTCCCTCCTCCTTTGCTGACTTTTTCAAACAGTAAGGTTGGACCTGTCGAAACAGATGTGTCAGTATTTGGCTGTCTAGTGCAAAAACAGTAGGAAAACATTATTATTTCTTTAAATTCTAAAAGTAACAAACACATTTGTTGGCATTTTACAGCCAAGGTGCATTGTGCATTTAGAAAAGATTTAGCTTGAAGATGAGACACAAAACTGTCACAACAGTCTTGAAAATCAATACGATATTAACATTTTTTTTAATAGATGTAAGCCTTTTTTTGTCTAGTTTGGCCACACCGGAATGTTTAAAACACAATATTTAACTGCCTGACTCCGGGCCTTGGTGATGTTCTCACTTATATTTAGGGAATGCCCACATGCATGTGTGGTATCACTTGCCAG
The DNA here is from genome assembly GCF_900963305.1 of Echeneis naucrates. NCBI lineage: Eukaryota > Metazoa > Chordata > Actinopteri > Carangiformes > Echeneidae > Echeneis > Echeneis naucrates. Next base: position 12,483,343 of record NC_042528.1, on the reverse strand, counting down.
CTCATGTTGGGTCATACCATGAAGAATTAGGGAATCCTGCTAAATTGGGCCAAGCTGTTCTTTCATTCCATGACTACATATCCTATCTTGACTCAACTCCTCTGTTGGGACACCTTCACCCTGGACTCCCATCTCTCCAGAGATCCACACAGAAACCCTCTGGACTCTTTTAATCCTGAGTGAGGTGACGAGGAAAAGCACAGGATCCTTCACTCCACCAGTTCCTACCAGCACCACCTGCTTCCCTTCCATTCCTTCTCTGTCCTTTATTCCCCCGATATATTCACTGTGGTGTAGCACTGCCCTCCCTGCCACACAAAAGTCATTCCACTCAATAAAGATCGACTAGCCTCCAGGGAGGGCTGGTGATAGTCACACATAAACACTGATATAATAAATTATTTACCTACTAAAAGTGCATCAATCTCATATAATGTTGGCACTCTGTGGTGTTAAACTATCTGCACAAATGCAGAGCAAAAAAACAAACAAACAAGATTTGTTCATAATATTCATCCATCTTCATCCGCTTATTCGGGATCGGGTGACAGTGGGCATTAATCACAAACACAAATTTAAAGATATATAGGCGTTCTTTCCTGAGTCTGTTTTACCATGTCCCTGTCTGGACCATCTACACTCACCATGAGGGCAACACGGTGCCGTTTTACCGCCTTCTGGAAGAATGACGCGTATCCCTAAACTTTCTTGGTTAGCTCCGGCCATAACTATGTCTTTACTATCCCACAGTTAGTGAATGCTAATTTAAACTTTAAACTGGACACACGACAGTCCAGTCAGTCAATTCAACACACGACGCCATAGGGCTGTGAGTCGCACAGATGTGACGTCATTCATGTTTTGTCGCAGTAAAAACTCATCTTGGCACACAAACCATTACAAAGCCAGTGCTCCCCCATCAGTCGGTGATATATTTGGGAGTTACTTGCAACATGAATGTTATTTTTTAGTATTTTGGGAGCAACACATTATAATTAAAATGAATATTTTGTAAGTCAAATAAATCATGTTTATTACGTTTTTTTGTTTAGTAAATTTTTGACTTTGAGCGGCTTATTACTTAATTTATTTTATAACCTTATAATTTAACTTATTTTGTCATTTTTAACAGCCAAAGTTCATTATTACACTTGTGAATTGATCACAACAATACATTAATTTGAGTTGAACTTAAGTAAAAGTCTCTAGTGTTAAATAATAATACCGTGGGTATTGGCCGTCTGTTTTGGCTGCCTCTTTCTCATGGCAGTTTGCACTTAAGAGTCCTGTAGCCCCAAATCAGCAGCGCGTTTCTCATTAGGGTGGTAAGTTCATTCTTCATGACTACATTTCCCATGTATCACGCGCCAACAGCGGCCCGCGGATTCCGTTCAAGGGCGGCTTGTTGGATGCTGGAGCAAAGCAGAGATAAGAAGCCCTCTGATAGATGACATAAGACCAGAGCTTGGGGACATTTGCCTTCAAAATAAAAGCACATAGTTTATTTCCAAGCGTTTGGCATTAGTGTGTGGGCGTGCCTAATAAAATTCCAGTCAAAATGACTATGTTTTGTTCTTAAATACCTATTTCACTGCATTGATTTATTTAATATTTTTGTAATATTTATCAAACTCGGAGTCAGAGTTTGCAGGATAATAAATTATATAAATTAGCTGTTGCCAATGGACCGATGTTGTTTTGCCTAAAAAGTATTCCACTAAAATACAAAATAAAGACAGGCTTTGTATTTCGTGATGAATGCTCAGTAGCCTAACAGCTCCAGTCGGCCAGCAATGATGTTTCCATGTGCATTTGCCAATATGAAATATATTTTATTACAACTCCTTCGACTTTGATTATCAATCGCTAACTCCTAATCAACTACATTGTTTAAATTAACAATGCGTCGTTTATTCATATTATAAATTGTATCTTAACTGTTGGGAGGAAACTGATTCCTGTAGTGTATTTTTAAGATCTCAAATATAATTCCATATGAATGCCTATCCCATATGCTTTTAAACATGTTTAAACAGTCAATATTTTCTTAATCATGATTTTTTTTTTTTTTTTTTAATCTAAGTTGCCAGCCCAATGTAAAGCTTTTAATGAAACGACCCTGAGATGTTTCTGCTCCTTTTACAATGAACACGCCTTTAGGAAGACTCTTATTTTGAAACGTCTCATCGGAACCTCTCTAACTCTTCAGTGTAGCTTGTTTTGGCGTCTCCTCATAGTGTTCCCACACCCAATCTGCACTGTCTGCTGTGTGGAGAGGCAGCGCAGCCCTGCAGTGTATGCGGGACATTGTCTTGACAGTGCGGCTGTTTTCAGAACCTCTCTGCGGCCTCAGCAGCCAGGGACAGCCCGGATCTCTGCAACACTCCCCCTGCAGAGAAGCTCATTCACCCTGCTGGCTGCCACTGTGGTCTGTCCTGCGGCTGCTGGCATCATCTATGTACCTTCAATGTGGATAGTGGCTTATTTACTGTGTGTCATCTGTCAGGAGAAGACGTCTGACTGGTACCATGAGCAGCACTGGTAAGAGCGTTTCTTTTATAGTGGAAGCTTTATGTGCACATTCATGTTAATAGCATAAGGAGCAATCCCAATAATATCAATAAAATCCCCGTAGGGCTCCAATTTAACTGCAATGATCAGTAATGAGTCTGTGGTTGCTTTGTCCTAATATATACATTTTTTTTTCACCTGCTGTGGCGTCACTATAATATTCTGCTATGTGGAAACTATATACTAAACTCATCATCTTGAAAGTACCACCATATCAGCTGTCTTTGCATCCTTTAATTGAAACGAATTAGATAAGCCGTAGAGACCCCCACAGTGGGTTTGGTTGTTATTTTCATCATGTTGCTTTGCAGTCACTCCTGGTGTAAAGAGGCATGTGTGTTGTCTGCAGCAGGCCTGACTCGTGGCGGGCTGCTGTCACAACTAGCTTTGTCCCAGAGGAAAACTCAACATATGTAACAAGAGCCTATGTCCTGTCAAGTCCTGTGGCAACACTGAGCTGTTTGTTTTACATGTCAATAAATATATGTACTTAGTGCTACAGAGAATAAGTTCTGCAGCTCAGGCTGTCAGAGAATGGGGTGTGGTTGTAAATAAAACGTCATGGAGAGACTGATGCATAAGGATCTGATGAGAAATCGTAGTCAGTGAAATTCAAAGGTTTCAAAGTTGTGTTATTGCTAAAAAAAAAATCACTCGAAGCTGTGGTCATTCTTATCTATGACTCAACTTAACACTGATGTTACATGAGTTGACATTTAGCTAGGTAGCCCACAGGGACCTGCTGAAGGACCTTAGGGACATCCAAATCACAGCTTCTCACCATGGACTGCTGACCAGAAATGGCCCCAAGTCAGAAATTTATATTTTGTACAAGGTTATATAAAAAGATTGTTACTTCAACACACAATTTCAGCTTCAGCTGAGATATCTCAAAGCCTGAATACAAATCAAAATGGCAGCAAAGGCCCTTTCATCTTAATTTAATTTAATTTTCCAGTTAATAATAAGAAATACTTTCATACTATATTATAGACAATACATACTATACTTACTATTTCAATTATTAATTCATCTCTAAATTTGTGTATCATTTATGCAATTGCAAAGCCAACACGGTTAAGTTAGGTTTGTTGCGAACTAGCACAACGTTTTCTTGTATCACAGCCCATTCTGGGACACCAATGAGCTTTGGGCAAAAACACTGCTTCCAGTCTCAGTTTTGTGGTTTTGTGAGTCGTAACAGCTGCATTATTGTTTATCAATTTTTCAAAGTGGTACAAGTGGGCTAATGGAATTAAGCCACCATAAAAACTCAGCATTTTAAGTTCTTTAAAAATATCACTTAATATCAATATAAGACTAAGTTTTCATTTAGTTCGCTCAGATCAATAAACCAAACAAAATAGTGTTTGTGCTACAGTGTTTCTGTAATTTGCTAATTTGAAATTTTTTTAAATAGCTTTTGGTGGCGTTTTATGTTTCCTGACAGAACAACAAGCGGTTTTATAATAACCCCTAACATTGTGTGCATATAGCAACTGTGCAACAACACAGGAATATATCAGCACTAAAAAAATAAAGTAAATTGTACTGATGGCATGGCAATGGTACTGAGCCAAATTATAAATAAAGCTCATCAGTAGATGATCCATATGAGAGTACTGCAGTTTGTCAGAGAGTAAAGACACAGGAGAAATTCATCAGCAGACAACTGTGAACTGAGAGAGGAAACGAATAAAATTGCTTCGACGGAACTTAGTCTCCTTTTTTTGTGCCTTTAGCAGCCTTAGCTTCTCATCGTCACCATATCTCCAGTGTGAGCTGTCACCACTTCATGTTATTTCAGTCAGTAATTTGTAAATTGCATGTTGGACTTGGCTGTTCTCAGTTTGTGCATCCTCTGTATGTCATGTTAACACTTGTTAAAGGCAGTTTGGGAGGGAACTAGCTCCACTGTATGATACCACTGGACAGCCACAAGTGAGCTGGCTGTCTCTTTAGTTCATATGAACAGCCATTCAGTTAACATTATGCTGACAAAATCACACCATAGACATCTTGAGACTGTTAGTCCTGATCTTGGTATTTTCTTTGTCACCCAATGGGACTCAGATCAAATCAAATCAAATCAGATTTATTTGTATAGCGCCAAATCATAACAAAGTTACATCAAGGCACTTTACATATAGAGCAGGTCTAGACCAAACTCTTTTTTAACTCTTTTTCAAATTATTTAAAGAGACCCAACAGACCCAACAGATCCCCCGATGAACAAGCACTTGGCGACAGTGCCAAGGAAAAACTTCCTTTAACAGGCAGAAACCTTGAGCAGAACCAGGCTCAGGGAGGGCGGCGATCTGCCTCAATCGGTTGGGTTGAAAGTGGGAGAGAGAGAAAGAGAGAGAGAGTGAGATAGGCATTTGGGGGGGGGGTGTATCGGCAGGAACATGTTGCTGCATGAAGTTCATGGAGTTGTAGTACAGAATTCATGAAGATATGGGACCAGCAGGGGTTGCAGGAACATGGGATGGGTCATCACCTGCAGGATGAGGACCGGGAGAGAGAGGAGAGGAACTGGGAGAGACAGAGACTTTGGCAGAACATGCTTAGTAAATGCAGTATAAATGCGTAGAACTGGGTGAAACTGTGTTTTTTAAAAAGGATGGTTCTAATAAGCGCATGCAAGAGGGGAGGAAGGGAGAGCGAGTGAGAGGGAGGGAGAGAGGGTGACAGGGAGAGACAGACAGAGAGAGAGAGAGAGAAGCTCAGTCCTTCCCCAAGTAGCCTAGGCCTACAGCAGCATAGCTAAAGAGTAGAGGACTTTAACTTTTTAACTATAAGCTCTGTCATACAGGAAAGTTTTAAGCCTGGTCTTGAAAATTGCTAAAGAGTCCGCCCCACGGACTGATACTGGAAGTTGGTTCCATAGAAGAGGAGCCTGATAACTGAAAGAACTGCCTCCAGATTTAGTCTTGGAGACTCTAGGAACCACAGGTAAACCTCCATCTAGAGAGCGCAGTGGCCTACTAGGACAGTAAGGAACTATGAGCTCTCTGAGATACGATGGAGCTTGGCCATTAAGAGGTTTATATGTTAAAAGAAGGATTTTGAATTCTACTCTATATTTTACTGGCAGCCAATGAAGAGCAGCTAACACAGGAGAGCTATGATCTCTTCCTGTTCCTGTTAATATTCGTGCAGCAGCGTTCTGAATCAGCTGAAAGCCTTTTAGAGATTTGTTTGGACATCCAGATAGTAATGAGTTACAGTAGTCCAGCCTAGAAGTTACAAATGCATGGACTAGTTTTTCTGCATCATCCTGAGAAAGGATGTTTCTGATTTTCCTAATGTTTCTCAGGTGGAAGAAAGCTGCCCAACTAACTTGTTTTATGTGAGGAACAAAGGACATGTCCTGGTCAAAAATGACTCCAAGGTTTCTTACAGTGGAGCTGGAAGCCAAAGTGATGCTGTCCAGACTGATGAGATGATTAGATAGTATTTTTCTGAGGTGCTTAGGGCCGAGTACAGTAACGTCTGTTTTGTCAGAGTTGAGAAGTAAAAAATTTCCAGTCATCCAGACTTTTATGTCTTCAAGACATGTCTGCAGTCTGACTATCTGAGTGACTTCATTTGGCTTCATTGATAGGTACAGCTAAGTGTCGTCTGCATAGCAGTGGAAGTTGATGCTGTGTTTCCTGATAATGTTGCAAAGAGGAAGCAGATAAAGCGTAAAGGGGATTGGTCCAAGTACCGAACCCTGCGGGACTCCATGACTGACTACAGTACATGAGGAGGAGCTGTTGTTAACATGAACAAACTGACGTCTATCTGATAAGTAGGATTTGAACCACCTTAGTGCAGTTCCTTTAATTCCAATTTCATGTTCCAGTTTCTGTAGTAAAATATTATGATCTATGGTGTCGAATGCAGCACTAAGATCTAGAAGGAGAAGTATGGAGGCTGATCCATTGTCTGAAGCCATTAGAATGTCATTGGAGACTTTAACCAGCGCTTGTTCTGTGTCATAATGGGCTCTAAATCCTGACTGAAACTGTTCAAACAAACTGTTCCCATCCAGATGGTCGTGTAGTTGTTTTGCTACTGCTTTCTCGATGATTTTAGAAATAAATGGGAGGTTTGATATGGGTCTATAGTTTGCCAAAACATCTCGATCAAGATGAGGCATTTTAAGCTGGGGTTTGATGACCGCGGTCTTAAGTGCCTGAGGTACATGACCCAGAAATAAAGTCAGATTAATCAAATCTAGAATGAACGGCTCAGTTAAATAAAAGATCTCTTTAAAGAGGCTAGTTGGTACTGGGTCTAATAGACAGGTTGACGGTCTGGATGATGAAACTATAGAAGCTAGCTCTGAGAGATTCAGAGGTGAGAATGATCCCAGATGTTAAAGAGGCGTTGCAGCTGACTCAGGAGTTGCTGTATTCAGTAGGAGATTTTTATCTAATGTAGGCAAGAGCTGATAAATTGTTTCTCTGATCGTGAAAATTTTATCTGTATCTGTCACAGTTAAAACTGAAGCACCTCAGTTCTGATCATGCTATCTCAAAAAAAGGACCAAAACAATCTTTGAAGAGAAAACTGATATCTGTATTTTCAGGTGTGTTGTTCAGTGCCACATGAGTTTGACAGAGTATACATGGTTGCAGGTTTTTTGGAGCTGTGCTTAAATAAACTTCACAGAACAGGCTTGGCATGGTGGACACACCCTCTGAGACATAAAGTTGATCTGCAGGCCAGTCTGCATTCCTTCAATTACATAAAAAATATATCAATGCTCGCTGAATTGCTGAATGTGCATCCAAAGGCTTTGTGTTTCATAGGTATCTCCTCAGCAGATAAACATTGATTGACTCAGATGAGTCTAACATTGAGACAATGAGGGAAAACTTGATTAATGGTAAGGCAGAAAAAGCTTGAGTTGACCTCAGGATCCAAACCGAGCTTCTACTTGCACATGACACATATATTGTAGATATAAAGGACCATTTCTCAATAAATGTTATTTGAAAAACTGTCTTGATACTCACCCAATTCTAAATTTTAAATAACTGTTCAAGATTGGGAGCTTCTTCACATTCTTTCCAAGAATTTAATGAACAGATCCACTCCACTGTCATGTCTGTCTGTTCAAAGCTGAAATGGCATCAGGGTGTGGTTATTTAACATTTAACTCTATTGAAGGACATTTTTGGGGTTCATGAAGAGTATTTATACTCCAAAGCTAGCTGTTTCCATTGGCCTTCAGTCTTTATGCTCTGCTAGACTACCCATCTATTAACTCAATTTTTCTCTTGTCAACACATTCTATGAAATTATACCACAGTACATACCACAACACTACAACTAATGCTGTTTCTTTCTTGCTCTCTGCTGTCATAAGTTAGGAGTGTTGCACTGAAAGCCACGTACCTCCAGGGTGGTTATGTGCTGTCCTGCATGTCAAAGATGGCGATTTATATGTTTCCACCAGTGTTTGACAATGTGTTTGTACTGGAGACAATAGGGTGAGAAGAGAAAGGCCATACTGATGCCAACCAATCACGGGCTACATTAGTATATATAATGGGTCAGCAGTTAACTACTGGACAGGATGCAGGATCAGCAATGCATTATAAGTAATAGTTTCTTTTTAAAACCATAGCTGAAGATCATTTTAATTAGTCATTGCCCATCATTCCTATAATTTTGTAAACTCAATTGGCTGTTGCAAATATTTAATGTGAAATGATTAAAAAAATTCAAGTCATATTCATGTTCAGTGTGTTTCTGTGTTTGATAAAGATGTGAAAGGAAAGGTCAACTGATCTTTAAAGACTTATATGAGTAATTTCCAAGCTAGTTTTGATGGCCTCCAGTCTTTATGTAAGATAGGCTTACTCAGCACTGTCTTCACTCTGTACTTAACACACAAACATAATTACATCAGTAATGATAGCAATATTAGTAAATCTTCAAAATACAAACTATACAAGTCTTTATATTCTATTCAAAAGAGGGAGTGATGTATCTTGGTTACCATCACTCTATTTATAGAGAAACTTTCCCCAGTCGTTCTCAGTCATTTGTAACGCTATACAATCTTTGATGCCTTTTTTCCAGTGTGGATGTCATGAATGTAGAGATATACATCTTGTAATTGGCTGTATTGAACCAGTCCAGAACTCAGTCCATTATTAAAAGTCGATAATGATTGCTCACAGTGGATGGGTCTTAAAAAAAAAAAATAATATCATAATAATAATTGTATGTTATTATTGCATCCCAGTAAGCTGTCAGGGCAAGTTCGAGATCTTTACAAATGCTCACAGAAAGTAAACAGCAGGTATTTTGTTTCGTCAAGGTAGGAAATAAGGCAAGTGGTTTATTTGGAACATTAAATGTGTGTCCCAGTAAAGTAGGACTGAGTGACGGTAAACCAGCAAGACCAAGGATTGAACTGGCTTCAGGGCTACTTTTCTACTTTTAAGCTTGTTGTGCTGTGTATTTCACTTTATGTTGTGTTTTGCTGTCACTCCATCAGTATCAGCCTTCCTCGTTTTGCTGCTGCAGTCGTGCCTCAGCAGATCTGAATGAAATAACAGAGGACACAACTGTTGGACTGATCCAGACTGGAATTAGGCTGACACCACAGCTCTTCTTACTGGGATAAATGCTGGCTGACCTCACTGGTGCTAAGCCTCTGCATTGGGGTGTGCTTGCACAGACCCACACACACATACACACAGTGGTAATTAAAGCTGCTACATGGCGTGGCCTTGTGACATTTCCCAGCAGCCTGTTGCAATTTTACGTGGGTCTTTGATAAAGGCTGGGCTGGCATGCTGTTTATCCTATGTGACTCCATAGAGTTCACATCCTCATCGCTGGTATTTGTGGATTGAAAACAATAATATTCAACAGTCATGCAAACTTGCCATTACAGTGTGTAGAATATATAAGATTCTTATCCCTTTTCGCAAATGAAATCAGCATAAACTGCATAAACTCTATCATCAGTATTGTGCAAATTCATGTCTCACAACAGATGGAAGGTCAAAAGATGAATATGAATTATGTCATAACAGTAGTTTGCTGTCTGGGCAAACAGGGCAGCTAAATTAAAGAAAAGCAAGACTCAATTGGATGTGATATTTGTCCATGGATTCAATCTCATCATGCCCTTTCGTAGCCACATAGCAGGGTATTGTCTCTGGAAGCTTGCTTGGCTACCAGCCACTGTACCTATTGTTTCTGTCATTTTTGTGGGTGTGATTTTCCTGTTAGATTATTGAGGCTAATCTTTTACCAATGGTTAGTTATGGTTAGCTTGTCACGCTGACTAACCTTTTGCTTTTCTTAGGTCTGTTAGAAAAGACACGTGGAGCCTAAACCTGTGCATTAAGTACTGCTGCAAGAGGCAGCAGTAGCAAGTAAACATACAACGCACACAGATTTGTCAAGATCCACAGTAAGTTTAAGAGCGTTGAGACAAAATATTGAGACAGGAGTACAGCAGCTCCTTCCAGAAACAGCACAGCATTATATCTGTATTGTGTGTGCGCACACTTGAAGCTGTTTTCTATAACTCCCTAAGACTGAAGTTCTGTCCTGTCTCCTATGCTTCAGATACAATCCAGACAATCAGTCAGGAGAGGAAAACTACAGGATTCTGCATTGTCACTATGTCATTGTCAGTTTGTTGGTATGGTGGTATGATGGTGCATTTAGGACTGTTCCCTCGCAGCACAAAGCCTCTGGGTTTGAACTCTTGGCCCAGGTTCAGCCTGTCGGCCTAGGCTTCTCTCGAGGACTTGCGTGGTCTCCCTGTGCTGCGTGGGTTCCATCCAGCGTCCTCCCACATTCTACATGTGCGCATTAATTTTTACTGTTTTTAGATATAAGCCCTGATGATAGACTAGCAACATTTGCAGCTTGTGCCCCACCCTTACCCTATGTCAGTTGGGACTGGCTCCACCCCACCATTAAGCTGCATAACAAAGCAATGTAGATGATTGGACTGAGGGATACATTGAGATCACTGCTCACAAAAATATGACAATAACAATATGCTGACTCAGTCAGATGAGCTGTTGTGCAGTTAATATAGTGTCATGTATTTTACCAGGATAGTTATTTGCTATGACTTGTGGAAAAAATGATTCTGTTTCACTCAAAAGCAACAACAACAAAATAATTTATTAGCAGTCTAAAACTGCAACAAAAGATGTGATTTTTTTCCATAAGAAATTATAACCCCTTCCAGTTGCTTTCTTCTTATCATCCTGGGGATCATATTTTATTAATTCTTCCTGTCGTACTTCAGAGCTTCAGCTTTCAGCATGGAGCCCCTATTAAGTGAGTCATCTTAAGACTTTGGGCACTGTCCTCACCTGGCACTTAGAATATAAACTGATTAGCTAGCTGACAGGCAAGTGGTGTGAAAACAATTATTAAATCAGAGGAGTATTCTTTTTTTCCAGTTTGTGGGCAACAACTTGCTCTTAGAGTTAGGGTAAGAAATCTTCAGAATCTTGGGATGTAAAAGATTTGTTAGGGTTATCGGAGCAGAGCTTTGTTAGCACTGATGCCTCGTCAATTCTATGTTCAAACTCCAGCCTACTCAGTGAGTGTTTGCCACTCCCTTCCAGAGTCCAAAGACTTTGCACATTTGATTACCTGATGTCTTCAATTAGCCCCCTCCATGTGTTTAATGATGCTTATAGGGTTATTTTACTGTCATTGTTATTATAATATAATATATATTATGTATATAATATACATCACAACTAAGACTAAAAACTGTAGAAAAATCCCATTTTCAGAGTTCTATGAGGAACATGGTCTTCTCAGATGTTGACATTCCTGGTTAAAAGCTGTGTTTATGCAGCTGGGGTATGTTGACTGCATAACTGCAGGTGAGCTGACAACGCAGGAAAACCGTCCATGTGATTCTTTTTGGGATCAGATTGCAAGCATCTGTTGTGGTTTTCTTTCTGTCTATTGTCATGATTAACTTCATTATTTGCTGTAAGTCATGCATAATTGTCTGTAGGTTATTGTGTTCAGTTACTGTCAGTGTGAACGATGAAATAATATTATTTAATAATAATAATAATTCTTAAACCAATTTAACAAATGTTTGCAGATTTTATGGATTGACAATTTATTTCATTGTTATTTGTTTATTGCTTTCTTATAAATTGTATTTAGTTTAATTTGACAGATTTACCAATTCCAGATTCAAGTGTCCCATTGACACCAGGGACAAACTGAAATTAGAAATAGAAATATAAACGTTCGGAGGAGACAAATAAATATGTTGTGTCCTTGCTCCCATCTTTCATTATTTGGGAGTCTTGATTAGGACTTTTGTTTTATTTCATGTTTTATTTTGAAACTACTTCCCTTTTGAGCCTTATTAATTGACTTGCTTTCTTTCTCTTCAGTCTGTTTGTTCTTATCCTGTAGTTCTCCAGTTTCTCCAGTTTCTCTTTGTGTTTCCTGTTTGTCATGCTCTAGTGCTCCCAATTTTACTTTATTTTTTTACATTTTCCTTTTTTCCATCTAATTTTTTGTAAGCTTTTTTGGAAGTAATTTTTTTTGTTTCGTATCACTTTTTCCCCCTATCATTTGCCTTACCCATCCAATCATATGGCTGTAAGCATCTTGGCTACCTTTGCTGTTCCGTTGTAGAAAAGTGTGAGGATTCACATCTGTATATTGGCCTTGAATCAGCCCAAAAAGGCATACATCACTTGGTTATTCATTGGCCATTTTCCTATAGACTTTAGTACAAACCAATTTATTTTATTTATTTATTTTTTTTTTTACATCCGGTGGAGTTGCATCCTGATGGTCATTACATGGAATTCAGGTTTGAGACACCTGAGCATTGGCTTCCCTTTACAGACCCAGAGTCCCCCCTCATAAACATAAACAGCAGCCCCCCCAACAATGACAACTAACTATGGGTTGTGTTAATGTGCTCATACAAATGACCTCTAAGATTATGTTATGGAAGGAACTTATAATATATGAACAATAGCTTTAATGCCTCAAAAATATGTTGCTAGCTATTTTTGGTGACAGGAGGAAGCAGGATTTGTCGTCCTTTGTTGTTGAAATACATCATGGGAGTGTGTGCTGCTACCTTGAGATAACTGAACTTTAAACTGAGATCAAATTACTGCTGAGCAGTGAAAGGGAGAGAGACACAGATCAACAGGCATCTTTGAATTATTTATCACATCACTTTCTCTTTGGTGTGCGTATGCATGTGTGCAGAGGTGGGATTGCTGTTATTATAATGTGCCTCCAATTTATTTGTGGCCACTGTTGCCAATTTTTTTCCTTTCCTATGCTGCAGCTCTCTTCCTTTTCTACACTCAGTCCCCCAAAGTTTCACCTGCTCTCCAGTGAACAAACCTATTACCCAGATGAACACTCCAAACTCACGTTGCGTGTCATGTTTTCATCAAGGAGTTTCAAACTAGGAACCTGAATGTGGGTCAGACTAATGGTTTTCACTGCTGTTAATTCTCTGGAAAATACTGCAGGGAAACTGTTTTGAACAGTGATTTGCATCGTGTTGTGCTTCCTTGGGGATCACTAATCATAAACCCCAGCATCAGTGTAAGTGTGCAAACATTAAACATGTTTTGTCACTTAGTTAATGCTGTCAGAGTATGCAGAGGTTATTATTTGTTTTGTTTGGGTTTTCTTTAATATCTTTTGTGTTTTATTTTTCTAAATGGACTATAAAATAAATTATGCTTAAGATCTGGGCCAAATCATGATAAAATCACTCAGTGGCTTGATGTACAGGAGGATCACAGAATTGGATCACATTGGATATACTTGTGCCTACAGGTCTGCAGACTGAAATGGAAATATTTTCATAAGGGATGTAATAAACAGCAAACATTATTGTAGCCACCATAATTAGAAAATACTTAACTGTTACAAATGGAATATAAGATTAGCACAGATGTAGTCAAACCACAAATGTGTCATAAAAAGGGAGCACTTACTTGCTCTTTATCAAAAACAGGCAATATCAAATAGAAGGTTTAGTATCTAATAAAAATAAACAACATTTTAACCCACTCACAGAAACTACTTAACTGCTACAAATACAATCAACAGATGTAAACATGACATTAAGTGCAGCATCAATTCAAAATAATTAAACAAACCTTATTACAACCTGCAAAGCAATGCTTACACACTGTGATTTTTGTTTTTTGCTTTGTCATTTTTCCGTTGTCATCGTAAGTCCAAAATCATCCCGTACCGTGGACTTGTAAGAGGACGATGCCTCCCCAAACCTTGAGCAAACACTTGTTATGTTTGCTCAAGGTTTACTCTTGACTCTCTTTTCCAACATTCGCAGTGGTTGGCTCCTGGGAAATTCAGGAACTTCTGATTGGCTCTGAAGGCAGCACGAACGGAGCAGTGCTACTCTCCCTACTGTGTCTGCTCCAAGTGCATCTAATCGCACATCATATGCTGTACCAAGTTTTGAAAAAGTTTTGTGATGGGCTGAAACGTACCGAAATACTGTTGTTTGCCTTTGTGTATTGAAAGGTTCAATGAAGTATTGAATGTTGTTGCATCCCTAATTTTCATGCATCTCTAAAAATAGGTGTTTATAGTACACACATGGGGCCACGCATGAACCAGTCTATGTTTTCAACCTTTTTTTTACCAAGCCTGTTTTCAAATAATGCTCATTGTCTGTTGTATGTTATCATGGTTTTGGTTATTATTTTGGACTTGGCTAATATTTGAATACGGCCTCATGTGACAGCTACAAAACCCATATCTGAGAGTTCAAATGATAAATTGCAATCAGAGATGGGAAAAAGTGGAGGATGACAGTGATAAAGAAAAAAAAAAACGTCATAAAGTCATAAAGCCAGTTTATAATGATGTCTCAGTTGCATGATTTCAGTGACTCCCACTCTCTTCAAACAGCTGGCAGTGTGTGGATATGTGTGGCCTGTCTCTAATGTGTCTCAGTATGTCCAATCTGTAATCTGGAAGTGGTTGCATTTATAGTATCAATATTTCACATCCACCCTCACATTGAGACTCTAGTGAGCCTTCTAGGATGTGTGATTGATAATATTGAAAACAGTAGCAACAAATGTCCTGAGCCCTTACCGATCAACTCAGTCTACACATTTAGGTTACAAATGCACAAATAAAATTGTTTTGTTAATGCAAGGAAATCTGTCCTGACAGGACATGGCTGTGTAGCTCACTGTTTCCATTATAGAAAAAATATGCTAGACAAGGCAAGTTTATTATATAAACCATTTTATACAGCAATACACATGACACACATCTCTGCAAAGTGGCCATGCAAAAATAGCTTCAAGAAAATAATTGTTCACTGAAGCTATTCAATCGAACTCATAAATATTTTTTTAATATATGTATTGCCCCCTACCCGAACCAGGGTCTGTATCCCATCCCTACTTTTATCTCCACCTCTTCTATTTCTAAGCTAAGGCCTGAAATAATTTTGTGGTCTAAGAGTAGAAAGAAAGTATATTTCATAGAGCTGACTGTGCTGTGGCAGGATTCAGTTGAAGAAGCATATGAAAGGAAAAAGCTCAGGTATGCAGATCTAGGTAAGAATGCTGAGCAGCGAGGATGGAAGGTTAGGATTTGTTCAGTGGAAGTAGGATGTAGAGGGTTTGTAACAAGATCTGCTGTTGCTTTGTTGAAGGAGTTAGGAGAAAGTGAAGGAAATGTCACACTCTAGTGAGAAGCAGAGGAAGAAATCCAGGAAGGGGAAGTGTATTTAAGTGGAGGTTGTGGCCTGTTTGAGCCTCTTTGACACCATGCAGTTAGTCCAGGTGAGTTGGCCTGGGCTGGTGTGTTGGTTTTGTTTGCGTATAGGACTGTTCAGGTGAGTTTAGTTGCTGAATCTGCTAGTGTAGCTTGTATTGCCTCCACCTCTTGCACCCTCTATACTTTCATCCCCCCTACCCGAACCAGGGTCTGTATCCCATCGCTACTTTTATCTCCACCTCTTCTATTTCTCCCCCCTACCCGAACCAGGGTCTGTATCCCCACCCCACTTTCACTGGTGCAGTTGGTGAGAGGTTAGAGCAGTTGACAGTGGTGCTGATTGAGATAGTTGTCTTTGTGTGAGGAGTGGTGATGGCTGACATTAGGGGGTGACTCTGGGACACCAGTGTTCACGGTCTAGCCTCCTGGAGGGGTTGTGGGCCTAACTAGATGAAACACAGACGAAAGGAGGTTCCCACCTGATGACCCCAAAGACATGATAGTTATCACCACTCACTGGCCTAGTTGGATATTGTCTGTAGGACACATAGACCAGGGCGAAAGTCTGTTGCTAGGAAGGTAATCACTGAGTCTGGTCCATTTTTTGTCACACATGTTTCTTGTGTTTTCTTTAAATTCTCTCCCCTACCCGAACCAGGGTCTGTATCCCAGGTTGATGTGGTCACTGTCGGTATATGAGATTCCAATATGTGCTGCAGAGGAAATGGAAAGACTAGTAAGCTTTTACATTACGAAGTGGCTCAGTGTTCCGAGATGTTCCGAGATGTTTAAGCACAGCATACTTCAGCTCCCAGTATCTAGTCTAGTGGAGGAGTTTAAATGTACTAAGTTTAGGACAGAGCTCCTGTTATCTGGGAGTAAAGGTGTGGTAGTTAGTAAGGTGGTTCCAAACCCAACGTAGGGGAGAAAATGGAAGCAAAATGCCTAAGATTGGCTATCTTAGGCATACAGAGATTGTGGGCAATGTACAGATAGGCCGGGGAGGCTTGGGGATTGGCCCAGGCAAACTGGTGTGGCGTAGAGCAAGTCCCAAAGAAAAGAGGAAGCTAGTTGTGGAGCAGGTTCGTAGACAGGAGGAAATATTAAGGAAGGCAAGGGCAGTGGCTCAGACTAAGCAGGGACAGTGGTAGAACCGGGAAGGTGGAGAGAAGAAAAAGCTTAGTTGGAAAGAGCTGTGGAGTATGGAGGAAAGTAGTATTAGATTTTTGATAGGGGCAACATATGATGTATTGCCAACTCCCCAGAGCCTAAAACTCTGGGTAAATGGAGACCCGCTATGTTTGTTGTGTTCAGGTACAGCAACTCTAAAGCACATCTTGTCCGGTTTTAAAGTTAGTCTCTCACAAGGCCGATATATGTGGCGACATAACCAGGTTTTAAAAAGCTTAGCTGAGAGTTGCAATTCAGTTTGTTCAAGAAGGAGGGAAAGTTAATAAGATAACAAGGAGGCAAGGCAGCTTAGTGGATGCCAGTGACTGGGAGATGGAGGTAGATTTAGGAGGAAAGCTTGTTGTTCCCCAAGAAATAGTTTGTACAAAGCTAAGGCCTGATATAATTTTGTGGCCTAGGAGTAGAAAGAGAGTATATTTCATTGAGCTGACTGTGCCAAAGCTCAGGTATGCAGCTCTATGAAGGTTAGGATTTGTCCAGTGAATGTAGGATGTAGAGGGTTTGTAGCAAGATCTGCTGTTGCTTTGTTGAGGGAGTTAGGAGGAAGGGGACAGAGTGTGAGGAAAATAGACAAGGAATGTCAGATTAGGCAGTAAGATCCAGTCAGTGGATTTGGATTAGAAGAAGTAATAGTAGCTGGGGGCCCAGCAGGAGGTGCTCTTAAGATAGACAGACTCTAGGGAGAAGCAGAGGAAGAAATCCAGGAAGAGGAAGTGTATTTAAGTGGAGGGTGTGGTCTGTTTGAGCCTCTTTGAGACCAAGCGATTAGTCCAGGTGAGTTGGCCTGTATTGGTTTGATTATAGGACTGTCTAGGTACAGGTCTAGTGTAGCTTGTCCTCCACCTCCTGCACCCTCTATACTTTCATGCCCCCTACCCGAACCAGGGTCTGTATCCCCACCCCGCTTTCACTGGTGCAGTTGGTGAGAGGCCAGAGTAAATGACAGTAGTGCTGCTTGAGTTATGTCCGCTAATGAGGGTCCAAAATAAAATTAAATAAAATAAATAAATATTAGTCATGCAAGGCTTCAGATTAGAAAAAGCTCCAAGGTCATCACAGTATACTCCGTTTTTTTTTTTTTTTTTACATGTTTTTCACAGCCAGGTTAAGCCCAATCACACAAGTCCGTAAAATACCTCATACAAAACTAGTTGCCTTACAAAAAAGAGAAAGGAATTGTGTGTCCGAAAATGCGATCAGACTTGATTGTTTGATGTCAGCAAATAACAGCAGGCTAACATTAAGGGGATAGCTTGCAGCGCACCTCTCTTGCTTACCTGCTAGTTTAAACGGCTTCTCTGTGATTGTGATCCTGAGAAAAGTAGGAGTGAAATATGATGTTTCATAAGCACATATGCATCAAATCAAGCATGTAGAGGAGCAGCCTTCCTCAGGGACCAGGCCACTGTGCACATGAATTTATACAAGGCAAAGTTGATATGGCCTTTCAGTCAAGATTTAGTTAAATTTCTTGGCCAATTAAGATTAGAATTCTTTTGTTGTAATTGCACAACAGAACGCAACAAAATTACCTTACACTCTACAGTGGAACACAAATAATAAAGATCTTAATTGGCTAGGCAATATGAATATATCTCACTGTAGTTAGCATCCATTGTGTAGCAGCCACCATCTATTATCTCTAATTTTACTAAATTATAATAATTTTAAATTTGAATATAAAAAAAAAAGAAATAAATAGGAAAGAGGTTATGAATGGGAAGCTGCTAAAATAATACTGAAGATTTGGTCTGTGGTCTATAGGCTGCATTTTATGTTTAGATTGTATGTATAGCAAATAGCTACAGTATGTTGGCCTACTTGTTTCACACAGAAAATAATGAAAGATAAACAAAAGAAAAAAGAATAAAACAGCATTAGGACCAGCAAGTGGTGACATCATCAGTTGAAATGCCAATCATCAGTACTGTACTTCACTTTTTTTTTTTCCATTTCCATTTAAAAGGTCTCTTTTATATTTAATTGTAATTTAAATTTGCACATACTTTCCCACACCAACTCACCTACAGCCTGATCCTAAACTCAGAGAGAGCGAGAGGGAAGGAGTATGACCCACATCACAAGCTTCTGTGATCTCTCTTTGGGGGCTTTATGGGCTCGCTCTCATCCATTATCCACCTCTTCAGACCATGTCATCTGTACCTTTTGAAATAAAGCTTTTTATGATAGTCTGCCTCACTGTAATGCTGCAGGCCTGTCATGTTCCCCATCGTCTACCCATGAACTGACCTAGCGGTTACCGATTGGAGTCAGATCAGAGCAAGGTGTGATTGTTTTCAAGACTTGTGCATATTTGACATTACTGACAGTGACTATAGAGAATTGCTTTCTAAGATTATGGTGAAAAGGGCTTGAGGAAGTCAAGGACCTGGCCTTTAAGTGTCAACCATAGCAATTAAAGTCACCAATTAAACTAACGTGCATGTGTTTGGAATGTGGGAGGAAGCTGGAGAACGTGGACAGAACCCACACCGGGAGAACATGCAAACTTCGGAGCGAGAGGTCTGGGTTTAGAACCATGAACCATCTTCCTGCAAGTGCTACCCACTGCCTACCTTACCACCTCCATGTGTAAAATAAATTACAAAGAGTTTTGCTAGGCTAAGACCCACTGTTACTGTGTAACGTTAGTCAGGATACATCCCGGGGCGGCTAGTTCTAGCAGGTAATATAAGTGGCATTTGCTGGCAGCTTACTAGCAGGCTGGCTATTTGAGAGAACTAGAGACTTCCTTGATGATCTGATAAACAAACCATAGCATTCTAGCATTTCAGCAGAGTGAGATTCTCTGTAATTTAAAAAAAATCTGTGCCGCCAGGTCTGTTTTATGTACTGTGTATCACAGAAAACCCAAACATGCATTTCTTTGGACAGTGGGAGGAAACAAGAGTAGCCAGAGGAAATCCATGCAGGCACGGGGGAGAACATGCAAACTCCACGCAGAAAGGCCCCATGCCGGGTACCGAAACTGTGACCTCCTTGTTGTGGGGCGACAACATGCTGCCCAAGTTGTTTGTTTTGATAAACTTTTATCATGAACTGAAACATTTGGTGATTCACAATCGCTGATATAAAGCTTTAATTTTACAGTCTTACTTTTAAACATGTTATTAAAATTAACCACCCTTGTCTGAGTTCATGCCCCAGCATTGGTGCCCCTCAAATAGGAGCCCGACACGGGTTCCTATTGGTCGGCACTCCGGCGGCTGGGTTCTTATCGTATCCTCTGAAGTTAATTGATCCGTTGTGATTTTAATTAGCGACCCCGAGCTAAACCTGAAGATACCTGAACAACCTCCTATCCTACTTCATGGTACAAGCCAGCAGAAGACTGCCTGTGTTCTGGCATTCTCACAGCACCCCATGAATATATAATATTCTCACCTGGTTATCTCACTGTTTCATCAACTATCCATGTAATGTGCCCATGTTCTGACATTTCTCTCCTCCCATATGTCATGTCTACAGTCATTATTTGGTTTTTCATTCTTCTGCATCAATTCCCACAGAAACAAAAAACCTTGAAACCACCGGAGGTGGGATTTTATTATATTTGTCATTATAATTCTCATAAATTTCAGCATACGGCTGTAATATGTGTTGTGGTGTCATTATTGTGGTTCAGATGGAAACTGCAGCACTCTCTTTTGGTCCTGTTTTTGTTTAGTTTTCTTTTTATAGTTGGCAGCTCTGGTGCTGGATGATTTGCAATGCAGATACTGTGTATTTTTCTCTCACGGACAAACGCGCGCACACCAACACAGACTGCGCCTGTTGCTGAATCACATGGCCAAGCCCACCATGTGGGCTGTTCACTGAAAGCTTCCTGCTTTTTTCTGAGCGGTTCCTTCCTGGTTTATGTTCAAGTGAGGATCCCTCACAGCTTCACATGACAGGGCAAGAAACGAGAGATGAATAAAGGTTGTGTGAGGAAAAAAGATGTGGCATCAGAGATGAAATGAGGCCATACTCTGTGTTCAGTAGCACTGGGATGTGTCTCCACTCACTGGCAATCAGTTCAGCTTATACACACCCCTCTGGTACACCCTGCCAGTTATTTTTGGTATTTTTTTAATAACCTTCTCTTTGGGCTCCTGCTGAGCTGAGGGTGACACTGCATTTCAGTGAATAAGTTATACCACTGACCTTCAGTTGGAACTGAGATGGCAGAAATAGTCACCAAAGTCGGTAGTTCAGACATTTCATTCCAAATCTCCAGAAAACATCACAATGATGTTGGAGGAATACTCCTTAGATAATTTATGTAATTGAGATAGATCCTCTGAGAACTGTGAATGTCTTTATTCAAATTTGTGCCCGACTTCGTTCCTCTAGACCAGGGGTCGGCAACCTGTGGCTCTTCACCCTCATTGTAAAAAAAACACAAACATAAATAAATGGTATTTCTTAATTCATTTTTATTCATATTATTAGTTCATTTTGTTAGGCAGTTATCTTGGAGTTTCAGTTGATGCCATCTAATTTTAAAAGAACAATTTTTTTATTTCTAATTTGGCTTTTGTAGTGTGCGAACCCTGCATTCACTGGAGTAAGTAAGCCTGATCTAGAAATTGAACTGGCTGACATAGCGGATAAAGATATGTGGGTAAATAAGTTCAAATCACTGATGGCGGAGCTTGAAGAAATCGCCCGTCAGAAGGCTGTCCACACTAAAGAGCACAAATGGAGTGATATGGAAAAAAACTCCCACACCCTGACCCTGACAACTTGTTTTTGAAACATGGAGTGCCATTCCTGACACGTTCCTGACATGTATCTTAACATGAAAAATTATGCCTTTGGAGTCCTGTCCATCTTTGGCTCAACATACTTATGCGAGCAAGTTTTCTAAAACATGAACTTCATAAAGTCCAAATACCGCTCCCGCCTCACATGAGAGCCTCCAGTTCTGTATAAAGATTAAAGTCACATCTTACAGCCCCAACATAGGGAAGATCTGCAGCGAACTTCAGACACAGAAGTCACATTAAACAGGCAAGAACAATAGCATTTAAAAAGCTTTTTTTTTTTCCCAAAAAACGCAAACATTTCAGACTGATCAGATGATGTAGTTTTTTTGTATGTTCAGATGCTTAGTTGATTGCAGGCTGAGCAAAAAACCCAAAGAGGACCAGAAAACACTGACATGGGCTTGTCAAAGATGCTCCTAATTTTGTATTTATTTTTAAAGCTGCTAAGCTGCAGCTAAATGTTTTATTTATATTAAAGTGGGGTAGTTTTTATTTTACTTTTACACAAATATAGGAAGGACTTAAATAGGCCTACAGTTCACAGTTTAATTTATTTCAATGTCCGCCTGCAAAGGCACACTGCACTTTTGTTGTTATATTCAGTGGTTGTAACAGGTAAAATAAATAAAAGAAGAAAACTTTTAAAAGTTTACAAGCTCTGTTATTTTTTGGTTCCCGACAATTTTTTTTTTTTTTTGGTAGAAGAGGGGGCAAAATGGCTCTTTTGATAATAAAGGTTGCAGACCCCTGCTCTAGACGAGTGAAAACCTTCACTTGGTATGAATGAATGGTTACAGGGAGACCAAAGTCTTTGAAATTCACCCTCCATTCATTCTTTCATTATTTTGAAGATATATCATTCCAGATCAAAACTGTTAGGGTAACCCATGGATGAAACATCAATAGATCGCCATCATTATTTGAGAACTTAATTAGGGTTCATCCTCTTACTGGATAAAATATCCAGAATGTCCATTATTTCTCTACCAATTGTTTTGGTATTTCACTTTTACCTCCAAAGGGTAAGGACAGAGATGAAAAAGTTAAAGGTGAAAAGACCTTTGTTATTATATAGCAAGGTAGCCATATGTCGGCTGATCCACCAAGAGTGCTCCCTCATTACCAGTAGCATCATCTGGTTCAGTCATGTTCAGCAGGTTGGTGCTAAGCCTAATGAATCTGTCCAGTTACGTCACTGTAATGGAAGTATGCATTGTTTTATTGGGCCCTGATCATGGAGAGGGTCCAACACTATTAAAGTTACCCTACACCAGATGAATGAAGAATGATCTCATTGTTTCTCTGCACTGTACATACTTTGTTCATATCACACAACTATCTACTGTCCGCCTCCGTCAGAGAAATTTGTATGAGGGTTGCGCTTTTAATAAAAACGCACACCTATTCATTAGTGAATCATCCCGTACTACAAATAATTATCAAAGATGTTTCAGGTATCATAATGGGCATTTCTAAATTCTTAACAGAAAATCAAAGACAGGTACACCCTTAACAGGTTGCCAGTCCATCGCAGGGCCAACACACAAAGACTAACAGTAACTCACGCTCACACTCAGACCTACAGACAATTTTGAGTCACCAATTAACCCAAACATGAAGTCTTTGGATGTTGGGAGGAAACCTTCTTGTGGTGGGACAACAGTGCTAACCACTATGCTGCCATAATACTCATCATCATTCATCTTTCTTTAAAAAAAAACGTAATAGGTTCCGTGTTTTCCTCTCTACTGGAAAGTTGCACAACTCGTCTCTCTTATAGCTAAGTAAACATTTTATGAATGAGTTTTAGGTCTCAGTGTCCAGTTTGAAGTCCTCAATATACAGTGATTTTCATTTTTAAACGATGGCAGATGAAAATAACAATAAATCAAAGTGAGCAGTAGGAAGTGGCTATTGTGTGACCGACCAACTGCACCACCAAATCACGATAGAGTACAGATGAGGTCAGAGTCACTCATCACTTCTCCTCAGCTCTACCTTCTCCTCCAAATATGGTTTCTTCGGATGTGAAACAAACAATATGACAGTTAACCCCCTAATAGGTGACATCAGTCTGGGTTGCCATTTGATGTAAACTTTGGTTTGCTAGGCAGGGCCTTTTTGAAGATACATTTTGAGCCTTGGTTGCAGCACCACCATCAGGTCAACTCTCAGCTATCCTGGATGTGCATGCATTTCATTTCCAGTTTGTGGGCCAAGTTTCACATTTCTACTTAATCACAGACACATAATAAATAGCTGCAAACAGTAATCCTCAAGCTCTGATCCTTGTGGACTCAAAATCATGATGCAGCTGAATTGCAAAATATTAAATCGCTCATGAGCAGCTGAGCAAGGTTAAATTAATTCTCACATAGACTTGAATAAAATCTGACTCAGTTTTTATTACCAGAGGAGCCGTCCCCTAATGGTCATTGGTTAGAATGCAGGTTATGGTTTTTCACTGTTGGCTAAGTGTGTTGGTCTGTGGTTCTAAGTGTATGGAAATTTGGCATCTAACTTCAATTCAATTTGCTCATAAAAACAAAAAAAAAAACAAAACACCTAACTAGCAATTTCAATATAAATACATTTTTGGATTCTTACTTGATCATCATTAAATTAGAAGAGAATACTAAATCCTTCTGTTTGTTTATGACTGAGCTGTCAAAGTTGGGTTTCGTATGGCCCGGGAGGAGTATGACATGCTCACAGACAGATTTCAGCTGCACATGCTTCTATGTAAAACAGCGCTGCAATAAGTCAGAGAGATAGGGGAGAGAGCTGGAGTGGGAGAGAGCCACAGGGAGTCATATGACCTACAGCTCATTCCAAAGATAGTGAGGGACAGAGCACTCACTCTCTGCGCCAGTCTAATATTACACCAGAGTTGCACAGTGTACAGAGGATGTGTCACAACACCAGCGGACTCTGAAGAGATTTGTTTGGGATATCACCTGCACATATTAAAACTAAAGGACTAAACTGTATATAGCATCTGGGAAAACAGCATTGTGACAATGCCAGAGGAAAAAGGTAATAACAACCTTTAATGATATAATATGCTGTTTTCACTGCTGGTAATGATTTGCTAACCTTCAGCCAGTTTACTCCTATGTTAGGTTCACATGATTCTTTGAACATAGATATTTTTAATGATTTTGCAATTTTGAAATATGAAAATAATTTATAAGATCCAGATCATATGAGAGTGTTTGTGTTAACAGCATTGCCATGTTTGTATGTAAGTTCCACTTTACCTGCAGCTAAAACGTCCACCATTATATAACCATACTCAGTGTGTAACACCTTCTGCACTGCTGTACAAATGATAAAATGATAACGTTAACCCTCTGATAGCAGCCTTAATGCTTGTACTGCAGGTTGAAATGCAGACACGCCTGCAACATCCTTGGCAACAATACTGTTGTCTTGGTCCCTTGCCTGCATCTCTCGCAGTGGGAGCTGAGCCATTTGGGCTGCTTACAAAATGGGGTTTGGGCAGTTACAAAGAGGAAATCACTATGGCATTCCTATGGTGATTTACAGTGTGACTTAAGACTTAATGTTCTTTTAATTTTCAAGTCAATTCTTGGCCTGTAGGATATTGATGTGTTGATAGTTTAGAGTTAAACTGACTTGGGGTGAAAGGATGTCGTATATGATGAATGATACAGCATTTATAATTTAAATTTGATTTAATTCTATTTGTGAAATTACCTAAGAATTCCTGTAATTAGCAGCATTCCAGCTTCTATATACAGTTTAAATTGAATTGATGATTGTAATTAATATAAGATAATTAGTAATCATGGAATTAGCTGGAAATCTAGGAAAAGCATGAATAAATGAATGAATGAGTGAATAGAATCAAATTTGTTAAAAAGGGAATTAAGGCAAACAGTGTAATTTCTAAAATGTATAGTTTTTAATTATATTTATGTTTCCATTATTTTGTAATAAATAAAGAAAAGTGTGGACAGGAAAAAGAAAAAAACATTTGGACCTTGACAGGCTTCCCAAGTCTTTTAAGGGTGAGGGGGCAGCAAAGGGAGTCTGGCAAAGGGGGTCTTCCCATGTTAACAATCCCCACCCCCCTTCGTGAAGCTCCAGTGACCGCCTAGGACCAGGGCCTGCATTACTGTGGCTGCCAAAAAACTGGAGCTTTGGTGTAATATGAAAGATTATGAATTCATATGTCTGAGTTATTTATAACAATTTCAGCTGCCTTTAAAAAACACAATTTCCGAACATCCCTAAGCCATAGCAGGTTAAATGTAAAGAGTTTGACATTAAGAGGCTTTTGCATTAGCATGGCGTGACTGAGTCTTGTTTTCACCGAGGCTGAGCTGGTTGTGCTTAAATACGGTGGTTTAATTATGGCAATATGTAAGTGGAGATAATAAGTACGTAACTAATAGTAGAGTAAGAGTACTAAGAGTAAATGCACTTTCCAGAACTGAGACCTCCCAGTTGGTTGTAATAAAATGCCTTGTCATTGGTCCCTAAATATTTCCCCTTTTGTCAGTGTGTTGTCCTTGTTAAAGCCTGTGTTTGTGCAGTCGATGACCAAAAAGGTTTAGTTGGAGGATGTGCAGGTGGCATGCCCACTTGCAGGCCACGTGCTTCATACACTAACACACGAGCAGCATGCTGGCATTTTTGCAGCAACTCTGACTCTCAAACAGCTGACACAATATATGCAAACCCAGACACATGGACTCATTGTGGATAGCTGTGCTGTGGTTTTCTGCTGTATCATCCTGCCTGTTCTCCAGACAATTGATCCCTGCTTTCACCTTTACCTTGACTGGCAAATGTGAAGAGTATCATATGGACTTTCTTTAATGTTGCTACATAAACATGGAGCAGTGGTGTGAAGGTGCTTCTATTAGATTTGTCCACAACTCTCATATGGTATCCCCATACACTACATCCAAAATCCCCAAAGAAGGCATTGTCATACTCAAATGATATTTCTCAGACTTTCTCAATAGAAACACACCTTAACACATAAAGTGGCTTTACTTAGTTGCAATTCGACCATTTGGGCCAAAACCACACTAAGTATGTTATATACTGCAAGTTAGTCAGTGTAGAGTCCATTTGGTCTCATAATGCAGCAGATAGGAATAATTTGATATTTATGCTGATTGAACTTTACTGTGTTTTGAGGGAATGATGTGTTCCTGTAGCGACAATGTGAGATTTTATCTGTTGGCGGTGTTTCTCATCCACGTGGAGGAAATATTCCCTGACTCATCTGCCACAGTAATGGGACAAAGACTGTATTCATTCAAGACAACACACCAGTTGTCCTTTCCTTACTTCCTGACTCACTTTAGACCACTGATTTCATAATATGCCGGGAAGGTTACTTTCATTATGAACTCTAAGTATAGTAATTGTAGTTTTGGTCAGCAATATTTGACACAGGTTCCAGTGTCAGATTATGACCAGACGTGTCCTTGTCTTCATTTCTGTCAGGGCAGAGAGCACATGCTGTTCAGGTCAGGTTGCAGTTGCGATTGCATAGGTGGATATCAGGCATTTGAGGAGCACAGGAGAAAAATTTAAGTCACAGCTCATCTGTGTGTATATATGGTCATGTAGGTAAGGTCATCCATTGTGGCTGCCAGCTATTTCTCAGTTTTTAGCAGAGATTTGGGCCTATATGTTCAGTCTTTTTATTGCTGTATAACAACAGTGGGATAATGGGCTGAGTTTTCCGTAGTAATGCTGGACAGGAAACTCCCGGGCACTGAAGTAATGGGACTGTAAAGCTAAGATTAGGTGTCAACAAGCCTTTAAAATGCTTCACAACTGAAGGCTTGTAACTATTACAGGCTGAATGCAGGTAGTAATAGTGGCCTTACATTGTCTTTGATCAGCGTTTGAAATGTCTGATTGTGTTTTTACTATGCTTAACTATGCCAAATTGATATTTATTTTGTTGCCACTTCGGTTATATTTTTCAAACTATCTAGAGTGAATTGAAAGATTCTTATTTCTTGATTTAAGTTGTGAAAGGGAAAGTATTTTAAGTTTCTTCTGTGTCGAAACAATACTGGATTATAGAGCGACACAATGTGTGTTGCATAATATAATTCACCTGCTAAAAGAACCAACATAAAATTAATTCAACAAATTCAAATGGAATTTGTTGAATTAATTTTTATGTTTTAGATTTTCCTGTCATAGTATAGGATTTCTTTTTGTGGGATGTTGCTGGGTTTCTGTGTTTTAACTCCTATTGATTCGTAGCATTATTAACAATGCTTTACCATACTTTACCAGATTCTTTGCATTTACAACATCATAAACACCATTTATATTGAACCCTTATTTCAATACCCCAAACTCATGCAGTAGCCTGCTCACTTTTGTGTTCATGTGTTTACTCATCAGACAGCGAAAGTCCCTAAGGTCAACAACCTGGTTGCCGCAAAGAACTCCGGCTCTGGTAATGTGACCATTTTGATCTCCTGCCCACCCCTGCCACTTCTGCAGATGGTTCACACCAGGAATGTTGCAGAGCACCATGGGATCCCCTGGAGTTGATGGTGCACTCTATTTTTAGGAGGTGCTGGAGCATGGCTCCTTGAAAAGTCATTTGAGATAAAGTTGCTTGTGAGCGCCGCTGTGCACTGTAGTAGCCTGTTGTTTCTCCTACATGTAAATGTCCTTTAAAAGCCTTTACAGTCTGCAGCGGTATATGGAGGGAGAATGTTCTTCTCCACTGTTGATGTGAACTCGGCATTTGAGCGGGGGCGGCTTTGAAATGTCAGTCCCGCTTGAAATGTGCGCCTTCTAATTTATTGTTTGAAGTGTAAGTGGCAGCCAGACAACAGACACCAGAAAGACTGATTGATGATATGAACAGCTGGGCCCTGCAGAGGACAGGGCACTGGGGGAGAGGGCTCTACATACAGCTACACACTGAGCTGCCACTCTCTAGCTTGCATTGCAGAAGGAAAATACACAACTTGCTCATATCCAGATGAATTATTTTGGCTCCCTTTGCTTTTTTTTCTCTGAAACTGTTTACTTTTATGAGTGCATACTGAATGTGTAAAAGCACTGAGGTCCTCGACCTCTGACTTCATTACAAATAGTCGCTTGCAGCAGAAATTCATTGATGCAAATTATGCCTCTGACAAGAAGCAGTGCCCTTTAGTATCAACTCATGGTGTTAATGTTGATTTGCACTGGAAGCATTGGAATCTCATCACTGTTCACTGGCACCCTGAATGTCTGAACAACTTGGCCGGAAAGATCACCTTCTGTCTTCCCCTTCATCCCCACCCTCCCCTTTTATTTGCTGTTTAAAGAGGAAGTAAAGACACAAGATTCTTCTCAACAGGTGCAAGGGTGCAGCATTGGACCCTGGGTCAGATCAGAAATCAGAACGCCCTCAAGGGTCCCCCCGTGCCTACCAATCCTTCCTCCAGACACTCTCCGTTTTTTACTGTTGTTCTCTCCAGATGGTTGCAATGAAACATTTTTTTTTTTTTTTAATGAGGATTTAAGATTTTCCGGCTGTAAATTTTTCTCTTTATTGGTGCCCACATGTACACACAACATGGGTAACATCAATAAAACGCCACCTCTGACAGACAATAGAATATAAGTGACATTGGACAAAATCCTTGTTGCTGTTTCATTTCTGTTTGGGAGTTAGCACATTTCAATCAAGTCATTATCAGGACATATGGAAAAGGACAGCTCTGTGGATTCTACCATCTTCTTTTGTCATGTTTTCTTACATCAAGCATGTTCAGTGTCATCAAAATAAATTTTTTTTTATGAATAAAAGTCAGATTTCTCTGGAATAATGCGTAGATACATATAGTATAGTTTTCAGGAGATTTAGGAGGCTGTGTTTGTGTTGTACACACAGCCACTGACATACACAATATGCTTTGTCCCCCACTGTGCGTGAGAGATCCTTGTAAAAGTGGCTGAGGAATGTTTTGCTCCTGAAGGTGTCGAAGGTTTGGTAGCTGATTCTAGACTCCTGTTACGGATCTACAGCCGAGACGGGCAGACGTGGACATGTGTTGTTGTATCTTGTGGTGAAAAAAGAAAGGGAAACCTGTACATTGAGGTGTAACTGACTTTTGTGAAATTGCAGTTTGGTTTGAGGTAAAATGTTGGACCTCCACGGTCCAGAATGATCCCTCTGGGTTTTGTTTGTTTTTGTTAGAGCACAGGTTGTAAAGACTCGACAGAGGGACTTCTTGAAAATTCTTAGTATTACAGGTTGCTACATTGGTAAATTAGACAGAAATGGCATCTACTTTGGAATCTGTGGGGACATTTGTCAAGGTGTGGGGGTGAGGACAGAGGCGCAGAGTGGGGTCAGGGTAAAAAAATTAAATGTTTTTAATGAAAAACCTAGAAAACATCACTTTGGCTGTGGACATGGAACAAGGTGACGCAGACAACAACATCAACAAACGACGAACTGACAAGGACTAGAAAGAAAACAAGACCTAAATACACAGTGACTAGACAAGACACAGGCGAACCACATTAGGGCAGGGAAAGCAATCAACATGAGGGAAACAGAAGAAGAACAAAACTTTCAAAATAAAACAGAATGTGAACACAAACTGAAAACTCAATCCCTGACAACATTTTGTTTTTCTTTTTTAAATCTCCATACTTGGAGAAGCAAGTGGAGCTCAGGAAGAGGGAGGGTTCGATCTGACCTGCTCTGTCCTCTATCCGGCCACACTCCCAATGCATCCCTTTGCTTTATGGTCTATAAGGCCCTAAATGGGACCATAAGTTTAAAAAATTATATTATGTTGAAGCAGATTTTAAACTAGAAAATAAGTACTGAGTGAATAAATCAAGTAAGAAATAGTGCCATTTCCCCATAGAAAAAAAAAATCTTAACTTCACCCCGATGTTCATTCTATCTAATGACCATCAGGGGTGTCTTCACTTTCACAGATAGTTTATGCTTCCCTCTGCCTCCTGTCTTCAAGCTTGCAGATTTGATAAAGTGCCAACAAAAAAACTTTATCATTGTTTTTACAGAAACGCTGGAGTGTCCAGACTGAGCTGGAGAGCAAATGACTTACTTTGATTAAATAGCTAGTAACCATCCCATGTCCCTTCAGATTAAATGTTTTCCTTTCACTTTAGACATAGAAAAGTGTTTGACATTTCCTTCTGCATTATTAAGTGAAAAAAATAAATAAGTAAAAATAACAATGAAACATTGTACCACAGTCATTGGACATTCAGTGAAGTGAGCAAAGGTGAAATAAGGAAGGAGAGATACGTTGTTGGTAATTTTCCAAGAAGCTGCTCTGGTTGGTTCAAAGATTTCATCCCTGTGCTTTCTCAATCAATTCATTTGATGATGAACTCCCCTTTCTAAGCCCAATTGCTAGTAACCATGGAGGCCTGATGAAACCGGTCTGATGACACAAATGTTTCCTGAGAGCACAAAGGGCCTTTCATTCAGCTGATGTCCCAGTCTGAGCAAAAGGCCAATCGGTGTGTGAGCACTTTCCTCCAGGGTTATGATGAAAGGGGATAAGGGTAAGGTGCACCGAGGACTTTCTCGCGTTGTCTCTTTTACTTTTTATGTTGTCACAAGCACCTCGGGGCTGTTATTGTGCTCTGTTTTGTTCTTTTTCGTGTGGTCAACATTTTTCTTGGCACACTCCCTCCATCCTTCCTGGAAAGTGACCAGGATCAGACAAAGTTATGACAAAATTGAGCAATGCGTCCATTGTAGTCTTTCTATGCTTTCTAGTTTGTGTGCACAATTGTTAGGACTTCCTGCCTTATGGGGACCAAAAGATGGTGCTCACAGCATAAATCAGTAAAAAAAAGGCTAAGGGCAAGGTTAACATTTAGGGTTAGGACTGACAAATCACTGGGTAGTTCTCCAGGGGCCGGTATTAAAGCCAAAGGGTTACTGTGGTTATTTGTGATTTTGGCTTTTTCAGATTTGATCTGACAGGAGGATATTTTTGGAATAATGTCAAATTTTAAGGCTATAATGACATGACACTACAAAACAAGACAAATACATATTTATTAAAGTAAAATTCTGGATCTTGAAGCTTGAAAAGGGGACAAATGTACATTGACTGTATAAAGGGGTGACTTGATGCAGTTATTTTTAACTGTTCAGCAATAACATTATAACCATTATAACCACTATTTAACAATGTTTACCATGGTACCTGCCAGTGGGTGGATAAGCAGTAGTTGAACATTTAGTCCTGAAGATGATGTTGAAGCAGAAAAAATTGTCAGGTTTGAGGATGAGAGAGACTTTTAGGCCCAAACTGTGGTGTGTAGACTACAAGTCAGGGTGATTTTGACCCATAGCACTGACCTGAACCTGGTTCAGAGCAAGTCCAGTACTTCATGGAAACAGTGTTCTCTGATAGCAGCAACAGAATAATGTTCCCTGCCTGACTGCAAATATACAACAGCCAGATCTTTATGGCTAACCCAATATAAGGCAGGGGATCATAATATTATGGCTAATAGTTATATTCATGTGCCAAGCATATTAGGATTCATACAAATCTTCCTAATTTTCTCATAATATACTCGTATACACTTTAAATCTCTCAGATCAAATTGCTTTTTTAGTGCTGGAAAGGTTTCCATATCCTTTTGTCTTTTAGCCTTCATAGTATGTGGTCATACAAACCGGACACATGATGAGGGGAACAGAGTAAGAGGCTAACAAATGGATTTCACTCATGTATTTATATGGACATCTGTCATTTCTGTTCGTTGTCAAAATTTCTCCATACCCTATCCATTGTTCCTAATGTACCAGTCTAGATCTAAATCTGAAGTTGTTTCCTGCTCTCTCTCTGCCTGTAGTGTTTCAGCAGCAGGCGGTCCACAGCCCCCTGGAGCAGCAAAAGCAGAGGCAAAAGCAGAAACAGGCCGGAGGGGGGCCAATCCCCTGTCAGAACTGTGGGTTTCCCTGTAAAGGAGAGGCACTCCGGGTTCAGAACAAGCACTTCCACATCAAGTGTTTCGTCTGTAAAGGTATGTAACGTCCAAACCAAACAGCTGCTGTGCACTGTCCTGCAACTCTCTGGGGAGCAGAGACACACACTTGAGGTTAGGTAAGGATGAGTTGAACAGCTGCATGCATTGTGAACAAAAATAAGAATGAGGCTGCTATCTATTAGAGGTAAATAGCATGGGCATAACACGTTGGGAAAAAGATAGAAATTACCAGTTTATCTAGCAGAATGGTGCCAATGTGGATGTTTTTTGATTGGACATAAATATTATAAATATTGATTTGAATTCTGATTTTGAATTTTAAACGAGAAGGTACTAATATGTAGTTGACAGAAAATCATTTAAGTACATTTTGTGAAACAGATGTAGCCTGTAATGTAATGTAAACTGATGTAGCCCTTTTGAAGAATGAAAAGAATAAAACACTGAAATGGTCATAGGCCATAGGCAGATCCTTGTGAGTAAAAATGCTGCTTTTAATTTGCCAGTTGAAATTGTTGACCAGTAGCAAATTACCAGTAGTGTTCAGTAAGGGGGGACAGACTGGAAAGTGGGTTACTCAGTTTACAGCTACCCATTGCTTTTGGGAAGCTGTCAGCTTTTTAGCTTTGTCCCAAAAGCAAAAAAAAAAAAAAAAAAAAAAAAACAGACATGGTTTGCAGATGGAAGCCAATGCTGCCTGTGTAAACATAATATACATTTTAGGATTATTTCTGCATGAGCTTATTCCCACTCACCATAATATGACAGCATAGAAAGCAGTGCTTTCATGAAATCATGTAAACTGAGTTTCACAGATCATCTGAATAGATGCACTTACATGCTTCACCCAACCCTCCTAGAGTGGAAACTTTGTACTTAATTATTCCAGTTTGGTGGAAGTAAACAACCGGCTAAAGAACCAAACTCGACCATCAGCAGGGTCCACCCACCTCCTGAGCTGCTCAGTATTGCCATTCACAATATAAAATAGGAACATTACTGGCAACGACTCCAGTCAGGTTAGATTTGCACAGAATTAAGTTTATGGCAAAGTAAATTCTGTAACAGTTTTATTTATTGGTCTCAGGTCTTCTTGAATACATGAACATATTTAAATGATGGTCCCATTTGGAGGAAAATAAACCAAAAGCAGTGGATGAATAGGGGGCATAGCTAAAGGGTGATTGACAGACTGACCAATCTGGATGGAGAACAGAGCAGGTCAGATCCTCCCCTCACTCCTGCTCACCTCCACATTGTCCTCCAGATATGGATTCTTCTGGATTCAAAACATGAACTCAAGTCTTCCAAATGACAGTTCACAAATGGGTGATGCCACTGAAGATGTAGCATAGTATTATTTATCGGTGTCATTGAACATAAAAAAATTGGTTGAGAGTTGCTCTTTGCTTAGCACAAGAAGAAACTGTGAATTCCATGCACTTGTGGAATCAGTACTAAATCTCCAATCTTTTATAATGGTAATGTGAAATGGATACAATATGTTGAAATGATCAACATATTCTCATTATTGAACATTATTGATTCGATTTACAATTTTCAATGTACAGTCATCAGTTTTGAAGTAAGTCTAAATTTACTTAATCTACTGGCCAGAAAATCTTGGTGGAAAGGAGCGATTTAAGTTTTCAGCTCGGCATCAACCCAAATCTTATTGCTCTCCAAGAGCTCTCCCTGGCTGCATGAAGCCCTGATAATAAATAGGAACTTTAGCCCAATGTCAAGCTCTGGAGGATCTGTTCTTCTTATGTAAAGCTAAGGGCAGACTAGATGCTACACTGACTCAGAGCAATGAGCATCACCAATTGTATTGTATGGGGTGGAGCTTGTTAGCATGCAAATGGGGATAGCTCTGAAAGGCATTAGATGTGACACCATCACTGTGGCTCCTTCACACACTGCTTTCTGCTGATCTCTGGCCAAATCTAACAATGCTTTACACATAGCACCTTTAAGATATTTATATCAATTGACAGTTGAGCAATAAGATAAAATGAACTGAGAAAGTCCAATTTAATGGTTTCTACTTTACTGATCCCATAGATGTGGTGGGATTGTGGGATATATGCTGTGTGGTAGGAAGGGAAGGATTTGGTGTGTTTTGTGTTTCTGGGTGGGTGGTTGGAAGTGTCAGATACTTGAAATGTGAGTGTGTTCTGTGCATGGTTGTGGTTGGATGTGAGTATTGGACTTTTATTGGATGTGACTGTGTGTTGTAAGATTGTGTATACGCCTCTCCCAGCCTCGTCTCTTAAACACAAACCTTTTGTTTTTGTCAACAGATGCTCCCGTTGCTAGGCTAGTGGTGGCGGCCCTTCAGTGGCAGCTTCCTGGAGTTTATCGCTTTTAATCTTACACTGACCAGCAGATACCCTGTCTGTACATTTTACACGCCCCCCCCGATCCTCCGTTTTAAATCCATAAAGAGGAGAGTAAATTGACCACCACAATAAGCCTTTCCCGTTCTTCATATTTGTTCGTTATAAGGTTGGCATTTTTTAAATGTCACTAAGTCTCCACATAATTAGAAGCAGCCAAACCTCAGCTAATAATATATGTCACTCAATATGAAGTTCACTGTAAAGGGAGCAAGTAGCTCATAAGACAAGAAGGCTTTCTTTATTTTATTAATAAAAACACGACTGTAGAAAAGAAAACTTTACATCAGTAATGCAATACATTCTACCTGTCCTCACTCTGAGATCAGTAAAATGCAAGAATGATCCCAGAGGCCTTGTTTATACAAGCAGGTGACAGCTAGGCCTTTGAATGATACACTCTGAGTGGCTGTGACATCACTCACTGGAACCAAGAGTGTCTGATGTAGGGACAAGACTCGAGACAGCACTAGCGAAAGTGGAGAGTGAAAATCAAAAAAATAAACATATAGGCTGAGTTTATTGTAGTGACTGAATTTAGACAGAATTGACGTAAAATATTTAATGCATTAGAGACTTTGGAGCAGATTTTTCATGATTGCTCAGAAGAATGAGCAGAACTCACTCACTCACTCACTCATCTTCATCCACTTCATCTGTATCTGGGTCGCGGGGCTGCTGGAGCCAATCCCAGCGCACATCGGGCAAGGGGCGGGGTACACCCTGGACAGGTTGCCAGTCCATCGCAGGGCCAACACTCAAGGACATACACAGACAAACAACCACTCACACTCGCATTCACACCTACGGTCAATTTAGAATCGCCAGTTAACCTATACACGCATGTCTTTGGACGGTGGGAGGAAACCCACGCAGACACCATGCAAACTCCGCACAGAAAGGTCCCAGGTCGGGAACCAAACCCAAAACCTTCTTATAGTGGGGTGACAGTGCTAACCACTACGCTGCTGTGCTTCTTATGAGCAGAACTATGATAAGTTAAAGACAGAAATGTATCTATTCCAGGGAGTCTTATTGACTGACGAGTATAATTAGCTGAGGTTGTGCTGGTTTTGAATGTGTGGAGACTTGTTGACATTTTAAAAAATGGCAACTTCACAAAGACATGGAAAGCCTTAATGTGGGTCTCATTCAGAAGCTCCATTAATGCCATGCAAACACAACAGAGCTGTTCACTACACTCAGTTCACACAGACCATTCCTCTTCTCCAAGCATCAATAGCAAGAACTCCTTAATTAAATTTTCATCTAATTTGTCTTTTAAAGGGTGCCTTGGAGTTGGGTGAGGTAGTTTGCTGTTAAAACCTCTAGATATGAACTGGCAGGAATCTGAAAGCCTGGGATTAAAATAAAATAAACCATAGCAGATTGAATGGCGATCACAGGGCTTCTGCCTTTCAAACCTGAACATCAAGTAGCAAAGAAGACATCCAAGTTCAGCAACATACATCATTTACTTAGCTGCAAGGTTATTCATTTAGGGAACGCTCAATACACAATAAAAGCAGGTGGAAGACCACAATCACACTGTGCTGAGGGCTACTCCGCCTCTGACTACAAGGCTGTCAAGGCTGTCAAGGCTCAGCTTGCTATGTGTGATTAACACCCAGCCATGAGGAGGACAAGATTAATATGAGGTAATATTAGCCTCCTTAGTGTTGGCGTCATGTCAAGGTATCAGTGCCAGGTAAGGGTGAAAAGAAAATGAAGGATGGACACAATGCAGGTGACTGCAAACTGAGAATTAGTTAATAGCGACACCCCGTTCTGCACACCACTGACATACTAACTTTTCAATTCCTTCATTTAGTTGGTGTGTTTGTCTTAAATATAATTATAAAATGTCTATATTATATTATATATCTATATACAATATTAATGAATGCTACCTCTAAATGTTGCGTTACTGTGCGCCCCCCACCATCTCTTGCTCTCTCTCTCTCTCTCTCTCTCTCAACCGGTCGAGGCAGATGGCCGCCCCCCCTGAGCCTGGTTCTGCCTGAGGTTTCTGCCTATTAAAGGAAGTTTTTCTTTGCCACTGTCGCCAAGTGCTTGCTCATGGGGGGATCTGTTGGGTCTCTTTAAATAATTTTATTAAGAATTTAGTCTAGACCTACTCTATATTTAATGTGCCTTGATGTAACTTTGTTAGAATTTGTTGCTATATAAATAAATCTAAATTTGATTTGATTTGATTGTAGTTAGGTTCAAAATGTAAAAAAGAATCACCGTTTAGTAGCTATGGGACTTTGCATAATATCATTTGACTTTCATCAGCATATGGAGTTTGCAGAGCTGTTTAACCTACAGTTAGCCTGCTACTAAATTTATACTGAAAATGCAGGATAGTTTAAAGCAGCTGATTGTCATCAGCACTAATTGCTGTTTTCATGGGAGCTGTCATCGACACCAAGTTGTGTGGCGAGGAAGTGTTTTATTTAGATACCAAACTGTGCCTGTGTCTATATTCTCACATGCTTTAAAGACACTAAGACTCCAACAATAACATAAAGCTGTGGACTAGACTACATGGCAGCTCTCACTGTTATCGCTCATATGTTGTTGCTTTCATGAAAAGCCATCACATCATCCGTAAAGCATTTGAATACAGAGGGGAGCAGTCAAATGTGAAAATATGTGGTCACACCCTGGTGTCGGCAGGCCTGCTTGGAAAATGATAAATGCAGAGAGCCAAAGCTGCGATGTTGAAAGGCTCTTTATGTCAGACACACTCTCCTTTTTCACTCACACCACTCTCAAACAGAGGAGTGGCATCTTTTATTGCACTGAAACCAGTTATGTTCGTGCATTTGGTGTAGTCTGTGACGCCAGAATGCATCTGAAAGTCACATTCACATTACTTGGGGAAAAACGGTGAATATATACCTTAAACCATCTGCTGCCAGATCCATTTAATCACTTCCTGTACAGATTTTCTCCAATGACTCAGACTTTTAGCGAAAGAGAACCATCATATCTATGTAGTGTTGACAGAAATTTGCTTGTCAATGTGTTGTCAATTTGATAAAGTAATGGTACACTAACCTCTATTTTTTTGGGAAAAAAAATGAGAAAAAGAGAAATTGAGAGCAAAACCACATTTCACTTTATGTAGCAATATTCACCAGCTTGTTTGGAAGGAGTCACTACCATAGACTGATTTTGTAATGATATAAATGTAACACATGTAATACGAAATGATGTACAACAGGACAGTAGTAGTAGTAGTAGTTCACCAGCAGTTTCTGCATCACTGACATCGTCCCACATCCCCTCCTCTGTCTGACCTGAACCTGAAACTGAACATCAGATTGACCCATAACTATCAGCTAGCTACTTTTCACCATTAACAGAGAGGAGAGATAACAGAGGAAATGTCCTTTGTATCGCTAGTGCATGACAACAGAATTGATAGTCATCAAAGATTATTGCTACTGTTGGTTGCTACTTTGTAATGCTAAGAATATGTAAGTACAGTTTCCACATGCATGTGTCAAATTTGCTTGCAACATCATGAGTGACCTTGAGTCAGATGAAGACAATGAAAACTGCTTGAAAGCTGTGGAAGAAATGAGTAGCTGGACCTTGAGTTTAATCAACTACAGTTCCCCAGATCAAGATCAATGCACAGAACTGAGCTTTTGCCGGCCTACAGAGGGCTTGAATGGCTGTATAAACAGTCAGTCAACCTAAAGAACAATGTTTATTGTGTTGTGTGAAATTGCTATTGTTTTGTCCCGTCTTCCTTTGAGGGGTTGACTGATTTATGGGTTGCATTGTTTTTGTACACCCACCCAGCATGTGTGTGAGTGTGTTTTTGTCCTGGAAGTCAGCTCGATAAATAGATGCTGCTCTGGCCTCATGTTGAGGTCCTGATGGTGTTACACCTTAACAGCATATGGTTGTGATATTCTCAGCTGGGTGTTGGCTATTGGATTGTCTCCTTCTTGGAAACAAACTGAGTGGAACGAAACATGGGGGGGGTGTGCGTTTGTCAGTGCGATGACCTCACCCACCCAAACCCACGTGTGTGCAGTTGAAAACGTGCAAAAACACTTGAAAGAAGTTTATAGACCATCTTTTTCTCCACTTGCTTTTATCTAACTTTTAATAAACAGACAATATCATATCTACATATTGGCCAACTCCATACACACACACACAAATATTTATATTTATTTCCAGGAACACAGCCTGTATCGAGGGGATTTATGCAGCCCCATTTTGATTTTGATTTTCTTTATTTTTTTGTTTCTTTCAAGTGCAGTCCTATAACCACTCAAAACAATACCAGCAGGCTCTGAAGTGTGAATTCAAGGTCACTGAATAGACTCGCCACCTCAGACACATACATGGTTGGTGAGTCATTATATAACAGGTGCAGTCAGGATTGCACATTCATAGCAGATGTATATTTAACTCTGCACATACACTGTAAAATGTCCACAAGGAGGAAAGGCAAACATATAGCTAATGGATTGGTCACATTTGAATATTTAGCCAATTCATTATGACCTACAATTAATGTCACTCATCACCATAGGCTTAATTATTTGTTTAATTACAGTGTTTGGAAATTTTGATGAGATAAATCATTTTCTTTATGTTAAAGCTCTATTAAAGCAATGTATACATAAACATAAAGACACGTGAACATTGGAGGGAACTGCAGACCACAATTTCATTCATTATTAATTACAAATATTGATCAGTGAATATCAGAGTCAGATCAGAGTTATAGAATAGGTTAACCTAATCAGAGTGCCTTTTAATGTTAGATTTCAGCGCTTCTAATATTTTACCATTTTTGACACATACATTGGGTTTGCTATCAATATTGTAAAGTTAAATGTGTGACCAAAGACTAATGCCATGATTGGACCGAACCCAAATACACGACTCAAGAAACAAAGTTTCAAAATTAACAATCTTTTAATGAAAAGTACGAACTGAAAATCACTCACAAGGAGGGAAAAATGTCTAAAAACAAAATAATCAATAATCACTCACTAGGAGGAAAATTTCAAACTTAAAAAGAACAGAAAATCACTCACTGTGATGGAACATAAAACACTCTTTCGAGGAAAAGCTACTTGACTAAGAAAAACCAAAAGCAAGACAAGTATCAAAATAGCAAGAAGGTAAGGTAAGGTCCTGAATTATACAATACGGTGGCCAAGAAGGGCAAACCAACATTACAAGATCTGAAACACTTTTACAAAGCTTGAGACAAATTTACATTTTGGAAAACAAATTAACAAAACACAAAATATTTTTACAAAGGCCGCGACAAATTTACAAGTCCCAAAAAAAAATGACATTTCAGAAAACAAATTAACAAAACGTGAAACATTGTTTCAAACGCAGATACAAATTTACAAGTACTGAAACACACCGGAAAGGGAATGTCCCAACTTCTTCTTTGAGGTTTTAAGGCATCTGGCATCATGTTAGTTACTTTACTTCCACCTACTGGAACTAATTATATCTATTACTTAGATTCTCCTTAACAATTCTCTTCCTAAGAGAAATTCAAATAAATATCTCCGGCCTTGTCCTCACTCACCACACTCAAGAATACTTGAGACCTGTCCCTATCAGACCACCTTTTCCCATCCCTGTTATCATGTTCCATCTTTCCTGAACATATCTCCTACAATTAATAAGTGCGCATTCTGACATGAAGACAAAACCAACTGGCACAGGACAAAGGGAGACACGGACTATATATACACACAAGGTAAGACGATCAGACCAGAGGGGAAACACATAAGGGGAAAGGCCAAGTTACCCGAAACGAGAGGAGAGTAAGGTTTTAAAATAAAACAGGAAGTCACGGGGACAACAAGACAAAAAAATGTAACATAACTTAACAGCCTTTCTTGGACATGGCATCTAGTTCACTAAAGTTCATCTAAATGCACAAAGACTCCACTAGCAAAAAAGATGTCAGATAGTATTGACGTTTATGAGAAAATGGTCTCACTTCTCTTTTGATTTCACTTATTATTTTCCTAATGTGTTTTTTGTCTTAGTTTGTAGTTTCAAGTCTTCTTGAAAACGTGATGTTCATTCTTTAAACTGCTCTGCTTCTTCTGCTCCACCTTCTTCTGGCAACCACCAAAGCATCAGCTCATAAACCAGTGGGATGTTCAAATCAATGTTACCTTTACTTTTTTGTCTCTAAACCTTTTTTTTTGGCCAGAGTTAAAAGAGATGCATCATTTTCTATTTACAAATGCTGACCAGGCACTTTTCTTGTTTATGCATCCATTCAGGCATGTAACGTCCACTCTCGTTCAACATACTGAATACAAGAAAAACCAGAACAGACTGAGCAAGCAGATTTTGACACTTCATTCCTCTATGGCTAAACTCATTTTATGTAAGAAGCTTCACGGTGCTGTGAGATAAGCGAGGGATGGAAGTGATCAGCTGCCTCTGAAACAATCTGCTGAGCAGCCTTGGAAAATGTTGTCATCCTGATTCAACAGCAATGTAAACAATACCAAACTTGCAAATGACTTGTGTTTCTGATGTAATTATACGTGAAAAAAAGAATTCCGTCCTTGAACATTCTGTTCTCCTTTGCTGAGTCTCAGGACAAAATGACTAATTAGCTGAGTCATGATCTCATCTGCAGAGGCCCCACCTCATGTTGTTCTTGCCAGATGACCAAATCACTGCTTCAATGGGTTCATATTTTAGCTATGGATCGGAGTAGAGCCCATAAACATTGATACAGACATGAGAAATTCAAGACATTAGTCTTTATGGTAATGTAAACATTCAAGTTTATTCTACAATAAGTCTGTTGTGGAACATGTTTGCCTAATTTACTCAGCCTCTCCCTCTCTTTTTAACCTGATAGAGGGAAAGACAGATAGGAAAGATGAGCGCTACAAGACAGGCAGGCAGAAGAATACTTTCCATTAGCGATGTAGGACAGAATGAAGAGCATCCTCTGTCTTTTTTGTAGAAGAGTGTAATGCACTCAGACACATTCTGATCATGAGTGACTAGTTTTCCATGAATATCAACTCTGCTACAATATATACAATATATTACTCATCCTGCTATACTACAGTTGAAAATAGCAATACAAGTAGTTTGGTATTCTGTGATACAAGAGTTTCTGCTAGTGTGAGCTCTGTAAGTGGTGAATGGGCTATATCTGCCAGGCTTTTGACTTGAGCGTCACATGAATTTCCAGAGAAAGTTTTGCAAAATCTTCTTTGTTACTGTCAAAGCTCAAGTCATTTGAGCCTGTTACAAGTTCTGGTCAAGTATTGTATCAAATCAAATCAGATTCATTTGTATAGCGCCAAATCATAACAAAGTTACATCAAGGCACTTTACATATAGAGCAGGTCTAGACCAAACTCTTTATAGAATTAACTTAAAGAGACCCAACAGATCCCCCGATGACCAAGCACTTGCTTGAACAGTTGCAAGGAAAAACTTCCTTTAAGAGGCAGAAACCTCGAGCAGAACCAGGCTCAGGGGGGGCGGCCATCTGCCTCGACCGGTTGGGTTAAGAGCGCAAGAGAGAGAGAGAGAGAGAGAGAGAGAGTGAGAAAGGCATTGGGGGGAGGGGTGTAGGCAGGAACATGTTGCTGCATGAAGTTCATGGAGTTGAGCTGTAGTACAGAATTCATGAAACATGGGACCAGCAGGTGTTGCAGGAACATGGGGTGGCGATGAGTCACCACCTGCAGGATGAGGACAGGGAGAGAGAGGAGAGGAACTGGGAGAGCGGAATGGCATATTAGGACAGTAATGAACTATGAGCTCTCTGAGATACGATGGAGCTTGGCCATGAATAGCTTTATATGTTAAAAGAAGGATTTTGAATTCTACTCTATATTTTACTGGCAGCCAATGAAGAGCAGCTAACACGGGAGAGATATGATCTCTTTTCCTAGTTCCTGTTAATATTCGTGCAGCAGCGTTCTGAATTAACTGAAGGCCTTTTAGAGATTTGTTTGGACATTTGGACATAATGAGTGACAGTAGCCCAGCCTAGAAGTTACAAATGCATGGACTAGTTTTTCTGCATCATCCTGAGAAAGGATGTTTCTGATTTTCCTAATGTTTCTCAGGTGGAAGATAGCTGCCTGACTAACTTGTTTTATGTGAGGGACAAAGGACATGTCTTGGTCAAAAATGACTCCAAGGTTTCTTACAGTGGAGCTGGAAGCCAAAGTGATGCCGTCTAGACTGATGAGATTATTAGATAGTGTTTTTCTGAGGTGCTTAGGACCGAGTACAATAACCTTTGTTTTGTCAGAGTTGAGAAGTAAAAAAATTTCAGTCATCCAGACTTTTATGTCTTCAAGACATGTCTGCAGTCTGACTATCTGAGTGACTTCATTTGGCTTCATTGATAGGTACAGTTGAGTGTTGTCTACATAGCAGTGGAAGTTGATGCTGTCTTTCCTGATAATGTTGCCTAGAGGAAGCAGATAAAGCGTAAAGAGGATTGGTCCAAATACCGAACCCTGCGGGACTCCATGACTGACTACAGTACATAAGGAGGAGCTATTGTTAACATGAACAAACTGATGTCTATCTGATAAGTAGGATTTGAACCACCTTAGTGCAGTTCCTTTAATTAATTCTTAAGTGCCTGAAGTACATAATCCAGAAATAAAGTCAGATTAATCAAATCTAGAATGAACGGCTCAATTAAATAAAAGATCTCTTTAAAGAGGCTAGTTGGTACTGGGTCTAATAGACAGGTTGACGGTCTGGATGATGAAACTATAGAAGCTAGCTCTGAGAGATTCAGAGGTCAGAATTATTCCAGATGTAAAAGAGGCATC
Source organism: Echeneis naucrates (assembly GCF_900963305.1). Lineage (NCBI taxonomy): Eukaryota > Metazoa > Chordata > Actinopteri > Carangiformes > Echeneidae > Echeneis > Echeneis naucrates. The sequence goes on along the minus strand of NC_042528.1, from coordinate 12,439,798 downwards.
GCAGCTGATTCAGGAGTTGCTGTATTCAGTAGGGGATTTCTATCTAACGTAGGCAAGCGCTGATAAATTCTGTCTCTGATTGTGAGAATTTTATCTGTAAAAAATCATCACTGCTTAGAGCTAATGGCTCTCTGTCAGCCTGGCTACAGTGCTGATAAGAAACCTGGGGTTGTTCTTGTTTTCTTCTGAGTGCTGAGTAATATGAACTTCTAGCACTGCGGAGAGCTTTTTTATATGTTTTTAGGCTGTCTTTCCAGGCTCTGTGAGACTCTTCTGACTTACTGGAACGCCAGTTTCTTTCTAATTACCTCGATGTCTGCTTTAAGACACAAGATTTGGTAATTATACCAAGGAGTCAGCCTCCTCAGATTGAATACTTTCTTTTTGAGTGGGGCGGCATTGTCGAGATTTGAACGCAGTGTGGCCATAGTGCTAGTCACAAGGTCATCAACCTGCGGATGGGAGAAATCCTCATTTGAATTTAGATATGGCATTGTTGGGAATGATGACCGAATGTTCTCTTTAAATTTAGCCACAGCAGCTTCAGATAAACATCTTCTATAGCTGAATTTATTCCTCAATGCTGTGGAGCCCATTAAAGTAAACTCAAATGTAATAAGGTAATGGTCAGTCAGGAGACAGTTTTGGGGAAGAATTGTTAGCTTGTCAATTTCAATGCCATATGTTAGAACAAGATCAAGGATATGATTGTAGAAGTGAGTGGGTTCATTCACATGCTGGGAAAAGCCAATTGAGTCTAGTAGGGAAAGAAACCCAGAACTAAGGCTGTCGCTTTCTACATCCACATGTAGATTGAAATCTCCCAGTATAATGATTTTATATGTACTGAGTACTACCTCTGATATAAACTCAGAAAACTCTGATAGGAATTCTGAGTACAGACCAGGTGGACGGTATACTGTGACTAACAGAACTGGTTTTTCACCTTTCCAGTCTGAGTGGGAAAGACGAAGAGTGAGGCTTTCAAAAGACCTGCAGCCAGATTTTGGTCTCGGGTTGATTAGTAGGCTTGACTGAAATATTACAGCCACCCCCCCTCCTCGACCTGTGGTACGAGGGATATGAAAGTTAACATGAGTTGGGGGTGTAGCTTCATTAATGCTAACATACTCATCCTGCTGCAGCCACGTTTCAGGGCTAGCTAAAGTGCGGAGCCGTGATTCTAACTCATTAATTAATTTTCGCCTCCATTCCTACCATCATCCTACATCTATGACAAGAGATGCTATCATAAAAGGAGGCAGACGAATAACTACACGAGGCACACAGAATAGGGTTAGGTTTAGAGGAGAGGAGGAGGAGAAGGAGGAACATAGAGTGGAGACACTCTACTAGAGGACATTGCTAATCGGGTGCAGAACCGGTTATAATCTTTGGAGAAAGGGGAGATGTGGACATTTACACCTCGTGTTGGTGTGAAAATAATTTGCTGTCGGATTAATCGAGTGAATTAGGAAATAATAGCAGAAGAACAGTGGAAACAACACACGAGATGACAGCACAACCGCCAGTGACCGGAAATGACACAAGTATGTTTCAGGTAATTCGAGGGAAGCACAAACCTGTCAGTGTAAAGTCAAGTCGTCACTCATTGAAGTTAAGTTATTTCACATTGAAGGCACTTCCTTAATTGCTAACTGTTTTATTAACCTGTTGTCATGTTGTCCAACATGTGGGCCAAAGTTTTCACAAATGGATCAAGGGTTAGGTGGAAAGTTGGGTTGTTATGTAATTAAAAGATCACAGTGACATTTGCAAGTTCCAATTTTGTGTATTTGGAATTTAGATATTGTAAACCTTTCTTTTAAAGTACCTCTAATCCCTGTAGCTTTATCCCACATGAATTCCCACAGCAGATTATTGACTTTTACACTAGTGGCAATTAAACACAATGGCAATCCACACAACCATCACACATGTATTGTTGCCTAATGAAACGGCTTCACCTAACGAACAATAAGAATTAATCGGTGCATAAAACGTCTTAGTATCTCACCGTGTGTGCTTAGTTAATTAGGGGCTGAATCTCTTATACATCTTGAGCTACTCATAAATCCACCAAAATGGTTAGGTGACATGACTGTTGGAACACAATCAGATAAGAGCTATGTGTAATATCTCAGAAATCTTGGATGTTTGTCACCCTAAATTTCAATAGAATAATAATTTTAGTGATGAAAATAGTCTGTGAAATGGAAATAGCTCAACGGGCTGCACTTGTAACTGTGGCAACAACTGGGAAATCAGTTTTGAAGATCAAGTCTGATGTCACAACCTTGTTCACATTTTTATGTTCTCAATTTCACCGCTCCTGCATTTATTTGTTTTCTGCCTGGACACTGTAGCGACCACACGTAGAATGTGATGTTTCTTCATTTCTTCTCATATTCTTGTGAGCATGCCATGTGACCTCACACATGTTGCGAATGAGCTCATCCCTTTACACGACCCTCAAAGTGTGAGATGAGTTTGAACATTTACTGAGAAGTCCCAAGGCACGAGACCAACAAGTGCAAACATCTCATTTATCTTTCCAGTTGCTTTTTACACAGAGAAAAAAAGGAAGGGAAAAGAAAGGAGGGGTATTGTTTTTGCTAAAGGAATGGAAAAATGGAGTGAAGTTTCCCCTTAGGGGATGTGATGTCATACAGTTTCCATGGTTACTTTGTGTAATCACTGTGTGTTCATGAGAGGATATGGTGATTTGGAGTTCCTGCCACACATTGTTAAAGCTAGACAAATAGATACATTGCGCACACACACACACACACACACACACAGTTCTTAGTGGAATGTTATTGGCTCTTAAAGCAGGTGAAGGGGAGCCTGGTTCTTCTCATCCCAATGTCTCCTCTTTCTAGTCAATCTTTCTATTCTGTGAGATTATTTAATATTATTTCAGTACCAGCAAGAAAATAATTTAGGTATAGTCTCAATATCCATGATTTTAGACCCACTTTATTATGTAATAGTTCAATATTTTGGAAAATACACTTCAGTTTTTTGCCAAAAAGTTAAAAGCAAGATGGATTCAACTCTTCAATATGTCTGTTAAATTATTTTTACCAGTCTATACTGAAGTTGATTTTGCATAAAAATTCAGAGCAATTTATTCGAAAGCAGGCATGTTTGCAGACTATTTGCCTATGTGGCTTCAGTTTTGGCATAACAAAACAAACAATATTTCCCTCATTCCATGCCACAAAGTAAATAAGTAAATTTAAAAAAGTTTGGGCTACACAAAGGAAATAAAAATAGGAAAAGGGAACAAGGGTATGATATGATATATGATATAAGTGATATGACAAACCAGTGGGTGATGTCACAGTGCATTGACACTTTGTTGAATTTAGCTTTTTTATTCTGTAATAAATTTACTGTCATTATTTGTTGTATCAAGTTAAAATATGTGAGTTGTTTCAACACAGTTTTAAGGATATACGTGAATGTAATAGATACTTGTAACACAGATGTGTACACACATACTCTAACCAGCTGACTTTTCATTGAACAGCTGCTGGTTGTGCGTTGGTGCTGCACCAGGTAGTTTGGTTTCTTCCTGTTGAACTTAATCTTCTAAATTGAAGGAAAACTCTTTTGACTGAATATTGTAAATGCTCTGATAAGCCAACTAGCTTTATTTGGAATGGCAATGCTCCTTTTAAGATGGCAATAAAATGTGCTTGTTGCTTTTTGCTTTCTCTTTCTTCTGAAAAGTTCTCAAAAACTTTGCTCTTTCTCGTTTATCTTTCATCTTTCTGTACCCTTATACCTGTCCTACCTTTTAGTGTGTGGTTGTGAACTGGCCCAGGGAGGCTTCTTCGTGCGGCAGGGCGAATACATCTGTACTTTGGACTACCAGCGCCTCTATGGGACCCGTTGCTTCAGCTGCCAGGACTTCATTGAAGGGGAGGTGGTGTCTGCCTTAGGCAAGACTTACCACCCTCGCTGCTTCGTCTGTGCCTCCTGCAAGTAAGAAAAACGGGATCTACAACCATGATGAATTTACACAGAGATGGGGAGAGAATGTAAACATGTACTTAAGTATACTTATGTGGCAAAACTTTGAAGTAGCAGCAATGTTGCTCGGGCAGTGAATTCAAGTCAGGCTCTCTGCAGCCAATTACAAAATCACAGCATCTGGTAAGCACAGTAGATTTTAGAACCCACACAACCCCAGATAAAATGCTTATGTTCTTCTTTTACGGCAAGTTAAAACAATTAGATACACTCGACTGAACATCACATCATCCAGCTTCTCATTCTGAATGCAAATGTATGGCCAGTTCACTCAGCCACCACGCTATCATTGCCTGCCTCTGAGTTTTCAAACATTGAGACTTACCAGCTCTGCAGTCGCAGCAAGGATTACCAAGAACATCACCAGACAGGTGGAACATACCTCACTAATGGTGAATGTAGAATTCATAGTTTGAAGAGCCACTGTAAGTGTTTCAGAATATCCTGACAGTACAGAGCTGTTAGTCATGCAACGTTGCAGGTGTAATTGATTTGCTGAGATGTGCACACAGTCGCCAAGTAGTGAATTAGACTGATAGATTTACTTTAATGATCCCAAACTGGGAAAATATTAAGTATTCTTGATTAAAGTTGACTCTCGATTAATTTAAATCCTCAAATAATTAATCATAACTTCATCATTTGACTATTCTCAATAATAATGCCAAATTGAAATGCACTATCAGCAGAACATCTTGAGAGTACAAACATACAGTAATGACACAAAATTTTTGCCATTAAATACACCTTACTGAAGTGAGGTCTGCCAACTGGAGATAAACAGAGACCTTGATGTTGGCTGTGTTATGAATGGGCTGTATATTGGCTGGTACAGACGACTCAGGGACAGACAGGATGTTGGCTGGGTTTGGAGGTTCTAAAAAGCAGCATAAGAAAATTCAGCTGAAAGATTGGTGGAGACTGCAGGACATTCAGACTGGAGCCAAAAGATGTGGCTGGAGATTTGCCTGGGCAGCAGCAAAGGCAGCCAACTGGTGATCAGGGTGGTCTGGCTTTGAGTTTCCAAGGGCTGTCAGACAGCGGCCGTGCTGGTTGTTGACTGGAAATCAGGGGCTCATGCACTGGACCACCTACTTAATAAGAGCAAGTCAGATCGGAATCAGTCCTGATCAGACTCATAATGTAGATGCATTTATACAAAGCAAATTATAGGGAGGCACATTAGTAGCCTGTGAGGACACCTTGTTATAAGCATTGAGCATAACATATATTCAATGGATGCAAAGAATTCAGGTAAAGCAGTGGCCTGAAAGTGCATAGTAAAAGAATGATAACAATAGAATAGTAGTTAAAGAAGTGCTGTCCATATTAAGCTGTCAGAACTATGAGGAGAGGAGGCACTCGCAGAGTAGACAAGTCTTCAAGAGTCTCTTGAAGAAAGAGAGGAACGTTGCATTTGGTGAATAGTTCCACCTATGGATGGGCTGAAGTGATAGGCTAGAGCATAAAAGCTAACTCCCTGGCAAACCAAGGCTGCTGTTTTCCAAGGAAATTTAGTAATTTTAGGAAGCTTAATTCAAAATAAGTGTCCCTGGAAAGTCCAGTCATCACTCCAAAGTAATTTTATAGCAGATAGCTACACACCTTGTGTCCAGTTTCTGCCTCTTATAATCAGTTCTTTCCTTGCAACTGAGAGAAGATAGAGAACAGATTTGAAAAGTGGTTGTTGTGATTTGGTGCCACATAATTAAAAATTGTCTTAACTTGACAAATAAAAGCTTTATTCCGGGTCTCTGTTTGAAATGTTTATGCCATTTCAATGAAGTCAGGGACGCCATAGCCAAAAGCAGACTCTCAGAGGCATTCTGATGCAACAAAGTAATGACTGTGAAAAAACAGACTTATCGGTACATAAGCGGCCAATCTGAAAAAAATCAGAAAAAAAAGAAAAGAAAAGCCAAAGTCTCTGGGACCAAACCAAACATTAACCACAATGTGGTTTCAGGCTCAAAAATAATGGCAAACAAATACAAGCACAAAGCAGAAAAGGTAAAACATATAAGGAAAATTTAATAAAAAAGAAAGGCAAGAGTAAATGACAGGTGACACTAATGGATGTGGGGTACTCAAGCACAAAAGTTGGGAGCACATTTGTTGAAGCCAAAACAACCAACAGGTGCACAATATCAGAACAACAGAAATAAACTGAACACCAAGAATAAAATCAGACTACGGGGAAGATCATCACTGATACTCTTTCACAATTGAATAGAGTTTCTGTAAGGTTGAACTCACTTAGCCCCCATCTCTACTTTTCCTACTAATAAAGGCGCTCAAACTTGAATTTTGAGATGCAGGTATTTCACCAGGACTTTTTTAGACACATTATGAACAGCATGGCAAAATGTAGGTCTCACTTACAAGTAGGCTACATAATATATTTCTAAATATAGGAATACCCATGATGACATGTGACTGAGATTGTGTATGTGTGTGTGAGAATTATGAGCGTTGTTCCATAGGCCTAGAAAGGTAATAGCTCCCGCCATCAGGCAGGAATTTTAAGCTTGTGGTCTGCAAGGGCATCCATTCCTGTAGCTAGTGTTAAATGTCATGTGTGTGTGTTAGAGTGACAGGCAACGGTACACATCATTTCAATGAGTCTCCACACATATAACCTCTGACAATGTTAGAGGCTTGTGTTTGATCCCAACACTGAACCTGAGATCAGAATGTTCCAGTGCGGCATTTGAGGTTTGTAATGTGATCATGAAACTCTTCTTATTACAAATAGCACTTCTGTGGTCCAAACAGATAGGCTTATTGTGAGGAATATAAAAATAGAGCTCATAGAGAGCAAATGCTGTTTGAGATTTGACATCAGCCTCATCTCTCTGTCTCATACTCACAGCATTGCATTGATTACTAGCGGCTCAAATTGGAGTTCAAAAGAGTTTCAGAATGTTAAATGAAAGAGAAGCCTGACGAAGATGAGCAGAATGGGACTGAAGCCTGCTAGGTTCTACCTAGGAGGAGTCCCATTGGGGAACATAAGTGGAGAGTAAATTCATAATGTAAAGGGAAAAGTTTGTCTTAGGGAGCAGTCTTGATGTGTTGAATGGTGAGGTTGGAGGATGTCAGATCTATAGAAACTGGTGGTGACTTAAGCAAAGGGTATATTATATAAGCCTTTTCCATTTGATAAAATCGTACCTCTTGTTAAATTTATGGAGAATGTTAAATATGACCATGAGGACTGGCTCTGAATCCAGTGAAAACTGCCTTTTGACATTGTGTCTGGAATTTCTTCCTTTGATTGAGCCCCTCTGGTTGTCTCTGATAATAGAAGGAAAACCCCTTTTTCATAGGGCCAATAGTTTAGATGGGAACTAATTTAATCAGAAGAGAAATAGGTTTACGTCTGACCTGTCCTTGGGGCATTTCCCTTTTTTTTATTATGATTGAAGTAATATTAGCTTTGACAAATGAGGGAAAGATACCAGATATGAAAAAAATATATATATATTTCCAGGAAGGGATGTATAAGGATCTCATCTCAGGCCCTCAGGTTCCCTGACTTCCAACTATTAAAATAGCTCCTCTGTTGAAATGGTAAGCTCCAAGCATATTTTGGACCTCAGAGATAGTTGGAAATATTAGGCCCCCCAGAAATTTTTGATGTTCTGTGACAAAGCTAATGACTGGTTTGCTTCGTATAATTGCATGTTAATCTGGTGGAGAACCGTTACTAATATATTTGGCATCAAAATTATGTTGACCATTTTCAGCTGAAAGTTGAAAGTATGATTTCGAGATTTGTGTTAACTTCTATTAAGTGAAGTTAGTACTTGTTAGGCTGATCACTGTATTTATATATAAACGAATAGCACTCTTGGCTTCTACATTAGCCAGACACCTGAGGTGAGCTGTGAGGCTGAAGTAAGCCCCTGTTGTCACCTTTGTTCCCGAATAGAGAGGGGATTTCAGAACATTTAGAAGTAATGACAAGAAATATATTCAGTTCACTTGCCAGATAAGAAGTAAATGTCTTGTCCTTCAAATGTCTTTCTTTCTCCTTTTTCGTGACTCTTAGAGAAACAAAAAACAACTACAGCAAGGTCATACGTGTAAAATAATCGATCTGAAAGTGACATTTTTGCAGTCCACCAATTAAGGGACTAAAGGATTGAGTATCCTCTTCACAGTTACAAGTAAAAAAAAAAAAAAAAATTAACCAGACTATGACAAGAAAGCTGAGACATAAAAATAAATTTGAGAAAGACTCAATATGTCAACCTTGAAAAATAAACTGGTTGATTTTGAATAGCCTATAATCTCCCTCTGTGTATGTGTTCGTCCCACATTATCTGGCTGTCAGAGTGTGACATTCATTCATTCACTTATCTGCTTCCGGGTCGCCAGGGGTGCTGGAGCGGGGCACACACTAGATAGCTTGCCAGTCCACTGCTTGGCCAACATACAGAGACAGACAGAGACAAACAACCACTCACACTCACACTCAGACATACAAACAATTTAGAGTCACCAGTTAACCTAAACATGATGTCTTTGGACAGTGGCAGGAAACCGGAGTACCCGGAGGAAACCCATGCAGGCACGGCACGGGGAGAACATGCAAAATCTGCAGAGAAAGGACCGAGGCTGGGAACCGAACCCATGACCTTCTTCAACAACACTAAACACTATGGCACCATGTTGCCGCAGTTGTGACAGCATTTCTAATATCACATTATCAAGCTGTAGGAAACAGCATGTGACTGTCAGTCATCTTACTCTGCAAAGGAGCTATCGGTCTTTACATGAGCAGCAGCTTTGTTGAGATATCATCATTGTTTCATTATGTTTGCAGTGTCTCCTAAATGTCACAGTGGCCCTTTTTTTTTGGTTCGTAATACATGGCAGTATAATGATTTGTTTATTTTGGAGCAGCAACAGAAAGGTCTGAAACTTGTATGCTAAATGAGATACTTTTTCTATATATACAAGGCACCAACCCAATCGATCACTTGAATGTTGTAGCTTATGAACACCAAGACTTATAGACTTTAAACTTGCATCATGTTGCAGTGACACTTCCCTCATTCTCCTTCAAACAGCAGTCAAGCCACCATAAACAGTTTCATACAAATTTCAATTAAGTAAATTATGTCCCATGATTTTGTTTCAGAGCCGTAGAATAAATGTTTAAGTTTTTGAGTAAAAACAAACCTTTAGCGTGGACCCGATTGACCAAAGTTCTACCTATTTCTGTTTGTTTTCAGACAGCCATTCCCAGCCGGTGACCGAGTCACATTTAACGGAAAGGAGTGTATCTGCCAAAAGTGTACCCAGCCTTTGCCTGCCAACAGTCCTGCGCCCATACAGGCTGTCCACAGTCAGTACTCAGTGTTTATGTTTACGTCTATGCCCTGTCTTTTTTGAAAGCATCAATCACCCCACAAATAAACTTTTTCTGCTTTTGTATGCTGTTTGTTGCTGTAATTTTCTATTCCATCCCTTAAATTGGCACTTTCTTAAATTGCTTAAAATCATCCCCCTCTAACTTGTATTCCTCTTTTACTCAATCAAGTGCTATTGAGATTAGAAATGAGAGTTGATAAACTTTAGTACAATTTCTCATTAAATCCTTTGTCATTCCCCTTCATCTGTCTATACTCTGTGCAGATTGCTGCGGCTGTGGGAAGGAGTTTAAGAATGAACAGTCTCTCGTAGCACTGGACAAGCACTGGCACTTGGGATGCTTCAAGTGTAAAGTCTGCAACAAGGTGCTCAATGCCGAGTACATCAGCAAGTACGTTAGTTTTTGTTTGGAAATGAACACTAAACACCACCGCATATTTAATGTTGTTGCCACTAAATCATGTTCTCCAAATTTCTTTGATTATTATTACTGGATTACTATATTAATATGCCTAATGTTGAGTGTCTGCTGACATTTCCATTAATTGTCATTTTCCAAGTATGCAAAGATGACTGCTTACCGAATGGATAGGTTACTGGTGCCAAAGATACAATACCATCTTGACTATTGATTTAAATCTCTCATAATATTATTTTGTTTAAGTATTAATTATTGCCATTATTTTTATTCAATCTCACCTGTAAAGAAAAATGCTAAAAAGCAGGAAAAGGGTGTAGTTCCAGCCTCCATACACTACCTGCCACCCATAAAGTTTGGAAGTACAGTAGCTGATGGAGATTTATCAGCTACAGTGACAGGGATTGGTCTTGAGAGTTGAAACAACTAAGTGATGATGCGAGACTCAGAATCAGAATCAGAAATATTTTATTAATCCCAGGAGGGAAATACTGCAGTGTCAGTTAGTACAATGTTGATTTTGCTGTGAGATTTTTCCTGTAGAGTTAACAATTAAAGTTAAATCTTGAAATCAGACATTTATCTTGCATTTAGTGGTACTGTGCCTAAATTCTGAAATGCAAAGTGAGTATAGATAGCCAAATGTAGTCCAAAGATAAAATATATTAAATAGAGCATAAATAATATAATGAAAATAGATGGTTAAAATCTTATGAATAATCTGCTATATTTTGTTAGAATATATTAAAATTGCTCCCCAAAATAGTAAATCATGGCCCCAATCAGCAGCTATAGATTTATACTTTTATACTTTGTTAATATTTTTATTTATAGATGCTGCTGAGTGCTTTCAGTCACTGAGTTGTATGATGTAAAGTGTATCTAATGGTCTGTGTCCTTTGTTGTTTTATCAGGGAGGGGATCCCCTACTGTGAGATGGACTACCATGCCATGTTCGGCATCCAGTGTGAGAGCTGCAAGAAATATATCACTGGAAAAGTCCTAGAGGTAATGTTACTGCCGTCATTGGCTTCAGTGAAAGTACATAATCTAGAGTAGCTATAAGCATGTCTCTCAAACACATTTAGAACAGCTCATCCAGAGAGATAAGCAAGTGAGAGTATAATGTAGGTGAAAGAATAGAACAGTGAAAGTGTCATGGATAATATCCTGAAATGGGTGGGACTGTAAAAGTCTTTGACAGTACTGACCCCATTTCCCCAAAGGCATCATTAAAATTTCATCAGATGTTATGCATAGCTAATGCAACTACATGAGCAATGCTTCTGCAAATTTCGCTGCTAGCCACGCAGCCTACTCCACCCCAGCATCACAGAGCTTTGTACTTGCATTAGCGCTAAGACGTGACGTTTCGAACAAACAACTTAGGAACAATTTTCGAACAGCCATTCGGAGTGTAACTCGTTCATAAGTTGGTGAGTGTCTTCATTCATTCATTCATCTTCTAGCGCTTATCTGTTTCCGGGTTCCACGGGGTGCAATTTAGAGTGACCAATTAACTTAAATATGCATGTCTTTGGATGGTGGGAGGGCCCAGAGTACCTAGAGGAAAGCCACGCAAGCACAGGAAGGACATGGCACACTCCACACAGAAAGATCCCAGACCTGGGAAACGAACCCAAGCGGTCACCAGGAAAAGGTGAAGCTGAGGAGAAGTGATAGTTAGATCTGACCTGCTCCGTCTATTCTGATTGGTTGGTACACTCTGTCAAACACACAGTAGCCTCGTCCTAATGCATCCCCTGTTTCATGTCAGCTTCAGTTTACAGAACTGGATTCTATCTTTGCTTCAGTGTCTTTTGTTATCACTCAGCTGCAGAAGCTCCACAGAGGCACTTGAGTTTCTGATTGAGACCAGGATCTGTCCTGGTCTTGGGCCTGCTTGGCTATTCAGCACATCTATTTTCCTCCTCTTTCTTCGCTCAGGGCTAATGGCTTTGACCTCACTCTCAACTGCACACACGTTATCTGTCCTTGTTCCCTTTCCTCCCTCCTACAGGGACAGGTCATCCTTTCATTGTCACTCACTCTCAGGTACCAGTCTGCCTCTACAGTTCTGTCTGTGCCATAAAACAAAGCTGTTCTCAAAAACACAACTAGCTAGAGGAGAGATTACACAGTTCACCCATTTGAAGCATTGCTGGTCTTCAATGCTGTATATTTATTTCAATGCTGGGGGGGCAGTTAGGAAGATAAGGTGGTGTTTGAAAAAGCAGATACATCATCCCCAGGTTGTTGTCATTTAGCAATGTGTGTGTTTGACCTCAGTCAGTTTGTGTTCCTCTGAGCTGTATAGATAGAGATGAAGAGAAAGACATGAGAGTCGTGCTGCTGGCTACATCTTACACCCAATTGAGAATTCATTTTTATAATAGCCCGTTTTTAGTCCAGAGTTGATGAGATGTAGAAGTATATCAACTGTATGCTTCATCAAGTTCAGTCCATTTAAGGGTGATCAAAGTTTGGTCTGTGGACTCCCAATGGCCCACAAGCAAACCCTGGCCATCACTCAGCATGCTCAGGGATTGAGCTAATTTTCTCCATTCATCAACATCCTAGTAACTATCAAACACTGACAGGGAGCGGAAACAGTTCAGTGGGTTAGTTAAAGAGAATCAACTGAAACCTCCAACACAGTAGGAATTGTCTTGTCTTATGTCAATATTGTCGCAATAACTGAGAGTTGTAATTCATTCTGGCGTGTGGTGAAACAGGCAAGTGTTGAGTTTGATGCCACATGAGTCTCACTTGTTATTTTGAAGATTATGAGGACCACGCTACACGTTATATTCTAAATAGTGAGACCCCAGTCCTATTTGAATTACGTCCACTTTATTAGAGATGCAATACTAAATTACTTTGATAAGCCTTCAAACTGAAGCAAATAATGAAATAATAAATTAAACAGCCATAGTAATTAAGAATAAGAATGCAATCCTGGACTAAATTTGCTGCCTTGAAAGGAGCCAAAAAGTGTACATATGAGAAAACTGGAAGCTCATTCTCAATAAGCGATAACAGTTTGTCTACATGGTAGAATATGAAAGAGGGAGAGAGATTGATAGAGTTAGATGAGACAGAGTCCATAGGAGAGGCAGTCTGAAATGAGCACAGCAGAAAGTGGCAGAATGAAGCAGCCTGTTGTTCATCTGAGGAAAGTGACATGGGATACTATCCCACGGTGGAGAGAGGGATGAGGGAAGGAGGAGAGAAAGAAAGCTTATACATGGGAGGACTACCTCAGTACTATAGAACAAAATACAACAACCTTTCTCATTTTGCTTCTTTAATCAAACGACAGACTCTCACAGTCACTGTTTAATAAACACAGCAGGTTCTGGAGTCTCGGGAGCAACAGGAACATAAGAAATGAAATGAGATCCTGTTCCTATTCCTATTCCTGTATTCCCGTCTTTGTGTGTCTGGAAATGACATGATCGACATCCTTTTTCATTTGTGTTGGACTGTCAGGTGTGGGCTTGGCTCCACGGCTGACATTGATTGGGCCCAAAGTCAGCCAAACAGGACTAAAAGCACCTGGGTTTTGGTGATGTGTGTGCTGGCTGAGTGCTCCCAGAGGCAGGTTGTCCCTCACTTATGTTCTATTTTATTCCTTTTGTCCTTTTAAAAAGTAAACTTCCAGAGATATAAACCCCACTGTCTCGTAACATCAACCTCAAAAACATAACAGACAGCGGCTTGGCTTTTTGAAAGAACAAATATTGTCATGAGATGTTTGGGACGTTGGACTTTTTGGCACGGAAAAAGAGACAAATTCAAGACCACTGAGATATCATTCCATTCCTGTAACAAGCTTCTTTTTCATCCAGTAATAAGTGATAAAGATAGGAAGCTGATTCATTCAACAATGCTGGTAACTCGCTGGCCATTATTGTTCCGGGGCTACCGAAATTATTTTGTGACTTGTGTTTGTTTTTTATTAGCAAATGTGTAAGAAGAATTTAAAAGCTGTATATTAGTTTGTGTGTCCATTGTGTTAAGGCAGAGAAACAAACAATCCTCCATTAGGATGGGGTATAAACTCCTTGGTTGGACATTGAAGGATGTTGACAAAAGTTGAAACTTACTGAAGTCAGTCTTGAAATGTTAAAATCATCATTCGTTCTAATCATCAGTAATTTGGAAGACAGCGGGGTTTGTTCATAATACTCCTCAGAAAGTGACAGAGAAGGTTTTTACATTTATCCTGAAACAACTTTTCTCCCTTTTTCCAATTTCTATAACCAGGCCTAAAAAATTAATGGCAAGACCACTGTGGCTGGAGCCAGACCTTTAAGCATCACTGACTCTGTGTGTTTGTGTGATTTTCTCTGTAGGGTTAGGTTTAGGGTTAGGGTTAGGGTTAGTCTCTTCCGATCATCTACTTAGATCAAGTGCCTTGTTTGACTGTTGTTTGTAGAGATGAAACCAGAGGACGGGCAGAACATTAAGATACAAAACCATTTTCAGAAATCAGATTGTATGCTGCCAAATGAAAAAAACTCACCAGGTCTGTACAACTCTGCCAGGTTAAAACTTGGCTGCCGTAATTTCACAGCGCTCTTTACCATGGCTGTCTTGAAATCCCCAGAAGTATGCAGGAGTGTCAGCTTTGAAAGTAAACCATGGCTGAACAGCCAAGACCTAGTTCCCAAAAACATTCAGTCATGTACTCTTAATTTCATCCTACCTTCATCCCATTCTTTTCCTTGACTTATCGGTCCTGCAGGACAATGGAAATGATCATGTTCCTTTCCTTCGTCCTTGGAATCTGTCAGAGGAAGTAACAAACTCCTTTTTATGTTTGAATCTCAATCCAGCTCTGTCCTTCTAATAGTGTTTCTAAATCAACTTCCTTTCCTTCTCCTGTATTTTTATTGGTGGTTCAGTTAAAGTATGAGCTTTTGGCATGGTGTCTGTGCTACCTTCTCTTGCTGTTATACAAGAACCTGAGATCTTCCTGCTCATTTTTTCAACTCCATGTATCTGGTTGCTTCCTCTCTCCATCTGTTGTCCGTTTGGTCAAGATAACCATTAAACAGGGTGTTATCCAAGAAATACAGGGCTGATGTCCTATTTTCTGGCATTGGTCTTAAAGGACATAACAAAGAGAATGGACATCAGAAGGATTGTTTGTATTCAGACTGCTATTAAAACAGGAAGGAATACCTTTGGGAGGTGGAGATTCCCAGACATTGGATTACTTTTGCAAAGAGAGAAAAAGAATGATCTCATTGCAGAATATCCATCTTGAGTAGTTTAAATTATTATTGAGTCACTAAATCACACATTCTTTTAAAACAGATAATTCTGCTTTTCTAATTGTGTTTTTGTTGTCATGGCACCAAACAAGAATGTTTTTTGAATTATCTAACAGACTTTTAGACTTATCAAAATCAAGATGTTCTAGAAGAACAGCACTTTTTTGAACTAATGTTTTGCTAGTTTGAGGTGTCCATCAGCAAGGCACTGGTGCCAACAACTGTTCAGATAGTTGCACCAGTAGAAGAGGGCCAAGGTGTGGCTTTAGGTCTAATATTTTGCACTTGATGAACCAGAAGAAAACCTACCTAGTAATAATAAGACTAAAGCACTGGAGTTCCCAGCAGAAGAAAGCCCCAGCACCCCAATTGAAGCAGGAAAATTCTGTACTAGGCTGGGTCCTGAGTTAGGGCTAAGCTGAAAACAACTAAGTGGATCCCTGAAGAGCCTTTGATTCCAGTGACCTGCACTGTGACTGAAGTCCAAAAGCAATCATACTATGACAGGCATATTAATCCATGACACAACATCCACCTCCCTTCACACAGACTTTTGGATTCATCATGAGAGATAACACAAACACTCATTATCCTCTAAATGTCAAGTGTTGAAATGACAACAGCTTAACACACAGGTCATAGTAAGACACTGCAGATTCATTGGAAAACTTGTTCAGAAGTTTTGTGTTGAGTGTTTTAGTGTCAGTACTGATAGTAAAGTCAAGATAAACAGCTGCTCTAAGCTTTGTCTTTGTCATTTTTGTCATTATTGTATTCTGGTAATTCATTGGTATATACTTCTTTAAAAAAGTGGAACTGCCCTGCTCTTTATGAAAGACAAGGGCTCCACCCTATGGTTAATCACGAAAGGCCATTTGTTGCTTATGTCGTAGCTGATAACACTTTAATACAGGAATGGAAATTGAAACCCAAATGACAAATATCTTTACATTTTTAATGGCCAGCTGACTTTCTTAATAGACAACTTTAGACATGCAGAAAATAAGATATAGATAAGATATAAAGTAATACAGTTGAGTGTTATGGTTATTTTGTTTTTAGGGGCTTGACATTACTAAAAGTCAATTCTACTCAATAGTCAATACAGTATATTTCTACTTTTGAATAGGAAAAAGCCGGAATAAATGGCTTGATTGCCTCTTCAAAGAGTGGTTAAACCAACAATGTATCCTGTTCTTTCTTGCTCAACAGGCTGGAGAGAAGCATTACCACCCCACATGTGCCCGCTGTGCCCGCTGTGAGCAGATGTTTGCAGAGGGAGAGGAAATGTATCTGCAAGGTAAATGCAGTTTTGAGAGCTTCAGCATTCACTACAGTTCCAACTCTCCATGTAGGTACAGTGACTAGTGTCCTAAAACACATCACTGTCGATTCTTAGATGATGTGAAGCAGTGGAACCAACAGTCGAGTGATGACAGAATTTTTTTGCTTACTCTTCTCCCTTTATCATTACTCATATTTCAATCTCTCTGAAGCCCCAAAACCTGTCTTCAGTCTCCATTTCATCTCACTTTCCATTATCAGCAGAAACCCCGTGCATTAGGGTCCCTTTTTCCAGTAGCCTGGGTTAGCAGCTTGATGAATGACTCAGGCTCAAATGTGCCTTAGTCATACCAACACAGTCATGGAGATGTTATTTACTGCTGCTGCAGCACTAGCACATAGCAGCAGCTGGCACTCTGCTGGGCTGGCATCAACTCTCATTGCGCCACCTGGTTCAGTAGGGGATGTAGCTTTCTGTTATTATAACTAGTCAAATATTATATATATATATTATATTCTAGATAAGGAAATGCATTTTAGAGTCTAGACATTTAGAGGAAAGTGAAAATATTCTATTGGATTTTTCCAATGTTGACATCCGAATATAACTTTAATCAGGACAACTGCAGATGAATTTTTGTAATGAAGTTTAAAATGCAGTTTAACGTTTTATACAATTATATGATGATTATTTGCCATAAAAAAATGGTAATATGTTTTACCATGTTTAGCATCTGATTAATTAATTATGTACAGATGCTAACATTTGCCAATATTCATGAGACAATATGAATGGATGTGACGGTTACTTTGTCTCTGTCTCTGTGTCTTCAGGATCTTCCATTTGGCATCCTCCATGTAGACAAGCTGCCAAGCAGGAGGAGAAGAGTAAGGTGGGTGGAAAAGATCAGGAACCTCAGCTTTTCAAAAGAGACATGATGCTGGCATGAAGTATTAGAGCCAAAGCAGATCAGAGCGTCAAAACACCAAACACAATAAATAACAAGTACAGATCAGCTTTCTTATCCTATCCTATCTGAACACTTCATATTTATAATCATGTAATTTTACATCAGGAGAATAAATCTTCATATATCTCACTACAGTCTACCAAGCTAGAGGTTTAGAATATAAGGCTTGCTTCCATCCACAATAAATTCTACATCTTATACTCTTTACTAATATGTTTACAATTTTACATTAATAACAATATCAAAAATAAAATAAATACTAAAATCACACATTAGCCTTAAATATTATTATTGACTACAGACAGATTTTTTGTATGTATGTCTGTAATATCTGTATAATTTCACAGGTATCATAATTAACACTTGAGTAAGTCATTTTGAATATGATAATTATGAGAGTGCGTGTCTATTGATTTTCGCTTAAGCATCTACCCACCAAAATGTGTGTGCATGTCCCTGCTTAGAGCCACATTCTCAAAAAGGTCTCAAGGCCTGTCAGTAACTGCACATGACACATGAGAAGGGGTTCCATTCAGTTCAGGACTATATCATTTATCATTCTCCACTATCTTCCCATCCTCCATCCCCTATCCTCATGCCTCATCGCAATCCCCTCTCCTTCCCAGAAGCAGGTCCGGATACAGCTCAATGACATCTCTGAGCAACAGGTTGGTGCTCCTGTATGTCCCTGCACCCACACGGACCCCAATCAACCCTCCCCACACATGACCATGCATGGGTTTATCATTATTGACACTTGCTGCTGTATTTGGTCCATGCTGAAGAGCAGCCACCCACTGTGAAGACACTGATTGTTTCAGTGTCCAATATGTGATGCCCAGTGTGTGCATGTACAGAGACAGTTTGATGAGCAAGCAGATGATCGATGTGGCATTAACTGGATCTGCAAGATACATCATCAGTATCAGTCAATCTCAAAACTCATACAATTTGGACAGCCAGAGTGGATGACATGACTTGTTTAAAAATGAAGATCACACCATGATTGTAACCTGTATTTATTGTATGTTTACATTTGTTGTGAAGGGGAAGGTTTGCTCGTTTTCAATTTGTGTGATTTAACGTAACTGATGTTTGCCGTTGTCCATGCCTGATGCAGCTTCACTAATGGAGCCACAGAACTAAGTTTGTGTGTGCATTTTGGTGTGTATGGATGCAAAGCAAGTGCTATTGAACTAAATCCTATTGCTTGTAGTGAACAAAATGATAATAACAAGCAAACAATCACATTCTTCTTCATCCTTGTCAAAACACTGGTGCTCTCCTGCCGTTAGCTGTTAGGTTGAAGTTAAGAACTTATGTTCAAGATGAAATTTAAAAGTTAAAAGCTATGCTTTTCTATGCTAAAGTCAAATAAATTACTATGATTAAGTAATTTTTTGGCAACGCCCCTTCATTATCTGATAAGACAAGTATAGCATGACAGGAAATGACATGCAAGAACAAATCTGACAAGCTGGGAATCACACATGTACTTATCCACCCCAATCACTTGGCTATTGAGTCATACATAACTCTGCTTATTTTTCTGCATTTTACAGTTATTTCTGCTCTAGTCAGTTTTCACAGGCTAATGTAAAACAAGCAATTTCTGCTAAAAGGTTTTTAGAATCAAAAATCAAAACCAAAAACCAAAGATTGGAAGATTTGCATTGTGTCTGTCCCTACATGTCATTTGATTAATTAGCTCTGTTAATGTTTTCCTAATGAGTTTATGGTCCCAGTATCTAGTTTCAAGTTTCTTCAACACAACATAATGTTTATCCTAATAGACAAATCTTGGTATGATTTAGGGTATTGCCAATGTGTAACTGACAGACTCAAACTTAAAATCAGCATGGAGAAGAGAGCAGGTCAGACCCCCCCCCGCCCCCCCCCTTCTGTTCATTGTTTCTTCTGGTTTCATAAACGATGGCAACAGACAAATTACAGCCCAAAGGCTTCAAAACTGATTCGTACAGACTGTGAGTTGCTGCTTGGTTGTTGCACATGTTTGTTTATTTTTTTGTTTTTGTTATTGTGTTGATTTTTTTTGGTTGTTGTTTTTTGTTTTTCTTTCATTGGGTTCCTTAAAAAAAGCACAAAGTCAGTTTTGCTGAATTCTGTACTAAATTTTAGTTTACTCTTTTCAAGCATGAGCTTGAGTGGATGGTCCAATGTTCCTCCATCACCCCTTCCATGGAACAGTATCAAGTATGTTTACACAATAGTTGTGCGTGTATGTGTGTTTCAGGTGACCCGGACTTCATCTGAGAGCATCACTTCAGTCCCAGCCTCCAGCGCCTCTGGCTCTCCCAGCAGAGTTATCTATGTAAGGCTACACTAGCAGGGGGCACCAGCTGCAAACACGTCAGCTTTGGAGCCTGTGTGACATGGACCGTTTGATGCATTGATATAAATTCACCAAGGTTGTGAAATATTAGGAAATGAGGTGTTTGATTCTTGCCATCAGGCCAAATTGGGAGAGGAGATGCTGGACTACAAGGACCTGGCAGCTCTTCCAAAGACCAAGGCCATCTATAACATAGACAGGCCTGACATGCTGTCCTACTCCCCATATGTCAGCTACCCATCTGAGGAGAGGCACTACGGAGAGGTAGACCAGCTCCTTAACCCTCTTAGCTTTGGGCTTCCTGTTTACTCTTCTCTATGTTCTAATGTTGAAAATGAACAAAGTAGTGATTCTTGCACCACTACTTTATCAGTACAATATTACTGTATTTCTTTGAAAGCGGTAAAATTTGTATCGCAAACACTTTAAACCTGATTATCATTTGAAATATTATGCATTAAATTATATGCAGAGAATTAATTATCTGCATAGAAAATACTTTATCTCTGCAGGTGAAGCAGGTGAATCCTGAGCCATTTCAGTTGCCAGTTATTAGAAAAAAAAAGGATGTTGTTTAATTCAGGATCCTTGAAAAGTTCCACAGAATCCCAATCAAAAGCCATGTATTATCCATTTATAGTTATTAAAGTTATTTCTGATGGTTTAGGCAATTAAAATGTAATCTATTAGAACCTGAAAAATCTATAAATGCACAATTTAATATTTATCTTCATGCAACTTTTCTCACCTGTATATTATTTACCCTACTAAAGACTGTTTTTACGAACCAAAGATTTGCTTTTAATTTTGTGTTTTGCCTTTAATGACAGCGTTGCAATCTAAAATGCATCATTTTACAGTTGAATTACCACATATAAGGCGATTTAGCCCAGAGCTAATTAATCTAAATCTAAGCGAGGATCAATGGTTTTATAATATGCATACAAATGCCTCACAGTTTGCTGTAGTTTCCTTTTGTTGCCTTTTTTCCCATTTTTCCCTCCATCATTCATTCAATTTCAAACGCACTGAGCATGCAAATTGAATGGTATACTTTGGCGCTAACTCATTCATCTCATCTATCCATTAGAATTGCCCTCCTTTGGCATTGAATGATCACTCACATGGTCCTATGGTTAGCACATATAACCTCACATAAGAGTTCATCCTAATCATTTGCTTTCTCCCCATCTTCATTTGCAGTCCCACCAGCTGCTTTCTCCTACTCCCACTGAGGTAATAGAATTCCCGAAGTCTCACTGTGCATGTCACTCATCACTTTAAGTCACTTTAAGTGTAGTATTATGTACATCTATAAGGGAAACTAAAACATTTTAAGCGGTTTGATATGTGTCAACAGTCCAAGCAGTTGATATGTTCTACTACTTAAAGGATTTTAGACCATATTCCTCTGTTATATGAACACTGTACTTCTGGTTTTGTAGATGAGGGTTAATGCCACTAGATGTCGCACTAGTCCACCAACATCTCAGACTGAAACAAATGCTTTGGCAGTCACACCACACGAGGATGGAGATTGTGTTCATCTGAACACTGCATTTTGTCAGCTTGCCTGTGAACTGTGTCTGTGTATTTAAATATGGGGAAGTCCTCTGCCTTAGGGACCCAAACTCAAAAACATTGCACTTTCCCAGGCTGGTCAACGAAACAGAGAACAGAAATTATAAGACAGCAACATGCACAGGAGAGGTGTGACTTCCTTTTATGGTCACTTACAAATTATCCTTTCATTGAAAATAGTCGATGTGTTATTTTATATTTTAAACAGAGCCTTATAAAACATTACAAAAATGCAGGATAGCAACACTGTTAAATGAATGCACACTGATTTGGAAACATGAGCACACATACATGCTGTAACAAGCTAACACGTTTGTCAATATCTAAAGTGACTGATTTGAAGGTGACACCTTGCTCTCTATGTGTTTTAAATGATGTAACCATGCAGCCAGCTTGGTTGAGGGGTTCTTCATACAACATATAAGTAATGAATGGAACAAATCTGCTGCTGTTATTATCAATAGCTACTTCTGTGAGTTAATACATCTGCAGGGACACTAGGAATAGGAATCAAGGCATAAACGTATCCATACATCAATGAAAAATGGCCCCAAAAGAATTTTGTATGTAATTTTTGCGGCTCTTCAGTTTGAAGAAAATATGACACTGTGGTTTCATTCATGCTTTGTGCCATACAATGAATCAATTTTAGTAAGAATGAAAAAGAGACACATTCCTCTCTGAAACTGTAATAGGAGTGAGTCAGTATGTGTTTTTATAGAATGCACTGATTTATTCTACTATGATTTGCAGGGCAACGGTGAGAAGTCGCCTCATCAGAGAAGGCCCTCCAGCCCCAGCTCTAACAGTTCCCTGGGGGGGCATGGACGCTATACCCCATCCCGATCCCCACAGAATTACAGTCAAGCAGGTATCACCCTCATATAAACAAGTGATATGCATGCCACAAGGTACACAATGCTGTTGTCATGATTAAATGTGTACTATTCTAAAACACTGAAGGATTATATAAACCTTCATTGCACTGTCAAAACCCATTAGATGATCTCAAAGTAACTAAGCTTGGCTTTGTATTTGCTGGTAAAATTGTCATCTGCAAAAGCTGTTATCCCCCAAATCATCTGTTCTGTTTATCATAAATCTTACCTATTATTAGAACAATATGAAACACTTACAAGTGATTTTTTTCTCTAAAGATTATTTGAGATCAATAATTGTGTACTTTTGAAATATGCTGTTTCAAGCCCCTCAAAATGATTCTTCCTCCAATCCTCTAATCCACAGCCCTTATTTGTGGTGTTATTGACAAGTTTACCTATTTGTTGTTTCGTGTTAATTTATTTTCCAATGGTTATGATCTAAATGCTGTTTAAAAGCCACTGTGGCAGAAATAAAAACCAATATCAAATACTCTGCAATACATTAATACTAGCATTTATTAATAAATTGTATATATATGTCCACTAATTATTTATTAGTGGCATTAAAACTGTAAATATCTTTTTATATATTTTACAGGTGATGTGATTCTTACTAAAAGGTCAGTAAGGTCAGTCAAGTATTGAATAGGCACAGATATAAATTTGTAGCCTAAGTTTTAAAGTGAGGTATTGTGTTGAACCAAAAGCAGTCAAATTTAAATTTAAGAAGATTATAATTAACCTGTAGAATTGTAGAGTTTAGAATCCATGTTAAAATTTCCAAAACAGGTTACGTATAAGTGTCTTTCCTTTTTCCCTGAAAAGCCCTGACTATGTATACACTGTATTCACTGTTTCTTTCAAATTTTGTTTCTGTGATCTGATTGGACATCCAGGGCCAGAGTTAAACCGTGGTGATAAATTTGGCAGCCTGAACCGTGACTCCAGTTCTCTTCCTTTGCCCCCAGCCCTCACGGGTGGCATTAAGTACCCTATGACCACTGCCAGGGACTCATCCTCCTTCCCTGTTTACTTGTCTGGTGGGAGTGAAGGGAGTGGAGGTGGTGATGGCAAGCACTCCCCCACACCAGGTGGTAGTACTGGCTTGACTTTACACCTAAATCCCACCACCTTGGCTATGTTGAAGCAGTACAACTACATCCCATACTTCAGAGGTATTAAAGCATGACCAAGACCAAGACCTGGTTCAAAGGGCCTGTTGCTGGGATCATTGTTGCTGTATGTAAATTGAGGCACATAAAACTTCCAAACCTTTGAAAAACTACCAAAAGGCTAATAATTGGGTTATTTAATTTTTAAATCGGCCTCTTTAACATGCTCCCCATCCACAATGGATTTAGGAACAGCAACAAGATTCTGGTCTTTTCTGTATTTGACTGAGATGTCTCAGTTCGCAAGAATGGACTGCTGTGATACAACCAATGATTTCAATTGAATTGGCATGAGTTGTGGTTAAGCACCAAATTAACCGTGTGCTGTAAACTCTGGGTCTCTAGCTTCACCACAGACCCATTTATTATAATGGAAACCAGAACAGCTGACCTGACGTGCCCTGAATTTGGGTTTGTAACCACTGTTTGATCATTCATGAGGGTTTGTTTTCTGTAATCTTTGAACTAAAGCCAGGAAAATGCTAACTTTATGCATGAAAGTGAACATCCCTGAAATCAGCATGGCAGACCAGTGTTGTGCAAATCTCCCGTTAGCAGTAGAAAGCTTATCCAACTACTTCCCTTTGCTTCATCTTCTCCCCATCCCCCAATCTCCCTCATGCCCAGGGTTCAAACAGGACCCCCTCCACGACCCTAAACCTAGGACATCCCTGAATCTCAGTTTACCTCCTCCTAACGGTAAAAATATCAGTAGTCTTCATCTTCTCTGTGTCTCCCCCTTCCTTAGTGGAATGGTTAGAAGGCCTTGTCATGGCGTTGTCCAATATCATGTTGTCCGGGTTCATGGGAAGCGTCGTGGGATACATTCATAGGACCGCTTAGTTTTCTCACTCTGCTTGCCATGTTTACTTGTGTGTGTGGACGTGGTTGTCGTCATGCGTGGTCAACTTGATGTCGACCTGAGTATGAAATTGATTGGTTCGGCAGTATCTTTTGGATGAAGGCCAAGAGTGATTCCATTTGTGCTTGTGTGTTGAGATTGTTGACCTGATTGTTTGCCTGCATTTAACCACTGCTCTACCTTTTAATTTCTCCTTGTTCACCACCATGTGATTTTACCCCCTTAATGTTACTTGTTTTTGTTGTTGTCAGTAATAAATAGACTACGAGTTATGGGTTTGATGATAAGATTGATATTTTTCAAAACACAGATTTCAGAAAACACAGTGCCAGCTTAGCTTACAGAGAGAACACCAAGTCAGAGAGTTAAGGTAGGTCGGTAACAACCTTTCCTCTAGTTCTTCAAGGAGGACGTTGCTGACACTTTGACACAATTGCAATAATAGCAGGATTTATATTGTCCAATGTGTTGATCAACGGTGACAGGCTCTTGATGTAGAAAGACGATGCTGTTGAACAACATTGGCAACAGACATTTTTTGTGAATGGGTGAACAGATGTTCAGAATTTGGTAATATCAATATATTACAATTACAATTTCCAGAAAATGGGTTGCAGTACACAGTGGAACGCAACAGTGTTACAAGGTGGTTGTTCCTGATCTGAGACTGTTCAGATGTGGTGTCTATTGATGGAGATTTAATGAAAGTTGTTTAGTCAGTTAGTTTTATCTGATTTTGTGTGAATGATCCTAAACCCATCATTTATATCTTATATTTATACTCTGACTAATGAATAACCTCCAATTCTTGTCTTCTCAATTTAATACGTCCTCAGTCTCTTCCCATAGGCCCAGATCTTTGTGTGGAGGATTTGCACAACAAAATACAATGAGCTTTTAGAAAACATAATGACATCCATAGCCTGGAAAGGCTAGGACATTGTGTGTCATTGTGTATGTAAAAGACATCACTAAATCATCAACATCCCTTACATCCAAATTGCTGCCTGTAGTTCCTCTTTGTGAGGCTAAATGTGTGTGTTTAAGCAGCTAACACTCTCACTCCCTGTCTCTCTCTCTCTCTCTCCCACACACACACACACAGACACACACACACACACACACACACACACACACACACACGCACACACTCTTACTTGCGTTTCTTTGTCAAAGCTCTGGGTGTACAGTGTTAATTAGTGTTGGCTTAAAGAGTGTCAGTGACTCCATAACGTAGACTGACTTAACACAATGTGGTTGTGATTAATAATACACAACACACATGATTGAAGTTGAATGGAAAAATTGTCTCATACTTCTTGATCCCGTTGTATATAGAAAATCTTTGAAGAAAAAAAAAAGAAAAATTCAGCTCAGATATTTTCTACATTTTCTATAATCACTAGTAAAAAGTCACTCAGTCACACCAAGAGGTTTTGTGCTGCAAAGCAAAAACCACTGTACTGTTTGCATCCAGCTTATGGTGCTATGAGCTGTTATATAATTAAACCAAAGAGCTGTAGACAGCAATGGGAGTTACTCTCTGACATGTTTGTGTAGTCTAAATCCACACCGACTGTAGTAACTGACTAGATGCACAAAGAGCTCTGCCTTTTCCAACTGAATCGCTTCAGCAGTTTTTATTTAATACCCGAATGGCTTCAACTAAACATAAAGCCAGGCAAAATACTGGAAATACTAAAAGAAACTCATACCAGGAAACCTTTTGCAGAGAGATGGTCTCACACACAAATCTTTAACTTGGTGCTTTTGTTGACGGATCCGTTTCTCATTTACTGCTATAGTAGTGTGGATTATGTTGCCCTCATCAGATCATAAGGTCTGGATCTGGCTGGTTGACTGGGGAGGTACACCTGCAACATGGGTGACCTAAGAAAAAAAGAGAAACTGCTGATTTTGTCTTTCATTTGTTATTGAAAATTTCATAGTAACATTGCATTTAGATTTTTCGCCAGTATTTTAGACAATTCACAGGCCGATATTTATTTTTCATTCCAACCTTGGAATTGGAGACTCAAACGGCTCTGTTAAGGATGGGTGCTATCAGTCCTTGTAACTGTCATAGCTTTTAAGGTGCCGCTGCTTCACAATGAGAGAGACCGCAGGAGGTCATTTAAGGATGGTCACCTAAGATGCCCTCCAGTGGATATTTTTCATGATGTTCCAGACCTTAAATTTCCAGACAATGGCTTTGACATTCAGTTAATTTGGAATAAACTGTGTAGGTAACTGGGTCATTGCATCACCTTACTAATTGTATTAATCAAAGCTACATATTTGAGCTTTATCAAGATGCTCACCATAATGCTGCCTTTTTTGCCTCCTCCCTTTTGCCCTTTGTTTTCTCCAAATCCTTTCCCTTTTGCTTCTCATATGCAATACGTAACTACCTCCATCCACAACTGGAGGTAGTGAAAGTGGTCGAAGTACCCCCAGCTTATCCACCTACTCTGATGGCAAATCCCCTTCATCTACCTCTACATACGTGGCCGCTCCCCGACATTTCCACATACCAGGTAAGCCATAACCCCAGCGCTTAGCTTGCAACCCCACTATGAACTTGTCCTGCACCTTCACACATTCTATAGAGCAGAATGCCAATGGTGATACAAAGGGAATACAAGGTAAGGCACGAGCTCATTACAGTTTACCAAAACTGAATATCATTCCCTCACTGACCTCCTGTACTTGAAAGATTTAAGTCTGTTGCACACTACATGCCATGGCACTGCATCAACATTAACTAACATTAAACTGAGAAAAATATAGTTATACTATCGGCTTACAGGCAGGGTACAGGTAACGTTAATGTTACAGGTTTATCAGGTTACTATTACACTGGATGATAGATGATACAATGCTCATTAACACCAGAAGAGTCTTGAGACTTTTATTTTTTAGAGACTCGTGGCTTGACCAAGTCTTTTACTTTTCAGCGAATTGGAACTCTGCCCCAACGGGTACATGCAGATGAGTCTTATTAAACTATAAATCTACTAATAAGTCTACTCCATGTGATGGCCGAGCCATAAAAGCAAAAGGTTTCATCTGATGACATTATTACTGTGAAGTGCCTGTAATAGTTTACTTCTCTCTCAGTTTGCATAGGGAATAATTTGTAAGTAAATATTATTTAGCATCATTTTGTCATATTAATTTTATAGTTAAGTTTAATAAAGCAGCAGGAAACTGACTTAATTCCAGAACCAAAGGTTTTTTTATTATTATTTAATTTTACTTTACTTTAAGAACAATAAACAAATGAAACCTGCTGGGAAAGTCAAAACATTTCAATCATAGGTAAGCTTTACCTGTTGGACGTTTTAGGTTAACAGTGATTCCTGGTGGCTCTAGCATTAAAATTAGATATTGATCCTTGATCCTATAATTCTAAGTCTAACTGGTATGTATGACATTTGGGAGAAAAGCAGTTCCATCACATCTAAGATTTGACCAGTTAGCTTCTTGCATGAGGTCCAGCATCTTTACTTCACAGTGTAACAGCTGACTTACCGCTTTTAGCTTTTGAATTGCACCATTGGACTCTTTCATTCCCTCTGTCTTTACTGTCTGTTTGTATTGGAACAATTGCCTTTTTGATGCAACAAACATTTGGCATGATATGCATTGTGCATCAGTTAAATTAAATTAATTTCAGTTCAATTTTTCAACACAGTAAGACAGGATTTTATATTAACCTGTGGAGCCGCTTAAAGTCATTTGATTCACCATATTGTTCCCATTGACAACTACACTGTCAGTCACACAGAGGGTTAAGTGACCATAAGTTAAGTGGAAACAGCCAAAGATTATCTGCTTATTGTTTCAGACGCTGGCAGGCACTGAAACAACAAGAGAAAGTACTCACATGTGTTGTTTTTTGTGAGTCATGTTTCTGCTGTGGATTAATATATGACAGTTGTTACTAAGCGTCTAGGAGACCTGTCTGGATCCACTGACATAGAAATGGACTCGTTCAACCTCAGGGGAAAAAAAGCATACGGTCTGCATTATCCTTAGGCGCACTTCATCTAACAGAGCAGTTAATGCAGGCTTCAATTGGTTTTCCCTATTGTCTTTATAATATTAATTATTTGGATCAATTTTTATTTAAGGGTAAAGTTTTTTTAACCACTAATACCTATAGGCTGTTTGATGCCTGGGGCTGGTGGGTGGTTTCTGATATTTTTCTTTGAATGTCATTGACTTGCATCAAATAACATCCTCCAGTAATTAATTTGTATATTTCGACCTTGAAGCATTAATAATATTGGAAGTGGTGGTGTTTCTGATGTTAATAAAAGTGACAAATGTGTTGAATCAAGCTCTACTCCGCCTCCTCCCTCTCCCTAATGCTTCTTCAAAAAACTCATCCCTCAATAACTGCTAACTCATACTTCTTTTTCTCCATTTTCTCTTTCTTTCTCTCCTTCCCTCTCATGTTGGCTTCTTCTGCATCTATTCCCATTTTACAGAGACTATGGTCAAAGATAATATCTATAGAAAACCCCCCATCTACAAGCAGCATGGTACAGTCCACTTACTCTTTAACACTTCCTTCTCTGGTCTGGTCTCTGCACGATGTGTTGCATGTCACCTGTCATTTCTTATTCAACCTATTCTGTATTAATAAACAAACTAAATAGACGAATCCAAAGTTGGCCCTACAGTTGGACGGCGATGTTATGACCAAATGACCCAAATAACCATTCAAATTTGCAACCCAGAGGTTCTGAAGCAAAACATATTTAGATTTGCTTCCTGGTTTTTGCCAGCCAACTGTGTAGGTTTCCTTTTTAACTTTGGTCAGGACACATGGACAAAATAATATGGTCATATATTCTCAATCGCTCTTTTATCATTCACATGAGTCGTAACTGTCATTTTATTGATTTGAGCAACACAACACATCATTCTGGAGCCACATGATCATTACATTAAATCAACCCCACCCCCCAACCCCACATACACCACCACCACCTTTCCTATGCTTCTCTCACTGTGGCTATCAAAATAAAATCACTTAATCACTTTCTATAATCACTTACAAAAAAAATTTAATGAAGAAAATCCAGGATTTTGATGAATGGGCAACCTGATGTGTGGTCCACTGACAGGAAGTAGTCTGCCATCCTCTTGCCAGATTGTCTCAGATGAAAGCCTCCAATTTGATTTGCTTTCAATGATCATTAATTTTTTGTGCCATCTAAAGTCACCATCCTGCACAGAGCCTTACTGTAGCTTTAAAAATGAAAATAACAATCTGTGCACACACATGCAAACGGAGTGCGACATTTAATATAGCAGGAACTTAAAGATACCCAGTGACAATAGAAAACTTGTTGATCTGGGTACAGAAGTTACGTCTGTTAGAAACAAACTGTCCATAATAATACTAACAATGCAACTTCATTGGTGTTGATAATCCAGCTCATTTGGGACTCATGATAATTGGGAGCAGGGACCTTCGGGTGTTAATTTGCTTACCCTGTTCATGCATGTCTGCACTCATCCCACCAACTCATCCATTGGTTTTACTGGTGATACTGTGAATGTGTGTGCCCTTTGACTGGTCATGCTCATGAATCACTTTGTGTGGTAGCATTGCTGTTTTTACCAATCATTGATTCACTGTCAGTGTCCCTCCCCTAACCATTGTTTGTGTTTTTATGATGGTGAAGGGTTTTCAATACACATGTAGAGTGGGTCACTTAAAACACACTGACACAGGAGTCCAATGAGCTGTTTTCCCCAGTTTTATATGAGAAAATATGAATAATTGTTTAATATAGCCAATAAATGAACCTTGGAGTTGTGTAATATGCTTTTCATAATTTATGGGAATTTGACCAATGGCTTGTTATATCTAATACAATGTGATAGAAGTGGCCAAATTTCTTTGGATACCTTTGTCTAGTGTCCATGCTAAGGTTTTTAGCATGCAAGATGTTAAGTGATCATATGTGTTTAACATTGTTACACACTCAGTACATTGTGGATACAAATGACTAATTCATGCTGTGCAGACATATTTGTCCTCTATAATTATTACTGATAGGACTGATGTTGTTTTAACCTTGTGAGTCTTTGTGTCTTTGTCTGTGTGAGGGTGTATGTTGTCATCGCAGAATGTGGTCCTGGAGACACCTACTTTGGTGTGACCACAGACCCAATTTTAAGTACTTGTATTCAAGTACAAGGGAAGTATTTTTTTTTTTTTCGATTAAAGTAAATTACTTCAGTTGTTTTCAGAAATTAAAAAAGCAGTTTCTGTTAGTTTTCTCTAAGAGGTTGGAAAAAGAAAATTCTAAAAATTAATAATGGCCCTGGCTTAAAAAGACAAAAATGGCTATGAGATGGTTGAAAAGATGCATTTTGCAGAACAAACATCATGTGCCACAGCACCACTGTCTTAAAAGGTTAGAGTGGTGGTGGAGCTAAAAGAGAGAGAGAAATTTACCCTGACAGTTGCTGAAGGAACACACCAAAATAATAGTCAGAGCCATGGTCATTCAGTTTTATGTTGTTGTTGTTGTTTTTTTTTTCAATCTTCTTTTGGCTTTTTCCCTATTCGCGGTTTCCTGCGACTTGCATGATTGGTTTGGCTAGAGTTTTACGCTGGATGCCCTTGCAGATGCAACCCTCCCATTTATCCAGGCTTGGCACTGGCACAAGACTACCACTAGTGGGCGCCCTGTGGCTCCTCGTCCGTGAATTAAATCCCGTTCTCCTGCATACCAAGCGGGTATACTCACCACTATACTAACAAGGAATTCAGTTAATTTTTATGTATGTTTTTGGAAATTTTGGTTTCTTGTAGCAAAACAGTAAAAAAATCAGAGGACACAAAAACATATGGATTCACCCTCTAGGGGCAAATTATATTCACAGAAAATATAATGGGCATCTATTGTTCACTGAAGAGCCAGGGATAAAGTGATTCTTGCGGTCATCATCATGGGACCTTAAGTTCATACATCATAACTGTTGAAATGTTTTGCTCTGATGACTATTATGTAACCGTGTAGCGTAACCAGCATTGACACAACTGTTAGTGGCTGGTTTCATGTCCTACTGCACACTCACAGTGTATGAAGAGCGCCCTGTATTTAGAGAAAACACAAGAAACTTGTGTAAACTGTAGATAATGTCTGCTGCTGATGATGTCACAGCCCAGTAGCGATTGACACTAGTGTAAATATGATGTGGAGCTGAGAGCCAGGTGATCCAGCTCATGAACTGTGACATCCTGTAACATGTAACTGTTTTACAGCTTCTAGAACATCCTGGCAGGATGGGGAGGATAGCAAGGTGGGTGTGTGTGTCTGTGCATGTCTTTATTTGTATCACCATATCTGTCTCTTTTCAAGTCATTTACTTAAACCTAACAAGAACTGTACATCCATTTACTAATCCAATAACTCCTACTTTACCGCCATCCTTCACTTCTTTCCATCTTTCTGTCGGTCTCGCTCTCTCCTTCTCTCTTTGTCTCTGTCTTTTTTTTATGTAGAGGACCAGTTGGATGATCCTGAAGAGTGAGATTGAAGGACACATGGGCGGAGAAGACCTGGATCCCCGCAAATCCACTTGCAGTCTGCCCACCGACACGTCCCAGCCAAGTAAGTAGCAAACTGCAACACATGGTCGACGGGTGCAAGAAGAATCAACTCAAATTAATCCTGATCAGTGCATCAGGTATGAAAAGAGATCCTACTTTCCTCTTCAGATTTCCCCTACAATAAATCTGCATCATTGCCCGGCTATGGAAGGAACGGCATATACAAGGTGAGCTACCATATTTATGTGGTAACATATTATATAGTATGTCATAAAGAGAGAAAATAACCAGTTATTTAGTTTGTTCACACATTTATATTGTTTAAAAAAGTGGACATAAACTCTGGCTGTAAAGCAGAGCTGACACTGGAGAACTGCTTGTGAATAGAAGCTAGATTGCATTGTAGTCTATGTGAAAATGGTCCTCTCACCTGATTTATTAGCTCAGTGAACATTTCCCGGATGAGATTATGGTCTCAGTCTCTAGTTTCAAGCACTCTTGGCCAGAGTGTGCTTGATTTGTACTGGCTGCTATTGAGAAAATTTTGCATCTGACACCTTGACAGTAACTCTTATGAAATGGGGTGTGCATGAATCATACCATGCACACCAACTGATCAGCAGCTACCTACATATACACAGAACTATGAGGTGTGTTGGAAGGAGCGAATAGCTGCTACCTTTGAAGCTAAAGGGGAGTCCTGTTTCTTAGCTGAGCTTTCTGCTCACAAAGTTTTGTCAAAAGAACACACAAATCACACACCAACCTCCTATCTCTGACACTCAACACCAGAAACCTCAGAATAGTATTAAAATGAACTTCCTGGAGCTTTTGTAGAGATTTGGTATTATTGCAGAGTTTAGTCAGTGCCAATGTGGAATGTTTGAAAGGCAATCAATACCTCAAATGGCAATATGCCAACCTTGACCATGTAATTTCTCCTCATTGTCTCATTTGCATGATTATTACATTTTAGATAAATGGTAAATGAGCTGGAGTTACACAGAACTTCTACAGCTTTACAGACCACTCAAAGTGCCTCACATAGAAGCCACATTCACCCATTTACACACACATTCATACAGTACTTGCTCCTGCTACTATTATAGTACTTCTACCAAATATACATGGCAACACATACACTGATTAAGAAACAATTTCGGTAATTTTGGCAATTTAGGTTATCTTGCTCAAGAACACTTCAGCATGCAGATTGGGGGATCGACCCATCCTCCTCTTGCTGTAACTGATGGGAGAAGCTTCTTATCGGAAGCAGTTGGTTTGGTTTTAACATACTTGGTATTAAACTAAATGAATGTCAGCCTTATCAGTATCAGAACAATTCCTCAAGCTGACTTCCTTTTGGTTACCAGTGTCTGTGTATGTTTGTGTTTCTGTAGGCTGCTGAGATGGTGGAGGATGAACCGGACCCAGACTCCCAGAGCTGGGGAGGAATGAGGGGTGAGGCTGAACTTAGAGTTACTCTGTTGCTCTACTGATGTGAAAGCTTTCCAACTGTTGATAAGTCAGTCAGCTCAATTCCTAAAATGAATCCATTCATAGCATTATTATTTTGCATCTATTCAACCATTTTGGATTTGAGAAGATTAAGTGACAGTTTGGTTTTTAAGCTTTGTGTTTTTCATTTTGCGCACTGGCTTGGATTAACTTGGCGTAACTTTCCAAAAATAATGCAGTGATCTTCAGTGACTCTAAGAGGTCCTGTGTTCAAACAATTGAGCCTTGGCCCCTAAACCGCTGGTTATCAGATTGAATATTTTCATAGTTTTAGATTTATAGAGGAAGCACATAACGAAACTTTAAAGTTATATTTGTGGTTATTTGTTATGGGCTTGTGGGCTTGTGTGCGTGATTTAACTGTAGTTCTGTGATTTGACTTACTGAAACTATGTCTATAGTAACACTATACTAAATACTATGCAGCCATGTTCCCATTTATCAGTTTTGGGTTTTTGTTGGGTTTTTTGTTTGTTTGTTTGTTTTTTGCCTTTTAAATCAAATGACTGTATACACTATTTTTTATCCCAGTTGCTTATTGTCCTGGTTCTGTGGCCAACAATTTCGGACTGACAATTTATCCAAAATGTGCTTTTGTACAACCAAGCTCAAGGACATCTTCCTCTAGACATTAACAGCAACTTAGCGCTTAATGTGAAAAGACCCAAATCATATTTCCTCCAGATAATGGACGATTTATAATCCATGGCCAAACATACAGCCCTAGCTCTCTCACAGTGGCTGGAGGTAGCAGTGTGGATAGGTGATGCCATTTTTCCAGCTGCAGTGTTATTTCTGTGTTTACAAATGTGCGTTTGTGCAGTTCTGGCTGAATCTTAAGCAAAGAATGGGTTGGAAAGATACCAGCCTCGTTAGATCTTTGTGTGTGTGTGTGTGTCTTTGTTTAGAGCAGCCACTTATAATGTTTTAATGCCTTTGGAACCTAATCTTGTTTAGACGATTTGGTTCCAGGATTAGGCTCTAATATTGTAGTTTACTCATTGTTCTACTCAATTAATTCCCTATTTCTCTCTCTCTTTTTTTCCACTCTCAGAGTATAAGGTAAGAGTGTTTTAATAATTCACAAAGATACTTTAATGGTCTTGGCAGCTTAGCTTGAACATTTGGATTATAGATATATTCCCCAATAAATCTCTCTCATTGCTTACTTTGTATGTGCCAGGTCTACCCTTATGAAATGCTGGCAGTGACGCATAGAGTGAAAGTGAAGCTACCCAGAGACGTAGATCGTACGAGACTGGAGGTGAGCTGTAATCTTCTTCTCCCAACTGTGTCATTTCCTCTTTTCTGTCCACAGGTCATTAAAAACCCTGAGAGAAATGTCAGCTCAGGGCCTACAAGGTCTCGACTAATTCAATAAGCCATGTAGGATAGAACTGTTACACAATACTTAAAGAAGTGCCATTTCCAATTTTTGGAAAGATGGATAAATTTTTGCTTCTGCATTTTGAGTGTATACACTGTGTGGCCAAATAATTTGGAAAGGGGGGTGTTTTATGGTCTCTTGTGTGGATAATTGCATTAGAACAGAAACAAATAAATGTAAGAAGGACGACCCGTTAGACTGTATTTAAAAGCAGGCATGGCCTCCAGAAATCAGACTGGGCTTGAAGTCTATGTAAAAATGGCTATACGTCCCACTTGATTTATCACCTCAGTAGACTTTTTCCTGGTGAGTTTACAATATTAGTCTCTAGTTTCAAGTAATTTTTTAAAGTATGGTTTTAAATGTTTTAAGGAAAATACACCAGCTACCTCTCCCGAATATGGTGTCTTCTGACGGTTGAATTACTAAAGGCTTCAAAGTTCACAAAACAATGACCTTAAAGGGACTGCTATCTGCCCCATCCCCAGTGCGACTGATCATTAGACTTCAAATGTTTGAAGATTTTAATTCCACTGAAGGCAGATACAGTACTAAATTGTACCTATTTTTTTTTCCTGTGTAACAGATCCCCAATCCAGCATACTATGTAAAAAACTATGTAAAAAGAAAAGCTTTTCTCTATTGCCGTAGAATGATATGACTGACTTCCACCCGATCTATGAGCTGGAACACGGGGACAGCTAAAAACCCTAAAGAGTTGTAATATTAGGAGATTAATGCACCTGGTTTTGGAATGAGGTAACCTACCCTAACCCTAACCCTAACCATCAGCCACATGCGGATCTAATGTTCAGGGTCTACACACCTTTAACCACATGGTTTATTTTCAGAGTCTTGAGGGAAAAACATTGAGATGCTATATAAATTTAGTTTATTAAGAAATGTGAGGATAATTGGCTATTGTGTTGCTTGCTTTTGCATTGGTTCACAGCAAGCTTAACCCACAAGCATGTCCTGAAATAAAAAAATTAAGTATAATTGGACTTAATTTCCCGTAATTACTGATTTCCTACAGCTGTTTCTCTTATACTAGTCTTCACACACTCACACTCACAGATTCTGAACTCTCATTAACTTTGTGTAGTTAAAAACAGCAAATGTTGTAGTCACAAGAGTTAAACTTCAGTTGCAATATATCTTTCGACAGAAGAGGTCTAATGAGCCTTTTTTCCCAAAAAGACCGCCTTAAAAATATTTAAAACCTCAGTAACCTGAATATAACAATGCCCTGTGAGCCTCTGGGTTATGGGAATTTGTACACAACAGGAATCAGATTGCCAGTGCATATGTCATATGTTACTCAGTCAACATGCCCCTTTGTGGTTAGAAACACTAGAATGGAGACAGTCATTAGTGTGAATGTGTGCGTGTGTGTGTCAGAGAAAAGTATTCCATCCTCTCCATTACTCAGCACTACTCCTGATCCTTGACCCCAAAGTGCTGCTGGTTTACCAAATCTAATCAGCAGCAAAAACCAAATTAAGACCCGACCTCAGACAGGTACATCCCCTTCCCTGTGAGCTGCCATAATCATATTTGATATTTTTGACCTAGGGCTGGTAGTGTGTATGTGAGGAGCTGCACAAAAGTTAGTGGCCCAGTTATGAACAAAACAATTATTTTTGGAGACATTTTGTGTATTGTGTATTTTATGCATTTTGCGAGTTCGCATGCTGTTGTTAGTGATGTGGTGTTATTATTTTGGGTATCATTTTTGAGCTTTAGAATATTGACAAAACATTATGGGTACTTAAAAATGTTATTGTTGTTATTAAAAAACTTATATTCCTCATCCTAATTTGTTTATGTTTATTGTCTTCCTGCAGTTTATATAGTGGAACGTGGCCACTTCATGCAGCATTGGCAGATTCAGTTGTCCTGCATTACAATAGAAACCAGAGTATGTGACAGAGTATTTTCACTTACTTACTACCATACTTCAGATGGACACCAATGAATAAATAATTGATGGCACTGAAGTGTTACGGTTTAAGTCCAGGCTTTGGATTAAGTGGCATCCCATTAGTTTTTGATCTCTGTGCTCTGAAAGCTCAAATTTGTAAATCAGCAGTCACCCAAAAAACTCTTGATTTTTGAAACCAGAAAAAAACTATATTAGAAGAACTGTCCAAAGCTGTTGGACAGAGTTGAGGTCAGGACTCTGTGTAGCCCAGTCAAGTTCTTCCACACAGAGAAAACATTTTTCTTTTTGGACATGCATTTGGGCTGGACTTGGGGAACTGTCAAACATGAAAGGGCAAAACAAACCTTAATATATACCTGCTCTTTTTCTGTTTTCCTCTAAATGCATTTATTCAGTCATTATCAACCACTTTCCATTTCTGGGTCACAGGAGGTTGCTGGAGCCAATCCCACCCCACACTGGGCAAGGGCGGGGTACACCCTGGACAGCGAGCCAGTCTATCAAAGGGCCAACACACAGAGACAGACAAAGACCAACAACCACTCACACATAGCTAGGGGCAATGTAGAGTCAGCAATTAACCTAGACATGCATGTCTTTGGACGGTGGAAGGAAACAGGAGTACCCGGAGGAAACCCACGCAAGCACGGGGAGAACATACAAAGTCCACACAGAAAGGCCCCAGGCCCAGGAACCAAACCTGCTGTCAGGCAACAGCGCTAACCACTATGCCACCGGGCTGTCCTCCTCTAGATACGACCATCATTTAAGAAAATGTTAAATCAGGTTGGCTTGAACACTTGAAACTAGAGACCGGTGTTTACTGAGCTAATAAATCAAATGAGAAGTAGAACCATTTTCACGTAGACTTCAGTACAATCTGACATCAACTCTGGTTTCATTTTACAGCCCTTAATGTCGATGTCCCAATTTAGATATAGTCTTAGCCATTCTCCAATCAGTGATGTCACAGCAGGTATTTGTGACCCTTTGTGACATTTGTGTGTTATGATACAGCCTCACATGGGGTACCATTTATTCTGTGACTGTCGAATGAGACTGAGACCCCAGGACTTTGCTCCACAAAGAGACTACAAACTTTATAACCAAAAGTAATCAGGATACTATAAATGGGTGCAGGTTTGATTTTGTGGTGATTTTGCATATGCAGCAATGTGTGACATTAATAATAATGATGTAGAATGATTTGCTGTGTGAATTGAAATTAACTGATAATCATAAAAATGTTGTTTGATTCACATATAAGTCTGTTCATGAAACAGTTTAGATCTTTTGTCCTCAGCTGAATGCTTATCAGGCTTTTGACATGGTTGTAGGCCTCCCTTTGTGATCAGCACATGGTTGCTGATTCGCTTGGGTCCACAAGGGTCACATCTCAGTGGCTTCGCTGAAATGTGATGAAACTAACACTAATCCTAATTATTTTATTTAGAAGGCCGTGTTATCTGTGCTTTGACCATCGTGTTGTTATTCCTTCAGCTCTGAGGGTGGGAAATGAAAGGGATCTGCCTCACAATCCCGCCTCTGTTAGCTGGTATGGAAACCAGGTGATTGGCTGTCAGTCAGCAACCACCTGCCTCTAATTTATCATCACTATCATCACAAAGATGCACAAAGGCTGAGTTCAGTGCAGCCAAAGTTTTACAATGAAACAGTGTCCTTTTGTTCTGGGTCTAAATCAATACCATACATGTTTTTGATCCATAGTGCATTTCTGACATTTACAGGGGAGTTAGTGAGCATTTGCAGTGACAGCCAAAGCTGGGTTTTGGATAGCACTTCAGTTTGGAGGAACTTCTGAGGTTTGTGTGTTGAACTTGACTATGGAAAGCAATGTAATGTCTGCTAATGTGGTGAACACTAACATGATTTTCGGATTGGGGCATTTGTAGATGTGTCTAGTCAAACAGTATAAAGATGCTACTGAGTTGTACAGCAGGGACTGAAATAATGTCATTGGTTCAGGTAACCAGTAGAACATGTGGGTCATTCAGTATGAACACTGGGACAACCAGGGGTCGTTGTAAACGACCATCGGGTAAGATGTGGCAAGGGGCTTTGTATAGGAACATTCTCAACAAGGTCACAAGGGGTAAGACATTACTTTTACTTGGTGCTGGGTATTACTACGATGATTTTTTTTTTTTTTTTTTTTTTTTTTCTCCCCCAATCTGGGTTTGTCTTGGCAATTGTTAACAACAGAGATTGTCAACAGAAATGTCTAGGCAAAAAGAACTAGGCTTGGTTCTTTTATCCCCTGGCTGTTCTAATGTTAGGCTCAGTGAAAATTCAATGTTGGGTCACTATGAACTGACAGGTATTTTTATGAGTTTTACTCTAGCTCTCCATCTAATCTCTCTAAATTATGTGCACTGTCAGTCTTTTATACAAGGTGAACCTATTTGTGTCTCCTGTGTTTTGTTTC
Organism: Echeneis naucrates; assembly: GCF_900963305.1. Lineage (NCBI taxonomy): Eukaryota > Metazoa > Chordata > Actinopteri > Carangiformes > Echeneidae > Echeneis > Echeneis naucrates. Next base: position 12,400,693 of record NC_042528.1, on the reverse strand, counting down.
TCCAGAGACACTTATCTCCTGAGGACTTCCAGATGGTTTTTGGCATGACCCTGGAGCAGTTTGACCGCTTGGCCCTTTGGAAGAGGAATGACCTAAAGAAGAGGGCACATCTTTTTTAGACAGACAAAAAAAGCAGCAAGCAACATCTCAACAACTAACCCGTCCTGTCTTGAATCAAGCAGAAAAAAACCCCAACCTGTTTGAAATGTCTATATATGCACCGCCATGATATCCCCCGTGACTTTCCACCTGTACAATGCCATGCCGTCTGCCTGTGTTGCCACAGAGAGGTACTCCATGTGGGAACGTCTGAAGTTGAGGCAGCATCTGTAGCTTTTTGTATGCAATGTGGTCCGAATGTTTGAATGGCAACCTTACATAAGAGGACGAGGAGCTGCGTTTGCATGGCCTGTGTTGATACTCCTCGTCTTCCGTGTGGTTTCCTCCACCCACCCCAACTCTTTCGTACTCAGACCCTGGCAAAAATAACTTTCACCTGCTGGATTTTTGTTTTCAGTTTGCAAGGCTTGAACATCCTCTCATATCTAGCTGGTTCTACATGCACTGACTGTTACATTATCAAGCTATTTCTTTCTTTTTTTTACAATTAGAGGAGGCTGCTGACTGTTCAAGCATTTCAAAGACAAAAAGCAGGAAGAAGAAACACCTTCAGCTTCTCTAAGCTTGTATTTAAAAAAAAAAAAAAAAAAAAAAAACCTGCCATAAAGCTCATTATCATCACCTTTGGTTTTCTTTCATATTTGCAGTTAGAGAAGTCATGAAAGACTGGCTGCTACTTTTGACATGTGCTATGTTTGAAAACAGTTGCATATCTTACACAACCCTCTTGTAAATCAGCACCGACAGGGAGAGCCAGAACAGGAAGGGGGTGGGGAATGGAAGAAAAAACACAATACCGTTTCAGGGTATGCAAAGATAACGGATACACAGGATTTCCACAGTGACATGCACTCAGATTAAAAAAGAAAACAAGGAATAATGAAGGAAATTATTTTTCTAAGCTATTTTTGACTTCTCGAAAAGTTCGTTCACCAGACATCAGACGCAGCTGAGCGAAATCATGATTTTGTTAGAAGAAAAAAAAGGCTGCACTGACTTTAAGCTTCACAGACCTGCAGCAGTACTTAAGCCTAACAAGTGAGGTCTTGCTTAATTTAAAACTCATTACTATGACTGTGTTATATCTTCTCAGATAGAGGTCTAACTCTTTATGTGTTTGGTGTTTGAAAGCATTGTGTTCAGTAAAAGCTACACATAAGCTGATCAGTTTTGCTTGGTTTTCTGGACCACACATCAATTGTTCAACTCACCAATTAGCATACTCTAAAATGTATATAAACATATACTGGACATATCCCAGATATATCAGTCTGTATACAGTCCATGGTGTATAACTCTTCAGGCATGCATGAAGATGGGAAAATGAGGATTCTCCCTTCACCACAGATTAGAAATGTATGAAAACACAATCATCACTGTGTTTGAGTAACATTTTACTTTTTGGTTCATGTATGTCAAATGAAATGCCTGGGTTAGCTGCTTCCATTTGCTTGCGTTAGGTATTTAATTAATTAATGGTGGGGTTTTATTTTGAAATCTTAAGGGTGTAGTGTCAGATGAATAGCATCAACAAGAAGAAACCTTTTGGAGAGAGACATTCAATTTTAAGTTTAATCTGAGTGTAAAATAACATTTTTGCTCCTGTACGTAACACACTAACTGTTGTCATAAAGCGCCATGTCATCTTTCCAATAATCATGTGCTATTAAAGTGCTTTATCCAAAACTCAGAGGCCATATGGATTTGAGTGTTTGAATCTGACAGATGAATGACAAGTGCAGTCAGCAATATATAGACAGATCAGCCATTACATTATGACTACTGACAAATCGCTGATGGGTTAAAACAGGAAAAATAGTCAGGTGTGAGGATGAGAGAGATTTTGAGGACCAAACTGTGATGTGACGACTGAGTCAGAGCATCGCCAACACTGCAGCTCTGTGGGATCTCCTGGTCTGCAGTGGACAGGAAGGAAAACCACTGAAACACAGACAAGTTCAGGGGTCAAGGTATCCTTGATGTTCTTAGGGCGTGATGGCCATGTGGTCTGATCCAACAAAAGGTCTGCTGTAGTAAGAACTGCTAACGAAGTTCATGCTGGTTCTGTTACAAAGCTGTCAGAACATACAGAGCATCACAGTTTGTTGTGTATAGCGCTGTATAACTGCACTGTCCATGCTGTCCCCTGTCCACCACCAAAAGACCCTACAGTGGACAAATGAATACCAGAACTGAACTATGGTGCAATGGACGTGGCATGGCATGACATCATGTAGCTTGTCGGGTGCATGTGGGTATCCTAGCTGGGGAGGAAATGGCAGGATGCCTTATGGGAAGCAGACCAGCTGGTGGAGACAGTGGGATGCTTTGGACATTTTTTCTGCTGGGAAACTGCTGGGACCACACATCAATTGTTCATCAATTGTTCATTCATCCTAAACCTGCTTTAGACCAAGTCCAGGTTGTCATCGAAACAGTGTTCTTTGATGGCAGTGGCCTCTTTCAGTATGATAATGCTCCCTGCCTCACCACAACAATGGTTCAGGAGGTTTGAGGAACAACAACATGCTGACTTGGATCCATGTTGGATTCATGTTTCCTGGATCTCATTCCAGTTCAGCATCTGTGGGGTAAGCTGGACAACAAGTCGGTTCCATGGAGGCTCCACCTCACAATTTACAGGGCTGAAAGGACTTGCTGTAGTCTTGTTACTGATAGCAGAGCTCACTGTCAGAAGTCCAGAGCCCAGACCTTTAGGGTCGAGGCTGTTTTATGGTTAAGAGGAACCTACACAACATAATACAAGTGACCATAATGTAATGGCTGATTTGTGTAAATACCTGGAGACTTTCTAGCTTAATTTTTCTCACATTTGTCCATTGTGGAAAGATGAGCGTCCTCCATTTCAAGCCACATCACACCAATTCCTATATGCTCCAAACATTTAGATGAACTATTAAGACTTTGGGATTAAAAGATCAAAGTTGCTGTGACCTCATAGTGGCCTCTTGCATGTGATAACACAGATCACCTTGAAGTAATCTCTTCTAGTTGAGTACCAACATTAGCTTTGGCTCAAGGATGAACTGATGAGAATTTTGTGTTCAAAGGTCAAAAGCCACCGTGACATCACCTTCATGTGTTTGGCCTCATGAAAGCACCATTTTAGGGATGCCTTGAGCAAAATTCAGTGAAAAACTTTTTTTACACAAAGTCTGAATGATGAAGTGTTGATTTTGGTTAACTTTATCACCATTACAGCAATTATTCAACTCCATAACTCAGGAACAGGATAGACTGTGAGCACTTGTTTCCACAACACTGTGAGTCTTGTTTAATTCAAAGTACTGAGGTAAAGTCAGGGAAAGACTTGTTTTGCTTAAATACTGATTAAATCAACAGAAGCACAGAACATCTTTGCTCTTTCCCTGACTTTAACTCTGAACTTCATACAGTCTCTATCAGCCCTCAACTGCATCATGAAAACATGATGATTTGACCCCCAAACAGTAAATGGAGGAGTGTGGATTCAGTGGGCTCCATTCTCAGACTCAAGGTCAGTGCTCTGATTTGTTCATGCATCTCTTCCATTTGGCTCATGAGATTTCAGGGACTGGGATTTCAGCCCATCAGGACAGATAACATCAGTAGGATCTTTCATCTGTTCAGGCAAACAGGCCTCTGACTAAGAGAAAACAACAATGAAATGAATGATGGAAAGGTTAGTCAAGTATAGTTTTTTTATTTTCCTTGCATGTACCTGTATCAGTATTTCCCTTACATTTCCTTAATTTTTTCATTCAGGCATTCAGGGTCAAAAAACCCAACCTCAGTGTGTCTAAAGAAACCAGGTGGTTATCTGATAGAGCTGGATTTGTTTCCTTGTTGGTTTTATTGGAAATCTGAAAAGAAATATTTGATATCCATCATGTAGCTAATAAATATTAAATTGACTCTTGTGTGTTATTTTATTACATGGCCTTGTTTGATAATTACTAAAATAGTTATTAAATGGATAAAAAAATGCATCTGCGTCTGACATTGTGTCTGTTGTGGTATTTCCATTTTGATCTCAGTGAGTCCCTGTTTGCTCATATCTGCCTCTATAATGCTTTAATTAGAAAAAGTAAACATTGATAATAAGCATGCTGTCTAATTAAATTCCACCTCAATGTGCTGTAGGGGAGGGTTCTGCCATCACCATGGAAAAATTATGAATGGTGACAATGTAAAAAGTTCATATTCATGTTCACAAAAACACTTTTGCCACAGTGTGCAGAGCAAGTGCGAGCAAAAAGATATTGAGGGGGACCCGGTGATGACATCATGCTGAGAGGATCGAGACCAGATAGCTACCGGCAAAAACACCCACAAACTTAAGTTTTCAGTTTTATAATTGTAGCCATAGATAACTTATTGCATCGTGAGTGGTTGGTGAACATCTTTAACCAAGAAATGTCGCCAACCAAGACTACAAAAACACTGCTCCAGATCATAGAGGGATAATATTAGAATATTTAGTGTCAAAGAGGGGATCAAAGGAAGTAATGTGCTGCTTTTTTTCGAAACCTGGCTGCCCAAACGTCTGAACATGTAATCCAAGAAAGGCAGGATCTGGCTGGACAGATGCACATAGTTGTTATGAAGCTTCACTACCCAGCTGACATAATAAAGATAGTAACACTTTGGTGCGAAGCAGAAGCTTGAATACGAAGGGGCAAGGATCACTATCTTACAAGACATTCCGAAAAATGTCCTGCAGCAGTGGAGCTTTGACGCGGTGTGCCAAAAACTGATTTCCAGGAACACAAGGTTCAGGATGCAATATCCAGCGACACGCCGCTTCACCTACAACAACAAGAATATCTCTTTCGACATGGCTGAGGAGGCAATGGATGTGATTCCATGAGTACTGCTAACGAGTTACAGTGCATGCTGATCAGGGTGGTTCAACTCACAAGTGAACTTGATGTTGCATGAACAAAGTGGTTAACTTAGATGTGCTCTGTTAAGTTGACTCTTTACACCACCCCGCACGTACTTTACAATTTGGGCTACATACAACAAGATTTTACGATGTACTGACTACACATACGGTGACTTTCTATTGTGGGAGTTTGAGTCAGGAGTAAATGAGTGGCATGACGGCTGCATTTCACGGAGAGCGACTATGGACTGTGTGCGCTCACAAGGCATTTTGTTTGCTATAGACCATTTTCATGTGACTTCAGACAACTTCTGTTTGGAAGCGAAGCAGGGTATCGCTACATCCAGTTTGAGACTATTAAACTGAAGATGCGGGGATGTAAGACAGCACTCAATGGAACTCAGCTTATTTCTGAAGGTAAGACCGAGACTATAGTATTTCTCTTGTAGTGTTTATCATCTTCATTTCCCTTGGTATCGTTAGTGATCATTGCCGTTAGGTAGGTGCCTTGATGTGGGAAAGTAACGTAAAGATATGCAGGCTAACAAGTGGCAACTTCAGCTATAGACTTGATAATGCACTGCAGCCAGGCAGTATTGTATGCATGTGTGTGGATTACACCACCCAATATTTTATCAATTTACTGTCCATCTGAAGTCTGATGTTGATGTAATTAATTAATGCTGTTGAGGGATGGACACAAGGAGAACAGGGAGAGAAAAAAAAATGAATTACCCAAGAATAGTAATATTCCAGTTTAGTAAGGGCAATACTTAAAGACAGAATATGTAAAGATCTGGGCCAGTTTCTACTGGGGCTGCCACCTTTACCTAGAGTCATGGATATGAAGAGATCAAAACTACTGAACAAACTTTTATTTCTGGCTAAAAAATGCATACTATTTAATTGGGTCAGTGAGAAACCTTCCACCATAACGCAGTGGTACAAAGAAATTTTTAGAATCCTGATACAGGCCAAGTAAAAAGGAAATAACAATTTTTGGACACATGGTGGCCCCGAATAGATTACCTGCCTAAGGAGCTAAGTGTAACTATCCAGAGGGGAAAGGGTACATTGGATTAGGTCCAGAAACCTCGGGCAGAACCATGCTCAGGGAGGGTAGCCATCGACCAGTTGAAAGCCAGCACAGATTCCTCCCCCTGGACTGATACTGGGAGTTGGTTCCATAGAAGAGGAGCCTGATAGCTTAACGATCTGGCTCTTGATTTACTCTTGAGACTGGAGTAACCACAATCATTAAGAGATTATTAAGAACTTTGTATGTTAGGAGAAGGATTTTAAATTCTATTTTGAATTTCTTTTACAATTCTCTTTCTCTAGTTCCTGTTAATATTAATTACTTTATGTAAGGCAACTATATCTACACAGTACCAGTGAAAGGTTTGGACACACTTTTAAACCATTCAAATGATTCATCACTGTCACAGTTGCTCACAAACACATCTAGTGTGAACTCAAAAAGAGAAAGAAGTAAATGATAAGTGGTGACTTTCCTACAGCTCTTTTTGTTTATTCATTTATTGTGAGCATCTTAGAAAAAATTGTCTGTGAAATAAATCTAATTGTAATAGCGAGGTTGATAAGTCTTGATTAGTCTCAAAGGTGTGAAGGTGTGCAGAGAATGCTCTTCCCATCACCCAGCCTAGGATTGGCCACAGACAATGTCAGTCAGTGCTGCGGGCGGGGCGTAAGGGGGTGGGGAGCTGGGGTGAAAGACGCCTCTGCCCTGCCTCTATTGTCACCAGGCTGATTGGAGTGTTTTTTCTGAGCATGGAGCAGGAGAAAAAGGACAAAGGTAAGAGCTGCCAGTTTTCTGCTGCTTCTCTCCCTGAGCTCAGGTAGGAGGGAGAGAAGCAGCTGTTGCTTCCTTCACTTTTAATCTGATTATTATTTCAGGGATTACAAATAGATTCATGTTGTAAATAGATTCATGTTGCTTTTCCTCACAGAACGACATTAAATCACAATGTCAACACAGGGAATAATAATTACAATGGTTTATATTTAACTTTGTGCACCTCTACTCTGGCTATTGTGTTACTTTCAACGGTCTCACAATAAGTATCTTTGTTCTTCTTGTTTTTTTGTTTTTTATAGTTAATATTCTAATAACAACTACCCAACTGCATAGTTTTTAATGTGATATTTTATTGTCTTTAGAGAATTATTTTGATCATGAATGATTGATCATTTACCCATTATTATATTATTCTGATGCACTGTCACATGAGGCCACAGGACTCTGCACAAATTATTGTAAAACACAGCCGCTCCAGTGTGGTGAATGGGACTGGAAGGGGTACAAAGGGCCATGTGGCAGTGAAGGAGAAGACATGAGGAAGAGGAGGGAGAGAGGGGGTGTGATTCATTGGCAGAATGACAGATTGCTCCCCGACAGCCTGGAGGCTGCAGCTTGCTCTGAGCATCAGCAACCCTCCTTGGGGAACAGGGGAGGGAGGACATGGGAGACCAGCTGGGAGCCTGAATTACTAGACAGCTCCAGGCAGTCCTCCAGACAAGAGATCCTGAGCTCTTTATTCAGACTGTAAGGACAAAGACTGGAGAAATCATACATCACATATCTAAATGTGTTTATCAGTGAATTTATTTTGAGAGGGTTGATTTTAAGGATTGCCACATATTTGTTGCAGATCTGGTGATCCAGCAAACCCCCCACCCCCAGCCGTTCAGAATTTCATGCAACAGACTGTGGGTAGAGGAGGTGGATGCTCCAGCAGCTCAATGATGTGTGGACAAATCCATTAAACAAATACAATAGAGCAACCAGAAAAACAGAGCAGATTAGGAATAATTTGCCCTGGCACATTGATGTGATTACAAAAAAAAAAAAAAAAAAAAAAAAAATCCCCTACTACCAGGAAACATTTCTAATTTAATTTTCTTCAACTCGAAATTTGTTGTTTTTAAGTGTTGCCAAAAGTTTGTTAATTACAAACTTCAAACAAAACAAAAACTTTTTTTTTTACCAAAGTTTCCTGTGCATGGATGTGATGTGCTAAATGTGCATTTGTTATATGGAGGTAGATTTGTTTTAATATTGCTTGTGTGGACAGATCAATAATGCATGTGTAATCTGAAAATACAACCAACTACTTTCACAAAGATAGCAAATAATATGTAAATGTAAAATATGTAACATTATATTAATATATATTTATATTAAAGGAATCCGAAATTGTAAAAATTAAAGTAAAAATATTTTTGGATACATTCTGTTGATTTGGTGAGCTCCTCTTAACATTTGAAACTTTTGACCAGACAAGTACTGATCATTTTTTTATATTTGAAGGAAAAAAATCAATTGTCAATCTTTTTTGTTGGATTTGTATTTCAAGATTTTCCATGAATCCCATATGTTTTTTGTGGAATTTGTTCAAATCCATCAATTTCAAAATGATTCCACATCAAGACACAAAGACTCAATCTGCTCGCACAAATAATATACGCCCATACGCTTCCATATTTTTCCAACATTAGATTGTCTGCTGCTTGCCTGGTGTGTGTGTGGCAGATGTTGCAACATGCGATTTCAGTTAGAATAAAAGATTTTGTTTTAACTGAAAAAGAAAATGCAAATGACGATGCTATGTTCGTTAGATCTTGTAGCAAGATTGTGATCTGCAGGCCGGGACATATGAGTATAAAGTGTACTTCCCTATTTTTCAGACCAGCAGTCTGTGTGTGTTTGCTGCCGTGTCATGGATATAATTAGTAATATAACAATAATCAACCATGGGTTATGAGCGGTCTTACAGCAGTCAGGTGATTTCTGTTTCGTTCTGTTCTGTGTTCTGAGCTATTCCAGCCTTTTACCCTGTGTCTATGTATGTGTATAGGTTTGTTCTCAGTTGCTTGGATGACCAGGTCACCACAGCCAGTTGTAATGGTACAATGGACAATAGCAGGCAAACATACTGTAAACATCCGTTGGGCTTGTAGAGAGGACGGAGCTGTGGAGACACAGAGGAGAGAGGAACAGAGAACATTAAACCCTGAGGGGAGCACTTCTTTCCTTGGCTCCCCCTCAATGTCCAAATGTCCAAGTGTCTTTGGAAAAGATTGGTGTGCTACAATGTCTGTGATTAAAAAAGCTTTAAATTTGTATGTAAATGTCACTGGCAGTGTAAAGCACTTAAAATGGTTGATTAGAACCCAAACATGTTGTGATGTAGTTGATATTTAAAGCCTTTAAAAGCAAACCCAATTAAAGTTGAATAAAAAAGGATTTTAGGACCAAACCCAGGAGTATCTTCAGATATACATCATACATATACATTTTATTTCATTTTATCAGTAAATATATAATGTTCTAGTGCACTGTCATCTTCATCTATCTCCTTTGGCCAGGAGCCACATCCATAGCTCCTCTTGTTCATAAATGGATCGCAAGTTGACATCATTTCACACCAGCTTTAAAAAAGCACATTGATCACAAGTGGTCAGTTCTGTTTGGCTCTTGCTCCATTAACATGTGCGTATGTTTTATGTCTTTTAGTCAGTTCAACTACGACAGATGGGCCCACTGTCAGTGATGATATATATAGAGAGAGGGGTGAGGGATGTGCATAGGTTTTATCCATCTGAATGTGTTTTATTTTCCTCTCCAGCATTAGAATACCTATTCTCGTGTACCACTTTTTCTCACAGCATGCTGCAACAGCTCCCTCTGACTAAATTCTGTGCAATGAGGAGGCCAGGACAGATGTATGCGTTGCTTTTTTATGCAGTATTGCATTGTATTTATTACACAGTTTCTTTCTGGATTCATTCCACAGCTATATTTAGTTCATTATTGAATATTCATTAAAATAGCTCTCTACACTGCAGATATTTATATTTAATTGTCTTTGTTTTGTGATGTGACAACATAAAAAGGATAAACAACAGAATGTCAAGGAAACACAAAGGAAACACACACACAGTCAGTTGATTAGGAAGGAAGACAATAATTAGTGCGGCACATTTAGGTGAGGCAGACACAACACAACACATCACAACAGAGGGAAACAGGACGGGGAGAAAAATATTACAAAGAAAGCTCTTGCAAATAAAACAGGAAATGAACCAAGAATGAAGACAAGAACAGAAATAGCCCTGTCAGTACAAACCATGACACCAGTACTATAGATGAAGATGGTGCGTGAGGTTGTTGGCAGGGAGATGTTAAAAGAGTGCAGTGCGGCAAAAAGATGATGTGTGAGCTGTTTCGGTCGACTCTAAACTTGGTCTTCCTGCCTGTCGGTGCTTGTGTGGAGACAAAGACAAATGGCAAGGCAGCAAGTCAAGTCGGAACATGGCTGGCATTTGCGCTGCACAGCTAATGTGTTTGAACAGTTCATTCTCTGTCAACACAAATTCTGCTCACAGTTTTTCCCTTCCTTCAACACCTTAGGCGACGTTAGAGACGTTCAGACAGTGCATGGAGGATCAGGGGGTGAGATTCCTGGATCCTGCGGTCTTCTTGTCAGTGTCCTTAGACCAGATGCTGAAGGCATGATGCGAGTGTGTTGTGGGGAAGTGCTTGTGAGAGTTTGTGCTGTAACACGCCACAGTCAACTGAGCTCTCTTATTATCTACCATGTACTCAAGGCCAGATTAACCATTAGGCCCCAAAACGCCTAAAGGACCCTGGGCAGTGAAGGTACAAGCACTGTATCTGGTTTGGATGTCAGATTCTTAATGTGACCATGTCCTGTGGTGTCTCAGTAACAAATGATGACATCTCTTTAACACAGGAAAACTAAATAGTGAGATGATGTTCAGTCTGAGTTTTCCTCACCAGCAATGGATATTATTAGCACAGAGAGAAGCTCAGAGCAGCCTGTAACATCTGCCCAATCCCTTTTGGCCTCAGAGACTCCAGGCAATAAAACCAAGAGGTAAATAACTAGCGAAACATCTCTCTTTATTCAGAAGTCAAAGTTGGTTTTTTAACTAAAATTAAAGTGGAACCTCCTGGAAGAGCTGCATCTTCGTCTCAACAAATTGAAAGAGACGTGTCCACTTGTGTCCAACAAAACCTGCTGTGGTCCTCTAACACTGAAATTGACTTTCTTTAGGTAATGAAAATAGTTTATCTAAGTGGACTGTGTGTAGATTTCTATCCAAGCCCAGATAGCAAGATCTGTCCGGCCTACAACTGGACCACAAATTTGTGTTTCCTCTGGCCCTAATCTGTTGCTAATGTCGTCTGGCTATCAGACAATACCAGAGGACACTCTGGCTGTGGAAGGAGTGTATACTGAGACTGAGGTTTTAAAGTTTTGTATCTTGGTGAGGACAAAGACAAGGATCTGTTGTTTCTCTGTTACATGTTACAAACTCTGAAAAGCCTTTCCCCGTTGATGGTGTTGGATTTATATCATGTGTTCCCATTTTTCTTGCTATGTTTCATGCACAGCTGTTACTTAGCTTGGGTTTTCACACAGACACACACACATGGAGACTATATACAAACTCATTTACACAAATTATTGCTAATTTTTTTTTCAACTTTTAAACCAAGATTACTTGTATCTGGCCTTAAGGAACCTTTCAATTCAGGAATTCAATTTTCTATCTATCTATACTATATTGGTAGTACAGACAAATACTGTATTATGGTGGTATGATGGGACAGCATAAGTACTGCTGCCACACAGTAAGAAGATTCTGGGTTTGAACCCACTGACTTTTTTTGGTTATTTCCCCCAGATGTGAGTGTGAATGGTTGTCCTTGTGACAGGCTGCTGACCCACCCGTGGTGAACCCTGCGGCTAGCCACCACATAGCACTACACAGATAATCAGTGTAGAAAATGGATGGAAGTCAGAGAGTGCAAGCTTGTTTCACTGATAACTTAGGATGTCTGACTGAAAGCCTTCATCTGGCTGACAGGTATAGTTACACAGTATTAAGGTTATAAAAGGTCATAATGATGTGGCCTTTCAAAAACTAAGAAAGAATTCAACAGCAACTCTGTATCAGTTGGGTTATTTCCTGCTGAAAGGAAATGGGACAGAATCTGCCGTGTTGTTGTAGTCTGATCACAGATAAAAGCAGTTTATTAAAGGCTACAGGGGGAAAATAAATGAAAAAACACAATCCACAGAGAGGGCTGTCTAAGCCTAATAACACTCAGAGCCTGAGCTACACCCTCACAGAGACAAGAAAAATGCACTATGACACACAAGTCCAGCCAGGACACCCTGTATGCATTTGCATTCCTTCACACAAGAATGCAAGAGCAACGAGACAAACTAAGAGTGTCTTAAGGCTAAGGCTACTGAGTTGATCAAGACAGACTCATGCTTTGGTCAAAAAACCTTTCAGCTCACTATTTTACAAGAATTAAATGACACATGTTCTCGTACAGACATGGATTTAATTTGTCAAAATGGCCCACGGGCAGCAGGACTGTCCAAACAGGTTGTCTGGATTTTAGTGTGTTTGTGTGTAAATATGTGGGAGAGACACAGGTGTGTATCCACAGGTATTCATCTCCTCAGATTTCCCTTTCCTCAGATGTGTCTCCTCTCTCTTCATCCTTCTATTCACTTTTGACCTTTCTGTACAGATACACTCATTGACAGTAATGCATTGTTCAGCTCTCCAAAAACCTGCATGTGTGTGTGTGTCATATCCAAAAACTGTATCATCTCCTGTGCAACTAGTAGTCGTCCATAGCATCTCTATGTCTCTCTCCTTAGTAGACTCATGCACTTTTTTTCTCATGCACATGTGATGGGACAACTTCCAATTAAATGTTAGATGGGACAGTGATGGAGAGAGAGTGAGTGCAGATTAAAGAGGGAAGGCTAGATTAGAAACATTCCCTCACACAGAAAATGAGAGTGTATTTCAGTTTAAAGAGTATGTCAGTCATTCAAGACAGTGGTGTTTAAACTGCTTTTCACTTATTTAGGAAGGCGTACCTGTTTATCTGTAATAACACCTCAAGGTATCTGACGAGTGCTTTTCCTGTTCAGAGTGGGCTGTTCCCCCGTCACCGTCTTGGCACTGACTAGTCAATAAAATGCAAAAAAGATGTGAGGCTATTGAGTAGGGGTGTAACGGTACATGTATTCTCACCGAACAGTTTAGTACAGGACGTTCGGTATGTAACCACGTGTGTACTGAATGTGCCTGAAAATAGCACCATGCCAAAGCAAAGCAGAACTACTTGCTACTCCTAGTTGGGTGTCGGGACACAATCACAAAGCCCCATATGAGCGTTGTCAAGCCATCCTAGCAGCCTCGTTTAGCATGTAGCACAGACCAGCCTCATTGTGCTTGAGCTACCTAAGCCAATTTAAGTTAATTAATCCAACGACCCAGTCTAACGTTAGTAAAGATGAAGGCAACTTTCTTGTTTAAAAAGATCAATCCTTTATTCAGGGAATTGTGTTGTTTAATATTTTCACAGTTTTTAATTTTACAAGAAATTTAATGGTTTTTTTGCTTTTTGTTTTTTTTTTTTTTAGCATTTTTCCGACAGAAAATGTACCGAATTGTGATTTAAAAAGTGAGGTACATACCAAACCGTGACTTAAGCGTACCTTTACACCCTTACTATCTGTAAGGACGTTTATTTCTGTTGTAAAGATGGCAATCTAAACCATAGACATAGACTCTTGGTCTGAAATATGAAGGTAATGTGAAAGAGTTGTAAGCCTGCTGTCTATCTCATAATCATTGTATTGAAGTTTATGTTAAAATGGCCCGGAAAATGATCACACTCCTCTATTGATTTATTAGTTCTACAAACATTTACCTAATTATTTTATGGTCTTAATCTCTCTTCTCCTCCAAATTCTTCTGGTTTCAAAAACCAAGATGGCTGACAGACAAATTACAAACTGGAGGTTTCAAAAGGGCAGCTCACAAACCAATGGGTGATGTCACAAGGTTTTTTTTTTTTTTTTTTACCGTTGGAACCAGTCTCCAGGGTTCATTAAAGGAATAGCGTGTCTTAGCATGATTGTGATGAGCCAAAGGTAGTAGCTCATATCACGGTCTAAATAGTCTGATGGCAGTGGGCACAAAGGCTCTCCTGATGTTCTGTTCTGCAGCACGGCGATACATTGCCAGAATGATATGAAGTATTTCCTGCATCTTTGAGTGCACAGTCTTGCCATAACAGTCCTGAGTGAGTCCAGACTTGTCTGGATGTCTTGCAGAATGTCAAATGTGAGATATTTTGCAGCCAAAAATATATCAGAAATGAATTGATATTGAAGAAAAATCCAACATTCACGTAGCCTGCAGACTTTTCTGTTGAAAGAATTGGCAGTAGCAGTGAGCAGACACCAGGCAAGATAGGCAAGTGTATTCCTAGTTTAATATCGGCTGCCTGTTTGGGGGGAATCCTGCTTGTGCACTTTCACTTTGTGCACAACAGGATCTGTTTGCTCTGCAGGGAAGTGTTTTTTCTTGGTACCTAGCAAATCCTCTGTTTTAGAGGCAAACTGCCAAAGTGCAGCTGCACCTGGCTTTTAAAGGGAATCACTTTGGTTTAGTGCATGTTATGCCTAAAACACAGCAATGATTGATTACAGAGTACAACAAATACAACCATTTTGAACTATATACCTGGTGTTGCAACCATTTTTTTTGTATACCATTAAACTGGAAAACATAGATTTTTATCCACTGTGAATGTGCTTGTTTCAAGGTCTAGATGAAGCCCAAAGTGTCCTTTCCTTTTCTTTTCCTTTCTCTGCTTGAAACTTCTCATTTACTTTCAACTCCCTCCAGCCTCTCACAGCAGCACAGAGTTGCCATGTGTGTCTTTTTGGCAAATTTTGATAACGTTAATAATTGGGATGTTGAAGTTCTTTCCAACTCACTGTGTGTATGTGTGTCTCTTAGTTACTGTAAGTGGATATGTGTTTTGTTGGCAGGTCTTCTCCAGTCATTATTTATTCAAGGTCCAACACTGGATGTCAATTTTACACAAAGTTTCCATTCTGTTATTTTTTTTTAACCCACTACAGCCTCTTTCTCTTTCTCTCACTGCAAATGTCAGCTATTCTGGGCTCTGATGCCCCAAAGTATTCCCCGAATAATAAGTGAAACACATGCTTAAAGAAATTAACACATGAAAAAATTAAGAGGAAAAAAAAAATTGATGGTAATACCACAGCTGTTGAGGGCAGATTTGGTTTTCCCAGTGTGCACTTGGTGGTGGTGTTTTTTATTTTATTTTATTTTTACATATGTTTGAGGTTGCATTTCTTTGCAATGTATTTGTTGGTAGATTCAAAATGTTTATATATAGCTGTATGATTGGACGTTTGGGCGGGTTTGTGTGTGTGTGGGTGTATTCTGCCACACAAAGCCATCTATGCAGTGGAATTCTTGTGTAAATAGTAGCTCCACGTCTCTAACAAGAGGGTGAATGGAAAGCAGGGTTTTAACAAGGCTTCAGTCTTCTCCATCACACAGGATGTAGTCACATCATCTGGTTCACTTTCCTTCTGCACATACACCCACACACACACCCACAAAATAATGTGTAATGCTCTTGTGTGGACACGTAGACAGTTCATCCAGGAGGCCAGTAATCCAGTATCTACAATATGACAAATGCTTGGCAAAAAAAAAAAAAAAAAGCTTTTATTTGTTGCTTTTTATTTTGATAACCAAATTGTGAGAAAGGAGCAATCACCTTATCGTGGTGGAGAGGTTTGTCTGCCCCAATGAACTTGGGAGCTGTGTTGTTGGGAGCCATGTGCTCCTGGTTGGGTCTCTCAAGGTAAATTGGTTTCTGGCGAAGGACCAGACAAAGCATAGTTCAAAAGACCCCATGAAATATAGAGGATGGAGGAAGGTTACCATACCTAGAGGAGGCACGGGGTGCACGTCTGGAGCCATGCCCGGACAGAGGGCCAGTCAGCTAACACTGGTGGCAGGGTGTGTTACGGGGCTCGGTCAATGGGTCTTGACCAAAAGAACAAGGTTGTGAAGATAGGATGAGAAGCTCAGTTATCTTGGAGAGAGTTGGAACCGTTGCTCCTTCTGTGGAAAGGAGACAGTTGAGGTGGTTAGGGCATCTGATAAGGATGCCAGCAGGGTGTCTCCCCAGGGAGGTTCTCATGGCACGTCCAACTGGGAGGAGACCTCAGGGCAGGCCCAGGGCCAGGTGGAGAGATTATATCTCCTCACTGGCCTGAGAATGCCTCAGGATTCCCCAGTTAGAGTCAGCTAAGGTTTCAGGGGAAAAGGAAGTCTGGGCTCCTCGCTGAACCTGTTACCCCCTGACCCAAATTCGGATAAGTGGTTGAAGATGGATGGATGGATGAAAGTGTGAGGAAGGCAGGAAAGATGGTGTTGACATTTAGCAAGGGGTAAAAGGTAGGATCCAAAACCAGGCCACTTCGACCAAAACCAATTACTTTATTGATCATCTGTAAAAGTTGATGCAGGTTCCAGGGTCTGTCGAATGCCCATTAAAGGGGAAAAAAACATTTAGATTGCATTGAAGTCAATGGGAAAATTGCCTTACTTCTCGCTTGATTTGTGAGCTCAGTAAATGCTTTCCTAATGGGTTTATGGTCTTTCTAGTTTCTAGTTTCAAGTTCTCTTGGCCAGGGTGCATTTGATTTGTATTGGCTGCTCTTGTGAACATTTGGGGGCAGCCCACAACAAGAAGGTCATGGGTTCGGTTCCCAACCTGGGTCCTTTCTGTGCAGAGTTTGCATGTTGTCCTTGTGTCCTCCTCCGGGCACTCCAGTTTTCTCCCACCATCCAAAGACATGCATGTTTAGGTTAACTGGTGACTAAATTGTCTATAGGTCTGAGTGTGAATGTGAGTGGTTGTTGGTCTCTATTTGTCGCTGTGTGTTGGTCCTTTGATGGACTGGCGACCTGTCCAGGGTGCAGCCCGCCCTCACCTGGAACGTAGGCTGGGTTTGGCTGCAGCACCCCCCACGACCCGGAAACGTAAAAGCAGGATGGGAAAGATGGATGGATGGTGAACATTTGGCATCTGACACCTTAGAAGATGTGTTGTTTTGTTCCACTGTTCCCATCAATCAGCATTCAGTAGAGAGCAGGTCACACCTTTTTCTTTCTTTCCTCAGGTTTAAAAAAACCCCCAAACTTCCAAAATTGAGGCTTAGAAACAGCAGCTCACAAATGAATGGATGACCCCACCAGTTGAGCCTCCTGCAAAAGACATTTTTGTTAAAAGTATTTACATTTTATTTTTACTAAAGTGTTGCAGTGAAAACCCACAAAGTTTCTTCTAAATGGTCCACATAACAGTGTTACAACTAAGTCAGAGTTACAATACTCTCCTGATTGTGTTTATCACCAGTGGAGTTTCAAATACGGTGTTAGTATGAAATATGAAATATGGTGTTAGTTAAGAAGGTTAAATGCTTCAGTCTTATCACCATATCAGTGTTAGTGTGTTAGTGTTTCTTAAAGTTGCACTAATATTATATATTTGTATACTAACAAACCATGAGACTACCATATGAACTGTTTATGTTGCTAAGTAATGATCCCACAGAAATAATTAAGCTGTTCTTGTGGTGTTTGGAATGACAAGCCATGATACATCCTTCTCATTATGTGGGCTTTGTTTTTTTTTTTTTTAAAGCTGCTGCCTAGTGTGCCCTTCTTCTTCTGTCTTCTGTGTACTGGCTGCGCTATTTAGGCAGACATGTGAAACTCATTACTATTTTCTCATTACCTCATCATCTTCTCTCTAATACTCCCTCTTTGCCTCTCGTTAGGCTGTAAATCTGGGCCTAGCACTCAGGATTTACTGCACAATTTGTGTCTACAAAAATATGTGTTTTCCTTGGCGGTGTGTGTCTTCACCTCAAATTCTTGCCTGAGAGGAAAATAACAAAATCTTTTCAATTTTGTGGCTTGTTTTTTCAGTGCCGGCTGTTCAAATGGGGTTACCACAGATGGGAGTCACCTACTGAAAGTAACTTGGCAGGCTGTCTGAACAGAGACCTCACTTGTCATCTAGTTGTCGGAGAGTCTTCCTATCCCACTGCTTGAACAAGGAATCTGGTTCTGTGTTAATCACTTCAGGATTCCCCAAGGCCAGCAGTTGGTAGCCAAGGAGAGAGTCTGAAAGGGTGTAGTTATCCCCATATTTACATGATACCACCTCCTCAATGTAAGAGTATGTGAGGGTTTGAATTAGCCAGTAGTAATATGGTTTTAAATAAACAATGTACTTTTGTCGCATCCCCCATTGTGGATGTGTGGACGGTTTGTGAAGTTGTATGCCCCTGAGTGCACTTCCATGGGATGCCCATTTCCTCCTATCTTTCCACCTCTCCATTTGTTGCTATGCTTCAGAGAATTGAGTGACAACATAATGATCTGACGTATCTGTATGTGTAAGCGTCTTGGTTTACGTTCAGTTCCTCTATCATCCACATGCAGTTTCATATACTTTGTGTGCAGATGAGTTTATTCATCCCTTTACTGGCCGGAGGGATTTGCTGTTCACCTTTTTTATCAGGCCTCCAAAGTGATCTGGGAGCCCTGAAATACAACTCTTAATGCTAACCAGTTATATGGAACAATTTGATACAACTCTACACCATTCTGATTTAACACATTTGACTGTTAAGTTAATTTTTCTAGCCAAATGCTAACACATCTTAGCAGCACAGCAATAGCTCCCATATGCAGACACACTATTAAGTTGTAGGTGACACATAATTTGGAAACACTTTAAGCCCACCACACAATTACAATAGTTCTGGGTTGCATCTATGGAGCGAAAGAGAAAATAAAACATGAGTGATTATGTGCCCTGTGGAAGCAGCTGCACAGTTTCATCAGACACTTAACTGATGGAAAACAGTTGAAATTCATTCTGTGGAGACCCACCATGACCTCACCAATTGGTTTGTGGGCTGAGATTTTTAAGCCTCAAGTTTGTAATTTGGTTATCAGACTGTTTTGTTTTGTTTCTTTTCTTTTAACTAAACCATCTTTTGAGGACAGGGGGGAGCTGGGAAGGAGTGAGGCCTGGATCTGACCTGCTCTGTACACTATCCTGATTAAGTGGGACAATCATCCAGGAGCCACTCTCCCTAATGCATCCCCTGCTTTATGGTTTATTTTCCTGTAAACCTGGAGACCAGTAAATACAAAGCCACACCGTAAAGAACCCTGAACAAGAGCAGCAAGACAAATTCTGTGTTGTGACAAATGGCATCATGGACCTCAGTGGGAAACATGGAAAGTTGAACAAATGTCTCTGTCAAAAAATGTTTGTTGTTATTTTTATTTCATTGCTGCTTTTGCCTTGTTATTATGTAATAAAAGGTGAGCATTTTTTACTTGTCCTGATGAAGACCTCAATGGCTGGAACATGTTGGCGTGTTTTTATATGACTAGGTAGCCATGAAGTATTAAATAGCTTTTAAATTTACTATCCTGTGCTTCAGATCTTTTCAGTAACTTTGAACTTTAAGTTCATCTTGAGTCATCATTGCCTTAGTGACCTTAAAAGAGGCTCAAGCAGTGAGAGTGAGATTGTAGGAAAAACAAGATTTGAAAATAATCAAAATTGTCTGGACTAAGATTTAGGATGTGGACATCGTAACCCATAACCCATGTGAGAGGGAGACATGGTTTGTGTTACTAGAGTACCTCTACAATCAGACTCTTTATATGGTCCAGTTTTTCCCTTAAATGCAGAGACTTGTGGAGGTTTCAGTAACAAGAAGAATCACAACAGTTTAATCCATTTATCAGCTTGCGTTTCTCAGCTGAGCATGCTTGGTTTTCCTATCACGAATCAGATGGTCTCATTTTCTAGCTCTCTTTTCATGTTTTCAGAGTGTGGTATCTGTGTAGTTATTTACATTACTCGTATTACAGTGCAAAGAAAAGTGTATGAGATTTGATTTCAGCTTCAAACTGGTGTTTGTTTTTTCAGTATTGCTTTGCGGAGAGACAAACGGAAGCAGTAGCATTGTACAGAAAGAGGAAGAAGCTAAATCCCTGGAAGAGGTTAGTGCAGTTCCACTGAGGGTTCAGGATTGAGTTGAAAATTGACTGTCTTGCTTGATGGTCTTTGAAAAGGTGAAGTTGTACAGAACGGCCAAGCAGCATGATGGGCAACTGAGATTCTTTACATCATACTCTAAACACACACAATGACAGATACAGTGTGCACTGTAAATACAATGTGACAATAATATGGAGCAAGATGATGAAACATCCTCTGCTCTGCAACCTCTTTCAGCCCCACCTGCTCCACCCTGTCCCTCACTTTTGGGTGCAGTGGAAAAAGATGAAGTCATCCACACGATCACACCACATTTCAGAGCATATGGCTTTTATATTGCACTGATGTGATTCCTTGTATATGGCAAATACCTTTGCCTCCTTCTCCTGTTGTAAAAATTATCCTCAATGGGGTGAAGGTTTTCAGAGGTGAAATTTTCCTTATAAGCCACTTTTGATTAGAAATGTTGATTAGACGAAAAAAAAAAAACAAGCAGACTTATATCCTCATTTTGGCAGTTTTTTCACTTAAGATCAGTATGTAAGGCTCAACAACAGTTGCTAAATTTGATATTTTGTTGCAGTGCGTGTTCCTATGGAGCTCAAAGCTGTGCTCAGTCACGCAATCACTAACTGAGGCTTCTCACACAGAGATTCACATAATTTGTAGAAGCTCTGACTTAGGGATGAGGCAAGACAGATCAATTTTGGGCATCTAGCTGCTTTTCATCTTGGTCACTGCTGACCACTTTAAAGCTGCAGCAAAACAATGCAGGAACACACAGGAAAATAAAAAATAAAAATGCCCATATATTACTTTCAGTTGTTGTCATGGTGTTTCCAAACACAAAAACTTGGCCTTGGGGGGGCATACTTCTTCACTGAACCATCTGGCCTTTCAAAATTTTGTTTGTCTGTGTTTGCAGGTGCAGCTGCGTTTGGGTGAACCACATTAAACATGTATCATCAAGTGCAAAAGCAGCCTCATCATCCTGTTATGTATCCCCCTACGTTAAACCATTGAGTACACTGTTGCTCAAAGGAAGAAGCTGATGAAAATTGATGATTTTTGAGCCTTAGATTCTGCATAGCTGAGTGACTACTCAAGGCCAGCATCACAGTTCATACAAGTAAAATATGAGCACATAGCTTAAAACACAAAAAGCCCCAATGACGTATCGGTAGTCGGTTATCTGTGGGTTCATTAATGTGTACATGGGCTCCGATTACACCTACACAAACAAATTTTTGTTACATGTCTGTGAACAAAGACTCAATCAGTGTGTTGGCTCTGTTTAAATTTCCTGTCCAGTGACTGATCACAGCTGTCTTTATATAAACTCAGAGATTGCACACAGACGGACACACACAAACACACAGACAGCTGACTAAACCTAACACACTCCAATCCTCTCATTTTACAGTCTGTTTCCACTATTAGCTCGGGTGAAGTGCAACCAGTAACAGAAGTACAGAAGAAAGTTCCTCTCAGTCAAGACCCAAAAGATAAATATTAAGGGAGTTGCAGAGGATCAAAGGTCACTTTAAGTTGGTAGGAAGGGGTCAAAGGAAGTTCTGATTACTGTTTTGTGGAGGGAAGGCAAGTTTCTGAGCTACTTTGATCTGTTTAAAGTGGAGTTTAGTGTAGCAACGGGAAGATTTATTCTTGCCTTTGCTAAGCAATGCAAGTGTTTCTGGTAATTAGCTATGGGGAATGGAAGAAAGTGTATGATTTACAACTGCTTTAAATGGGCTTAGTTATGGAAGGAGGACTTTTGATTGAGTCATAAACACAAAACAGATACAAACAATTTCCTCACAGTTTTTCAGTCCATCAGTTTTGTTGTTATACTCACTCATCTTCATAATTGACCATCTTCTCCATCTGCACAAATTATCATGACACAGCTCACTCATATCTAACCCCAGTCAGTGTTGAAATGTCTCTGATTTAGCTGATATTGAATTGAATTAATTCAATTTATGATAATTATGATGATAGTCATGGAGGATTGATGGGCCTCCGGACATTAAAGCTCAGTGGGACACACTGTGACTACAGATGAATAATATCTTGATGTCAGCACCCCTTATACATTTCCTGTTAAGAAAGGTGAGTCTGCAGTGTCACTGTGAGAGAGAGTATGTGTAATAGCACCCTTTACACTGCCATCCAGTGATTTGAAGCCCAGTTGAGATTGATTTCCCTGCATCTCTGTGTTCTGTGTTTGGTTTCCAAGCATTTCTAACTGTAGCCTTCGGGTTGTTATGGAACTCACTTAATGTGAAACATCTGGACAATGTACTAATACTAACATGCAAATACATATTAAACTATATATAAAGAAATACACATATGTATCTGTTGTATCTTGTGCAAAGAAAGCCAGCTGCATCTTTTTATCCTGAAAGAGGAGAATCAGAATGAAGTTGTATTTCTTCCTCAATATGATCAGTGTGACAGAACAGTGTGTTTTAAAACATGCTCTATAAAGGTTGTGTACATTTGTGAGGTTAATTCCATCTGTTCTTTCTGTTTGTCCTTAGCCGTGCTCCTGCAAGAAATCAAATCCCCAAAGATGACTCATTCACCTCCATTTGTTTGCAAATCAAAATCCAAAGACGGATCCACAGTGCAGGACGGCCCAGTGATGTTATTCGATTTATGACCAACAGCCTTACTCAGTCTCACTGCTCTCATCAACCTTGTTTGCAGAGGCAGCGGATCCATTGTAGCACCCCCACCCCAGCACCAAACAGCAGGCAGACAAAGTTAGTGACTACCTGGTGAATATTACCCACTGCAGTCTCTCTAAGGAATGTGTGGAGAACAAGTTGAAAGGAGAGCGAGCATTGGACTCATTAGAAAGCTAACTGACCACACAAATGGGAAACAAAGTTCACTTTATGTGGCTTTGGCTCTATTCAAATACATTTTCAATTCAATTTGCATGTGGCTCATTGCCATCCACATTTGTTTCTGAAGCCTTTTCTCTTTCATCTTTGATTCTTGTAACCTCTCAGTTAACAGTCAGCAAAATGTCAAGTCCTAAATCCAAACCTGATGGTTGCCAGGTTGGGTGACAATGATGGCATATGCTCCTTTTGTAAGAAGCTCCTACCGCAACAGTTACTCTTTCCAAATTTTCTTTTCTTTTTCTTTTCAAATTTCCCATGTTGACTAGGTACGGTTGCCAGGTTTGGTTAACCTCACAACCACCTTGGGGAGGGTGGTACCAGAGAGGGTTACATTGTATGTTGTGGTGATTGCCAGGTTTGGGAGTAGAGTAAAGCCTGTGTAAAGAAACAATTGCTTCAAAAGTAAGCAGTTTTTTTGTGGCAGAGGAATATGTGTTTGAGAAGTGCTCAGGTTGTTTGCTGTTTTGGTAGAAATGCTTTGAATTCCAGCCTATTTCTGGGAGAGGGGAAACACAGTAGATCAAAAAATACTGCCTGGGGTATGCACAAAGTCATGCCTTTTCATCTCCGGTGCTCTCCTTTTCCCTCTTTGGTTTTCTATTTTTTAGCTTTTTTGCTTTATCCACCTTTTCCCATGGACGTCAACTCACTATTAGTGCCTGCTCGCTCTTCTACTTCAAAATTCTATGATGGAATCTTATGAGATAGGACGCCCTTCTCTAGCTTGTTAGTCCTCAAAAATGTTACATAACCTTAAAGAAACTATTTAGAAACACACAACAGCAGAAACATAAAGAAAATATGTGGTGCCCCTATGCATTGCATATAGTGCATATTACCTTTTGTGCCACTGGGGAGCAGGCAAAGGATGAGCCGAAGACAGGCGAATGGGTCTTAGCTGACAGAGCAGACAGAAGCCATGGATGCTGAATTAGAACTTGTGGTCAGGGATGAAAGGCAGGCGGGTATACAAGGGAGCGGATGTGAAGAGCAGGTTGGGAACAGGCAGGGTCGGTAACAGGAGATCCGGCAGGACTAGAACGCTGGAAAGTCTCGAAAAACAATCTGGCAAAGGCAGATGGGTGAGGCTCTTATGCGGGATTGGTTAGGGGGAATGAGCTTCAGCTGTGCAGCCGGTGAGGATAGAATCACCGCAGCTACAGCCTTTGAAAGATATGGCTCCTGAATTGAGCAGGCGTGTGACCACCTCCACCTCTGACGGGAGAGGGACTGCACCGTCTTTAGTGACTCTGTGACTCAGAAAGTAAATTGTGGAGAGGCCAAACTTGCACTTGGCAGGGTTGACAATTAGCCCATGTTGGCTAAGTTGTTCAAAAAGTGTTCAGAGTAGTGCCAGGTGTTGAGACTTAGACATGCTTGCAACCAGGATGTTGTCCAGATAAACAAAAAGAAAAGGCAAGTCCTGTACCACATGTCCATGAGGCTATGTTTTTAAGGCCGAAAGGCATGCGCAGAAACTCAAACAGACCAACTGGTGTGATCACTGCTGTTTTGGGAATGTTTGGTGGATGTACAGTCACCTGATGATATCCCCGGACAAGGTCCACCTTGTCCAACAAAAAAAATCCCCTTACCAGCCAGGTGTACTGAAAAATCCTGCACGTGTCATTGAGCCGCTGGCAGTTGCCACATGGACACCAACTGCTGCCAGGTTTGGGGAGTCACTCCATACAATTGTCACTTGGCACTTGGCATGGTAGAAACAAAAGCCAGATGATTGCTGGGGGTCCAAAGACCGCTGCTGGCGAGACGCGGTTGCAACAATGAATTTGGAGTCGTCTGAAGTCCCAGGAACGATGTGAGTGGGAAGAAAAGCGGCCACACAGTGCTGCTGACTCACCACAAAAAATTTGTCAGCTATTTCAGCCAGTCTTCAACAATCCGTGATCATGGTGTTGGCCAATGCAGCTCTTTCCTGCGTCTGAAAGTTCAAAAGTTTTCAAGAGATGGGCTTTGAGTGCTGCATACTTGCCTGTTTCCGGAGGATTTTTGAGGCAGCTCACCATTCTGGATGCTGTTGAACTCCCAGGAGCCGACACAACGTAATAGCATTATGTCGCGTCTGTGGTGATCTCTTGCAGGGCGACTTGCGCTTCAGTCTGCCGACCATGCTGACGCCGACGATTCCCAGAATTCAATTTGAGGGAAACAGCATTTGTGGACATGGCTGTGTCTCTGGACACATCCAGCAGACTAACTTAAGAAGCAAGGTGAATCATGAATGTCACTATGTATGTTCGCTACAATATCATTGTGAGGTTTGAAACATAATGTGTCTTTGAACCACATACATATAGCCAATATAGCAAAAAACACCCCAAAAGGGAAGGATGTTATTAAACCAAATTAAAATCATTGGTGCTTCATGACCAGCTTTGGTTACAGTGTGTGTGTCTCCTCAGTGTGCTGTCTGCAAAACATGACAGGTTGATGGCTGACCAGGGCAGGGAAGGGTCCAAGTAATTACCGTATATCTCAGTTTCTATTAAATTTAATCTCAGTCAGGGGGCCAAACACTGATGTCAGTGTTGACTTTTGTTCGGCAGAGCCAACTTCTATCCAGTCTGAGATTTCACTGAGATCACACACACATTACAGCATTCAAAAGTATGTGTGACTCCAGACTTAAATGAGAAATGTAGAGAGTGTAATCCAGCCATCGTTTCATTACTCATCATTTTAACACACACATGCTCACCACACAATCTCTCTCCATCATCGCATCTCGCCCTGATAAGAGTCTCCGGGTCTGAACTTAAAATCCTCCCACTGGAATTCTTCACTGCAATTAAGCTGCTTTAAGGTCATCATCATAAAACACCTCAAATCAATATTAAACTCAGTGCTGTGTCTAGCAGTGTTTTAATGGATATAAAATCTGGAGAGTTTGGGATTCATATTGGCAGCTATCTCTGATGGTAATGTTTGTGTGTGTGGTCCATTGTTCCTTATTGTAACAAACTCAAGGCTCTCTTATTGATAAGGGAATGCCAGCTTGCCATCTGATCCAGAAACTTTAAATGATGTCTCTAACCCTTAATGTGGTCTGACACCTTTCTATCAGAACCAGCATGAGCTTTTTCATTAGATTGAGCTATGATATCTTTTCTGTTGGATCAGACTACACAGGCCCCCCAAATACTTCAGTGTGCCTTGATCCAGACCAGGACCATCCCTCAGACCTGCAGTGTAGGAGTCAAAGTCTCTCACATCTTGACATTTGATCATTTGTCCTGCCTCCAAGATGCCATGACAACTTGATAATCAATGTTCTTTACTTCACCTGTTAGTGTACATAATGTTGTGGGTGGTCTGTGTATAAAAGGTGCAGTGCAAATTAATGGAATTGTGGCACTGTATCTCCTGGATGTGGACATTGCCATGTATTTTTGATCTCCTGGATCATCAATCACTCAAAACAACTGCTTAATCAGAGGTCAACAGAGGGAAAAGTAGCTTTTGGTTGTGTCATAGATTCCATAATTCTGAAATGATATGTACGCTAATGTTCCATTATTCCCAGGTTTGGTCAATTTCAGAGAAAAGGAAAACTATATATTCTTGGCCAAGGTCAGGGAAACAACATGGCCACTGGTTAAATCAATCAATATTCCTCTTCAATCGTACATTTTCCACTCTTCACACATGACTTTTAATTGATTTTCTGTCTCCTCCCTGTGTTTTCAGGGTAAGAACCAAATCATTCTGCCACGAGAATGAAATAAGAAAAAATAGACTGATTAATAATTAATATTCTCTTGTGGGACATTTACATGAGGATACATCTAGCTTATCCCTGCAGGGTTGGGCGGGGTTCAGGTCAAACCCTGGACAGGTCATGAGTCTAGAGACAACCACACAGGCATGAGCCTGTGGACAATCTGTAATCACCAGTTTAATTTCATGTCTTTGGATTGTGTGAGGACATTGAAGCAGATAACCCACATGGAGACAGGGAGAACATACCACACAATAGATCTTAGCCTGAATTCAGACCCAGGATGAGGCTGAAATGCCGAAAACTAGCTGGTTTTCTCAAATCAGTGGCTTTACTCGCCTCCAGGTATTGTGGGTAATGGTGGCCCTTTATATACAACATAGGAATTTGGCCTCTAAATTGTCTTTTGCACTTATTTCTTAACAAATGAAGCGTCCAAATGGAATACATGGTCCTTTAAATCAGTATTTCCAACATCAGCTGTTAAACATGGATTATTAACTTATAACCAAACCATTATAAAAATAAACACAAGTTTAATCAAAATACAGTTACTGCACATTATGGCGATTATCTTATAGGGAAATAAAACCTCAGCTATTATGTGGTTCTCCTTGAATGGGTGGATCTAAAAGGTGAGCCAGGTCATTATTCTTTCTTTCCACGCTGTTCCCTCTCTTGGTCTCATGTTCCTCACTGAAAAAAGTGCAGTCCTGGAGAAAAATAAAAGTGCAGTCTCTCTCCCTTTCCCTTTACCCTCCTATGTGTCTCTCTCCCTCTGCAATTTTCCTTTCCTGGTAGCAGATGGGACACTGAGACTCCGACTGGTTCTTGCTTTCCCCCTGGGAGGGAGGGGTGGGGGTTAGTGGCTTATGCTAATGGAGTATAATTGGGGAAGCTAGCCTCTTTCTTACTTTCTTTACATCTGTTTTTACTTGTCACTTTAACTTCTAAGTGTAATTTAAGCTTAGTTATAACCAGGCTGAAGGTACTGAGATTGAATTAATTTTGATAGACCAAAGCTACAACATCGCATTAGCTTATTAAAACACTCAATGGGCAGACCAGCACGATTAAAAGAACTTAATGGTAAGAAGGTCATGCAGGCCTATATTCCTGTAGCTGCACCTCTATGAAAATCCCCACAAACCTCGAGTGTTCATTTTCCTGGGAGTAAACTACTTCACACATTTTTTACTGTCATGCACTTTATCATGGGGTTACACATAATTTGCGGAGCACTGTATTAAATTAATTTCCCTTTTACCACAGTAAGTTGTGCTCAGTAAAGTAAAATGTTGATGTAGTCTTCTGAAAAATTGAATATATACAGATAAATCATTGGCTTTGACTGTCTATGCAGACAGAGGAGGGAAGATGTGACGAAGGCTGGAAATGTTGCCTTCAATTGCACTCCAGTAAAACTCTTGTGTGTTCATGCGGTTTGGCTGAAAAATAAAATGGACGTTAAAATATTAGGTTTATTATCTATAGCAGTGTTTCTCAACCTTTTTTCAGTGAAGTACGACCTGTAATTTTTTTTTTTTCAGCTGAGTACCCTCTAACTGTTTTTAAGGGCTTTTGAATTGATTGCTATTTTTAACATATATTTAAAAAAAATCAATTGTTTTGCTCTAGTACTAGTTTTGTTTTTATGTTAAAGTAAATATCGCTACCATTAATGTAATTAAAATTGACATAAAAAAAACCTTAGAGGGTTCATGACGGCATAGTGGTTAGCACTGTTGCCCCACAATAAGCTCATGGGTTCGGTTCCGAGGCCTGGGCCCTTTCTGTGCAGAGTTTGCATGTTCCCCCCATGCCTGCGTGGGGTTCCTCTTGGTACTCTGGTTTCCTGCCACCATCCAAAGACATGCATGTTTGGGTTAATTGGTGACTCTAGATTTTCTGTTGATCCAAGTGTGAGTGGTTGTTGGTCTCTGCCTGTCTCTGTGTGTTGGCCCTGCGATGCACTGGCACACTGTCCAGGGTATACCCTGCCCTCGCCCAGTGTGAGGTGGTATTGACTGCAGCACCCTCCACAACCCAGATGGATAAGCAGTTGAAGATCAATGAATAAATGAAAAACCACATTAGTTTTCCTTCTTTTGAAAAGGAGCCAAGGACTTGATACATAAACAATGAAAATATAAGATCTGCTGCCAAGCAGATAAATCTGTTTTTATATGGCACTGCATTATCCAGCCACCAATTGAATCGAAAACAACTGGACTTAGGTTTGTCAAAGATGTTTCACCTCATCAGTGGTTGACACTTTGGTCTGAGTAGTCCTCACTAGTCTGACAAACAGTGTAGTTGGACCCAGGTATTTAACCTCTGTGGGAGTATTCACAAAACTCCTTGTGACAATAGCCTGTTCGTGGAGTTTCACTGACCATGTGAGGCCTCCAGTGAACGGCCGTCATTAGGAGTCATGTGAGGCCACTGGTACTGCATTATAGTCTTCATGAAACCAAATTCTAATTAATTCAGGTAAATATAAATTTCCATCATATATATTATTTTGTCAGATATATGACAGTCATATGCTTAATGTGATAATTATCCCAGATTTCTGACATGGTATCTTTTACAATCTCAGATTGTTGATATAATGATATCGTGTGATTTTTAGAATGGTTTAGTCACCAATCAACCTAAACATGCACGTCTTTGGACGGTGGGAGGAAACCCACACAAGCACGGGGAGAACATGCAAACTCCTCACAGAAAGGCCCCAGGCCCAGGAATAGAACTTCGACCGCCTTATGTGGGTCAACAGCGCCAACCACTATTTTGCTGTTCAAAAATCATATATCATTATTTAAGAAAAAAAAAAGACCAACAAACCGACTTTTAACTGAAAACATTCCACTTCCTGGAGGAGTCTCTTATTTCCGACATTCTTTAAAGACAGAATATCCATGCAGGCAATTCTAAGGAGAGAGAGCGGGAGGAATAGAGAGACATTTAAAGAGGACGGAGAGGAAGGAGGTGGGGCAGGAGGAGGAGGAAGAGGAAGAAAGATCGGCAGAAAAAGTTTGAAGGAGAGGGAGGGACGTTGCAGTGGTCAGCTCGGCAGGAGCGGAATTGTCGGAGGTGGAACGCGGACACACAGTGCGTTTGTGCGGGGATTTTAGAGAGCAGTTCTGGGGAGCCGCTGGGCGCGCGCCTGCTACTGTGTGCGTCCTCGGGTGGATTAGATGTGGATCAGCTCACCATGAGGAGCGACCCCGTTTTGTTCACGACCAGTAGGGGTGAGTGGCTAAAACCTGTGCTGTTTTTCTCACAAAAACAACAACAAAAGCAAACAATCAAACAAAAAACACGCAATGTTCTGATTTTATGACAATTTCTTAAAATCACTGCATCCCTTCATAGCTTCACCCATGGGAGTTTGGTTTGCCTTTAGCAGCTTGCATACTTACCGGTGGCCGTTTGTTGGCGACATTTCCCCCTTGTTAGCTTATGTCAGTGAGTTTTTTTGTTGTTACAGTTTTTTTTTTAATCTAAAATACCCCCCTTTCATTTCCACATATTATAGTTATAAACATACGTGGAGTTTTTTTTATGTACGTGCTTGTCCAAAAGGAAACAGCTAACCAACGGTTTAGCAGGAAAATTCAATTTTAAGTGGAATCACTCCCAGCACGAGTGCACGCCAGCGCTTCACGCACGCGCTTGGAAAAAGCCAGCGGGGGAAATCGAACTGAAAAAAAGGAAAAAGCTTGGAAAGGAGTGTTTGGAAAAGGTACGCTCGTTTTTTGGACAGTATGGGAGAGGGATTGGCTGGGGGGACACTGTGGCGAGACGATTGGCTCTTGACAATGTTGTAAAGGTTGTGGACAGTGAGTTAGTGTCCATGTTGTGTGGACTCAACTAGTCTGCCAGCTGAGTGCAGTCTTACTTGCTACAATAACAACAATGACAAAATACAAAAACGCCCAGGAGTTAAGACCTTGAACCTATTGTGAGCTTTACATTCCATCTAGCACAAAAAATAATTCAAAAGAAACGTTTAGGCATGTGGGCTGCTGCCTTTCACAGAGGAATTTGGTGGAATGATCACAGGTTTAATATGAGATCTACGTGAACTTGCAAGACACACTCGGCAGAGTGAATCGAACTAACAGTAGAGGAGAGGCCTCTTTGCTGTCCCCTTAATCTGAAAATGAATGTTTTCTTTTCTGGTATTAAAGTTGTCATCATCTGTCCTATTCCTTGCTATACTGTTTCTCATGACCTCATACACTAACAATGCCTATGTGTGTATGCTCAATGATTCAGTGAACATAAAATATAAGAGATTTAGATTGCTGTAAATTATAGGTCAGAAATGACCCTCTGCTAGCTGTGCTCCTTCCTGTACAGCTTCTGCTGACCTGAAGGGTATAAAGATAGGGGTTCAGCTCTTACCAGAATAGTAAAAATACCCCAGTCAGTTTGACCATTTTCTTGATCTTTTGTTAGATTAAATGTTAAATGGATAATCCAAACTGGTTAATATGTCAAAGCTATTGTATATGGCCCCAGTAGCAACCCACCACAGTGTCACCCATTAGTTTGTGAACTGCTGTTTGGAAGCCTCAAGTTTGTAATTTTGATGCTTCCATCTTGTTTTGCCCTTCAATCACAAGGTAGATGCACACTAATGTATACCCTGCTTTATGATTTATTTTCCTCTAAATGGGACCATCATAAAAAAACATTATGTTGTATTGAAGAAAGAACATGATGCAAAGAGACAAAAACAAACAAAAACAAACGAAAACATTTACTGAAGTATTAAATCTAATGAGAAGTAGGGCCATTTTCACATTGAATTCAATTCAATTTGACTTCTTATTACAATTTGTTGAGCCACCCCCTTATGGCCATTCTGTAGAATGCAGGTTTAAGGATCTGTTAACGACCTTTTGTTTTCCTTTGTGGGGTCCTATTCTCCTAAAAGTTATTGAAAACTTTGCTATTCATGCACTCAGCTTATTTTCTATCATTTTAAAATGCCAGTGCTCAGTCACAAATTACTGTGTTCAGGTCATCATTGGGGTAACAACACACTGCAACCAGAGGTCGCCTAACATGATCCGGGAATGACAGCACAAATGCTCCATATCTCCAATTTCCCTTGCTTGTAGCAGTCCTACAATAACAGGGCCCCTTCTAGCAGCTGCTGGGTATCAGGTAGCCCAGCGGTGCTTCCCTGCCCAGCACTTGGTGAAGTTCTGACAGACATCCATTGTTTAGAGAGGGTGTAAGCTTGACTTAGCAGGACATAAGAATGTAGGAGATCATGTTTTGGTTCTGGATTTAGAGGAGGGTTTAACTAGTGTGAGTTGAAGACATACAAATTTAGGGTATGGCTGAGATAGTAAATTCCAGTAAATTTGCTCTGTCTCCAAACTTATTTGTTTAACCAGTGTTCTTCAAGTAATGAGGATAGAGCAATGCAGGGGAAAAAACGTTTTTTTAGTATTTCTTTATTATTTTCTTTGTTCTATTAGTGATGGTAGATACTCTGCAATGTAATGTAAGGCAACAAACCCTCATCTTACTCACTGTAAATTACTGCTGAAGTAACCACCCCCAACCCTGTGCCACCCAATTTTGGTATTAATGGTTACCATGGTGTTTTAACAAGCAGATAATCACAACATGCATTGGAGTCTGAACGTCCCAATGAAAGAAAAGCAAGGTGTTAAAT
The DNA here is from genome assembly GCF_900963305.1 of Echeneis naucrates. Lineage (NCBI taxonomy): Eukaryota > Metazoa > Chordata > Actinopteri > Carangiformes > Echeneidae > Echeneis > Echeneis naucrates. Next base: position 12,368,308 of record NC_042528.1, on the reverse strand, counting down.
CATTTATTGTTTCTTAATTTATTTTTTCAAGCTATTTATGTAGTTAATCTAACAAAAACCTTATATTGATGGGCTGAGCCTCTACTTGACCTAATTTTGTGGCCCACTTGGTCCTGCTTTGGAGTTTTGAATTGATGTCCCTCTTCACCTCTCCACTTTGTACAAACCCCAGTTTTCTCCCATTGACAATTGAGGTTTAAATGCTTTCATCTGTCAGATGTGATCCCCTCCTTTTTGATGGCAGGGAGAAGACAGATCCCAGCAGTGGAGAAGAGAGATGGGGAGAAATTAGTTTGCAATCTCTCCCCCCAGAGCTGGCCTGTCAGTAAACTGCCATGCGCGAACAGAGACTTTAATTTCGAGCAGACTAATCATAGCCTGTCCAGCCTTCTCCCTGTGTCAATATCCATCTGGAAGAACACAGGGAGAAGGATGGGGATATCGGGCCAAACGAGAGCTCAGAAGGCCTTGAGTTGTGCCAAATAGCAAAGAATCATGAGGCAGAATCTGGCAACGGGCCTACTGATTTAACACCAACAACTTAAAATGAACCTTTGGGCTTCTGCCTATAAATAAAGCAAAGTAATGAAATGTTTGTTTTTATTTTTAGTTTTGGCATTGATGGTTGTCTTTGAAATTTGAGTCTATTAGGAGGGGATCATTTCTGATCAGCCTCACCTGGCCTGCAGCGGGCCTGTTAGCTTGTTATGTTGTTTTTCTTGGACAAAGCTCTTTTAGGATTGAAAGAGCAGAGAGGTGTTAACAGCATGGCTAGTTTAGCAGACATGATTAAAAGTTGATCTGCCTGAGTTTTCATGTGTGTCATGAGTGAATGGGTGCATGGTGGTCTGTTCCTGTGAGTTGGATGTAAATGGTGACAAACTGTACTGTATGTGAATCTAAACACAAGATCCTCATCCTTTGAAGATCCTTAAAAAGCTCATTCCCATGAGTGTTATATGCGAACACAGACAAGTTCTATATGGATTGGTTTGATACAGAAAGTAAGCCTGAAATGGACTAACCCTCCTCTAAATGCTCACTCACCAGAATCATATTTATCTTGTTTTTATTGACACCACACAGTGACTTCAAAAACTTACAAAAAAAAGAAGAAAGAAAGGAAGAAACACACATACACTAAAACCCATGCACAAAAGAAAAAAACACACACAAAAAACTGTTCTGCAATCTCTGAACTTTTTTGGTCATAAATTTACTACCTGCTCTGTGGTTTTCTGTGTTGACGTCATCAGAAATATTTCCATGTGTATGTTGCAAGCCCCTATTACTATGAATACAAATGAACACATTAATATCTAAATGAGATCTATTGACAATTTTACCTTACAAGAGACATTTAGTTTATGACTGTCTTATAAACTGTGAAGGTTTCACATGGAGAGTTTACACATTTGTTAGTATCTGGAATTTTACCCTCACCCTGTTTTTTGATTAAGTTTGGGAAAGCGTGTTTGTACGAAACATAAAAATACTTGGTTTCATATTCCTCTTATTGTAGGATCACACTAGTATCCATGTTTCTTTTCAGTGTGTCTTGGTTTATTCACATCTCAGCCACTGTGTGGATATGGTGTCTTGGTTTTCTTTTATGGGACTGTAGTACTAAAACACAACCAATATGCACTGAAAACCCTCTCACAACTATGTTTGTTAGTGCTGTTTGTGAAAACACATCTTTGTCTTTATATATAAACAAGAACTAATATAGTTCTACCAAAGGTGCGTCTAAAGCCTGTCCGTCATGGTAAATGCCCCCGCTCCTCCTCTTTTCTTATATCTTTAAATTGCTGTCAGCACTGTCCTATACTTCATCTTTTAACACCCCCCTCACATCCTTGGATCAGGGTTTTGCAGATGTCTATTTGTGGTTGGCGAAACATCTGCTTGTACAGTGAACCACCTGTACTGTTTGATAGCAATCAGTCCCGCTCTGTGATGTTCCCTTGGCATGTCCAATGGAACGAAGAAAACACACAGACCTCATAATTACAGACTTGCAAAAAGCAGAGAGAGCAAGGCAGCTTGTCTTTCATTATAAACTAATGCAGCTTTGCTTTTCCTCAGATCTGTACATAACTCTCCCTCTCTTTTGGTGTTCATCCAAGTTGAGGTTTTTACAAGCCCTTTTATGAAACATTTATGACTGGTGATATTGCAAGACTTTCACAGCTTTTCACTAGTAGTGCAGGACACGTACAAGCACATAATCTTGGCTTAAGAAGCAGTAATTGTCATTGTCACTACTACTTCTTCTTTAAAACAATTGACAATCAACATTTATCCTTATCATCACTTTCGTCGTCGTCACGTCTTTCCTCCATAGAGACAAAGTGCATTTAAGCCCCGCGCACACTGGAGGGGAACTCAATCAAGAGCTCTCCATTGACTTTGTATTGTGTAAATGTCTCTTGTCACTCTCCGTGTGCCAGCAAACACAAACAAATGCCCAAAAGTTGCTACGTGGTAGGGTGATCTACTAACAGGGTAAAGAACCCTGTTAGTGCCTTTTTATAAGCTGCTGAACAGAAAAAATTATACAGGCAGTAAGATGGGAGGCGCCGTCATCAGCTACACATCAGCCTTGAAGACCAGGCAATCTTCCCACTGCTAAAACCAAACACATCTGCCTCCTCTTTCTTCCTGTGCATATGTGACGTCAGCGTGTTTTGCTAAGTAAAAATTAAACGATTCCCAGAGGCAGGAAAAAATCCTTAATCATTTGTTGTAATCAGTGTTTATAGCCATCTAATCGGACTTCTGTTCTTGTCCCAGTATACTTGCACGGGAATGAAATTGATTTATTTGTTGAAATAATTTCACCGCCACTACGATACTCATAAGCGATATGCTTGTGGGTAATGGGCCACTACTGATTGACCTATGACATCGCAGACCAAAACAGAGGTGGAAAGAAAAAAAGACTTTTGCTGCAGATTTTTGTCTGACCTCCAACGTTTATGTTTGTGTTTTAAATACAGTTCGACTTCCGGGTCATAACTTGGGGCGAAACTTAAGCACATGCGCAAATCAACACCTCCAGCTCCAGTCCCACTGTCCATATACATGCAGCAGTAGATTGACTTTCAATTGCATTATCTGGATGTGTTAGTCCGACTATTATAAATTTGATTTCTGTTGAGCTAACATGTTTACATGTACTTTAAAAGTCCACTTTTTGTTGGACTAACGCAGTGATTCGGTTTTTTTAGGTGTCGTGAACGTGCTGAGTGTGTTGAAGTCATATCTTTACAACTGGAACAAACATTCACAAAAATGTAGAGCTTAATGGTCAAACGTCAAGATTATGGTGACCCCACATAATATAGTTTTGGCCCTATGAATGCATTTACCCAGTACTGGTACTGTGAATGCAGTACTTTTTTGAAATTTGAAACAATTGTTGACCTCTTAGTGTGACCTCACAAAACATCATTCTTCGCCATTATACAAGACTTCGCACTTAGCACAGCATATGATATTCACTCCACTTCCGAGGCTGTAATACTCATCAGTCATTGTGCAGTGCTGATTATTACACTTATGAAATGTCTTGTACTATAGAAAAAACACCACATGGACATGTTAACAAGGCCATCATTTGTGTTGGAAGGAAGCTTTAACATCCACCGTTTTACTGTAATACCTTCTCAATAGGAGAATATAATTGGCCGGTTACTGGTTGGCTCATCATGTGGTTCAGGTTTCTGCAGCATCTATTTGCTACATAATATTACCTCCATCAGTGAAGTACAGTGGGCGCCACGACTTGAAAATGGAATGTCTGCATGTCCTCTTATATCAATTTCTTCACTCAGTATAGCTCGGAGTAGCAGATGTTTGACCTGGCATAGCCTATGATGGAGAACAGAATGGTTGTGCTTTAGATGCACCTTTTTTAAAAACGCTCTGTAGATTTACTATGATATTGCTTCCCTCTAATTAAATGTCTAAATAACTGTCAAAACAGGTTATTGAGTAAAAGTTTGACCTTATTTGTCATGTGAATGTCAAACCAACCAGACTGGGCTGATTTTATTTTTTGGCTTTTAAACCCTCTAACTCCCAGTCCCCCCCACCTTTCTGCTTTTAGTTGGGATAGTTTGATATAACCTTTTATAAAATGGCCCCCAGGAAACTCAGCGGCAAATCCTGCTGGGACCCCATTATTCATATATTGGTGCACTGTCAAAGAAAGACATATTTCTGAGTCTTTTCAGCAGTGTTTTGTGGCAGATCCTGAACGCTTGTCAAAGGTCCAGACCAACCGCATTGTCAAAGTTTTTTTTTAAGACGCTGTTGCTAACAAGGCATGGGCACCTGAAACAAATGCATACGTACACAGAATGTGGCACTATCTGTCAGTGTGCTGTCATCTGTTACAGCTGAATTCTTGGAAGAGAGCATAAAGCTCCCCTCCTTCTAACCTAGCTAAGCATTTTTCTACAATTTAGCCACAGGGTCTCAAGTTCTCTGTTAGACCTAAACATGACCCTGTCCCTTTGTACAAACACACTTGCACACACACAGACAGACAAACACCGCACCCAGGAAAACCCCCTTTGTTCTGAGCTCCGGGAAGTGTGAATACCTCAAAGTAAAAACATCCCTCTGACATGTCTAGGTGTTTTTAGAAGGTTGTATTTGTCTGAAAGTGTCTATGTGTGGGGACAGGGGATTAATGGTTCTTTTGGAAACAACTACTATCATTCGTCATACAAACCAACTGTTGATACAGCAAATGGGGTTAGAGGTAAATACAATGATGAGAATAATTTTAATGGAGGCAGAATTTAAAGTATATACATTTGTTCATATTTAAAACCTGATCATAATGGGTTTACAGATATAAACACTTTAAACTACTTTGGTAAGCTCCTACTGGAATATGTTGAGTTTACATGTCCAAAATGTGTAATCAATGGTTTTACATATAAGTAAAAGAGAACTAGAATGAGGGATAAAGGGTGAAGAAAAAAGTTTGTTGAAGAAGGGGTGTGGGTGGTTTGTTTGCACAATGAAGTGTTTTTCTGCTCACCCTCAGGCCATGTTTAAGGGTGGTCCTTCTTGCTTTGGTGATCTGTAGAACTTGCTTTGGGTTTTTAATGGCACACACATACACACACGCATACACACACACAGGTTTAGCTTTGTGACCACCCTAGTGGAGATTAAATATTGCTCAGGTTGCACAAAGCTCCATGAAACAGTAAGTGGTGCGGTAAACGGCCCTCATTGTAATATAAAAACAGGCATGGTATGCATGACCCAGGAGAAGTGTGTGTGTTGTGCTGCAGTGAGGATGTCTGCGCTGCATTCACTGCAATATACATTTCTAGTTGTCTGGAGATTTCTTGTTTAATTTTCAATGAAGTTGTGGTTGCTTTAATATTTCTGGATGGATCAGCTGTTGCAGACAAAGATGTAAATCAACACTGTGGAGAGTTTTATGGCAATATAGAATTTTTATAGGATGTTTTTATTAATGTAGCCTATTTGATTTGCTAGATTAGCCAAGATTAGCCAGGAAAAAATAACAAATATATCCAATTTCCCAACTTACTTCATATCTATAACTATGTAAGTAACAAATGCATTTGATTATTTTTGTAACTAAATAATCTGACAATTGCTATCTCAAGTGATAAAGTAATCAAAAAAATCTGACTTACAAGATTGTGTACATATAATACAGTTTCAAATAGTTCCACTTGAGAAGCTAAAATTGGCAAACATTTTTAATTTTCTTGTGACAGATATTGCAATTAATTGTTTAAGCTTTCTTCTTACACTGATAGATTACTGCAGCTCATATTCCTTGCCTGTGTAATGTTGCTGGATTCTCATACTTCATTACCAAAAGTATGTGGACCCCTGGAAACAGGAATATGGACTCTCGTATCATGGGCATTAATCTGCTGCTGGATCTCTGCAGGGATTAGCTCCTATCCTGCCACAAGAGTATTTGGTGAGCTCCAACACTGATGTGGGATGATAAGACCTGGCACATATGAGAGTGAGGTCATCCAAAAAGTGTTGGATGCAGTTAAAGTCAGGGCTGTGTGCAAGCTATCACACACCAAACTAGGGAAAAGCAGTTGTCGATAGAGCGTGCAGAAAGGCACCATGTTGAAATTTGAGTTGAAGGTGTTGTGCTGGTTTCCTTGCCAAAACTGTAGTGAAGGATATGGTAATATGGCCATTAGCCTGAAAATAGACTGATAATTTACTTTCGTCACAAACTACCAAAGAAGGATGAAATTACACATAAAGAATGTGCTCTTTTGAGTAAATGTACCAATTTAATGTGATGTGTGGCTAGAAATTGTGTTCCAGCTTTTGCAGGCATCGGAGAAGCCATTAGAGCATTGTCATCATGTTGCAAGACATTAAAACACAAAGGAACAATGCTGCTGTTGCCTGATTCTTGACGCACAAACCTCTCTGACAGCAGAACGTTGCTGTAATTGGCTGGAAGCCTCGCTGACAAACATTAAATGCTGTTCTTTTTTATTAAGACCCTCAGATCTTATCTTTCCTATGGTTGCCTTTACCAAATGAGACACAATTTATTTGATCACTCTCGCAGCTTAATTTCTTTTATGTATGGAAACCATATGCTATAGTTTTCAATTTAGGAGCCCCCCCCATCTTCATCTTCCTCCTACCTGTATAAACAAGTATCAGAATTATTTCATTGAACTAACACAAAATACATCATGTTCAGTATACTGGGAAATATAAAGTTCAGCTCTTTGGCAATTTTCTAAAGATCCAGTAACATTGTTAAGTTTTTGAGTTCATTAGTAATGCTGTTGGGGCTAATTTGATCATGGTAGAGGATGACAGTTGAGTAGTTGGTCCTACAGTGTGCCACAGGATGCATTGTATTCACATTGCTGAAGGAATGTGGCCCAGACAATGTGGTCTGAGTTATCACACTCACCTTTGGTTCATACTCGGCTGATCTTAGAGCTGACCACATTCAATTTGATTACCTGAGCAAATGTTAATGCAGTCCTAAACAGGGTCTCTCTCCCTTTCTCACTTATCATAAACCCAGCTAGTCATGTGACGATCTGCACTAACTTGTGTAGCACCTTAATGCCTTGAAGCGTATGCATACTACTTCATTTTAGTTCGAGCTGAACTACTGACTATGCTACGCTGGTATGCCCTGATCAATTGTAACACTATGACCAAGTTCATAACAGTGATATTTGATAACCATGGCACCTGCCAGTGGGTGGGCTATATTAAGTTGAGGCAGATGGCCACAGCAGATTCGATTTGATTTGAAGTAGCAAGTGACCATTTAGTCCTGAAGTCCACAAATTGTCAAGTGTGAGGAGGTGAGAGACTTTGACAAAAAATAAACTGATCTGTAGGGAACTGAGTCAGCTAACCTCCAACACAGGAGCTCTTTTGGATGCTCCTGGTCTGCATTGGACAGCAAGGACTTGCCAAAAGTAATGGGCACATGAGCATTAGAGCTGGACCACAGAGCAGTGGAAGAAGCTGGCCTGGTCTGATGAATCATGTTTTCCTTTCCATCATGTGGATGGCTGGGTGCGTGTGCAACGCTTTGACCAGGAAGACATGGCATTGAACGTATGATGGGAAGAAGGCAAGCTGGTGGAGTTTGTGTGATGGTTTGGGTAGTGTTTGGATCCAACTTCCAGGACTTAAAGGATCTGCTGCTAACATTTTGGTGCCAGATATCACAGCACACCTTCAGAGCTTTAGTGAACTCCAGACCTTGACGCGTAAGGACTGTTTGGCAGCCAATATGGGCCTTAATGTCTATTAGACAGGTGGTCAAAATATTATGATCAGTGCATGTTTGTAGTTTTTGTATTAACTGTACAACCTGTGTTTGGATTTAGTCCATTTGAGTAACTTGGCTGTCAGATTCTGTAATACCTCTTCGACTGTAATGTTTGTATTCTGTCAGATCACAAATGGGGTGGTAGTAGCATTTTTGGACTAACTCTTTCTAGCTCTCCTGTAAGAAAATCATGTTATGTGAGGAATGCATGAAAGTGGTTGAGTATCCAGCCTCAGGGCTGTTGCCCAGTCTTCAAGCTAACTATGCAGCTATGAATTGTAGCTGTGCTGGAAAACATACATGAATGTTTCTGGGAGGATTCATTGTCAAAACACTGAGATACTCTGATCAAAAGCTTTCCTTCACCACTCACCTGCTGTTGATGCAGGAGTGAGTTAAGATCAAAGGTGCTGGTCGAACTATAAGATACAATGGGTCTGTTGCATCACTGCAAACATCTGGCAGTAAGTAGGGTGTAGTCAAGACTGAAAAATTAAATTGGTTTATTAAAGGGGTTTTCAAGTCTTGAATCTACTTTTAATAAGGAATAAGCCTCAACTCATGTTTGATTAGCTTTAACCATTTTTTAAATAAAGAACATTTGAGTGTTTTACTCACAAGTAAGATTAAAAGTGTTTATTTTGTCTCACAACTATTCAGCATAACTCAACATGCTACACACCCACTATAATGGCCCTGCTCATAAAGACAAAGCCTCGCAACTACTCAGTGCTGTGTCAACTGTCAAGCTCTATTTCCTGGGATGGAGAGAGGGAGCACTGCCACACATTGACACACAGCTTAGCTTAAACACACAATGTTCATCTGAAGGAGCTGCCAATGAGACTGAATGTACACGAAAACACCCACTCAGTTGGTATGTTTTCATCTGAATTATAGCTGGAGTGCTACTGTGGGAGGTCGATATGTATGGAAATGGGTCCAGTTTCAAGTGTATCCATTTAATGTACATGTACACTGTACGTACATGTCTCAGGAGTCAAGTCAGTCAGACAAAAAGAAGAAAAATATGGATTCCACTGGTTCAGTAATTTATGCTCAGTTGTTACCATAAAAATAACAAGTGTTCTAAAATGGCATTGTATAACCTCCATAGTATTGTGGTCAGTTGTTGGCCGCCAACGATGTCTGAGGTTTTCTCCTTGGCCATGAGTTGAAGAAGTTTGGGAAATGCTGTCTCCCAATAGAGTATTGCAGAATTGCTTTATGATGACACCATTTACTGGCCTCTCCCTACATCCTTTGTTTCCAAAAATGAAGAGGTAAAAATGGAAGAAATTAAGAAATGGGAGAGAGGAGGAAGAGGAGCAGCTTGGTTTAGAAGAAGAGCCAACATGAGGTCTAGACTAATGATCAGTGTACAGGTAGAGACAGGGTGAGACATATTGAACCAACAGAGAAGAAAAAGTACTACTTGAAAACAAAATGGTCAAAATTGCAACTTATTTGACCATGGCAGAGGATGCAGTTTGAGTAGTTGGGCCTTCAGTGTGACCCAGGATGCATTTGCATTCGCATTACTAAAAAACTTGGCCCACATTTGGCCCAGACGTTGTGGTCTGAGTGATCCAATTCTGTCTAAACTTGTTACCGGGCCAATACAGTTCATGCTTGAAAAGTTGCGCAACAGCAAGAAACACAAAACCAGCAGTGACCGAGGCATCACCCCAAACACCAAGCCCCTCCCTCTTTTTTTAAAGCAGAATTGTTGCACCACAGGAGAATGAAAGGTGTGGTCACAAACTATTTGCAAAAAAAAAAATAAAATAAAATTATATGAAAACTGAAAATTTAATTTCAGTCGTTTCAGCCAGTAATAGAAATTTGGGTTAAGAGTTCACATCTATGCATCATCTATAAAACTAAAGGATCAAAATGAGCAGTCAGTTAGCAACAGGAAGTTAGTACAGAGGAGGACTAGAGATAAGTTGTGAATAATTATTATTCAAAGACAAATGAGCTTGGAGGGTAATTTTTTTTTTTTTTTTTTTTTAGTCACTATTTCATTTGAGGTCAGATGTGGGACATCAACATTGTTTAGAAATCACCGGTATATTGTATAAAAAATTGTGTTAGATCATTAATTAATTTTCCAGAAATATTAAATTATTTATTCATATATCTTCCAGTGAATATTGCCCAATGTGATCACATGTTGAAACGCTTGAGTTACATCAAATCAGGTTGAGAGAGATGCTTGTTATTGGGTAGCTCTGAGTTATGCTTCTGAACTCAATCTGCTTTCCACATCACAACAAACTCTCAGATATGAACATGTGAAGGTGTATAAAGATTAAAAACAACACACACACACATACCTCAGCTTCTACCTCTATACTGTCTTTGGATTCTGTTTTATTTTGCTCTGTTGGAGTTGGCTGCGGTGTGTCTTTCCCCTCACACCTATAACTCTCCTCTGATATGTCTGTCAGATGGGTTGCCAGGTCTGTCCCAGCAGAACTCTTAGTCTCCTGAGTTTCTACCCTAAAATGAAGCATTGCTGAATACAGTGATTGACAGAAAGCTCTCATTCCACTGCCTGGCTGTCTGTTACCTGTTATGTAACTCTTTGGTATGTAATGCTTTGGATCATTTGATAACTATGTTGTTCAAAAGTATTTCTAACTGTAATAATGACATTGTAATCAAGTACAATAAGGATCATCCACCTTGCCAAACTAGTTTGATGAGGGACTTTTCTCTTCATGAAAAGAAATTCCCTTTTTTGCTTAGAAAATCAAATCAAATCGGATGTATTTATATAGCGCCAAATCATAACATAGTTACATAGTTACATCAAGGCACTTTACATATAGAGCAGGTCTAGACCAAACTCTTTATAAAATGATTTAAAGAGACCCAACAGATCCACCCCCCCACCCCCCCCCCATTAGCAAGTACTTGGAGACAGTGACAAGGAAAAACTACCTTTTAAGAGGCAGACAACTTGGGCAGAACCAGGCTCGGGGGGCGGTCATCTGCCTCGACCAGTTGGGTTGAGAGAGGAAGAGAGTGACACATACCGAGGGGCAAAGTTGGGTAGAGTAGGGAGAGATGAGAGCAGAAGGAGGAGATATTCAAAACAGGTGCAGACAGAAACATATGATGCAGCATGAAGTTCATAGAAATTATGTTGGATGGAGTTCATGAAGATATGGGAGCAGCAGGCATTGCAGGAACATGGGATAGTGATGATTCCAAAGTAAGCCATATTAATGCCATCAAGACTGATTAGATGATCAGATAGGGTTTCTCTGAGGTGCTTAGGGCCAAGTAGAATAACTAATGTTTTTCTGAATTAAGAAGTATAGAATAATGGAGGCTGGCTTTTATCTCTGCAGTCTGACTATCTGACTAACTTCATTGGCTTCCTTGATAAACACAGCTGAGTGTCATCTGTGTAGCAGTGAAAATTGATGCTGTGTTTCCTGTTAATGTTGCCTAAAGGAAGCAGATGTAGAGTGAAGAGGATTGGTCCAAGTACCGAGCCCTATGGAACTCTATATTTGGCTTTAGTGCGTGAGGAAGAGGTATTGTTAACATGAACAAACTGATGTCTTTCTGATAAATAGGATTTGAACCACCTTAGTGCACTTCCTTTAATCCCAATTTCATGTTCCAGTCTCTGTAATAAAATATTATGATCTATGCTGTCGAATGCAGCACTAAGATCTAACAGGAGAAGTATGGAGGCTGATCCGTTGTCTGCAGCCATTAGAATATCGTTGGAAACTTTAACCAGTGCTGTTTCTGTGCTGTGATGAACTCTAAATCCTGAATGAAACTCTCCGAGCAAGCCATTCCTATGCAGATGTTATTGGTTTGCTACTGCTTTTTCAGTGATTTTAGAAATGAAGGGTAGGTTTGATATGGGTCTATAATGGGCCAACACATCTGGATAAAGATTTGGTTTTTTAAGTTGAGTTTTGATGACTGCGGTCTTAAAAGTCTGAGGTGCATAACCCAAAGATAACATCAAATTAATCAAGTCTAGGATGAATGGCTCAATTAAGTTAAAAAGCTTGCAGTTGATTCAGGAGCAGCTGAATTCAGTTGAAGATTACTGTCTAATGTAGGTAAGATGATGAATTCTTTCTCTGATTGTTACAATTGTATCGGTAAAAAAGCCCATAAAATCATTGCTGTTGAGAGCTGAGGGTTCAATTGTGCTATGACCCTGTCAGTGCTGAAGAGAAACCTGGGGTTGTTCTTGATGAGCTTCTAGCACCACTGAGAGTTTTTTTTTTTTTAAGTTAAGTTTTTAAGCTTTCTTTCAAGGCTCAGTGAAACTTTGAGTTACTGGAACACCAATTTATTTCTAATTTCCGTGACTGCTTTTAGGTACGAATGAGAATTATACCACGGAGCCAGCCTCCTCTGTTTTATTACTTTCTTTTTGAGAGGGCAGCAACATTTGAACACAGTGTAGCTAATCACAAGGTCATCAACCTTTGTGTGGGGAAAAAGCATCACTTGAATTTAGACAAGACATTGCTGCAAATGATTGAATGTTCTCTTTAAATTTAGCCACAGCATCTTTAGATAAACACCTTCTATAGCTGAATTTATTCCTCAGTGCTGTGCAGTCAATTAAAGTAAACTCAAATGCAATGAGGTAATGGTTCGGTCAAAAGAGAGTTTTGAGGAAAGAATGTTAACTTGTCAATTTCAATGCCTTATGTTACAACAAGATCAAGGATATGATTGAAGCAGTGCGTTGGTTCATTCACATGCTGTGAAAAGCTAATTGAGTCTAGTAAGGAAAGAAACACAGAACTAAGGCACTTAAGATCACTTTCTACATCTACATGAATATTGAAGTCTCCCAGTATCGTGATTTCATCTGTACTAAGTACTAACTCTGATATAAACTCAGAAAAGTCTGATATAGTGTAACTAACAGAATTGGTAAAAATGGGTAAGAAGTAGTGACAGTTTTTCTGTACAATGCGTGATTGTTACCTGCATTTACCTATATGAGACAAAACCGTCTGACCTATTCACAACCTGTCTGATCATCTAGCTGCTCTTGCCCCTTGCATACTTGAATATTCATGACTGTGTTTGTTCTACAGCTATGGAGGAGCTGGTGTGTGAGCTTCGTCTATTCCTGGACCTGCTGGACAGGGAGTACCTGAGCGCCGGAGTCCGGGAGAAGAAGATGCACCTCTCCAACATCCTCCACAGAGTCCTCTCTGACAAAGGTGAGATTACAGTTTGAGCTGAAAAGCTGGAAGGAAAATGTAAGTAGAGGGAGGCCTCTGCCATTAGAGAGGAAAAGAAAAAAAAAATGAATTGGTTGTGACTGAACTCTTGAGGAAATCTGCCAAAAAAAGTAAATATCACATAGAGAGATCACACAGGAGAGAGCAGCAAGCCACAAGACAATCTATCAAAGTTAGATATTGATATTATCATCAAGACTGCCCCACAGAATTCTATTGAAAAATAAAAGCATCCTTTTTGTTTTTGTCCTTTTACTTGCAAAGGTCTGGAATTCATTCACGGGTGTCTGCAAAGGTTCTCAAATTCTTGGCGCTGTCTTACTGTAACAGTCCTACAAATCTTCTCAGACTACTTCCCTGATTAATTAGTACAATATAATGTCCACTAGCTAAATTACCTCACAAAGATAAAAACTAAAGTTTGATATGGAAACTATGGAAACTTAGGAAACTAATTTGGTTTACATTGGACACAAAAAATTCAAGAGATAAGTTTAAGAAAATTTAGTAGCAATGGAGTTGGAATTAGTCTTTTTGGGGTTAGAAGGATGCATTTGTTTATGAAATATAGCCCACAATGTATTTCAATGCAGAAAGGTAAATATGAATATGTATAGAAAACAAATTTCCCTGATTTTCTGTCACCTTCTCCTCCCCAGAACCTTCATTCAAGTCAGATATTCATAGTGGACTACCGGCTCCACCTCAGATGCCCCTCCCTGAGATTCCTCATCCCTGGCTGGTAAGACAATTGATCGATCATTTACCTTATTAGGAACTATCCTTATCTTCCATATGCAAATATATACTTTCCTTTAAAGGGCCAAAGCTAGAAAAGTGGTCTCAAACTTTTGGCAGTGAACGCTGACAAGACCTACAGCAAGAGACAGTTTAGAAAAAAATTGTGGTTGACAAACTTGTTGTTGTCACTTACAGGTGATATGGCTCTGGATGTGTTTTGTTTTGTTTTTTTTTTTTTTTTTTTGTATAATACATTCACATAGCTTTGCAGACTCTTAAGAGAATCTGTGTCACAACTCAGTATTGATTTCAATAAAAAAATCATCAAAGAATATGTTGAAATAACATTTTTTATGTGTGGGGGTCTGTTTTTGTGCACGTAAGCAAGTGATAAGGGGGGTTAAATGACGATTGTACATGTGTAAAGAGACCCAGCATGAAGAATAAAATGCAAGTGTTTGAGACGCTGGTGTGCACGCAGATGCTTTTGATGGAAAGCAGGTGGTTAAGATGGCTTGCAAAGCCCTCACAACATATCAATGCCACAATGCCTTGTTTTACATTTTTACACACACACACCCTCAGGCACAAGGCCTTACAGTGCAGTTTGTAATTAGAACCAGGTGACAGCCTCAGCTTCCTTCACTGACCCCAATGTGTCTAGAAATCACAACCCAAGTTTTCTCAGAAAACTAGATGGGAGGAAGACTGAGCAGGTCTCCAGCCTTTTCTTGCAGTCTAACCAGCTTTTGAGATGTTTAAAACCAAAATGCAACAGCTGTAAGCCCAGCCCTGTTAGTTAGCTGGAAACTATTTAACCCTTCTACACCAAAGAGTCCTACTGTCCACCTGGAGTTTTTGCTTATTTTAACCATAAACATGCCAGAAAATGTCACTAAGTGCTTTTGCTAATTTTTCCAAAACACTTAGAACCTTCGATATACGACATATACGATATATGCCGGAATAATCTATTAACATTTAACAACGAAGGAGCGGATCTGGCAATTTCCAGCAACAGTACGAGTGGAATTACTGTAATGAAGAACTGGGAGAAACAGGGATTTTGGAGAAGCATGGTTATCAATATCAGTTGTCAGTCAGTGCATGCATGGGGGAAGAAGAGCGAGAGAGGGAGGTGCTCAGTCATTCCCCCAGAAGTCTGGGCCTATAGCAGCATAGCTAAAGACTAAATGAACTTTAACATTTTAACTATAAGCTCTGTCATACAGAAAGGTTTTCAGCTTGGTCCTGAAAATTGCTAAAGAGTCTGCCCCCTGTACCAATACTTGAAGGTGGTTCCATAGAAGAGGAGCCTGATAACTGAAAGATCTGCCTGCTGATTTATTCTTGGAGACTCCAGGAACCACAAGTAAACTTCTATCTGGAGAGCGGAGTGGTCTACTAGGACAGTAAGGAACTATGAGCTCTCTGAGATATGATGGAGCTTGGCCATTAAGAGCTATATACGTTAACAGAAGGATTTTAAATTCTATTCTGAATTTTTCCAGCAGCCAATGAAGAGCAGCTAACACTAGTTCCTGTTAATACCCACACAGCAGCATTCTGAATCAACTGAAGGCCTTTCAGATATTTGTTTGGACATCCAGATAGTAATGAGTTACAGTAGTCAACCCTATAGGGAACAAATGTATGGACTAGTTTTTCTGCATCCTCTTGAGAGAGGATGTTTCTGATTTTCTTTTCTACCAGTTTGCTGTCTCTCTGCTCTGAAATTACCATTAATCACATTTCCACATTGACCGCTGAATAAGTTGACAATCTCCCTCCAGTTAACAGGCTAGAGAGTAGAAGAAATGAAAACATGGTCCAGTGCAGAGGAGACCCCCCATGTTGTGCCAAGTTTTAATGGATCAAATGCAGTTGCAGAATATTTTAGAAAGTGCCACTTGTGAGTTCATTTTGCTGAATATGTACAATAAATAGAAAGGAGAGAGGTCTGTGAAAGAATGGGAGAGTACAGAGGAGGAAGAGATGGTCTTGGCCACGGTCTGTCTGTGACTCGTCAAGGCTCAGAGCTGAGCCAAACCTGTGTGCTCTGTAAGACTGAGAGCCTGTGGCTTTAGAAGCTACATCAGTACTCTGTCAACCCCAAAGACTGTGGCAGCCATTTTGATTACTCACGTTTAAATAAGGAATAAACTTTAGAGAAGCTTAGCAGATTTACAGTTGGTTATAATTGTTTAATTTAAAGGCTTGTCTGTCAACTATAAAGGGGTACCTCTGTGATGAGTTTACTCACAATGTGCAGTTGTTCGTTGCATTCTGTCATGGGCACCCTGCACCCTGGAGTTGTAGTCTCACCAGCTGACATTGGTTGCGGGCTGACAGATCACCAGTCAAGCATACAGCTGACATTGAGAATAAAAAGCAGTAAACATAAAGAGGACATGCAAGGTCTGAAAAGCTGAAATCAGGCAACTCCCCTACACAGCTCTATCTTTATTTTACATAGTTTTAATAGGTCTATGTAACTTTGAGCTTTTGAGCTTTTACACACTGCTGTGTAAGCAAAGCACTATTAGAAGTTGTGCTATGACCACATGGTAAAAATACTAACTGGAGTAGTGGTTAAATCAACTTTTAGTATAATGGCTTCTTTGAGTAAGAAACAACCTGATAGGATAGAAAGGCACAATGGTTGTCCATATTTGATTGGGACTAGCCCTTCAGCCCAGAAGCACTAATCATTTACTGATATGTCATCTATATCTGCTGACTATATAACAGAAGATAACAGAATATTTGTTCATCAAGATACTATTGGGACGCAAATTGGATTATGATTCCTCACAAAAAGCACATTCCTGGTTTTGTTGCCTAGTTGTAATCCACCTCTATCATTTGGAAGTTACCTACAGCTTGCATGTCCCAAACCCTTTCCTTAACTTTAGCTTTACATGTCTTCAACTGAAAATTTGATGATTTATGTTATTACTTTGTTTTTGTCCACATAATGAAGACACATTCTTATGTATAGATGTAGGTCCTTAAAACACAAATAACACCTAGACCACACACACAGTGTCACCAGAGACCCACCAGGATATCCCCAATCAGATATGCAGCCATTGGGTTTCAATTGTTCATAAAGCTGAAACCAGTCTGCTTTGAGCTACCCTATTGCTTTTACATTAATTGTGTGTGTGTGTGTGTGTGTGAGAGATAAAGATTTTTCTAAAAACTAAAAGAACTAAGCATAACTATTTTAAAACACACCTAGTATAACCACAGTTTTTCATACAGTTATAATATATAGGAATCTGTCTTTGAAGTTCACTGTAAAGAGTTCAACATAAAAAAGGTTTCAGTTTAAACTTGATTTTTAGGCTGAGATATACCTTTAAAACCAGGCTTAAGCACAAGGTATAGCCCTTTTATCAACTAAATCACAGTTTCTGTGAATTGAATACCAGATTGACTGGATTTTGATCATATTTCAATTAATTACTGTAGTGTACTGTAGTGTACATTACTGTATGTAAATGCATGTATTTGCCACACAGACTTTAGAGCATGATAAATTATTGCCTTTGAATTACTAGTTTGACGATTTTAATGATACAAACCAGAAAAATTGAGCAAATCATAACATTTTAGGCTGGGATGAGGAAATATTTGGCAAATTGTTTCAGCGCTAATGCTAATGCTAATGCAACATAACAGTTTAATTCAGTATGTCAGTAACATCATCAGTTGCATCCTGAGGGCTGTGTGAGCTTGACTTTGAGCAGAATGTGGACCAGTCCTCTTATTGAGTCACAAATGATTTCCATCTGTGTTGATGTTGGAGAGCAATGCCAACCCCCTCACCTCCTCTGTTGCCCCTTTCCTCGTCTTCCCCCACTTTGTATTCCCCCAAAACAGGCATTCCCTCGTTCCAAAAGCTAACATCTAACACAACCATAGACTTGTGTTGCATCACTGAAAATTCACAGCATGGGTCACCTTTGTCTGCTTTCAGTTTTTCTCTTCCAGCTCAGAAGTGTATGGAAATGCTCATGTGGACATGCTGTGTACACACAAGCCATGTTGTGCTATTCTTCTCAGTCTGGCTCCCATTTGGAATTCATTTCCTCCCTTTCTCATTTTGAAAGGGAGGAAATACTTTGTAAGTACTTTGTACTTTAAAAAAATACACACGTTTTTGCAAAAATACAGCTAAAACTGTATACAGTTTTCAAATTTACTTATCTATTCCCTTATCTACTTTTAGGTTGGAAAGTATAGTTGATTCACCATTAAATCAGTGCCATCTGTATAGCTTTAGACCAACAGTTTTGTATCTGAAATATATCCAGGCCCATGGGATCTTTTCAAACGAAAAATTTCCAGCCTGAAGGGGAAACACATTGTTGTAAATAAATGTCTGTACTCTTGTTTCCAGTTATGAATTATATGTGTTGCAAGAAATCTATTGTGATCAAAGAATTTGAGCTGAATCAGTCCTGCTGTCGTGTGTCTTTAGAAATTATTTGCCGCTGGGGAATTTGTCATAGTGTGTGCTTTGGTCTCCATCTGAATAATTTTTTAGATTTGACTCAGCAGGGTTCCTGTACTTGGCAGTTTGGTCAACCACAGCATAGCAATAACATCAGCAGCATTGTGCCATTGACTTGGTTGATATGGTTTAACAGATAATATTGAAAGGCGTCACACTTAACCAAACAAGTAACAGTTGGACAGCTGAGACTTAATCAGTAGTTGCAGTAATGGGGACACATGGTTAATGCTGCAGGACAGAACTGGTGCTGCCCAATTTCACTGACACTCTTTGGAAAAGTCCCCGTTGAAAATCATGGAAAACCTATTTCACAACTTTTTTGGAAGGCTTTCTACCTTGCTAGGGCATTTTTCCTGACATGTGATGTGATCAAAGTGACTAATAACACACTTAAGGAAATTCTAAGCTATTTCTGTCATTGCCATATTCTGCCCACCACTGCATCATTTAATTAGAAATGTCCATTCATTCCTTCTGTTTATGAATCATCATTGACCATGCAATGACCATGATGTAACATGAATACTTAAGGTTTGGGGAAAAAAAAAAAAAAAAAAAAAAGTTATGAATAGAACTATGGTTCTATGAATCCCGAATGACCACCAGAGGCGGTGCTTTCAGCACTGGATATTCCCCTTCACGCATGCGCCGTTCGAGTATGTATACCAACAATGTCACCTGTGACCTCTAGGTGACTTGGAGGCGACCATATCTTCTGGTGTCACCTGAGGATCGTTTCCTACAGAATCTTCTCACGAGTACACAAGGAGATATGCCCGATATGCATGGGAGATGACGTCGACAATCCAGTGGGACAAGCGCTGTTTGGAGACAGCGCAACCCCTGTTAGGGCCAACATAATAGAGAAAAAGCTGGTCAGATCTCCTAATGCATGTGGTGGCTGCAATGTAAGCGCTCAGGGCCCACACTGGGCACAATAGTTCAGGTTTGTCCCCTCCATCTCCTGGAGGAGGGTTGTACTGCGCAAGCCGAATAGGCTGGTTGAGGTGAGTGCGGGACAGCACCTTTGAAAGGAATGTTGTGTTCACCCACAGAGTGACCCCTGAGCCATCTAAATTCCACCTTAAGCATGAGTCACTGACTGACAAGGCGTGCAGCTCACTGACACGCTTTGCAGAGGAAATGGCCAGGAGCTTGTGCCAAGGGCTCAATTGGTGGCCTGCGTAGTGCAGCCAGCTCTAGTGGATGATCCCATGGTGGAGTTTGTGACCCTTGGAGGATTCAATCTCGGAGCCCCCTTCAAGAAGAGGGACACCAGACTGTGGCTCCCTACTGTGCTGTTGTCAACCCTTACATGTCGACAGGATATTGCTTCCACGTACACTTAGCGTTGAAGGACACCGACCCTCATCCAGGAGGAACTGGAGGAAGTCAAGGACAGTTGGCACAGAGCAACACACAGGGTTCTCATCACGACTCGTACACCAGTGGGAAAACAGTCTCCAGCTATTCTCATACGAAGATTAGTGGACAGGGCTCTTTCGTTCATTATGGTGTGGTGTGACAAGCTTAATAGCGGCTCTGGCCCTCCAGAGACGTCATGGATCGGGGTGCCAGATTTGCCCTGCCAGTTGGGACAGGAGATCCCTTTGTCGGGAAGGCGTCACAGCGCATGCTTGCCCCTTAGGTGTGGAAGGAAGTGCTTGAGAATTAGGTGAACTGCCCGCAGCTCCAACACATTGATGTGTGCACCTCAGTCTCCCATGGGCTGCCCTGCTCTGCTACACTGCACCCCATCCTGAGGGGCAGGCATCTATGGTGAGAATCTCCCTGCAAGACAGAACGCAGCCCATAGGGACACCCCTGAGCATGTAGGCCCTGTCCCTCCACAGGGTCAAGGCGAGGACAGCCTGCCGTGATACCCTGAGCTTCCTGCACCTCAAGCCCGGGGGAACCACAGCTGAAATAGACGTTAGTTTGCCCAAGAGGCAAAGGAATGTAACATAGGTCCCCTGGTGGCCCGCCTGGAATAGGGTAAGAAGGGGCAGGATGTCCCCCCCACCAGGTCAACGGTCTGGCTGTCATTGTGACACTGTTCAGTGTCTCCCCCATTGAAAGATCTGGTCTGTAATGGCACCAGGCAACTCTTCCCCAAATTCACCCTGAGTACGAGGCGGGCCATGTGGGACAGGAGACGCGCTGCATCCTGGAATGCCTAGGCCGAGACGGCGCACAGATAAGCCAGTCGTCCAAGTACGGAAGGATTTTCATGCCCTGAGACTGGAGGGGCACAAGTGCTGTGGCCACACACCTCGGGAACAGCAGCAGCACCCTGAACTCCCAGTGGTGGCCTTGATAGGCAAAGCAAAGGAGCTGCCGATGTTGTTGAGCGATGGGGACATGGAAGTAAGCGTCCTTGAGGTCGATGGACGTGAACCATTCTCCATGTGCTACAGTTCGAAGGGCATCTGTTGTGTTCAGCATGTGGAAGGGTGTGACCTTCATAAATGTTGAGTTGTTTAGTTTAGAGGTCTCATATCGGGCGAAAGCCACCAGTCTTTTTTGTCACAAGGAAATAGGTTGAGTAGAACCCTTTGGGTTCCACAGCCTCGATGGCGCCTTTGGCCGGGAGGGCCATAACTCCTGGTCCAGTGCCAGAGCCTTCGCCGTGTCGCTGATGGAGGTCATTCTGACTCGGCCGGATGTGGGGAGCTGGCGGTGGAATTGAAGTTTGTACCCGTGGGTCAAGGTGGCAACCACCCACGGGTCTGAAGCATGAGCAGCCCACTGCGGGAGCTGCTGATGCGAGAAATACCTGACTGCCGGCCCCAAGGCCTCAGTGTCTGCCCCCCTGGCCCCTAGGAGCCCTAGAGGGGACAGAAGCAGAGTCTGGGGCACAAAGTTGTCTGGAGGGCAGGTGGGTGGACTCTCGAAACTCCCTGACCGGTCTGCCAGGCCAAATAGCTCCCCCGGTTCCACAGGGAGGCTGCGCAGGGTTCTTCCAGCTGCCTCTGTCAAGTTTGAACGCCAAACCTGGCGACAAGCTTGAACCAGAATGGACATCATTCATCCAATCTCTCTGGACATAAGGCAGAACACCTCCGGTGAGACATTACACAAGGTGTCGGAATCAGCAGTCACATTGCCCTCCAGCAGTGAAGCTGAGAGGGCCAACATGAGATGTGACATGGAGTTCCCCATTTGACCAGCACTTTCTCCAGCCTGCTCAGACCCTGATCAGATGCTCGGGAACCCCCCTCCCTTGTCTCTTCCCCGTAATCATGAAAGTGGGTAGCTGAAGCCGCTAGGGAGAGCGTATCCTCCTCAGGTATAAGCACTGGCATTGGAGGAGAGGGTGCTACCTTGACTTCCAAGGCAGCGTCAGGCTGGCGAGCTGCAAACATGGACCTCATATGGGCCAACTCAGCACACAGCTGCTCCACTTTACACGAAAGGCT
The DNA here is from genome assembly GCF_900963305.1 of Echeneis naucrates. Classification (NCBI taxonomy): domain Eukaryota; kingdom Metazoa; phylum Chordata; class Actinopteri; order Carangiformes; family Echeneidae; genus Echeneis; species Echeneis naucrates. The sequence continues at coordinate 12,346,528 of NC_042528.1, read as the reverse complement.
CCGCCTTCTTCCTGGGGGGTGTGGCTGCCGCCGCCACTGCTCGACACTTGGAGCGTCTCAAACAGTCTGGAGGTGGCTGGCCTGATTGGGGAGGTCATGCCCATGTTCTGGATGTTCCACTTCTGCCAGTCTTGCAGCCCTCACCGCCTGAGGTCAGTAGCTGGAGTTCATGCAGGGATTGTTGGAAAGTGCATCCTGCAGGTGCTGAAGGGAGGAAGCGCATATGCTTCCTATACCAGCAGAAGCCCAAACACAAAAATTAATCAGCAGCACAAGCTGATACAAAAAGAAAAGAAGCCACTGTAGCCCCTACCCAATCAGGATTCTCAAGTTTAATTAACAGATTAACTTAACTAATCGGAGCGCTGATGCTACAATTAACATGCATGACAGGGAATATTCAGAGCTTAAAGCACCACCTCTGGCGGTCAGCAGGGATGAAACAGCACTTCAGTGCAAAATGTGACTGGGTTCTATGACTGTTCCACAAGGGAGGGCTTACATTACCAGGCCTATCCTAGCCTCTCTCCATTAGCCCTCAATCCTTTTTAGGATTAATCATTATCTAAAGACAAGCTTTATATATATATATATATATATATATATATATATATATATATATATATAATTGTATCCTTGGCTGTTTAAACCTTTGAATATTTTCCATGTTGAACCTGTTGCCAGTGGATGTCTATCAAAGGGCATTTGGGGCTGCCTGGATTTATATGGCCAATGTTCATTTCAAGCAACGGAAAGACTCTGGTGTAACTCTGGGTCATGAGGATCACAGAATCTGTGTGATTTTTCAAGCAACAAGTATTGTAAGCAAACATTATCCCAAACATGTCTTTGCTGTAGTGGCTTAGTTTGCTTGCTGGATTAACCCCCTCCACTAAAAGACCAGGATGAGGATTTACTCCTATTTGTACAGTTGTGGTCAAAAGTTTACATACACTTGTAAAGAACATAATATCATGGCTCTCTTGAGTTTCCTGTTATTTCTACAACTTTGATTTTTCTCTGATAGAGTGATTGGAACAGATACTTCTTTGTCACTGTATATGTGTACCTTCACTGTAAGGAGCATTTTCTATGGGTTACAATAGTGGAACATGTATTAATAACTAAAATGAAAGCTAATTGCTACCCTTTGGTTCATGATAAAATCAGCATGTTTCTACTTACAATTTTATGCTACTTTCAAATTCCTGCCTGTAACTGAACATGTTAAATGTAAGTGTGTGTGTGTGTGTGTGTTGTGTTTATGTTGTTGTACAGCATATGCTTAAACTAGTTACATTCCTGACATGGACCTCCTCTGTAGCTCAGGGAAAATAGGCCTACTCCACCCTTCTTTTCCAAAGCCGTGGACAACCAGCTCTTGCCGGCTTCCACCGGCCCACATTTGCACCTCATTGTGAGGTGAGAAGAGAAATGTAGGAAACACCCAACCAATTTCACTCTCCAGTTTGTTTTTTCACCTCAGCCAAATAGCTGGTATGTCTGCCAGTAACGGCACTCTGATGAATGCACCTGTTCAGCAAAATATATACTTATCGGCCAACGGGAGGAAAGGGAAGTCAAAAAGTTGTGAGAAAGGCTTTCTTTTGTCTGCAGTAACACTAGCCTGGGCGGTGCATGTATAAACAGAGGTGGAACACTAATATGTTTATTGCGGCGCTTGGCAGATCCTAAACTTGGCACAGTCCTTCGGCTCTGTAGAAGAGATTTAGTATCACACTCTAGTATGTTACTTTGTAGTCTTGTTTCTTCTCACAGTGGATTTCTGTATTTGAATGCAGAGAAATATTTCTGCGTGTGTTTAAATGGGGGGCACTTATGAAAAACGTGTTTGTTGGCTAATCAGCTGACACACAAGGAGGCTTTCAGCATTGGTGCAGAAGAGCTACCACTGTAACAACCACTTAAATGAATGCTTTGGTTTGTTATCACAACATTCCAACAGATTACACAGATTCATACTTACTAAATGTTGATGTTTATGAACAGATAATGTAAGAAACATACAGTTTACTTAGACTCTGTTCCAAATATAAAGCTTGTTTCCACCAAATTGAGCTGTTCTCAGCATATATAGTGTAAAAATGGATAAGCCCTTTTCATAAAAGCCTTTTGACAAATTTTCCACTGCCAACAACTCTCTGTTCAGACTAACTCACAGCTGTGTCATGCATAAAGACCCAGGCAAGCCACGTGTAATTGGCCTATGGTCCAACTTTACAATGAGACAAATTTGACAAAGAATTTATAATTGGTTCAAAAATAGGTTATGACACAGTTGTTGTACATTGATACAGGCCCATTTTTGCAAGACCAGATTAATGCCCATTGATCAGAAATTTTACCAACGAGTTACTAAAATTTAGAACTGATAGAAGGAGCTTTATCACAAAATATTGAACATTTGTTATGATGTTAAATGATAAGTGATTAATGAATGGAAAGCTCAGTATACAACAGGCCAGAGATGCCAGAACAATGAAGTGGAGTTCAGTGAGTATGGGAAGGTTAACAACTGCGTTCTAGCTGGAGTACCAACCAGAAAAAACATGGCTGGTGACAATATGTCACAATCAACAGTTATTACCAAGGCAAGGGTAAATCTGGTCATCTGATGTGATAATTTGATACCAAATAAACTTTGACCATTAACATATTGAGTGTGGTTAATTGTCAAGCTACCAGGCTCAGTCAAACTGAGTACTCACCGTCACTTGGAGATATTATAGGCCCATTGTTTCAGGCAAAACCAAGACCTGTAGCTATTTAACTGTCCTCTCTCAACTTGTTGTCTCAGGGTTATCCTGGGACAAAGGCAGGATATACTGGGTCGACCTATATTATGGGTTAATGGCCCTCCTGCCTTTTGCTCTTGGTGCTTTCATCTTTGCCTGCAGTCTGGCTTCAATTTATAACTCATTGCTTTAGCTTGACTTCATGCTTAAGCTTCGAAGAATGCATGGGGGGGAAGGAGTTTGTGTGTGGATATCTGTCCACATTTTGTCCCATCTGTCCTTGCTGTATAGCTACAGTTTTGACAAGGCTCACACTCCCTCATCCTGCTTGATGAATTGGCATTTTTGGAGGTATTCTAATATAACAGCAACTGATTTAAAATATTTTGTCCGTCCTCGATATATCTGACAGAAAACTAGACTGAAAACACATGTGCTTGAATAAACATAAGTGGCAGTAGCTTGGAAATGTGATGAGCAGCTGGGACTAGCTGCAAAACTTTGTTAAAGAAAAGGGAAAAAGTTCACAGCCGTCCACCCTCCCCTAAATAACTACCGTTCATGTGACCTTAAACGAAACATTTAACTTGCAGTTGTACAAGGATGCGACCAGAGGCCTACAGTAGAAGATTGTGGTTTCACTGTGCGGCTCCCAGATGTGAATGTGTATAAATGTGAAACAGGGTGGTGCTGGACAAGAGCAGAGGCTTCAGCAAAACCCTCCTCAGGATAAATTCAGTTTAAGTACCCTTCGGCAATAATCCTTGCCTTTGGGGAATTGAAGGTCTGGACAATATTAGATTTTGAATAGCTGCATGTCCTTGTAACAGAAGTAGTTGCTGTGCAGTTACAGTCTGAATCAACATTTCACTGCATATACACAACATTTCTGTAAAGGTACCACATCTATGATGTGGTATGCCCAGGACATGTTTTATATTGAATTAGCCTGCTAACTGGCTAACTCTGCTCCATCCAGTCTGTGGTACTAAATGCTGTGTTAATCAACGTAGCATCTAGTTTGGCCGTCCAGAGTTTGAAGGTGGGCTGCAACTCCTGACTAGCACTGGAGCTTTCTGCCCCTGACTGTTTTTAGCCCTTGATGCAGAGCTTGCACCTTTTCTGAAATACCTCTTGCCAACCAGAATCAGTGGGTATATATCCTGCCTCCTGTGGCTTACACATTATACCTTAAAACAAAGAACTGAAAATATACTGGTACAATAAACAATTGAATACAAACACTAAAAGCTTGTATTCCAGAAAATAGATTGAGCAATTTTTACTGTAATGCCCAGGTCCCATGAGCTTTTGTCTTTGTTTGTAATGGAGACAAAACCAGTCATAAATTCAAGCTGTAGCTAATTAAGAACTCTGCTGCAAATAAAAAAAAAAAATAAATTTCCCAATATTGACCCAGGATTAAAAGTAAACTGATTTTAAATAGTATGAAATATAAGCATTAGTTGAATTTTACCAATAGTCCATTTATTCACATAGATACTGTTTAACTTCTCTTCAAAATACCAGATATTTGTCTGTGTTCGTGATTGAATTGGGTTAGGGTTCGGGTTAGGGTTAGGGTTTCATATTCTTTCAAGCCACAGGAGTTTTCCACCTGCCAGTCATCAACCAATGTCTATAATGGAAATGAACAAGCCGTTTTTTTTTTTTTTTTCCCCCAGGACCTTGTATTCCCAAAATAACATTTCTGACTTCTCTGACAAAGTCATTGGTTACAAGTCAAACAGGTTTCATTTTATAATATTCTCTGTAAAATATAATTGAAAAACCCATTGCAATTGGCATCAGATGGAAACATGTTATTCTTATACATTAGATTATTTGCTAAAAATGATGGTAAGTACAGTTTTCCCTTCCAAAATCCCAAGTTAAGGGAGAGTCTTTCCCGCGTCCACTCACTTTATCCATTCTGCACTGTAGCAGAAACATTTATTCAGGTCCAGTCCTCCTACGCAGGACAAAAATGGATGCTTGGCATGAAAGTTTGGATCTGAGTTTCAGGGCAGCCAGAGAAGCAGACAACCCTCTCGTTCCAAATATCCAAACCAAGGTCAAGACATTTAACATTTACCACCACGTAATTACACATTATGACTGTGGAATTCTGACATGTCTGATCTGCATCCAAGCACATGACTGTTTGTACTGCTCTGCTCATGGTTGCTGCAGGGTTTTCTCTAGAAATGTACTGAGCATTTGGACCATGACAGCACAGGAAAATTACCTTGAAACTCTTATAGTACTTTGAGTGTATGAGTTTTAATTTGAGGGTGAATTTTTCTTAACTTCCAAACATGATAAGACCTTTCCTTTCAAGGGACCAACAGTAGATGAAACGCATAGTAAAGGGCCAATTAAAGAATAAGCCAAACAGAATTTTAGGTCCTGGGCTGCTGGTCTATTTCTGAAAACACCATATTTTCAACAAAAAAAAATCTCAAATCATCTTTAAAACTTTATGGCTTGAGTTGACTAGCCTTAGAAGTGGTTTAGAAAACACATTCATACAGGAGTATGCTTGTTAGAATCATGATCATGATGACAAAAATAAACCCAGGATGAAGCTGAGTCTTTTGTGTCAGCACAAGATATAAAAGTCTGTGAGTTAGTGCCTACAGTTACAAAGCTTAAATTAAATTAAAACAAAAACTGAAAATCTTACCTCACAGCTTTTGACTGTGGCTTTTTTCTTCCTGTATTTTCAGAGTAGACTCAATCTGACTCGTGTGCTACAGCCAGCCTGTTATTTGATAAATGGAAATAAAGGGAACATTAGAATAATATTTGTAAGCATTGCTATATGCATTAAGCTATAACATTAGAGTTACGAGTAGATCCTAAGTCAACAGCTTGAATGTGTGATACTGTCCATGGTAACCCGATTATCATTGCTATTTGCTCTACCTGTCAATGGTCATAATTTTATAGCAGGTTGGTATACAAGGTCACTTCATAGCAAACCGAACCAGGGTCTGTATCCCCACCCCGCTTTCACTGGTGCAATTGGTGAGAGGTTAGAGTAGTTGATAGTGGTGCTGCTTGAGATAGTTGTCTTTGTGTTTGTGCCTCTTTGACACCATGCGGTTAGCCCAGGTGAGTTGGCCTGTGTTGGTGTGTTGGGTTTGTTTGAGTATAGGGCTGTTCAGGTGAGTTTAGTTGCTGAATCTGCTAGTGTAGCTTGTATTGTCTCCACCTCCTGCACCCTCTATACTTTCATGCCCCCTACCCAAACCAGGGTCTGTATCCCATCCCTACTTTTATCTCCACCTCTTCTATTTCTCCCACCTACTCGAACCATGGTCTGTATCCCCACCCCGCTTTCACTGGTGCAGTTGGTGAGAGGTTAGCGTAGTTGACAGTGGTGCTGTTCGAGATAGTTGTCTTTGTGTGAGGAGTGGTAATGGCTGGCATTAGGGGGTGACTCTAGTCTCCTGGAGGTGTTGTGGGCCTAACTAGACAAAACACAGACGAGAGGAGGTTCCCACCTGATGACCCCAAAGACATGATAGTTATCACCACTCACTGGCCTAGTTGGATATTATCTGTAGGGCGCACAGAGCAGGGTGAAAGTTTGTTGCTAGGAAGGTAATCACTGAGTCTGGTCTATTTTTTTGTCGCACAAGTTTCTTGTGTTTTCTCTAAAAAATCTCAATGTTCTTAAAAGGTTTTCTATTGAAAATGATTTGGATGCAAGATATGAAACTTCAGACTTCAGACTCAAGTCCAGTTTCACTTCCGTTCTTCAAACCTGATAGCTTTGTCGTGGCCAAGAGCATTTGTTCTTTTCAGTTCCCTGCCTTTCATTCCTTCTGTGTTTGTCTCCTGGGGATGTTTTTTCTTTTAGGGCTGGTTTAGGGAGGAGAGCGCTAGCAGTGCTGGATCTCAGTGGGCGCATATCCCTGCCAAGAAATGAGTCAATCGACCTGCTGTTTCCTCCAAAGGAGATGTGATAAGGTTTTTGCTTGAGGCTTGGCCCAGCACTTGATTTCCAGATGAAAGAGAGAAACAGAGAGGATGAAGGGGAAGGGGAGGAGAGGCAATGTATTGGCTAAGAGAACAGACAAAAGAGGGAAAAACAAGTAAACAAAGACAAAGAACAGTTTCAATGAGACTCAATTTTAAATAAAGTTCTCTCTCTTTATTGCAAGAAACATAAGAACAGGGAGAATAAATTACTACAGTCTTCAAATTCATTAGTTTGGGCAACAGCATATGGAAAATAAATATGTTGCAGTTATTTGATTTGGAAAAACAGCAGAAAAATACATATAAATTCATCAGACTGGTTCAGAAAATCCTTTGTCTCCACAGCCATCAGACTGTATAGCTGCTCAGTTAAAAGCAGTGGCTCATGGACTAGACTATATCCATACCCATACCTCTATCTCCGTCCATATGACTATCAATATATCATATCAATATCAATCCCTGTGTATCTATCTATTCAGGGTGCTTAAAAATGGCTTGTTAGTTTGTTTATTATTTTTTTTGCAGTATTCTTTTGTGTCCATTGACTGGTAATAAATAGTATCATAAGTAAGGTATCACATGTTGGGGTTGTAAATGGGGGGACAATGAACACTTGTTTTGTACATCAGTGAGGTCTGGTTTTGAGCTGAGCAAAAACGGTAATAAAAAAAGTTATTGCAGCCCATCTTCATAAAAATGTGTAACAAGTGTGCTAAGTTTAAATTCGGCAGTCTTGTGATTCTCCAATGAGCTTGTTTTGATAAAATTCAATAGCATCCTTTTATCAAAGCTGTCATAATTATGAAAAACTATTATTGACTGTTGCACTGTCGACTGTCATGGCACAGTGACACTTATTTTCTCCACTTTGAAGTTAGCCATTGAGGCTGTGTGTCAGGGAACACCCTTTTATAAATGTTCCACGTTGCTACAACAATGGACACTAACATCACTGCAGTGCCAGTGTCCGATGAGCTTCTTCTCTTTAAATCTGACCCATCAGTGGAAAATGTGTCTTCCTACAAGTGAATGAATCACAAACAAAACAACAGCAAGGTTTTCCAACTGTAAATAGAAGTATGTAGTCATCTTTCATGTCTGTTCTTATAATGTCTTTAAAAAAAATTATAAATTTTTAGGTTTTCTGGCATTGGACTGTAGTCTATGTAGGCCACAAAGTAAAAGAAATATTCATTCTATTAGTGCATGGTCTACTCCACTGATCACTTTTAAGCAATTATTTAAAAAGATCATTTTTGTCAATTATTATTTCTAACCATTATAGAACAGCTATTTGGATTCCCAGTGACATCAGGTGACGCAATGTCTCCCTGCAAACAAACCATATGAAAAACACAAACTACCCTCACCGCAATCCTGTTTCACAGCACACATTTTGCAATGTTACAATAGGAAAACGGGAAACATAAATAATAAAATGAATGTCTGAATGGTTTTCAGCTGCTTTAGTTTAAAGATGCAGCTTTGGTTCACGTTGCCAGTGCCTTGGGACATATGGACAGATTAAGTTAAATTGATCGTGTGGGTCAATTACCATGAGGTTGAGACCACAGCTTGAGGGCCTGAAAAAAAATACTGGTGTTATTTAAAATAACTTTTTTTTGTTGTTAAGAAAACTGCCTCAATGATAGATCCCCAAACTCACACATACCAATCATATAAATGGAAGATGCTATGATGGTTGAAAAACTAATTTGTGTATATTTTTAGATGCTACTGCCCTTTGATATTTGTTTGTCCTTTAACTAATATAACACATATGACAACTTGCTATTTGTAACCTTAATCAAACCTATTGGCTTTAGGATTTGTTCTTTTAAAAAAAAGTAAAAGTAGTTGCGTGACAGTCAGTGACAGCAATTGGTGTGTCTGCTAAAGTGATAATAATCATGGTTGTTCAGATTGCAGTTGACTTATAAGCGCTGAAATGAGTGAAGGTTATGTCTTCATTGAAAGCTGCTAAAATATCCTGTAATGATTCAGTAATTGTTAATCAACTTAACACTAATCAATGAAAATTTGTGTTCTCTTTATAGCCTCCAAACAATGTCCCCCCTCCACTGCCGAGTTCCTCTTTACCGGAGGGCTACTATGAGGAAGCTGTTCCTTTAAGCCCTGGAAAAGCTCCTGAATACATCACCTCTAGTGAGTGATAGGTTATTTACACAAAATTCAGCTTTTTTCTGCTTAAATCTCCCTGTTCATTTGCTTTGAATTGATAAGCATACAAACTGTATTTTGTATATGCACCCCACTTTTAGACTATGACTCGGATGCCATGAGCAGCTCGTATGAGTCATACGATGAGGAAGAGGAGGATGGTAAAGGCCAGAAAATGCATCATCAGTGGCCATCTGAAGAGGCATCAATGGATCTGGTGAAGGATGCCCGGATCTGTGCATTCCTGTTGCGCAAGAAACGCTTTGGCCAGTGGACCAAACTCCTCTGTGTCATAAAAGATAACAAACTTTTGGTAAGGGAGACATATTAACACGTGATGTGAAATCGCACAGAATCACATTTCTCAGGCGTAACCTTCCCATTCTCTCTTCTTTCAGTGTTACAAGTCCTCCAAAGATCACACCCCCCAAATGGAGCTCACCCTGTCTGGCTGTAGCATTACTCACATCCCCAAAGATGGCAAGAAGAAGAAGCATGAACTGAAGATCGCCCACCAGGGGGCAGATGCTTTGGTATTGGCTGTGCAGAGCAAAGAACAAGCTGAGGAATGGTTGAAGGTAAAAAAAATGACCTGCAGAAACACTGGTTTGCTGTATATTTCTATGTTTTTATCAATTTTATTGCTCTGAACTAAATATAACAGTGCTCAAATATTTCATCAAGACAATTCACTCCTTGGTCTTTTGTGGGCCTTTCTGCCTTACCACTTCATCTTCATCTGCAAATAGTTGTTTCAGTTGCTCAACGGATGCTGGCGAAGACCATGCAATTGCCAAAAGCTACCAAAAGTTACCAAAAGCTCTGGAGAAAATAGTTGGCTTTGTCAAGTGGTCAATGAAAAATCAATTCAACCCATGAAAGACAAAGTGTGTTGTCACTTTAAATTGTTTCACACAGGTAATATTGCAATGATTAGATAATAATAATACATATATAAGTATAACATCCATCCATCGACTATCTACAATATAGTGCCTGTCCGTTCAGGGTCACAGGTGAGCTACAACCAATTGCAGCACACATAGGACTAGAGTGTTGTGTGCCCTGTATGCCAGGGCTGACATATACATGAAAACAATGAGCTGGTTATTACTGAGAAATATAGTGACAGTAATGTATGTGATGATGTGATGTTATAGAGTAAATTAGGTCAGGCTATTCATATATATATATATATATATATATATATATATATATATATATAGTAATGTAGTATGAGGGAAGATACTGATGTCTGCCTGTCCTGCACTTTCTCCTCATCTTCTTTATGCTCTCAGAGCTTTCCCTCTGACAAAACAAATCCATCCTCTCAAGAGACAAACAGGCCACTTTTGTTAGCCTTGTGCTAGCACCTCAGGCCTCTTTCTATTTCAATTGCAGAAGGAAGGATAGGCCTCATCTGGTCTTTGGAAAATGGCATTATAGGACACCCCCTTCCTTGCCTTTTTCCTCACCTCTGCTCTCCTCTCTCTTAAGAAAATCCTGGAATGTTTGTCCTGAACTAGGTATTGTGTGCTGTTTTTAAAATTCCTCCTGGCTCATTTGTGCAGTGGTATTTTTGTAATGATTCATACCTCCAGCTCTTGCCAACTTTTTTTCTCCTAGCTCCAGTTTTACCAACATGCTTTTGGAGATGGTGCCATGTGTTTTTTTATTTTTTATTTATTTATTTATTTATTTATTTATTTATTTATTTATTTTCAATTTCATTCTCACCAAAGGTCTTGTTTAAGGATGAAGTGCAGGGCGATTTTTGTGTTGAAGACCACTGATTGAAAATACAGACTTAGTATGTGCAGCCTTTACTGTTGTTTCTTAGAGATTTCATCTATTTAGTGCCTACAGCTGTCAGGAAACAAACATCAAAACAATTTGTATTTTTCTTCACAATCTAATTTCTCTTTCCGAACTGTAATTAGCCATTGTTTATTGATTGGCCGGAGCAGGTACGGTCGTCTGTGATGTGTGGGTCTGAGTTGAGGTATCTGTATGCATTTGCAACCAGACCCCTGAAAATACACAAACCTCTGTAACACCCAAACAATGGTAATGATTGCAGTTTTGCTTTGAGTGTAATATGAGTCATATGTTTGCAAATTGAAAACATATTGAACTGATAATGTTACAGCAATGTGGTTTTTTTCACCCTCCCAATCAATCATGTTTTTGTTTGCTCAATCAATGCTGATGTAGTTCGTCACTCTGCCACACTCCACAGTCCTCTGCAAAACACTTCTGGTCTTTAAGTCAATGTGCTTTGTTTGTGTCATTAGCAGCAAAGAGACACAGGATGCCTCCAACCTCAGGGTTTGATGTTCGTGTTAAACAAGAAAGATGACCATGGCTTTGTGTGTTTGTTTCAATGTATCGCTAGGAGCACTGGGTGTTCATTTTTTGTTTCCTGACTGCTTTTCCTCCAGCAGCCATTCTTGAATTTCATTTGCCAGATCTAGATAATGGAAATATGATTTTTACAGTGTTTCCCACCCTTGTTAAATCAGCTGGAAAAATGAAAGGAAAAGAATAAAATGAAGTAGAACGGAGGCTGAAGAGAAATCTAGGAGAGTACCTGAGAGGTTCCAAAGCCCACTAGTTACAGTAATGATTCCCCCAGACATTGTCTGCTAACGACCTGTTTATGGAGGACATGTCCATATTCTGCTCCGACCTCCTTGTGAAATACCTTTCTTCTTGTTGTTTTTCTTTATTATTATTATTATTATTATATGCTTTTTTGTATTATTTCCCTCGTCCTCATTTTACTACTGTTTTCTTTCAACACCTCTCTTATAGACCAGTGTCAAATGTTTTTAGACCAAGGACTTTGCCACTAAAATAAAACTAATGGACTGCCTAACTCTTAGACATCCGCTAAAACATCAGGCCTACATCCTCAATAATGTTGAAGTCAAGTTGAAAGTAAGCGTGAACAGAAACAGGATTTGTAGCTGTGAAATCCAGGGAGGGGGCAACACGGTGGCATAGTCGTTAGCGCTTTTGCCTCACGCCAAGAAGGTAGTGGGATTGATTCCCAGGCCTGGGGCTTTTCTCTGTGGAGCTTTCATGTTCTCCCCGTGCTTGCGGGCATTTCCTCCAGAAACTCAGCTTTCCTTCCACTTTCTATGCCTGTCTAGGTTAATTGGTGACTCTAAATTGTCCATAGATCTGAGTGTGAGTGTGACTGTTAGTAGTTATTTGCCTCTGTCTGTCTCTTTGCGTTGGCACTGGGATGGACCTGTCCAGGGTGTACCCCACCCTTGCCCACTGTGAGCTGGGATTGGCTTCAGCACCCCCTGCAACCCAAAACAGATAAGCAGTAGATGATAAATGAATGCATGAATAAATGAAATCCATGGCTTGTCTCAGTCATCAAATCAAAATCAAATCAGATTTATCAAATCAAATCAGATTTATTTGTATAGCACCAAATCATAACAAAGTTACATCAAGGCACTTTACATTTTGAGCAGGTCTAGACCAAACTCTTTATAAATTTATTTAAAGAGACCCAACAGATCCCCCGATGAACAAGCACTTGGCAACAGTGGCAAGGAAAAACTTCCTTTAAGAGGCAGAAACCTCGAGCAGAACCAGGCTCAGGGGGGGCGGCCATCTGCCTCGACCGGTTGGGTTGAGAGAGAGGTTGAGAGAGAGGTTGAGAGAGAGGTTGAGAGAGAGAGAGAGAGAGAGAGAGAGAGAGAGAGAGAGAGAGAGAGAGAGAGAGAGAGAGAGAGAAGCTCAGTCCTTCCCCCAGCAGCCTAGGCCTATAGCAGCATACCTAAAGAGTAGAGGACTTTTTAACTGTACGCTCTGTCATACAGGAAAGTTTTAAGCCTGGTCTTGAAAGTTACTAAAGAGTCCGCCCCCCGGACCGATGCTGGGAGTTGGTTCCATAGAAGAGGAGCCTGATAACTGAAAGATCTGCCTCCAGATTTACTCTTGGAGACTCTAGGAACCACAGGTAAACCTCCATCTAGAGAGCGGAGTGGCCTGCTAGGACAGTAAGGAACTATGAGCTCTCTGAGATACGATGGAGCTTGGCCATTAAGAGCTTTATACGTTAAAAGAAGGATTTTGAATTCTGCTCTATATTTTACTGGCAGCCAATGAAGAGTAGCTAACACGGGAGAGATATGATCTCTTTTCCTAGTTCCTGTTAATATTCGTGCAGCAGCGTTCTGAATTAACTGAAGGCCTTTTAGAGATTTGTTTGGACATCCAGATAGTAATGAGTTACAGTCCAGCCTAGAAGTTACAAATGCATGGACTAGTTTTTCTGCATCATCCTGAGAAAGGATGTTTCTGATTTTCCTAATGTTTCTAAGGTGGAAGAAAGCTGCCCGACTAACTTGTTTTATGTGAGGGACAAAGGACATGTCTTGGTCAAAAATTACTCCAAGGTTTCTTACAGTGGAGCTGGAAGCCAAAGTAATGCCGTCCAAACTGATGAGATGATTATATAGTATTTTTCTGAGGTGCTTAGGACCGAGTACAATAACTTCTGTTTTGTCAGAGTTGAGAAGTAAAAAATTTCCGGTCATCGAGACTTTTATGTCTTCAAGACATGCCTGCAGTCTGACTATCTGACTGACTTCATTTGGCTTCATTGATAGGTACAGCTGAGTATCGTCTGCGTAGCAGTGGAAATTGATGCTGTGTTTCCTGATAATGTTGCCTAGAGGAAGCAGATAAAGCGTAAAGAGAATTGGTCCAAGTACCGAACCCTGCGGGACTCCATGACTCACTACAGTACATGAGGAGGAGCTGTTGTTTACATGAACAAACTGATGTCTATCTGATAAGTAGGATTTGAACCACTTTAGTGCAGTTCCTTTAATTCCAATTTCATGTTCCAGTCTCTGTAGTAAAATATTATGATCTATGGTGTTGAATGCAGCACTAAGATCTAGAAGGAGAAGTATGGAGGCTGATCCATTGTCTGAAGCCATAAGAATGTCATTGGAGACTTTAACCAGCGTTGTTTCTGTGCTATGATGGGCTCTAAATCCTGACTGAAACTCTTCAAACAAACTGTTCCCATCCAGATGCTCGTGTAGTTGTTTTGCTACAGCTTTCTCAATGATTTTAGAAATAAATGGAAGGTTCGATATGGGTCTATAGTTTGCCAAAACATCTGGATCAAGATTAGGCTTTTTAAGCTGGGGTTTGATGACCGCAGTCTTAAGTGCCTGAGGTACATAACCCAGAAATAAAGTCAGATTAACCAAATCTAGAATGAACGGCTCATGGTGGTGAAATTGGACTATTACTTCCTGTTGCATCTTCTCTGATCTGAGTGTTTGATAGTCAACAGGTTCTTGATAACTGGAGACAGTTGATAACAATACGTTATCACCTGGTCACACAAAGTCCAGCAACACTGGAAAACACTCAATTATGTCAGCTTATTTGAATGTATGTATGAGTTGTTTCAACATTGAAAACAACATGTATCCCTAGACTAGAAACACTACATTAAACATTTTAACAAATTTACTTACAGACCACCTGGGGTGGTTTGTGGACCGCTGGCAGACCACGGACCACACTTTGAGAAATGCTTCAGTAGACCAACATATAAGTACCAGCATGCCACTCGTTATTCAGGGCAGACTTGTGGGCTCACTGTAAAATTCCAGTAACTGGTGGTGGCCTTGTGGTGAAGGTGCTGACCAAGAACCGCAATGTTCTTGGTTTATGTGCGGCCAGGAAACTTTGTCAAGAACTCCCCTTAGTTGATTGCACAAATTGCACAAAAGCAACACAAAAAATATTTACAGCATTTAAAAAAATCCAGAAAGGCAGTGACTAAAAATACATTTCCTGACTCTTTAGTTTTCCTTTGAAAAAGATTCTAAATAATGTGGCTATTCTGCACTCAGCAGCATGAACCACATAAATGAAAGGAACAAATAAAAATAAAGCTTATACAGTTTTAAAAGATAATGCCACAGCTTTTGTGCTTCACAGGCTTACTGTATATTAAGGGCAGTAAAGGGAAAATGGGTTAAGGCTGTGTTGGATGGAGGATGAATTTGATCATTTTCATGGAAATGTGTAAAATTGCCTCAAAATCCTCTCTAATGAGGACTATGATGATTGAATTTTAATGAATATTATTATCCTTTCTTACTTTTTTCATTATTGTCCCAGATTGTCATTATGGGATAAAAAGGGGGCCACACAGCGGCTCACCTGATAGAGCGCCTACTGACTGTGGCTGCCAAGATTCACATCCAGCCCATTTCTCTCTTTGCAACTGTAATAACAAAACCATAAAAAGCAATCCATTGTCAATACAGCTTATGCATTAGCAGCTGAGGTGTACTTGAGCCAATCCCAGTTGATATACAGGGATTGTAATACTCCAGTGATATGTCATCGGTCCATTGCAGGGCCAACGCAGCATTCATTCTTGTGCCTACAAGATTTACCCTAAAGTTCTTTAGAGCCATCCATCAACCTAACATGCATGTGTTTGGAGTGTGGGAGGTAGTAACAGGAAACGGAACCAAAAGCAAAGGTTAGGGTTTAACCTAGAACCTGCTTGCTGTGAGGTAACAGTGCCAACCATTGTTACACCATGCTGCCCAGTCCTTTGGCAATTTCGTTTGAGAATTCTAAGTTACCACACGCTCCGCACATCTCTACCAATTTGGACCATATCATCAGACTTAGTTCTCCTGTCGGGTAATGCAGTGGACAGTGATACACGTCATATTGCTGTCTGTCCCACTCTCTGGCCTCTAAGCTGTTCTCTGAGCCAAACCCATGGAGCCACAGTCTGTCATTTTTCCTGTGAAACCGAATTATGTCCTTTCCAAGCCAAAACCAATGAGCTGAAGAGCTCTACACTACCAGAGATGGTTCAGAATGCTTGCAGAGGAATAAGTTGTGCATGTGAGTGTGTACGTGTGCCATACTGCATTAGCTGGCTTGCGTACACAGTGGTTTGCCTGAAAACTCATTTCCCTCTGCTGCTGCTCATCTGCACACACCCCTGTCACCGCCACATGCTTAGGACTGCCAGATCTGATGGTGCGTTGCCAGTTCTGAAGTCCAACAAGGTCATGGCAATACACACTGGCGGTCTGTCCAGAGCCCTGCATTTCTCATTGATCCCTGCTGGACCTTATTGCATAAGGATTCCTTGGATGTAGTAAATCTCTGTGGTGTCTAATGTGTGTAGCAGATGCCCCAACCCTCAACCATCTCCTACCACACGTGCATGTATGTGCTCTACCTCCTGGAGTTACTTTGAGTTACTTCACCACATGGGCTGTATTTCCTTATGATCCCTTGGCTGCCATTCAGTAATGTGATGGAATATGAGGGAGGAGGCTGTGCAGCATACATGTGGCCTACATTACCCCAGGCATGCTGTCTAGGCTGAAGGAATGAGCTGCTTAATTATGTGGCAATGGTGTGAGGAAATATTTCAGAATTTTTAAATGAGGGATCCACCCGTCTGTTAAGATCATAGTGGAGACATAAGACTCTGCTCACCCAGTTGGTAACAGTGAGGGCTGGGTGATTGATCAACATTTTCAGCAAATTTCACTCACCAACTAAAATCATCTATGCATGATTTTATACAAGTTCATCTATGCGTGAAGGGCAGAGCCCAAGTCAACCCCCTGTGGCATCACCCATTGGTCTGTGAGCTTCCCTTAAGAAGCCTCCAGTTTTTAATTTAACTGTCACCATCTTGGTCTTTTGAAACCAGAAAAAGCCATGTTTGAAGGAGACTTTGAGGTGGAGCTAAGGGTTGAATATGTTCATTCAGTAATGTGAATTGCAGTATGTTATGTTAAATAAGGTAAATTTCAAATTTACACACACACACAGAGGATTGTTGAGTGTCAGCAATCTACTGAACAGCAACTTTGCTGACCGCTGCATGTTCTTTTATCTTACAGGTGATGAGAGAGGTTTGTGTCAATGGGAGTGTGGACCTGGATGGAGCAGTATCTGGATCGCCTGTGCATAAACCTGAACTGGAAAAGGTAAACCCTCCCCAGCATTACTGTACTCATCTGTCCTCATCTTTGGAAATTATGGTAAGAAGGAAAATTATATCCAGAAATGATGTCACTCTGATTCTGCTTTACCACACTACTTTGTCAGTTTAAGTTAATAATCATTCCAGTTGTTTTAAATTGGCACATGATTTTTGTCAAATTAGCCTAATCTCAGTGTGTTGGTATGCACCCCAGATAATATATGGTATGCACTATGCTTTGCACATTAAAAAAAACTTTTTTACTTAATGTTTCCAGATTCTGTCCTCATGTGCAAAAGAGCACACATTTGAATGTGGTTTTGTAACTGTCACTAAGTGTGTGTGTGTGTGTGTGTGTTATAGTGTACTTGTGTGTATGCATGTGTGCTGAAAAGTGCTCCTGCATGTACAAAACTGCTGCCATCAGACCTTATCGAGAATGCACTCTTAAAAAATTTTGCCCCAGGGCCTGTTTAATACTGGGTTTCAGTCCTCATCCCTATAAATGGCCCAACCGAAGAAAGTAAAATAGAACTTAACACTGGAAGAATACTGTACCCAGTACTTATGTGTGTTTGCCTGTATGCATGTGCATTTAGCGGTGGAAAATGAGCTACATCAGAAGCTCTTTAATGACAAACTGTTCCCAACTTGGCACATCAAACACACGCCTGGCCTAATTATTCATCTGAAACTTGATGCAGATGCTCATTTACAATGTAGCAATATGATTAGACAGCTGGGTTTGTGTGTGTGTGTATGTGGAGGGTGGGGGGTTGTTCTTCTTTGTTTGTTTTATTTATCTATTTTTTGTTTGTTTGTTTGATTGTTTTTCAAAAAAAGTACAGTTTTAAAGAATTTGTACCTTCTTGTGCATCTTTTTCTTTTGCATGATCTTCCTGCTCGCAGAAAGCATCATGTGACAGGCCAAGCTCCGACGGTGAGGCAACTCACGAGAACGGACACAGTGACTACAAAGAACAAGGTGAGGCTCCACAGAAATGTTTTTTTTTTTTTTTTTTTTTTGTGGAAATAAACATTGGGTTCTAACAGAAGTGATTCATTCACTTAATGAGAAACTTTCCTTTTCTGGTTCATTTGGAATAAACAGAAGATGAACTAGGTAGTTAAAATGAACAATAACCACCACATTGCCTCATTCCTATTGACTGATTTACCAAAATTAAATGGGCTCAATCCTTTATTTTTGTATTCTGTGAAAAGTTGGTCTGAGTTTATTCTAGTGACAGAATAGTCACTATAGACAGCAAGATGTGGACAATAAGATATTTAGAACATTAGAGGCGTTGGAGCTTATTTTAATAATTTCTGTTCAAAAGAATGAGCAGTAATATTAAGAATAATTTTTTTTTCTGCTTTTATGAGCTATTATCTTCTATTACAGTGAACCAATGTCATGTTAAGCATTGATAAAATAAAAAATATATTTCATGTACAGTATTTATAACAGGGTTAGGGTTAGGGTTAGGGTTAGCCATCGATAAATCCATGGCTGAATTTCTTTGTTGGCTTCATCATAGTGTTTGTCTCTCAATGTTCCTGTTTCATTCTCACTGTTGCTATTAAAAGTATACTTAATTGATAGTAAAAATACTGACATACAACTCTTAAAAATTTATTTTTTCTCTGTCGATTTATTTCTGGAAGAACAATATCGCTTACAATTTTTCTCTAATTACAAATTGATAAAATTAAATTTAATTGCTCTGCCCTTCTTTGATGTTTTCGCGGTTCTTCTCTCCCTTTTCCCGCTCCCCCTCAGGATTGTTTAATCAGCTTTTTGTGATGTTTCAACATCTGTGAATGGTTAGCTTTTAGAGATTGAAATCCCCATCAACACTGCTCTCATGAAGGACCAGTGTTGTATTGCTAAAGCAAGTTACATTAAATTAGGGGTACATTATCAATACTGTTGTTTCTTGGATACAGTTGAAAAGAGACATTATAACTGCCTTTCTTTAATCTGTCTCAAAATTCAGAGCACTATCTGTACAAGCGCGGAACAGACCAGTCACCGTAACAAAGAAATATGGGTGAAATAGTCTCTGATTATTTACCATGTGTTTACTCAGCAGGCAAAAATCCTCAGGGAGAGACATTTCATTTTAATCATCAGCCCATTTATTTGGATTATCAACTAAAATGTAAAAGGTTTTTCTTTTCTCCAGCATTTAGTTTAAAACAGATTTCCCACCAGCAGTTAATTTAAAATCTCTAAGCAAGTTTGGTTTTTATGGAGTCAGCACACAGCTATGATTCAGAGCTGTGGTTGAGTAAGTTAAGTTTATGTGTCATTGCTGTGAAACTATGGGGAGTTGAGGAATAAAAACCTGCACTGACCTCCTGTATGAGGTTAATGTAGCCATATAAAATGCTGCACAGTCACCCATTGGTCACATGAGCGAAAAAAATACAGGCATGGCGACGAGCGACAAGTGGAAGCGAGTGGGCCACATATCGCCTGGTGGGTGGGGAGAAAATGGAAAAAATTGAGAAAAAGCTTTCTATTTTATGCAAATCTTGGGCGACAAAACCATGAGATTGTTTTTAAGAATAGTAATCTGAGTGAAGAAGGTGTGGAGATCGTGCAGCTTCAGAAAAGAGTTCAACATGGTGGACAATGTTGACTCGACACAGGACTTATGGTTATATCTAACGACTTTAGTTTTTTGCTGATATTTCCTTCAAAATCTAGCGAGAAATAAATATGTCTAAACCATAAAACCTCATTGTTATGGCAGGATGTTTTTTGTAACATCAATTTTTTCGAGTTAACACCGTGGGTGAACACAGGCTCGTATGAGCGTCACCATGCAACATGTTCACCAAAAACAAATCAGTCTTTACTTTCATTTCACTTTTTCAACAGCAAATGGGATTGATGAACAGGTTTTTTTTATTATTATTATTATTATTATTATTCATAATTTTTGAGATCCTCCAAGTGGTGGGATACATTAGATCGTGGCACTTTCTAAAATAAAAAAAAAAATAATAAAAAAAAAAACAATACGCACAGTCACACCACTGTAATGTCCACCTGGCGAAAATCGCCCAGTGATCAAATTGCCTTGTCACCATGCATGTGAGCATAAATTCACCTTTCTGGTCCTTGGTATCTCAGATGTGCAAGGTGGTTGACCTTCTGACCTTCACAATGTACATGCAGTAAGGTGAGGAAACAAAATCAAAAGCTCCTTTAAGTAAGAAGACAGCATTTATAGCTGATGCTGTTTTGGGCCTTATTTGAAGACATGTTTACGGATGCTTGCCTGTTTTCATCTACTTGAAAACAGGCAATACCCGTTATATTACACCAAAATCCCCAAAGCTACACTCAGAAAAAGAGTTACAAAAACACAAAAACACAGGTTTACAAATGCTGAAACTTGTAGCAGAACAACAACCAGGGGGAGAGCTGGAAAAAGTTTATCAATTTGTGTACCAGTCAACACCTTTTTTTTTTTTCCTACAATCTTTGTGTGTGTGTGTGTGTGTGTATCTTTCTGTGTCGACTTCATTCCATGCAATTGTGTTTCCAGCATCTGAACATGAAGGTTAACTTGCCTGGTGGTCGAACAAGCATCAATTAGCTTTTCTTAGAAAGTTTAAAACCCTGGGTAGGCGGCACAGTGGTAATAGTAGCAAGCACTGTCGTTCCACAGTAAGTTTGCATGCCTTCCCTGGTTCTGTATGTTTCCTCCGGGTACTCCAATTCTTTGCACTTAGACATGCATGTCTTAAGACTGCATGTCTACATTGAATGGCGACTCTAAAGTGCCCATAGTGTGAGTTTGAATGTATCTCTGTATGTCTACATATGTCGGCCATGCCTGCACCCGCTGCATTTCTGACGGATAAATGATTGAAAATGAAATTAAATTAATGAAAATCCTGGGCATACACACAAGTTTTTCTGGAAAAAGGGTATCAGATGCTCAGCTACTTATCCTTGCTCATCATATCTTAGCTGGGCAGCTGTTAATAGGATGACAACACTAATGTCACTTGCATCATGTCATTAACTTTCCCAGAGGTCTTGATTTTACTTCACCCATCGCTCAGTCCTGGAATTCTCTTTTTTGGCTTAACTGACCACATTCTTTCCACGGCTGGTAACAAAAAGAGCTGATTTACTGGAATCAAATTCACCTGATCAGATTTTTCCCCTGAAGGGAACATAATAAGGGTTCCTTCTTTTTAAGAATTGTTTTTACATCTGTTTGTCTGCTTTCCACCTCAGACCTGCATTGCATGTGGCACGTGTTTGTATACTTTTTGTATTACAAGAGAAACCGCTTGACTGAAGCCAAGCATAGACAGATTCCTATTTAATTAAGGCAGTCGCCATGGTTGTTGTCACATCATATCTGTGAGGAAAACAGTAGCTCTTGACCGCCAAAAAGAATGCAACGCAAACAGTTTCTGTCATTAATGTATCAGTTTTGGTGACCATTGTTTTCTTCAGCTCGGCTTAGACAATATCTGTGTGAAAGCCAACTGTGGTGATTATAAGCAGTGTTTTATTACATGTGCATGTGTGTGTCTTGAATTGTTCCAGACGCTCAGTGCTAGCCATCTCGGCATGATGACATTACTGAAGGGGAATGCTTTATATTTTCCTCCCCCAGTGTTTCTCCACTGTCTCTTCAGTGTTTGTATTGTGCAGTTTTTGTGACTTTTTCACATATTTTATTTCCTACTTCCTCCTTCATTATAGGTTTATTCATTTTCTTTCTTTCCTTTAATTCAAAGTACCCTACAAACCACAAAGTCTAAACAAGTTAGCAAAGCAGAAGTGGTATTTTCTCATTTAAACAAATGGACATATGCTCTTCTTCTAGCAGAACCACAATCCCTCTCTTTAGGATAGGGGAATAGAAGAGCAATAAATCAACATTCCATCTGCAATAGCCATTGCAGATGGAATGTTGATTTTTTATTTTTTATTTTTTATTTTTTTTCAAAATGTTTTCAATTTAATTTTCAAAAATTATGTTTTTTGTTGTTTTGTATCAAACAAACATTGCCCTTTTATCTCTGGAGGTTATGGTATTTAGGCCAGGGTACCTCTGTAGCACCGCAACACCAATGGAGCAAACACTGCTAACAAAACAAATTCCAGCACTTGGCCATATTGCCCTTTCATTATTGATTAATAGTGCAGCCCTCAATATCTATCAATGTAGGCCAGCTGAAATTGGTCCAGTCAGAGCAATGAAGATACTGGGATTGGAGCCAGTCGTAATTTCCTGACTGAAAGCTTCTGAATTGACAACGGACTGATTAAACAAAGTTCTTGCTCTTAGTCATTTACTGTCGAAACTAGACTTTTTTCAAGGTCCCTCTAAAAGGGAACACATTTTCCCTTCATTTAAGCCTGAATTGAATTTGAGTTCTGTTTCTTTCTGGCACAGGAAAAGGGAAAAAGAGCTCAAAGTCGGACCACAAGACAGGGACAGTGGGGAAAGGTGCTGGGAAGAAGATCACAAAGATCATCGGGCTTGGTAAGAAGAAGCCATCCACAGATGAGCAGACCTCGTCAGCAGAAGAAGACGTACCCACATGTGGTAAGAAAGACGTCAAAGTTAATAGTGAGCTGGATTATATTCATTGTCATCATGAAAAAACAGAATCAGCTCTACATCATACAGTTTACTTCAAAGGCTATTTTTGTAATAATTACCTTGAACCTTGCAGTCTGTGCTGCAGTGTGCTTCACTGCTATGGTTTGCAAAAATAAATGATAGCTGATGAATCTTGTCAGATACGCATGAAATAAGAATCTACAAGAACAACACATTTGAATTCTAAGTTATGTATTAACGCAACATAATTCCAATCAGATGATTGAAGGCATATTTAATGAAAAATAAATGGTAATTATCAGCAGCTGATTGTTGAATCACTAATATAATGATAACAGTTTGAAAGTCAGTCAGTTTTTTTGGTGACTGTTTATGCTTTCATTGACAGGTTACTTGAATGTGCTATCCAATAACCGCTGGCGGGAGCGCTGGTGTCGCCTGAAAGACAACCAACTGCTCCTTCATAAAGACCGGGATGACCTGAAGAGTCACATTGCCTCTCTGCCTCTTCGGGGCTGTGAGGTGAGCCCCGGCCTTGACCACAAACACCCCTTTGCCTTCCGTCTGCTTCGCAACAGCCAAGAGGTGGCTGTACTGGAGGTAAGATTTTCATCAGGAATGCAGAGAGTGTTCAATGTTAAGAGGAAACATGTATCCCAGTGTCCGAAACTATATTAAAGTGCAGTTAAACTACTACTAGCAAACCCTTCTTGTCATGTTTTCTGTCTTACTCCTCTTAATCTCTTGATTCTAAAGCATGTGTACAAGCAACCTCCATTTACCATTTGTTTTGAATCTTTCCACTCATGTTGTCATCACACATATTACATACATTTTCTTCCATTTCCCCTGTAAAACCAGATCATAAGTGAACTTTTGGATTATGAAATGCAAGATGTAGCCTTTTCATACAATAATTCAGAGGAGCCACAAATTAAAATTAATTTGCACTTTTTAAAAATAATTAAAGTTATTGCTTGAAAATGGTTTCATATTGCTGTACATTCTTTTAATCCTTGTCCTATAGGCCTCCTCATCTGAGGCAATGGGTCGCTGGTTGGGTGTTTTATTGGCTGAGACTGGCTACACCACGGACCCAGCGACCCTTCACTATGACTACATTGATGTCGAGACCACTGCCAACGTCATCCAGCTGGCCAAGCAATCTTTCTGGTGAGGGACTCTCATTTTGTGTGTTTTTTTTATTTTTTTATTTACTTATGTTTATCGTTTCTTTCAGACTGTAAGATGGTCAGATCAAGCCATGAAGCATTTAACTAAAAGAAGTATTTTTTTTTAAGCACGGTTTAGTTTATCAAAAACAGAATTCATTCAACTGTGTCCACTAGTGTATAACCAGGCTGATTATAGATAAGCTTGCTGCCAACCAAATCAAAAATGTAAGGAAAATAATTGGACAGTTCTGCTATTGCTAAGTGTTCAGAACTTTCTACATTTACATCAGAACAAATGTGTTCTTGATCAGTAATGAAAATCTTTGACAACACATTAATACACACACACCTAATGTTCTCCTGCATGCTTGTAAAGAGGGGTGAGAAATATTTTGTTGTTTGCAATCTACAACCTCACCACTAGAGGCCACCAAATTCAACACACTTCCATTATAGTTTTTTATGTTCTAATTTGCTTACCGACAGTCAGGCCTTATGTCCTTTGTGACATAACAACATTATCAATGCAATGTTGTTTTATTTCCGGTTGAAGTTGAAGAAATAATTAGTAAGCAGATTCAGTGAAAGGAAAATTAATATTTTGTATCAAAACACAGAACTGCAACAGGAAACGGAGAGCGAGCCACTCCAGAAAACATCATAGCATAAGAAAGTCAACTTCAATTCTGAAATCAAATGAAAGTCTCAGTGCTTGAGTTGAGTAAAACACTGGAGCTCTACACTAAGAGAGCTGTAAAGTGGCCCACTGTGGCACCAGTGTGCCCTCCCTGCTCCACCAGCAGGTGATTAAGATCCTGTTGATTCTTATTTCATGGGTGTTTGTGTGTTTTTCTCACAGTTTC
The DNA here is from genome assembly GCF_900963305.1 of Echeneis naucrates. Classification (NCBI taxonomy): domain Eukaryota; kingdom Metazoa; phylum Chordata; class Actinopteri; order Carangiformes; family Echeneidae; genus Echeneis; species Echeneis naucrates. The sequence goes on along the minus strand of NC_042528.1, from coordinate 12,321,928 downwards.
ACCAGTAAGCGTGCTGTCTCCCCTAACCCATACCTGGACAACCCAGTCAACGGCTATGCCTGTCCCACTGGAATGGCACTTCACTACGACGATGTGCCCATAAATGGAACAGTAAGAACATGCCTGTTAAGTGGGGATGGATGTACAAAGACTGAGCTAAAGGAGTTTAACAAACAGTTTTTAGTTTTTTGTTGAATTCCATTTTGACTTGGTTGCTAACTGCTTTTTACTAACCAGACTTAATGAATGAGGTGTATTTAGCCACTTTTTTAAAGCTTTAATTATATCCCGAGCATCATCAGTAGATCAAGGTTGTGCAGTGTGTTTTAAATTAAGCTTTTTTTCGCAGAATTTAAAGCAGTAGTTTTCAAATGTTTCAGTTCAAGGCTATTAAAATTAAACTCACAGAACTCCCAAAAATCCAAAAAAGCACAAGGGCTTATTATTCACTATTGTTTTGGTAAAAAATGCATCAAAACATACTGTGAATTTTTTTTTCCTTGTTGGATAGATCAGTGATTAAGCAGAGAATGCAGGACTAGAAAAGCAACGCAGTCCACCAAAGAAACTGGGAATCAAACCAGGGTCTGAATATAATAAGAGGTTTAACTGATTCATTCAGCTGTCTACTCATTCTTGTGGGATGCACGGTCTATGCCTCTGCAGGATAGGTAGTCACGCTTTTAATGTGCTATCATACTTGACACAAATGCAGTATTTAACATGATATTTTAACTAATTTAGTCACTTGTGCAACCATTGGTTGTCCACAGACCGCACTTAAAAAATTTTTATTTAAAGGAATGTGAAAGTTCCAGAAACTTCACCACCAACTGATGTTTTTAAAGTGATCACTCCCTTTCTTTCCTTTCACTTTATTTTTCTAGAGTATGTGACCTACAGAGAGTAATAACTTCAGTTCTTGTTGAAAGCTGTAAAACCTATAGCTTTATATGTCATGGTATATTCAGTAATGCTGAACTGCCTCAACAAACTTAAGTTACAGGACCTGGAGTATAATACTGCATTAGTTGTAGTAGCGGGAATAGTAGTGTTGAGCACTCAGTAAATCAATCTGCAATGGGGTCAAACATTTGGATCCCACTGTGTATGGCCATGGAAATCAAGTACATCTTTAATCTATATATGTGTCTAAGCTGTGTAGTGTTTCTTTCCTGTTGTTTGTTGCTTTCCTTCTCTTTTCGCCTCACTTGCATGCTTTCTTGGTCTAACACAAGGACCTGCAGGCTCTGTACTCCAGTCCCACGGGAGGTGGTCAACTGAAAGACGAGTGGCCTTATGAGAATGCTGAACTCTATGAGAACATGCCATCAGCAAAGCTGGCCACAGCTCGCAACTGCCCCAAGCCTTCTTCTGTTTCCTTTTCCTCCACCTCTAGGAGCAACTACAAAACCCCTGTTTCTAAAATCTCTTCTAAATTCCTCTCTGCTGATACTAAAACTAAAGACACCACTCAGGTGACTAACAAACTGCTTCTTTACTCTTTAACTCTGTAACCTTTTTCTATTGGACTGTAGGATATTCACAGTGTATTCTCAACTCTCAATAATTAACAAAATCGGTTTCTTGTTTCTTTTTGATTTAACCTAAAAAAAAATTGTTAAAAAAAGTTGAAAGCTTACCTTTTCAGTGGAAATAAACTTCTCTAAATCACTCCAGAAGCTAATGTAGCTGTGTGTACAGGACATTATTTACATGGGTGTCCACCGTAGCAACTTTCTATTTATTTGTTCTACTATTGCAAATATGCCAAAAAATGATTGAATGCAGATTTAAAATAGTAAAATTTTGCATGTGTGTTTGTTTTCTTCAGGTATTCGATGCTAACCCTTCTCCAAAATTATAAGTCAAACAAAAGATGTCTTTTAACAATGCAAATTGTATTTCCTCAGCTGGTCTGAATAGCTGTAGGATTAACAACTGAACTCTGTTAAGCCAGAAAAAGGCTGTTCCGTGTGTAGTTTCCGCTATTATTCTAGAGACAGTATTTATTTTACTACTTAAATATGAATGTCTTTGTTTTATTTTCAACATGAAAGAAATTGTGATATGATGAAGGTCTCGAAAATCTGCAATTCACCTAAAAAGCTTAAAAAACTGCACATCACTCACATATAATGTCATGTGTAGTCTAGTTTGTGAACAGCTGTTTTGAAGCCTCCAATTTGTATTTTGGCCATATCCAGATTTTATTATATTTGGAAAAGCTGGATCTGAGAAGGAGTGAGGGGTGGCTCTGATCTGCTATGACAGTTGACAGTTGTCAAACCCAACAGTTCCCACCACGAGTAAGCTTTTTGCAGCAGTGGTTAGGAAACCTCTGACAGAATTGAGATTTGCCTAGATGGCTTGGTTGCTAAGAGGAGAATAATGTGGGAGTGAGATGAAAGTGGGTGCATAAGAGACGGGATAGAGACCAAGCAGCTGTTAAAAATCATACTTTCGAAGCTTCTTCAACTCTGACTGACTGACCTACGTTTCAATCTCTGTGAAATTGTTGTCAAATCCAGTGATTTGAATGGCCACCTTGACATCTGGTTCGACTACATCCAAGGTTACTTGGAGTTAATGCAATATAATTACTATTACATTTTAAATCTAAAGAAGCTAATCTATTCATATATTGTCTCTTTAAGTTTCACTTTATTTTATATAGATATGTCATCTTTTTGCCTTTTTATTTCTATTGGTTTTATTATGAGAGGAACAGTAACAGACAGGAAATGGCAAAAGATTTATTTCATGGGTGCACAAATATGGCTAAATTGTCTATCCAATTTTTGGCATTATTAGAGTATGTAATGTATGTTGTTTATATGCAACAATAATTTATCTGATTTGTTGAAAAGTTAATATGAAGTGTCCCTTCTTCTTGTTGAATTCGAAGCAGCTGAAGGGAAAGAAGGGCACTGTCATCAATGGGATGTCATCAAAACAAAAAGCAGAGCAAAAGAACCAGTCCAAAAAGAATGGCGTCAATGGGACAAATGGAACAGCTTCCCTGAAACGCAACAACTCCAGTAAGTAAGAAAAAAAAGAATAGATGCAACTCCAAATGATGGTACTACAGTACTGATATCAGCGTCCATCAGTATAAACTAGGACAAGCAGCAGGCTTTTCTGTAATAACCTAAGACTGTCTCACAGTAGCAAACCTTTTTCAGTTGTTGTGCTGAGCAGCAGACAGTGTGTCTGGCTCCCAGGTCCCAGCTTTGCCACCACTGATTGCTTTCTATCAAAGCTCCACTCCACAGCAATTTGGAAAATGCAGGCTGTCCAAAGTACAGCTGGTTTAAGTAGGGGGGAGTAAATAAATTTAAAACCCAAACCTATCCTCCCCTAGAGACGACGTTTGACGTATGTGGGCCAGACTCGAGCCTCCTGCCAGGATTGGGGTAGCACTCAAACAGATGCAATAGGAGCAGGGCCCATCTCATGGTTGTGTTAATCCTTGTGGTGCAGAATAGTACTTTTTTGTCCAATGAGTGAATTAGCACAGTTGTAACCGACTATGTAGTTTGTCTTTCCTCCAAATGTCGGAATGGAAATACCAAATATGTGTCATGTTGGATTTGGATTATGCCACACAATTCTCATATTTCCAATGTCAAATGAGGGTATAGAATTTGAAAACGTCAGCGGTGGTTTGATTGAAGCAAAAATCACAGGAATACAAAAATACACACTATGTTGGATCGTTTTCCTCAGTGTATTTTCCAGTAAGGGAAGGCATGGTGTACTTTTGTGGGTTCAGTTTAAGTGTCTGTGCAGTTCATGCCTCTACGGTTTCCTAATGGGAAATAATCCATAATCATGCAAATATTTTTTAAAGCTATTCTACAATAGTTTTAAGCACAGCCTAAATTTTGCCTACTGTCCATACATGGCCCAGCCATATCCTCAGATTTTCAACCTAGTCTTGATGTGATGAAATTGTTTCCTTAGGTTCCCTATGTATCTATTTATGCATGTTTTTCCATCTTTCTCTCATGGACGGATATCTACAGAAGGACGCCTTCATGGACATATTTCAAATGAATTGGTTATCCTTTTGGGCTCAGACATACTGGTTAAATAATTTGCTATTGATTTGGATTATCAATCAATTTAGGTTTATGATTATCTCATAAACAACATTGATTTTACTTTTTTTTTTTTTTTTTTTTTTTTTTTTTGCCAATTGCCATTTTTGTTATGCAGATGTAGAGCAGTGCAAGTATGGGAAGAACCGTGTGGAGGCAGATGCTAAACGTCTGCAGGCCAAGGAGGAAGAACTGATGAAGAAGAAGCAGGAAATCAGGAACCACTTGACCCAGCTGAAAAAGGAAAGGACAGACCTGCGCACTGCTGTGGAGGCTGCAACAGGTAAAAGAAAGAGTCTTCAATTTAGATATATGCGAGTCATTGAGCAGATTTCTGAAGATAAATTCCCTGCTCTTTGTCTGTAGGCAAACGCTCTCACGGCTCCCTGTCAGAGCGATTGAAGAAGGTGGAGGAGGACTGCCGGCAGAAGGAGCAGGAGAGAGTAAATCTGGAGCTCGAGCTGACAGAGGTGAAGGAGAGCCTGAAGAAGGCCCTGAGTGGAGGGGTCACCCTGGGCCTGACCATTGAACCAAAATCTGGCTGCTCTGCCCTCCAGGTCAGAACTCCTGATCGTGCTTCATTTGTGGCTCATTAGATATTTCAACAGCAGCTCAAAATCCAAATCTTGCTTCTTAATTTGTTCTCATTATTTCCTTTTGTGTATGTGTGTGTGCAGTCGCCGTCAATGTTGAGACGGACACAGGAGTCTTCTCCCTTCTCCAGCTGCGACACCAGTGACACAGAGTCCTGCTCACTGCCAGTCAACAGTGCCTCGCTGCTCCGCCGACAGCAGGGTGGTCAGAAGGCCTCACCTGTTCGTGGTCATGTCCTCAGAAAGGCCAAGGTCAAAGCGCTAGGGTTTTCTTTACATTTTTTTACAATTGCCCCTTGCAGCTCATTAAAAATGTCAAATCCGGTGTTGAAAAATACTAGATATTTCTTAGCCTGAAAATCAAATAGATGGAGAGGAGGACACAAACTAATTGTTTCACTTTGTTTTGCAGGAATGGGAGCAGAAGAATGGCACATAAACCGCTCAACCCCTCACATCAATTTCACTTTTAATACCTTTTTTTGTTCTTTTTAAGAAATTGTCTATATATTTATTTATAGCTGTTCACACCGACAAAGAGCTCGGAGGACAACACAATCATATTCACATGAACCAAAACACGTGGCTGGTTTTAGTGCGCTGTAAGTACCACAGTGTACAGACATAGCAACCGGTTTTAACTCTTAAAGGCTACATGGACAGGATTGTGCGTCAAGTGTTGTCCACTGTGCCTTCTTTTTTTTTTTTTTTTTTTAAAGCAAACAGCTTTTTTTTTCACTCAAGATCATCCAGTAGTTTGTGTCTAAAAAAAAAAAAAAAAAAAAAAAAATCAAAGTCAAGACCAAGTATTTATTTGTAAATGTTTAAAGGAAATACTAGCTTCCCTTTGTTTATTTATGTTGATATATTTAAAGGCTTTTTGTAGAATTTGGTAAATTAATGGTTTCTTCATGATGTCAGCATTGGAACACAAAGTGCACAAAATTCATTACAACACACACTAGCTGAGGAACAATGCAGCTCTTGGGTAAGGGTTATTTCAACAAGCAGTTATTTTATTTAAAACACACTAAAATAACAGAAGGTTGATCTGAATGGTTTGGACACATGTTCAAACAAATACCGTATCTTTCATTAAATCACAGTTAAGATGCCATAATAGAGGAGACAGCATAAAAGGCATTAAAAGCAGTGTAAGTTTATACAAGGTAACAAAGGACTAAAATACAATTATCATTGCTCACAGCAACAACAGCTGTAGCTTTTGATACAGACTTTCTGTGACATTTGAGATGTCAATGTTTGTTAGAAGCTGCCTAAATAGAGAATGGCTAACATGACACCAAGGTGAGATGAATGAAACGAAAACCATTTCTGACAGTAATGTATCAAGCATCATTAGCAAAATAAAATAAAATACAGGATGCCCAGTTAAAGTCCTTTTGCCTCCAACAGAATAAAACAGCTCAGTCTTTTGAAATTAGATCAGACAGCAACATTCTTGTTTAGCAAAGTTGCTTCAACCTGTGTTGAATTCTGTTTAAAGCCCCGAGGCCAAATACACACTAAATATTCCACCATTTTTTTTAATGGATTTGACCTGAACTTGGTTGATATGTTCCTGAAGTTGAACAAGATGTCCTCAGTGAGGATCTCGTCGCTGAGTTTGAGGGGCGTGTCTCTGGTATTTGCGATGCCTCCTGTGAGTCAAGCTCGAAAAGCTTTTCGCTTGGGCTCTTTGCCCAAACATACACAGACATAAGATATCTGATTGGACTACCAGTTAATGAATTATAGCCAATTTGCTGCTAATACAGGTTGCGCATTAATATGTTTATAGTAATAACAGTAGACTCGATGCATAAATCAGAAGAATTTTCCAGCTTAAGTGTTTTCCCTTACCTGGTCATCATAATCAGAAATTCCTGGCTGACCATGTGTTGGTGCCACTTTAACCAGCCTGAATAAACCTTCGGCAGGATTATGGATCTCTATCACTGTGGAGTCTGTAGCTGGACCCTGACTCTGTGTGTATTAGCAGGTCAGGCTCACCCTTAGATTTGGAAAGACCTTCAACAAACATGACTGACAGTCCTTCATCTAAGAGCCACAGTCCTGTTTCTGTAATCGCACCACTGCTCTACTGTAGCGCTGTGTCTGACTGTCTGTGTGCTTTTATATATGTGTGTGTGTGTGTGTGTGTGTGTGTGTGTGTGTGTGTGTGTGTGTGTACATCTTTGTGAGGAGGAGCCTGGATTTTGTGCCAGGGTCACAGTGGATGTGCGTCGTGGCTGTTGTTTCTGATCTGCTGTGGGAAAACACACTGGTTGCATGTCTGCTGCTGCAACTCTGTCTCTTTACAGAGTTCAGTTTTAGCTAAATGTTCCACTTTAGTTTCAAGCCATTACTGACAGGAAAGGTTTCTGTCTCACATGCAACTGTCAGAATGCTTCTTTTCTTCATTGGCATCAATAGGTACTTTAGTCTATTTTGCTGTTACATGAGCACCATGTATTAAAGAGACAGGTGAGATCCCAAATCTCGAGCTCATCCCTATCAAACAGCTGTTCCACCCAAGCTGACATGGCACAGCTATGCATCTGCCACACACACGGCACACAAATCACGTCTCTGCTTGTAAAGTGAAGCCAACGTTTAAGTGCCTTAATACTTTCTTAATATATTCTGTCTCACAGCCATCGGGGGGCAGCTCCACTGGTTGTGGAAAGAAGTCAGATTGTGTTGAAGTCTATGGGAAAAGTGTGCTATTTCTCTCTTGATTTATTAGCTCAGTGAATGTTTTCCCAATGAGTTCTTGCTCTGTCTCTAGTTTCAAGTTACAACGAACCTATTTAGAGGAAAATAGGCCACAAAGCACAAGAAGTGTCAGGGGGCGTGGCTACCTTGTGATTGACCGACTGTAGCAAAAACTGTGACCTGCTGTGTAGATCAGATCAGATCCTTTGCCTCCAAATATAATTTCTGGTTTCAAATGACGAATTAGAGGCTTCAAAGGGCAGCTCCCAAACCAGTGGGTGACGTCAATGTGGGTCAACACGAACCCGCTAACACTGAGATGAAAACAATTATGTTCCACAGCACATGCAACACATCCATTGAGCCTCAGGCCTGAAAGTGAGGACAATTAATCTGGTCCTGACAGTTAAGACTTTGGTTTGGGTTTGTCATTTAAATGTGATGATTGAAGTTTGGGTAAACGGCTGGAAAGCAGACTATTTATTATCATCCACTGAGCATCCTTATAAAGATTGAAGTACACGTGCTTGTATGTGTGTGCGCGTGTGTGCGCGTGTGCGCTCTCAATGTCTGCAAGGCACATCCAAAACCATCAACAATACACTGACTAAAACAGGGACAGTTGCTGTAAAACTTGTATTGCTGTTCTTCTAAATCAACCAGACTGTGACATCCATTTTTCAGACTGATTCAAACACATACACATCACTTGCCACATTTTAATGGTGCTTTTTTGATCAGTACTTAGATTCCACTGCTTTGCAGCCATGTAGATGGACAGAATTAGCGTTTGCATGCTTTGGAAATCAGCTACAAACAGTTCCAACTGCTTGTATATATGTTCTGTCCCATTCCTGCTCTCAGAAGAATGCCCCACTGGTCTGCAGACTGCATGTTAGCATGAGGACAGGGGAGTTATATCTACAAGTATTTAGTTCCTTATGATTCCCTGTCAGATCAGCAAGGCATGTAAACTGAGCAGGAGGTCTGACATCAGTAAATGTGAACCTACTGCACATTTAGTAGCTTGGCTTTGTGGTGGGGGGGCTTACAGAGTCATGCATCAGTGTTTGTTTTTGCACCTTATACATTTTATATACATATGTATATCTCTGACAGTCTCCAACTTGGTGACAGACAACCTTGTATATAAATGAATAAACTCCCCTGACAAACATCTCTCTGTCTTTATTTCTGGGCCTGTTTTAAATTCTGCTGAGTTACGTTAAAAAGCTAATTAACATTTCAGTCTGGTAGGTCGTTCTTAATTGTGTTTTTTTTTTTTCTCATATAGACAGTTATATGTTTTCTACCAGTGAACTAGTGATGAGATGAGGCATGGGTGCATGCAGCTGTTAAGCACATTTATTTTTAAAGTGTAATTCAATGAAAGAAAAAGCTGCTCAGTCCCTTTTTTGGATACTCCTCTCAACTAAAGTGGGGAGAAGCTGGTCTGAAATTGCTGCGTTGACAGAATAATCAGAAAGTCAGACATGCACAATAACATTAGCAGAATATTTTGAGGCTTGCTGATTAAGGCTAGCTGATTTTTCATTATTACTGCTCAGAAGAAGCAAAACTGATCAGCTCTAAAAAAACAGACACTTGGAACTTTATGTTGAAGTTGTTTTAGTTATTCTATTACAGTAACAGTCATTACTGAGTAACATAAATTTGATGATCACTAATATGTGGCAAATTGAAGAAAAAAAAAGTGGCTACATTTGTTGCCACCTGAAAGTATGAAAATCAATCAAAAAAAAACAACAACACACGTACAAGTTAGGAGTGATTTATTCCAGGATGCAGGTTGAGTGTGCTGCGTTCCTGATAAGGACACACAATTATTTTGATCCCCAAATCAATAGAATCAATAGATAAAAAAAACTGCAGAAAGAGGAAACAAATCAAACAAAAACCCTGTGTGGTCAAAATTACATAGTCGGTCCCATCATCTGTGAAACGCCCTTACTAATATATTGTAGTATAATTCCCAATCTCCCCTTTCCTAAAGAGGACATGAATACAATAACAATACACCACTAGAAAATTAAGAACAAGTTGAACATGAGCAGAATATGTACAAAAGGTGAATTAAAGTGTAAATCAGAACAAGTGGACGTGATCCACTGCATCAGATACATGACAAACCAATGAAAGGTGAAGTATGTGTGGACTTCAGGTTAGAAGTGGACGTGTGTAAAGGCCTTGGAGTCTACGGACTTGTTCAGTACATGTTGAGAGCACTGCTTCCAATGCAATCCAACAAAGCAACAGACACTCACCAGTGTTTCTACGTACTAGGGAAAAAAGGTGTATCAAAAATATCCATATACATAGTTGTCACTTAGCTTGTGAGCATGAAACTATTTCAGTTATTGAAGAGCATAAAATTAGCAGGAAATGTTGCAGAGGAAACATGAAACAAATTAAACTCAGTGAAAACTCAGTGTATATCAGTAGCTATGATAAAGCACTCACACACATGTCAAAGGGAGCATGTCCAAAGTGGAGACTGTTCATATTTACACATTTACATACAACAAACCAAACCTTTAAAGGAGACATGATTCCACCATGGACTATGCCTAATATAGGCTGATACAGTAAAATATATCAACTACACCTTCCCTCCATGACAGCGACCTTTTGTCTCCAGGGGAACGAAGTCTGACCCAGTGTGTGGGAAGGAGGATGCAGAAGGGGTGGACTGTTATTAGAAATAAATAAAGTCATGTCACTGAGCAGATTAACTCCTGCTGCTTGAGGCACCACGGGACAGACAATGTGCTCCTACCAGAGGTGGCGTTGATTCTCAAACATCACACACCCAACTTGTGTGAGTGAGAAGATGTGTAGAGATGGGTTTTGCCATGTGTGTTTGCTGATGAAAGCTTTGTGAATATACAGTATAGTGAACTCTCCAGTACCCGCGTACCTGGATTTTGAAGAAAGTGCAACATCGCCCTCTCTTCATATGCAAAATATCAAGGGTTTATCTTTTTTCTACATTCCATCGGGGAAAGATTATTATTGCCTTTGAAGAGAGTGTGTTGAGTAAATATGGGAAGCACAGAGCGAATACAATAAAATGGGGGAGGGGGGGTAAACATTAAATTTAATCATCTTAGCCCACCAGTCTTTGACAACTAACTACTTTCGGTAACTGTGGCCTCTTGGTTCAACCCTCTTTGAGTGTGAAAATTACTGTAAACCAGTGCGGTGCGTCATGCTTGCTGATTTTAAGTGTTTACAAGTGTTCAAGACATAGTACATAAAGATTTTATTAATTGTTTTTTCCTCGAAACACAAATGAGTGTCCTTAGTGTAATCTCCATCCTCACCAGGAGTCAGTGCAGGCCAAAGAGGGTTGTGGCGTCTTGAGGTGGGGGAGGGTGGTTCGCATAGAAGTAAAACACATTAGGTAAAGTGGAGCGCCTCCCCATCCCGTAGCAGCTGAGTGGGAGCGACGTAAAAAAAAAAAAAAAAGTACAGATGAGGGAGGCATCCATCCATCAGCCTCAGCCCCTCCAAGGGAAAAAGATAAAGCCCCCACAAAAATCTCATCAAAGCTGGAGCTGAAGGGAAGCTGAGGAGCAGAGGTGAAGTATCCGAGAAGAAGGAAAAGTAAAGGAAGAGAGGAGCAAGAAGGAGGAAGGCAAAGTGGAGTCCCTGTGCTCGTTAGCCAGCTCGGCTAGGCCAGGCTAGTTGGTTAGCGTGGCCATGGCAGCCATCAGCTGGTTAGATAACTGTGTAGGTCTCTGGAGTTGATGCTCAGGACCACACCTGAATGGTTGCCTGGTGACAAGAGGGAAGAAGACAGAGGGCAGAGGCAAATGAATGAAATGGTTGGTTGAAAATGTACCATTTAATTAAAAAAAAAAAAGATAGTAATTGTTTGCCCCCACAAAAGGTGTTCTGTCCTCAAAGTGACTTTTCCAAAGTGCAGTCAAAAACTCCACAGGGTAACTTCATTGCAAAAGAAAATAAATCCATGCAAACAATAGTCTTTCTATGTTGGTCACTTCCACTTATGTTGTAGCTAATTGTCAAAAATAAAATCATTCTCTAAAGCTGGTATCGTTTTATCTTGGCTTTCCCATCTTTTTTTCCATTGAAATTAACTGCACATTGCATTTTGGAGTCACTGGTCAGTTTATGCATATCATTAAATCATGATGTATTTGAGACCCATTAAACAATCAGCTATAGCTAATCTGCATGTACAAATCAGTAATTGGATTGATCAACTTAAAATAAAGCAGATTTCCAGTCAACACTCAGGGAAAACAAATCCTGCCAGGGTCCAATAATGCTGGAGGGGTTGGTGACTAATACGTCATGACATCACAAAGTAATAGAAGTCCTGATGGCTGGTTTTAAGGCTCAGTTTCCAAATGCAGGCAGTCAGCAATGTTCTGTGGCCCTTTGATTCATCCATAAAATTCATTTGGAAACATGACCTGAGCTGTTATCAAACACCACATGGACCGCACACTTTCGATTCTATGGGACCTTTAACGTTAACATAAGACGACCTGAAAACTACATACTGTATATATAATAACAGTACAACACATTATTAATGTGAAATGGTTTGTAATAACTTTTTATTTAAAGACCAAAATTCAAAATGAATGTCAAAGCTACTATTCTCTTTAAGCACCACTGAGAAGGATGAAAAAGGGGAAGTCCTCCAGTACCTTGGTGTGTGTTAGCTGCTGGTGTTAGTGGCTTGGTTTTTAGTAGCAGTGGTTAGTGGTAGTCCTTATAAGGGAACAGAAGGTGGGACTACCTCCTGCGTTACCTAGGGTCTGCGAGTCCAAGTCATCGTCAATGAACTCCTCGCCTTGGATGATGTGTTGGGTGTCCTCGCTGTGATTGACAGGGCTGGTCATCTCCTGCTCCTTCTCATTGTGCATCTGGGCGTAGACATTGCGATTGCCTGGAAGCTTCCTAAAAAAGAGCGGGGGATAGGCATCCTCAGTCCTCATCCAAGGACTGTGGGATTTGTTGTTCTCATAAGATGGGCCTGAAATTTTGCACTGCACATTTCAATTCAAGTGACTTTTGGTGAATGTTTGTGTTTGGGACATGATTCTGGTTATTGTGCTGGTTATTGTTGTGAAAAGAACGAATGCAGTTACCAAAGATGTCTCAAACTATAAATCAATAAGCAATTTTCATACATGGTGTTATAGGTGTCCAATACGTTATACCTGATTAAATGTAGAAGACATACTGTATGTAACCTATGAGAGTTTGTGTGTTTAAACATCCTTAGATATGGTTGCTGTAGACTGCAATGTTTGACCCAGTCTTACCTGCCTGTCAGGACTGACATGCAGCAGCTCTGTAATGTGTCTCACCTTTTAAACTTGAAGAGGATGAAGGAGCCAGTGGCGATGATGCTGATTAGGAAAATGATGCCTAAAGCCCAAACACCAGGACCTTCAGCTGCTCTGTGGTAACCTAGAGGATTCCCACATAGACATATACCATTTTATACAACCAAAAAGCATTATCTGACCAGCCATTTTTGAAATGTAAGAAATCAAGACAAACTCTTCAGGAACTAATATAGAATGGAAGTAGAAAGAAGAGCGCAAACCGATCAAAGTCAACTCAGTTAAATGGAAATTATTTATATATAATTTGAATTATGAATATTTGGAATGAAAGATAGAATACATTGAATTAAAGTCTGAATATATGGAGCGAAGTTTGAGCATCGTTTTGCCTCTAATAGTGGCCGAGGTCTTTCCTTTTCTCAACTTCAGAGATTAGAAGGAGGCCCTTATTTACCATTTTTCTCTTTACACCAGATATTATAGTAAAAGTAGCTACTGTCCATGGCCATTAATGGCACTACTTCTTTTTTTTTTTGTTTGTTTGTTTGTTTTTTTCCAGGGAGGAAAAAAGGAGGCGCTTATTGGAGAGAGGTTTTTGTATGTGCAAATTGCCGATGCAACTGGCTATTAAAGAGACTCTCTATTAGAATGAAGGCCTCTATTAAAGGAAATACTGTACTCTAACTTCATTCCATACATTCATGCTTGCAGTCAATATATTCAGGCTTCTTTCCATCAGGACAGGCTGACACCGGATCAGTGGTTGAGTTGTTAGGGTACCAGGAAAAGGAAACAGCAAAGAAACCAAAGAGGCTTGTGTTTCTTCAAACAGAAAGCTGCAGGTGTATGATTCATGAACGCACCGGTCTCTGCTGCTGCAGCTGTTGAGTCATTAGCAATTTGACCTAGTCGTTGAAAATAAATCAATAACATGCAATTATAATTAAAAAAAAACAAACAAACAAACAACAATTTTAGTTTTAAAAGCAGACTGGGTGGGTGGTATGCTGACTTTACCTCCATTTGGGTCAGCCAGCATCACCAGCACCTGTAGGCCTCGCACCATGAAGGTGACGTTGTTGTCGTTGAAGGCCTGCATGATGCTTTGGATATGCTGAGGAGGAGAAGATATGAAAATACCTTTGATAAGTAAAACATAAGTAGAAGATGAGATCACATCTGGTGAATGTCATTTACCGGTTATGGTTTTGTACCTTGTCTACAAACTGGCTTTTCTTGTCTGGTTTGCTGTCCATTGGGAGAATGTACAGGTCTGCAGTTGTGGGGAGGCCCGGCTTCACCACCGTAACCAGGGACTCCTGAGGGACACCTGTGACCTGAGGTCAGATGGATATAGTTCAGTTAAAGCTTAAAGCTGCCCAATATATATATATATATATTTGTAAAAAAAAAAAAAAAAACTACCTTAAATCTGCATCCTATCAATGACCATCAGGGGGTGACTCTGTGAAAGTGTGTTACCTTAGCAAGTATGTTGGTGACAACATGGCCAATGTCCTCTCTCCAGTCTGGGATGTTGGGGTTGAAGTGGTCCAGGTTCCCGCTGAAGCTCAGAGGAATGACCTTAAAGTTATCTGGATTTGATAAAACAACTATCAGACTTATTCTCTAAAAAAGAAATAGAATGAAAATAAGGTAATAATAAATAAGGTAACTATTACACACGGTGTTTAAGATTGAACAGCCTGACAAAAGAGGACTTATATATATGTTCATTTACAAATTTAAGTTAGAATTGACAGCATTCATTTAGTTGAAGAATAAGCTGTAAATTAACATTGCTGCTTCACAGCAAAAAGGTTGGGGGTCTTTCTGTGTGCATGTTCTCCCTGTGCGTGCATGGGTTTCCTCCCACTGTCCAAAGACATCCATGTTCAGGTTAATTGGTGACTAAATTGTCAGCAGGTCTGAGTGTGACTGTGAGTGGTTGTCTGTCTCCGTGTGTTGGCCCTGCAATGGACTGGTGACCTGTCCAGGGTGTACACCGCCCTCACCCAGTGTGAGCTGGGATTGGCTCCAGCAACCCCTCGCGAAACAGATAAGCGGTAGAAGATGAGTGAGTGAGTGAAGCTGTGAATTTAGATGCACCTCCACCATGGCATCAATAAAAAAATGTCATTGTGTTACCGTAGACCCGGACTGTGCTGGTATCCTGCACCATGGATCGGCCATTGGAAGCCTGGACAGTCACTGTAATCTCCCCTGTCTCAGGGAACCGAGTGAGGAGGCTGTTGTGCAGAGTCAGTGTGGGCTGCGTGACAGATAGTGGGTAAAGTTGATTCAAATAACTTTCAAAGATCACTTAGTGCTTCACATCACAAAAAGCACAACACAGCAACAACCTTCTCAGAATTGCCACCTTAACATGGTGGAAGGGTTTGTTTGTCCTGCGGAAGGGACAGGTGAGCCATTAGTCATTGGGGGTTTTAGAGCCATTCTAAAACCCTGATTGATTGAGGCAACATGAAAGCTGAGGAGCTGGACCTTGAATAAGGTCTAGATGAAGGCACCACTATCTACAGACAGATAAGCAGAGGCAATACAATTAAAAGCAGCAAGTATTCAAAATACCCCAAATCCTGTCGAAGTGATAAATTGTGCAAGAACACCTCAGGCTTTGTAAAAGGTTCAAGGGACAGCCTGCAGTTTTTGCAGCAGATATAAGAGCCTAATAAGGGAAAAAAAGCCAGCAGTATTTGGGCTGTTTGGCCATACAAAGCTCTAAAGTGTTTGCTTCAAATACTTCAGATTTTCATTTTTGCGATGTTACTCAAAAAGGAACGTGTACAATGGCTAACAAGATTATCCAGTGACAGGTACCAGTGGAGGATCACGCCTGAATCTTTAAGATTATGTTGAACACAACTGCTCCAGGGCTGTATTCCCTGCCTGATGCTTAAGGTTCCACTTTCAGGAGCAATAAGAGCTCCTGTCTTCTTCACATTCAGCTGGAGGCAGTTGTCAAGAGTTGTAGTCATCGTCCAAACCTTAGTGATGTCCACACATTCATGGATTGCGCTACATGGCCCTGCCCACCACAGTTAACTTAGAGGAGATTGTAGAACCCTGTTTTCTTCTATTTATTCTGTTGGTTTGTACATGGAGGTCCTTGTCATCTTGTTGTCAATTTCTTTATGTTTGAATTTAGATTAGTCTTTTTCTTTGGATAAGTTTAAGGAAGATGCTTTTGGTGTCAACAGCTAATGGCACACCAGGCTCTGCTCTAAATATTTGCTGTGGTATTAACAGGACCATCATAAGTACAGCTGCATCATCAGCATAGAAAAGATAAGCGATGCTGCTATGACAGGTAATTATCTTCCGTATGAACAAATCTTTTTAAACTGCCATCTTCATTTGAAGAATATTTCTACACTAAGATGAAAAGCAAAGCTGCGCAGTGCCAAGTTACCGGGCTTCACCGGGCTATTTGATTGGATCAAATAATACAGCTAATACAGGTATGAATACAGGTATAATAATACAGGTATGAATATGGTCCTAAATTTTGAATCTACTTGGAGGATTTGAAGTTGTTGTTTCCTTTACCCGGAGGTTGTTTCCTATCCACCAGTAGAGGACAGTCAGGTTGGCCTCTTGGGGAAGAACAACGGCCGTCAGATTGACCTCATTGTTTCTGCCAGCAATGGGAACAACCTCCAGGTGCACTTCCTGCAGAGGAGCTACAAAAGAAAAAAAGGTGATTAGAGCAAGTGGAAGTGATTAATGGATTATTAGTAACTCTAAATGAACTTGAAATTAAAAGAAAAATGTTATCTATGAACTTCGCAACCCAGAAACAGAAAAACTGCAGAAGATGGATGGACTTCATCTATGAAATCATACAAATGTGATGTGCAAGGGCAAAGAGGGATTTCTTACAAGAGTGTTTCTTCTAAGTTGAAACTTCTACAGTGAAACAAGTGCAGCCAACTTTAACGTTGCACAGATAGTTTTATCGAACTGACAATATAAAATCATACCTCCAGTGATTTAGAATTCACAGACTTGCTTTGTGTGACAAAATTTCAAGTGGCATGATATGTGGGAGGAAATTATTTGTGCCTGGGAAGTGAAAAGTTCTCTTACCAACAGGGTGAGTTGAAAGAAATGCCACCTGCCATTATTTTTTTGGTCATGCTAATGAAAGAGGTGTAGGTCATGCTGGAAGGTTGTCGTTTGTTAAGAATCTTTTTGGGAATAAAAGTTTCACTTCCCCCAAAAATAGAAAGATTCCAGATCACAGTCTGTATATATTAGTGGACATAAACTCTTTTGATATGTAAAGTATCTAATGACCATCAGAGGGAAGTTCAGGTTGTATTCAAGTCTATGGGAAAACTGTCCTACTTTTCACTTGATACATCAGCTAAGTAAACGTTTTCCCACTGAGTTTATAGTCTCAGTCTCTAGTCTTCTTATTGTATTTTTAAAATGATGGTACCATTTAGGGAAAAATAAACCATATAGGAGGGGTTAGGTTTAGATGAATTAGAGGGTGTGGCTACTGTGGAATTGACAGACTGTACAACCCAATCAGGTTAGAGTACAGAGCAAGTCAGATCAAGCCCTCACTCCTCCTCCTTAGCTCCCTTTTCTCCTCCAAATATGGTTTCACATCTGAATCTGACCTGTGACTTGGATGTACATGGTGGCTTCGTCATGGCCCGCCATGTTCTCTGCCTTCACTGTGACCTTGTAAACTCCTGGGTTTTCATAACGATGTTGGATGGGTTCATCTGTCACTGTTAGGTTC
Source organism: Echeneis naucrates (assembly GCF_900963305.1). Taxonomy (NCBI): domain Eukaryota; kingdom Metazoa; phylum Chordata; class Actinopteri; order Carangiformes; family Echeneidae; genus Echeneis; species Echeneis naucrates. The sequence goes on along the minus strand of NC_042528.1, from coordinate 12,304,386 downwards.
TGATAAATAGCCCGGACTCCGTCACCCAGATCCACCTGGTACTTGGTGCTGCTGGTGTCCCCCTGGTGAAAAAAAAAAAAAAAAGAAAAGAAAAGAAAAATGAAATGAACAATGACATCAAACTAAGCAAAGAAGTAAGAACCCAAAGGAAAAGAGCTCTCACCTGTTCCTGATGAACAATGAATGTGATGTCATCACCCGGCGCTACAGCCAACATCTGCCCTTTAATGCTGACCTGTAGTCCTCTAGGGGGAAGCAGGGGACAGTTGTGCTGCTTGGAACTCTGCTGCTTGTTTAATCCTCCTTCACATGAATTAGATATCACCTTCCTGTAGCTGAAAAACAGAAGGACAGTGATATTGAGTGTTGGTGTATTTGTCTTTACCAGAGTGGATCAATTTAGGAATTTTTTCTGAATAGGTTTAGGGCAAAATAGTGTCATGGCGGTTAGCGCTGTTGTCCCACAACAAGAAGGTCAAGGGTTTGGTTCCTGAGCCTGGGTCCTTTCTGTGTGGAATTTGCATGTTCTCCCTGTGCTTGCATGGGTTTCTTCCCAGTACTCCGGTTTCCTTCCACCGTCCAAAGACATCATGTTTAGATTAGTTGGTGATTCTAAATTGTCTGTAGGTCTGACTGTGAGTGGGATTGGTTTTGGTCTCTGTCTGTCTCTGTGTGTTGGCCCTGTCATGGACTGGTGACCTGTCCAGGGTGTACTCCACCCTCACGCAATGTGAGCTGGGAGTGTGTGTATGCGTGTCAGCAAGTTTGCGTGTGTGTGTGTGCGTTGACTGGTGCAGACCCAGTTGAGGACTCGTAGGTCTGTCTCAGATGACAGTCCTCAGGTGGTGAGTCTGGATCGTGCCAGAAGTCGGCGAAGCAGTGATCAACCTCTGTTTTGGACCGCTCAAATCCATAGTCACTGTACATAGACACACAACACACACACACCAGAGCCAAACATACAATATGACAATGATTAAAACAGACACAACAGACTTTTTTTGTCAAGAGAGACTATTATTATGGTACACCTCATGTCGTTAATTAGACCTGTTCATATAAGGTTTCAAAATGGTTTGAACAGATCCTCACTTCAATTCACTAGCGCCCTCACTGCTTTAGAGCTGATTTAAAAGATTCTAGTGATCACTCTAAGTATTTCAGTACCTGGCTCCAAAATATTTTTGCCCTGTGCAAGCCAGCACGCAGCTTGGTATCCACAGGTAGAGTATTGTGGTCCTTCTTAAATCAAGGCTAAAATCAATAAGGTCATTAGGGCTGCTCGACCTATGGAATGCCTGAGGAGTGTAGGCTAACTCATCCACTTCTTTTGAATCCCTCCTTAAAACTCATCTTCATAGTGTACAAATTATATGCTTTTAAATGATTTTACCCTTTTACCTTCCGTACTACCCTTTAATGGCCTTTACTCTACTTGCATGTGTGTGTCTGCTCACTGTAATTACAGTACAGGCCAAAAGTTTGGACACACTTTCCTATTCATTTGAATGAGAAGGTGTTTCCAAACTTTTGGTCTGTACTGTATATTGCAGTATACTGTTTGTCTTCCTTCTGTAACACCATCTTATTTCTGTTCTGCTCTGATTCCGTTTGTCAAATCACTTTGTAAACTGCTTCTTTAAAATGTGCATACATAAATGCAGTTATCAAAACTCAATAATCTACAGAGATTCAAAACTAATGCATTACTAATAGCCAATCTGATTGGATATCAATGTGTATTTGATCTATTTTAATCAAATTTCGTATAATTGTTTACTGCATATTTCCTTCAGGTTCCAAATACATAACTGTTTCACGTATGATTGCATGTTTACTCTTCTAAATCATCTTTTATTTTCTGCTTCTGATTCTGGGCCAGGAAAATGAAAACAGATTATTGTTTCAAGATTTTCCAGAATTCTTTTGAGCTCACCAAGTGAAGTCTTTCTCTGCGCAATGACAGGGTTTGGTGTTGAGGGAAGACGTGTAGCTCTTTCCTTTGATGCAGAACGCTGTGTCCTTTCTCTTCCTGAAACTCCGCTCCTGGCCCATAATGCACTTCTCTCCCTGAGAGTAGACAGTAAGATGTTAGAATTCATTCTCAAATATAAGCAGGAAAGCAGCGTGTGCGTGTGTGTTTATACATTACCCTGAGGTCTGTGAACTGCCAGGAATCATAATCAGACTCAGTGCACTGATGGGGGAATGACTGCCTGAAGTCCACTTTGACCAGCTCCCAGTCTGACCTGTAGCTGATGTGGCCAAACACTCTAGAAAGACAAACAAAAAGGGACACAATTTAATATCATAATCCTTCACATGCAGCTGGTTCATTTTAAAGGTATATTTGGACAAAAAATGAATTAAAATTGGCGGCTGTGTTTATTTTCTACCTGGCAGTCAATGCCAGGTGTAAATAACATCACATGTACATATTTTCTATTTCCAAATTTTTATCTTTAATATGGTAGAATGCTTAGTAATAGTCATTAAAATCATTCATAACTCCATTCAATTGGTTTCCCCATGTCCCCACAGAAAATAGCATAAAAGCAGTAAAGCTTTAATCCAGTTTTTCCTCAATGATCAGTGCAATTTTAATCCACACCTTTGAGTTATTAAAAATGCAGACAACAATAATTTTACACAGTAAGTAAATACCCTATTCTAAATTCCAAATCAAAGTCCATAATTTTGTTTGTCATATTCTTTTAATCCACCAACTGCTTTAGCATATAGCTGGTTTACGCTGACATCCAAATCATGATGGCTTGTATATTATGTAGTCATGCCAACCTCTGCCATGCAGAAAATCTTTACCAGACTGTCTGGCTGCATTAGATATGGACTGCAACGCCTCTGGGAGCACAGATAAACCCTTCATAAGGTAATGAAACCTGAACAAATCTCCCTGAGAGCTTTGGTTAACGCTCCTCTCCACTAGATGGTGATATTTTACAGTGCATTGTGGGTAATGCACACCATCCCCAGTCAGAACTGTGTTTTCTTTGTCCTGTGTTAGTCACAGAATTATTGGAGCAGACTGACAACTCTGATATGCTGCTTTTCCGGCGGTGGCCTGTGTTAAGCTTGTTGACCTACACATGGTGGAAAAGTCTGACTGTTGTTTCACTTTCTCACCCTCACTGATGTTCATCTGCAGCTCTGTGTTCATTACAGTTGTATTTATTCCGATTAGTTGCTGCTCATTAAAAGCTGCTTTCACACATGTTGCATATGCAATATTTTCCTCTTGGTCTTTGTTCCATAATGAACTGTAGCTCCTTTGTGTTTTTTAGCGGCATATTACCAGATTATTTTCAATTAAAGGTCTGCTTTTTTGTGATGTAACAAAGTTAAGGGCATCCTGATTGCAGCTCTTCAATATGGGCTGTGTGGCCTTTATTGTGGAAGATCTGTTTTGTAAAAAAAGAAAAGAAAATGGAAAATGGCTGTCTCACTTCATACAATGTGGGAACAATGTGGGAATCAAATAACCAGCTATCCCTCTGACCTTACGTTATCTACATAGATACAGATATTTTTGGCTTTGTGTGCAAATAAAATAGTGAATAAAATTTTCTTGTTTGAATTTTCTCTTGGGTACAAACAAAATTAATGCAGGATCCAGTTTGCCTATTTTACTCCACAGGTTGAAAGTTCTTGTTTGAATATTCCCTTAATCCGGTAAGATTTCAAAATCAGCTAATTTACTGTAAATAAAATAGATTTTATGGCACACATATAGGGCATAAGAAAAAATAACAAGATCTAACAGGCCATAGTTTATGTGAAATTAGGAAACAACATGAAATATATTTTCTTCATTCAGCAGTATATAAACACAGTTATACTGCAGAGACCATAAGATACATCTTATTATTGTGTAAATAGAAACCGGCTGTAATTTAATACGATCCAAGAAAACTCTTGTTTAGACAGTATAACACTAACCTCTTTGAATATAATGGTATATTCAAACAGGACTCTTTATATTATTAGACAAGACAATTGTGTTTACAAGGTCATAGTCCAATGGAGGAAAAAAATATGACGTCACATCAAGATTAAAACATGCTCCAGTTAGAGGCTATTCCGATTATGCTGTATAAAATACAATAACAATTCTGTGATAGCATCATTATACAATCACAAACTGTACTTAGAGGAAGGTAAAGCCATATTTTATCGGTTAAATGTCATTTGGCCTTTATTTTACATAGTCTGACTATCTTTCTGGTTATTTGTTGCTTATTAGATTTAAAAATCCTAAAGTCAAAGTAGATCTGGTCACATCTGGGAGTTTCTCTTTAAGCTATGGAAAAGCCTGGCACAGGGCAATCTTTCCATTGTTGACGCTTATTAAACTCTGTTAAGTCTCATTAAGTCTTATCAGATACTATTAAAATCTTTATAGACATTCTTAGAAGGCAATTGCAAAACATTACAAATGAAATGAACTATAAACCAAATCCAAAACCAACTTTATTTCCCGCTGTTGGACAACATTAGACTCATTAGATTCATATTAGACTGTTATCACTTATTAGAAATTTAGAGGTACACAAAATGTACCCCAGATACAATTATTGCCTTCTTTTGCTAGTATTTATCTTGCAGAACTTTGGCAGCAAATGCACCCTATGAACACTCCCTCTTGCCAACTAGAAGCTTGTTGCACCTGCTGGCAGTTTATACCACTCTTCCACTGCTCCACTGCTGTTTTCAAGACCTGAATTTGAAAGGCTTTTCTTAATAGAAATGGTAGATTTCAACTCTCTCAAAAGGTTTAACGAGAGGCCTGGAACCTTCCCCCTTGACTCAAATGGATTTTTGGCATGGGTTCTGACATGGGGCAAAACGTTTAGCTTTAAAAATTTTTTGAATGTCATTATCTTTTTCATACATTCAATGACTAGAATCAGCCTAAGAGTGGTCTTTCATGACCTCCAGCCTTGGAGCCTGCAGTGTGCAGAGCACAGTATGGGCTGAGACCACTATTCCAGATCGTTCCTGAGCAGACTTCATTCACTCAGTTTTATTTGGCTATAAAATACTCTTCAATAAATTCAATACGTCCAATATCAGGGGCAGCAAAGAAGCCTCAGAGTATCACAAAAACTCTCCTTCTTAATGTAGGAAGGATATTCTTTCATTACAACCATAGCGGAAGTTTTTGCTTGTATGTATTGTTGTTTGTACAGTGTCAGGAACTTGTAAACAGATATGATTATTGTCTATTTTTGCTGGGAACCCTGCGTATCATATGTATAACAATAATAACAGATGTCGATTCCTCAGATCATACGGCGCCACTGCTTTGGCTTGAATTGTGTCTTTGATACTGAAGGTGACATGAAAAGCAATATGTTCCACAGTCATTGGGCACTGACAGGTTTGTTTGTTTTTTTTTTTTACTCACTGTTTTCTTTAAGTCCTGCCAAGTCCTGGCAGCATCTTAAGAGTTTATTACAAGAGTTTGTAACTGTTTGCAACGTTACAAACTGTCGCAATGAAGAGTTCCGGATCTTTGGTGATTGTTTTGTAGATTTTGTTTTTAGATGTCCTCGTGTAGCTTTCTTGACTTTATAAAAACTCAAAACAGGAACAATCAGACTCATTGGTTAATTGAGATTAAGTGAACAGTGCAAAGTAGCCAACTATATTTGTTTGAGATTACTTTTTTAACATTATTTTTCAGGCCAGCTCTTATGACAGGGAAAATGGAGAAGAAATGCATGAGATGACGTGCAGTAAGTGGTTTGACTGGTCAGGAGTTGCGCCATGGACTTTCTGCTCAAAGCGCCCATATAATAAATGTTCCGACCAAGTATATCACAACCTTGCTTGTGATTTTTTATTCAAATTTCAATATCAATTTCATGCTATTATTTGTAACTATCAATCATATTATGTTTAATTTTTTGTTTCAATATATACAAACTTTTTGCCTTTCAATAACTTTGGCTATTTGATTAAATATGATGGTTACATCAAATTGTAGACCTGTGTGTTTGTCTCACTCAGTGTGTCTGAAGGCAGATAACGGTGAGTTGTCAAGTGTGCACTATGTGTTTATTAGCAAGACTATCTCTTTGCCCTTCTCAGAGGATTACGCCAGGAAACTCTCTTTACCGCTGGGCTGAGATCTGATAACTCAGACATTGGGAAGACAGAGGCAGAACCCTTAAAAGATATGAACTCCTAAACTCCTAAAGCTGACCTCAAATTTGGGTCTGAAGCTGATGATAGCGGAGATTTTGATCTGGGCAGAGGTCTGTGCTTATAGCCGAGCTGACAGTCCTCGAAAGCTCCTCATCGCACACCAGAACAACTCATCTCTTAGCAGTCAAGGTAATAACTACTTTTGGTCTAGTCTGCTATTACATAATTAAAATAAATCTTGATGCTGAGTTCTAATAAAGGAACCTACATTGGACGACCGTGCTGAGCCCGTAAAGAGCCTCAGACTGAAACAGCAGCAGAAAGGATAACAGAGAAGCTCCTCTTCCATCAACTTCTGCTGATATCACAATAAAATCCCCAGGTGTCGAACAGAGAGGAATTGGCTTTCCAGAAAATTTGGAATAAGTCAGGCTGACTTTAATGCCTTGAAATTGTGCCTCGGTCGAGATGAAAGGGGCTTGCTATGACGGGAGCTTCTTTAATGAAGTGTACATGACTGCTGGTCTGCTGAAGTTCTGATATTTTGGGGGGATAATCACAGTTTTCAGACCATTGAAAAAAATATTTCTCATTTCTCCTTAAATTAAAATTTTGCTCACGTCATGACCAGGGTCTCATCTCCTGGTTCACTCAGGAGTCCATCCACAAAGACAGATGTGCTGGTAAAGTTGTGAACTGTCCACGTCCGTCCTTCATCGATGCTAAACCTGCAAACAAAGAAGAGGTAGAATGAACAATACCCAAGTCGAATTTTAAAATTTTAAAATTAAAAATTTTAAATGGCTGTTACAAATAATACACTCATGGGACTTTTAACATTTACTGGATGAAATCTGAATATTCGTTATTATTTTCTTGTCTGTCACTATCTGGGATATTTAGCATGTGCCACTTACTTGTTAATTACTTGCAGTGTCACTGCATTTACCAGTTATGCTAATGTCTTTCATCTTCAGCGGCCTCAAGCGTCTTTCATAAAGATGATTCAAATACCATCACAAAACAGTGGTTAGCAACATTTTAGCACAGTTTGAGCCCTGAGCCTGTTGCTTTTGGTCTAGTTTGCATGTTCGCCCTGTGTCTGTGTGGGTCCCCTCGAGGTTCCCTAACACATTAACATTCAGTCAAAAGGTGAAACTGCCAAGAGGCTTGCATGTGACAATAAATGAGTGTCTACTTCAACATTCTAGGGTGCATCCTAGGCCAGCAGCTGGGATATGTTGTGTTCCCACTGCGCATTTGCGAAGGACATATATGTTCGGGGTGAGGAAGTGCTGTGTCAGTCATTGTTATAGCAATGTTGAAGTTGAAGTAAAGCCTTGAAAACATACAGTTGTCATCGAGGTTATTGACCTAAGATGGTAGCAGAGGATGGCCACTGGTAATTATAAAGTTCCGCCAGCGTTTGACGAGAAGAAATCTCACGGAAGCTGAGGTTGAAATCTGGAGACCGGTTACTGACTTGGATAAGAAGAAGCAGGCCTTGGCAGTTGCCTTGTCGCTAATGGGAAGAGCGAGGGACAGCGTGCTAGAGATAGTCGCAGGTTCGGATTTGAACAAAGATGATGGAATGACTACACTTCTGATAAAACTGGACTGTGTGTTTTTGAAATAAGAAAAAGACCGGCAATATGAGGCGTACACGGAGTTTGACCGGATAACGAAAGACAGTGGCATTTCGATGGGGGACTACATTGTCGAGTTTGAACGGAGTTACAACAGAATTTGCCAGTTTAAAATTCTTATTATTCTTCTGGATGTGGTGTTAGCGTTCAAACTGCTGGACACTGCGGGACATAATGTCAAAGACAAACAGTTGGCGCTTACCGCTTGTCCAAGCCTCACGTTTGACAACATGAAGGCCGCCTTGAAGAGGATACTTCGCCACAGAGGGGTGCTGAATCTGATACACTGCAGGTGAGCAGAGATGCTGCTGACGCAAAGTTTACCGGCAGGAGAGAAAGCAGGTCAAATCTGCATGAAACAACTGTTTAAGGTACCAATCTACTTGACAGATACGGTAGGAGAACGAGATGTGCAATCTGCCAAAGGTAGATAGGTATCACTGAGCAAAAGACTGCCCCCACAAAAATGAACATGCTAAACTAACAGAAGATGAAAGACAAATAGAGGTTGAAGAATGCAACATTACGTTATTGTCTAAAGACACATTGTCTGACTCAGAGATTTTCATGGTAGAGTCTTTTGGATCTGCTGTGATTGACACAGCTTGCACCAGAACAGTGTGTGGCGAAGGGTCGCTTGATCATTATGTCAGTCAGCTGACACTGGATGAATTACTGAAAAAGAAGGATATAAGGAGTCCAAGACCGTTCAAGTTTGGCAATGGGAAAATTGTCCATTCCACATAGAAAGTGAAAATCCCAGCTGTGATAGCACAGACTAGATGTCAAATTGAGACAGAGGTGGTCCCAGCCGATATCCCTTTGCTTTTAAGCAAAACTTTACTGAAAAGAGTGGGTGCAGTTCTGGACATTGAGAATGAAAAAGCCATAATGTTCATGCAACCTGTGAAACTTGACTTGACATTGTCAGGACATTATTGTGTGAACTTGAGGAATGACAGTACACCAGATAGAAGAGGCATCCAAAATGAAGAAGACATCCTCATTGTGACAGCAAATATGAAAAAACAAGAAAAACCAAAAATCCATGTCCAAGCATGTCCAAACTGCCTGTGCAGTTTGGACATGCTTCAGTTGACAGACTGCAAAAACTACTGACTTGCTCAGGTAATGAGTGCACCACAATACTGAAGGATATTGTAAAGAACTGTGAGATATGCATCAGTTACAGTAAACCAAAGCAAAAGTCAGCAGTAAGTTTGCCCATGGCCTCAACCTACAATGAAACTGTAGCTATGGACTTACATGAGCTAGAGCCAGGAGTGTGGTATCTACATGCCATTGACCATTTCACAAGATTCAGTGCAGTGCGCATTATCACCACCAAGAAACCCTAAGGAGATAGTGAAGCACTTTATCCACTGCTGGATAAGTGTTCATGGTCCTCCCTGCAGACTGTTCACTGACAATGGGGGTGAAGCCAACAATGAGGATATGAGGGACTTAGCTGAAAACTTTAATATTGAAGTGGAAACGACTGGAGCTTATAGTGCATGGAGCAACGGTGTCTTAGAAAAGCATAATCTCTCTTTATTTAAACTCTCATGGAAATCCTGTTGAAAGTGAAGAGAGAAAACGGATGTGACTGAAAGTCAGACCTAGACTGGGCCCTGATGTCAAAAAACTCTATGCACAATGTGCATGGCTACAGTCCCTACCAGCTGGTGTTCGGGAAGAACCCAAATCTGCCATCAGCTCTCACTGATAAGCTGCCAGCTCTAGAAGGGACTAGCATGGCTACTTGGATAGCCCAGCACATCTCAGCATTGCATGCTACAAGGAGAGCATTCACAGAAGCAGAATGCTCTGAGAGGATCCGTAGAGCCCTTCGTAAACAACTGCGACCCACTGATGACCGATATGAAACGGGGTAAGAACGGGTGGATTCTACAGAGTGGAAAGGTCCAGGTTTCGTCATCGGCCAAGATGGTTGGTGATATTTGTTCGCCACGGGGGCACTTATGTTCGTGCACATCAATCCAGACTTCGAAAGTGTCATGATTTGTCCTCCAGACGTACCTGCCTCCAGTAGTTTTCCACTCACCACTCTCCTGCTCACCCAATCTGCCAGCCACAGCCACCTCATCAGTCATTCCATTCACCTGTTCACTCAGCTGCAGCTCCTCAGCAATCAAGCCAGGTTAAAAGCTCCACTCTCCTCCATACACGCTGCCAGATTGTTCTTTGTACCCTTGCAAGACTTTCCAGCGTTCTTCCTTCGTCTGCTCTCCTGGTTCCGACCCTGCCTGCTCCTGACCTACCCGCCTTGTCTCTGTCCTGGTAAACAGTCCTTCTGTTTGTGACGACAAATCTGCCTTGCCCCTTTCCTGGTTTTTTGTCTGCCTGCTCACGGGGCTGCTCTAAGTCCTCCACCGCCAGTGCTGCAGTGTGTGCTTTCTCCTGGTCTCTCCACTGATCATCGCTGGGACAGTATCCTCGTGAGTGTTTCCTGTGTCAACTTACCTGCTGGTTCTTCGGTCCTCTGCCTGGTTCCGACCTGCCTCCGCCGGGTACTGCTGTCTCATCAACAGCTTCATTCTGGGTCCTCAGACCCCCCCCCCACCCCAAGCCCCTCAAGGACTGCCATTTCCCTTTTTGAACTGAACTGTGCTTATTTACCTGCTTCTACTGACAAGTCATTACCAATCTACCTGGTCTTGTTGGTACTGCTTTTGGGTCCAAACCTCACCCACTACAGAAAGGTTTATTGCATGCAAGGTATGCTGAGAAAAACAGATAATCAGTTGATGGGAACTGTAAATGTCACATTACTAGAAACTGGACTCTGAACACTGAAAATGAAAGTGAGGAAGAGGCACCCTCAAATGATGAAGAGGCTGAGGATAACAATGAACGTCAACACACTCAAATACTGCTTGTGAAGGACTTAAGCTGAAAACTGGACAGGTAGTTACATACAGACTGTGGAAGTGGCCAAGCACACACTGGAAAATCTTCAGCTGGGCAGGAAAGCCACTGGAACATACAAAAACTGGTACAATATACAGTACACAGAACCTGAGGAAACTGCTTGCACAACAGGACCAGTGGACTTAGGGCAAGCAGACAATCTCCAAATGGGTCCATCTAAGCGTGCTGAGTTATGTGCAGATTGCCATAAAGAGGACGTACTGATTGTCAATGATGCTTTCGTGCATGCCAAACATGCTGAACTCAACAACTGGCAACAGAACTGTGTGTTTTGAAGAGGTTAAAGATGAAGGTCAGAAATACAGTATATCTTTACAAGGTGGGTGTGCACACTCAAGGAGACACCAGATGGTGTCGTACCTAAAGCCAGACTAGTCGCAAGAGGCTTTGAGGAAATGAATACTGAGGCGCTCTCAAAAGACTCAACTGCGTGTGCCTCAGAGGCTCTGAAAATGATCATGGCTGTCATATGTCAAAAGAAATGGCAGCTGAACTCATGGACATTAAAGCAGCCTTTTTGCAAGGGAGAGAGTCAACGCGAAATGTCTATATTTGACCTTCCCAAGAAGCTCAGAGCAAAGGAACTGTGTCACTTTGAGGTTTTAGTACTTGGGAAAAGACAGCTCCCTAAAGCTGGTGGTGCTCAGTGACTCATCCACGGGAAATCTTTCTGATGGAGGGACTCAAGGTGGGCATCTAATCATGCTTATGGGAGAAGATGGAAGAATCTCACCTATATGCTGGCAGTCAAAGAGGATCTAGAGAGTGGTTCGAAGCACTTAAGCAGAAAGAGACTTTGGCACTTGGAGATGGCCTTGGCAGTGCAGTCTTCTTAGCTACACTCTACTCAGAGCTCACCGTGAGAGTGTGAGTGAACTCTTTTTGATGCTGTCAAATCCACTAAATCAGTCACAGAGAAAAGACTCACACTCGAAATCAACAGTATCAAGGAGCTCATCAGATCTGGGACTATTCAGCAGATCATGTGGTCAGCAACTAAGGAGCAGCTCGCTGACGGCTTGACCAAAAAGGGGACGTCTGGACTCTTTCTGCTGAAAGCTCTCAGTGATGGTGTCTAGCAGCTTAAAAGCTAAATGGACTAAACAAAGACTTTTTGTTTACTGTTCCACTCTAGTTATTAAAGCCTAAACTGTAATACTGGCTATGTGTTAAGGCAAGTAAAGGGTGGGGGGGAAATGCCATGCATTTTCAGCCTACTAAGTGGTTGGCGACTTGTTTGAGAGATGATATGAAACAATTTGAGTGTTTGTCCATTCATGAGCTGTTACAACCCTTTAAATTTTAGACGCTTTGTTGTCAAGAGCCTGTGAAAACAAAGTACAATTTGCAGATAATCCTATCCCTCCAAGGGAATATGGTGTAATTATTTTGAAAAAGGTAAGAAGTCTCTTACAGTTTTGGAGATTTTTTTTTTTTTTTTGACTATGACGATGGTCTAAATGTGGAGAATTTAACTTCAAGAAACACTCAAGATCTCGAGAGACCTTTCCTAACAGAGACTAGCAGTGCCTGTCCTCTGAAGCTCCAGCCCTGTCCTTCATCTATCTGTTTACTGCTGGGATTTCTGTCCTTTTTTTTTTTTTTCTTCATCATCACTGCTTCTCTTTGTGGGAGATTATTCAGATCACAAAGACTCATTAAAAAACTTTCATTGCAACCAGCATTACAGGGACTTCTTATGATCAGCACTGATGTCTGGATTTAATTTGATTGTGAGGCACAAAGTTCAGATTACATTTTATTTGACTCAAATTGACTCTTAATAATGGAAGATGTCTACAAACATTTCTTTACAGAGAAAGATAAACATGACGTGTTGCATTAAGAGACACTCAGTAACTTCTGTGTCCAAAGACCTTATTTTTCTGATCTGTTAACAAATCAGATCTTAACTTTTTTTTTTTTTTCCCAGTTAAAAACACCAGAAAAATATCAGTTATTGGTCCTTAAAGGCCCTGATTATCAATGATGTGTTTTATTAATACACATTTCTTTATTCCGACACAAGAAATATAATCAATTTATCATGAAGAGGGCAGTAAGCCGGCATAGTTTTCAGCTCAGCTGACCCAAGAAGGGTGTGGGTTTGGTTCCTGGGCCTGGGGCCCTTCCATGCCCTTGCATGTTCTCCCCATGCCTGTGTGGGTTTCCGCCGGGTACTCCGGTTTCCTCCCACCATCCAAAGACATCATATTTGGGTTAATTGGCTGTAGGTCTGAGTGTGAGTGTGAATGGTTGTTTGTCTCTGTGTGTTGGCCCTGTGATGGACTGGCAACCTGGTCAGGGTGCACCCCACCCTCGCCCAGTGTGACCTGGGATTGGCTCCACCACTCCCCACAGCTCCGAAATGGATAAGTGGTAGAAGATGAATAGATGAATGAATTCATCATGACGAGCCATACCAGGTTTTAGGGACATGCCACAAAGTGCAGGGTCTAGGACTACAGTTTCCACCACCCCAGTTACAGTAGTGTTACAACTCAAAAAGAAAAGAAAAAAAAACCTAAACACTAGATGATTTTTTTTTATGGATCTGTTGGAAAACAGTTTGACTTGCAACCCATAATTTATCCCTTTCTAAAACAGTGTGCGGTGTAACACAATGTCAATGTAATGATTAAGTTGCAGTTTTCAATAGAGTGGAAGCCAGAGAATTTGAGCAGCATTTCAACGCGTAATGAACACAATAAATTGATGGGCAAAACACTGCAATGACGTTGCTGTTTCATTATTAGTTTTGTGGCTTCACAACACATTTTTGTTCTTCACAGCTGAAATGTTTTGCTCTAGCACACAACACTGTTGACAGATTTTTGGAGGCCAGATTTCTCAGAACCTGATGATGTGATACATTGCAGTGATTTTGTGTAATGAAGTGGTAGAAATCTGACTTTATGAAAATCATCTTTTCTTACACTTCTGAATGTTTTACCAGCTCTCTCTGGCTCATTGCAAGATGTTTTCCACAGACCTGCTGGAGCCTTTGGCATTATTGATTCAGCTGAGGCATGAGGGAGGGAAAATGTGAAGGACTGAAAGGTCAAGTTTTGATTTAGGTCTCTGATAAATGTTTTTGTGAGTCCTTCCTTATCTGTGAATTCTCATTATTTCATCGTCATTTATTAAGGTCGATGAGATAGTATCTTGCTGAGCTTGAAAATGTCAGCATGAGGGTTCTGGAGCAGGGGGAGGGGGCCGATCTTAAATGATTTTGACGGGTACAGGGGACAGGGGTGCACTAACTCATCTTTTCTGTGAAAATGGATCAGTTTACCTAATGGGTCAGTTCCTTATTTTAGTGAATCAACACATTAACTTGTAGCTTTTTCATTTATTTGTCCTCTTTAGCATTATTTGAATCCTATAAATGGTCATTCCAGAATAATCTTATTAACCTGAATGATAATCAACTGGTTGAATTAACAATTTTTGTGAAAAATGCTTTCTCTGTATTCAAGGCAACATAAAACTTGTCTTACTTGAGGATCTTGAGAGGAATAGATGTGTCCTTGATGGCAACAATGACCCCACCGTGGTCCAGGTACAGGATGTGATGCTCTTCTTCAAAAACCTTCAGAGAAGATATAAACAGATTGGAGGTGACAAGGAAATTATGTTTTTAATTTAAAAAAAAAGGACACAAGAAGGACATGGTGTACCTGTCTCCATGTCTTCCCACAGTCAGAAGTGATGTACATCTCTTCTTTATACTCTACTAGCTTAGAGCCAAGGTTACCTGAAAGACAGATGGACATTTTATCAGGTGGATCACATGATATGTGTGTGAATAGGAGACTCAAAGAGAAAGTAGAGTACAGTTGTTTCTTTCCAGCTTCCAGGTATTGTATCTCGGAGTAAGAAATTAACAGCTTAGTTTGAACAAGTTAGATTCCAAGGTGTCTGGCCTTATCTTTCATGCAGGATCTCAGATGGAGCGGCCAGACACCCCACTGTAAATGCTCGTCAGTGGAGGGATTCTTTTTTACACCAATATTTTCCAGCTCCTTCAAGGGGATCCTGAGGTTATCCCAGGCCAGAATCACAATCTCTCCAGAGTGTTCTGGGTCTTTCCCAAGGCCCCCTCTTAGTTGCCATGCCTGGAAGATTGAAGGCAGATTGAGGCATCCAAACCAGATCTGAACTTGTATTGGATGTCTGAACTACTTACGTCCTTACCTCAGGCTCTGAAAAGCTGAGTGAAGACCAGAGGTTGCGCTAGAACATTGTCATTTTGATGGACAAGTTAAAAAATAATTTTTCTGTCATTTTAATTTTCGTTTTTTAATTATAATAGTATTATTATAATATTAATTATAATAATATAAATTATTATAATAAAAAAAAGACCCCACAGTGACATCAGTGGCCACTAAAAACACCAAGTGTGGCCATATGCATAAATGAATGCATATGAACAAACTTGGCAAGAAAGATGATGATTTTAACTCAATTCACCTGCCTCCTGTTGCACATGGAGTGAAACAGGGTGCCCGCGTGTGCGTAATCCAATTCGTCAAGTGAGGTTGCTGCAGAGGCGATTGTCATTCAATTTTGTACCTTTGATATTGTTATTAAGTAATTGCAACACGTTAAAATGACAGATGACCTTCAGATTTGTCTGTCAAATTTTTTTTTTTTTTTAATTCTGTCAATGACGGAGAATTCTTTTAACGCAACCCTGGATTGTGTAAATCTTTCAGTCACTTTCCAAAACTCATAACTACAGATGAGGGTGAATCGAAGATTGAATGACAAATAAAGAGTTTTGCCATCTGATGCAACTACTTCTCACCACAAAAGACAAGTACAATGCTGCTTTACTACTCATGTTACTTTGGCTAGTGGAGAAAAGATACCTAGACTCCTTTACATGGGGCAGAAATTTCATTCCAGCTTCTTCACACTCCACTGCAAGCTGGAGATCCAGCACACTCCTTCCTTCCAAGCTGTGCCTTCTAATCCTGTGCATAAAAATCTTGGCAGAGGCTGACACCCACCAGGAGCATTTTTGACTTTCTGCCAAAAATGCTACACTCAATGCTTGTTAGCCTCTTAGCTTGTTAGTCAGTGAATACAACTCAGACTGTGAAGATATGAATATTAAGAAAATGTACAACTCTAATTCTTCTTAGTGTTAATTGTTTCGCATTTTAATTTGAATACTTAAATCATCTACAGTATCTTCCCTATTTCCTGCTGCTGTCATGATACAGCTTTGCGTATATTGTGCAGAAATACACAGATACACTCAAAAAGTCAATTAGAAATACTTGTACTTAGAAGTTTGCACCTGTTATATGGTCCAAAAAAGTAAGAAATTTACAGTCTGTACACACCTGCACCCATGATGAGACCTGGAGCAGAGTCTTTGGTGTGGACAGTCCCAGAGACATAGGGGTTGTCCGCCCATCGCAGGTGCAAGTGAAGGTGACAGTTTGGCTGCAGAAGGGAGGCATGCTTGGTTAAATGAGAATACTAACATATATTTGAAGATTTTCTCATACAGATACTTCCCAATCCTGAAATGATACATCTCAGCATGGAGGTCTGTGCTTTTGATCACATTCAGTGCAGTGAAACAAACTGAAGAAAGCGCAGTCATCTCCATCTGGTAGCTGTCAGTCAGTGCAGGTAAGAACACTGACCTTTTGAAATTTATAATTTCATTCCATTTTCACCCTTGCCTGATTTTTCCAGTTTTAAAATAGATGTCTCATCTTATGATTTTGGTTGCATTGACATGTTTGGATCACACTTTATTTTACAGTAGACTAGTAAGATATTAAATGCTGGACTTGGCATCAAATTATACACATGCATAAATAAATAACATAATTATGCTCTATTTAGACTTCATTTGCTATGCTGTAATGAAAAACCAACTATAATGACATAATACCTATTAAAGCACTTTAATGCCATATCACATCAGGCATATGATCTACATATTTTCACTTTAATACAGCAGGTAAAATATGTACCTCACAATTTTTTCAGTAAATATATTTCCAAAAGTGCCACTGATATGAAATTTTCACCAAATGTCGGTACCAAACCATGCATCCCCCACATGCAAGGAAAGCAAAAAAGTATTGAACACATCAACAAATGGGGGTGCAAAAAGGCACCGCTATTTCTTCCAAGACACCAGCTGAAATCTATCAGTAATAAAAAAGCAATCCTGTGCCTTGTCAGTGCAAATTGATATCAGCTGGTTCAGTCCCAGCTGATGGCCTATAAAAAAGGTGTCTCATTGCCAAGGTGTCACAAGAAACATCTCATGATGGGTAAAAGCAAAGAACTCTCTCAAGATGCTCACGATGTTATTGTTGCAAAACATACTGATGGCATCAGTTGCAAAAGAATTTATAAACTTCTGATTGTTCCAGTGAGCACTGTTGGGGCCATAATCCGTGGAAACATTTCACCATAAACTGGCCGCGACCAGGTGCTCTTTGCAAGATTTCTGACAGAGGAGAGTTGTCAAAGAGCCACTTGTGGAGTGCTCCAGAAAGACCTGGAATTAGCATGTGCAATTGTTTCAAAGAAAACAATAAGTAATGCACTCAGCCATGGCCTTTATGCTGTGAAAAAGTATTTGTCCCCTTACCAATAATTTTACCCTTATCTTTGCACCTTTGTCACTCTTAGGCATTTTAGATCAAGCTAACTTAAATACAAGTTTAAGAAAATTCAAGTAAATACAAAACGTAGTTTTAAGTGCCGATTTTATTTATTAAGGGAAAAAAAAGCCATCTGAACCTACATGGCCCATGTGAAAAAGTAACGGCCCCCAAAACCTAATAATTGGTTGAACCATCCTTAGCAGCAACAACTGCAGTGAAGCGTTTGCAATAACTGGCAATGAGTCTATCACATCACTTTGGAGGAATTTTGGCCCAATCTTCTTTGCAGAATTGTTTTAAATTAGCCACATTGAAGGGTTTCTGAGCATGAACCGCCTTTTTAAGGTCATGCCACAGCATCTCAATTGGGTTCAGGTCTGGACTAGGCCACTCCAAAACCCTCATTTTGTCAGCAGTGGCTTTCGCCTCGGAACTCTGCCATGCATGCCATTTTTGCCTAGTCTCTTTCTTATGGTTGAGTCATGGATCAGGCCTGCAGTTGTTTAAATGTTGTTCTGGGTTCCTTTGTGACCTTTTGGATCAGTCGTTGCTGTGCTCTTGGGGTAATTTTTGTAGGCTGGCCACTCCTGGGAAGGTTCACCATTGTGCTATGCTTTCTCCATTTGTGGATAATGGCTCTCACTGTGGTTCACTAGAGTCCCAAAGATTTAGAAATGACTCTGCTCCTGAGTTTCTTTGGATCACAGCATGATGTCTTAGGTTCAATATGGCCTACTTCACCTTGTCAGACAGGTGGAAGGTGATCTCTTGATGTGAGAGATCTGGCAGCAATCAGGTGTCGGTGTGGCTATGAAATTGAACTCAGCTTTCCACAATAATGATTAATCACAGTTATCTCATCATATAACAAGGGGGGCAATTACGTTTTCACACATGATCATGTAGGTTTGGATAGAATTTTTCTCTTAACAAATAAAATCATCACAGAAAAATTTGGGTTATCTTTGTTTAATATTTAAATTAGTTTGATGATCTGAAACAGTTGAGTGTGACACACATGCAAAAAAGTAAGAAATCAGGAAGGGGGCAAATACTTTTTCACAGCACTGTCAGCAAGACAATTATCCCAAACACACAGCCAAGAAAACTCTCATTTGGTTTCAAAGAAAGAAAATAAAGCTGCTAGAATGGCCCAGCCAATCACCTGACTTGAATCCAATAGAAAATATATGTTTATATAAGATATAAGATTTAAAGATTTTTATTTGTAGAAGAAAATCACACCTGAGCAATGCATGCAACTAATTTCTCTATCCAGCAGGTGTCTTGAATTATTATTACCAACAAAGGCTTTTGTATGAAGTATTAAATAAATTTAAGTAAGTGGGGTTAAATACTTTTTCCCTGTGTCATTACATTTTATTACAGAATTTAATTTATCGAAGGTATGATTTCTTCTTCTCTCGTGTGGGTTGCATGAGTTGTTACAGACAATCAATGGACAGGTAAAATTGATTATTTTACCTGCTGTATATATGCACCGTACATATGCACTTCCCATTGCAAGGCTTCGTGTTAAACTCTGAAAATTTGAGGATTGCAATCTGAAAATTTGAGTCGTCCATAGTGACCCTTCGCACACGAGCTTGGGTGGATGTACTGCATTTATAATACATCTGTCGTGGTTTTAGCTTCACTGTTCAAGGTTTGAGTTTCACAGTTTTGAGTTCTGTCTAGTGTGTTCAGTCTGTGTCACTTTCTGTTTTATTTTGAAGTCTGGGTTCTGTTGAGTTGCCCATTGCTTTACTTCCTGGTTGTTCTCTCCTGTTGATTGCGTTCCCTGCCCTAATGTGGTTCACCTCTGTCTTGTATAGTCATTGTATTTAAGTCCTGTCTTCTGGTTAGTCCATGTCAGATCCTTGTGTCATGCCACTGGTGATGTTGTCTCTCTGTCTCGCTGCCTGTCTGCCTGTCCCTTGGCCAGCGTCTTTCTGTGCCCCATGTTCACTTTTTGTCTCTTGGTTATGTTCACGGTCCCTCAGCGTATGTCGTTATGTTTGGTCTGCCTGCCTGCCTCTTATTTTGCAGTTTTTGGTTCTTTTTCTATTTCTATTTCTAAAGTACTATCTTCACCTCTACACCCAGTCTGGCTTGGGTCCTCTTTTTATGACCACCCTCAACAACACCTTGACAGAAGGATCTGACCTGTATGGACCCAGCAGAGCAATGCTTTTTGAACAGAAGGTCTCAGACTTTGAAACTGCAGTAAATGGCCTCATTTCCTCTCCCCCTCACCAGCAACCACAATATATGGACCAGATCACAAACCAACAGCAATATTTCAAGGAAACGCCATGGCTGAGCCATTTTGTCCCACACTTGGATGTCATATACAAAAGACTCAATAATTTTCTCCAGCACACTTTCCACCAACCTGTTTTCAAGCATGCCAAATCTGGCCCTGAAAGAAACCCGTCTTCTCCCCGACCCCTGAGACTCGGGTTTGTGGGTCTCCAGCCCCTCTACCCGGAGCCCACCCCAGCCCACAACCCTTTTTGGGAAACCCGTTTGGCCGGGGGGGGTCCGCTGTCCCTTGGCCAGTGTCTCTCTGCCTGTGTCTCTCTGTGCCACTTGTTCATGGTCCCTCAGCGTATGTAGTTATTTTTGTTCGGCCTGCCTGCCTCTCCATTATTTTGTAGTTTTTGGTTGTTTTTCTATTTCTATTTCTAAAGTCCTATCTTCACCTCTACACCCAGTTTGGCTCCTGCATTTGGGTCCTCTTTTTACCACCACCCTCAACAACACCGTGACAACATCATTCTCTGTTGGTGGTATTACATTAATAACATATTTTGTAATCTACTGTGACGAAACACAATTAGCACGAATAAAATAAACTGCTTCAGTGGGTCAGCACTTACTGCTTTGCAGCTAATCGGTTTGCCATTCATGTCGGTGGTAGGCGGATTCAAGGGGTCCCAGTCTCGACCTTTGTTATAGGTGATGAGTGTCGTCACTTTGCCATCAATCTTCTGATTGGCCAGGAAGACACCTTTGATTCCACGTACCTGTGGAAGGAAGTGGATTAACAACTGCCAGAGTTAACCGTACAAAACATTATCTCACTAGCTTTTGTCAAGAAGAGAAGAACAGTTACCACATAACATGTAATGGCTGTGTGTATGTGGGGAGGCAAATACAACTGGCAAAGGTTATTTGCCTTGCTTCTTGAGGTAACCTATTGCTTACTGCTCATACAACACAAGTGTGATCCAGTGTGTAAGATTAAACAAATCAGACCAACTTTTTTACTCCTCTTCTGTCAGTATCAGAGAATTGATTGATATTTCCTGTTGCAAATGTAATGTAATACAAATAATTATGATGATTCAATAAATTGGATAAAAAGTTTGTCTAATCAAAACTCTCATGTTGTTAAATCCATCAATGGTCTGAGCATAAAAACAGTTCAAGGCAGGACTCCAGGCAGTTAACAGATATTTCCGAAGGTTGGGGCATAGCTGATGGCTGTTTGTATAACTGTGGCATCACAAAGGCTCAGCTTGTGAATATAGGTTGATTGTAGTTCTCTATGGACTGACATCTAATAATAATAATTATGATGATGATGATAATAATAACAACAAAAACATGAATTATAATATTATATTATTATAATAATAATATTGATAATGACATCAACATTTCTCCCCAGGGATTAATACAGTATCTCTGATTCTGATACCGATTATAATAATGTAGCGCCGAGACCTGCTTTAATCAAAATAAAATGACCCCTTCTTGATTTCTTTGCCTTTCACTCTGTCACATTAAAGGACATATGGTCACAACTTGTCCCTGCTGAGTTACAGTTTTAAATAACAGCCGGAGGTGTTTTGTTGAACATGAAGATGCGCATGAAACATGAAAATAGTGCAGATTTTCTGCAAAGTGATGCTTTCAAACAAAGTATTTTCTGTCTCAAAGAAACCTTTTTCATATTGGAGCTGCTATTATCCTTAGCCTCCCCACCCAAGCAGGAGCTGTGTCTTCAAATCTAGATTTAGCTAAGAATCGATGTGGAGAAGCTGGGTCTTCACTGAATCCAAACATAAAACTGACAGTCACCAGACAGTCATCAGAACAGAAGAAAACGCACCCTTTTCATTTTCAGCAGTGGTTGAAACCTGATTACCCATGGAGCATTACATTACAGAAAGGTGTTGACACCAAGTGTGTGGGGTTGCAAAAGTTGCATTCACTGAAATGCATACTGGAACATGAAACATGAAAACATGAAACATTAAACAGAGAGATGGTATTGAAGTCAACACAGACAGCCATTTAAACAGAGCCAGGCAGCATGTCAGACATGTCTCCATCCTCAGACTCCCCAAGCTCCATTTGCTATCTATTATACAGCACTGGTGTTTATGGATAGCTATTTAAATCAAAGTCTGCGTGTACTCTCTCTGGATTTATAACTCCTCTCCTTTCTGTCTCTACTTTGTGTTCAGTGGTTTATCTTTTCTCTTCACTCCCTGCTCACTTTGGCCCAAGCCTTTATCCTTCCCCGACATGCTGGTTGTTTTTCTATCTTCATCCACAGCATGCAGTCAGAGTGCAGCCCCGAGTGATGTAAGAGGAAGAGGAAATGTGCTCTGTGGTCAGGGCCTGTTCTGTAAGGTCCGTCCCCTTTCCTCTTCTTCTACTCGTTTGATCTTCCCTGTGGCAGCTTATCTAGAGCCAGTGTGTTTGTTCAGGAATCTGATTAGGATGGTTCCCAGAGGTAGAGGTAAGCATGACATTTCCGAATATGAGGAGAGAGGGACTTGCTGCAGGGTATTACATACATAATGCTATCTAGTTTGGATATGCCCCTGGATTTTCCATACAGGATCAAGGACCCCCTTATGTAACCCTGATACAAATTACACATACTATCAACCAACTATGTAGTGCCATTATTACGACAATGTTTGGATGGCCAAAGATAAAGTAGCCTGTCCGCTGATCAGTATAAAACATTCCATTCATATCAGTAAGCACACTAGCAAGAAACATTTTCAAACGTAAACAAAAAAAAAAAGAAACCAAAACCATGACCTAATGAACTTTTTTTTCAACATATATTACTTTATACCTAGTTATGATATTATTATTATTACAGTGTCTCACAACTTCCTTAATTTTGATGCAGTTTCACAAAAAAAATTATCCTTAACATCTTCATCCTTTTTGCTCCTCATGGTGCTGCATTCTCTGGTGTGCAGACAACAATGAAGGAGAGAATTCTTTGTGTGTGTATATGTATATGTATGAGGTCATTATTCAAGTTCATTCATTCAAAGCAAAAAAGAAGCATGAAGATCCTCCCCTGTTTGCGTTGTGGTGTCTATGCTGTCAGTGGAAGGGTGGGGGACAAGCACATTTGTTCTAATTTTGAGAGATCTCCTGTGAGCCCTCCTCAAAAGCAAGCATATTAAAAAATCCAGAAGGTTCCACAGAAGGAGCTCACATTTAACCAATTAATTACACTGGCAGAAGATGAATGTAATTGAGAACTAAGTTCATTCACTGTACAGTGTATATACATAGTAGTTTGATACACTGTGTGTATGGAGGACCAAAAGGACAAAGGACACTTAAATGTGTCATTCATTACAATAGGAAATAAATCCATTTCATTTAATGTAAATATATATAATTATTTCGCTATTTAATTAATTATTTCATGGTCCTGTTGCAGTGTTTCATGAATTAATTTTATCTCATCCATCTCACTTATCTCACCCAAACTCACCCATCAAAGTCAGTGGGTGGTGTTAACGCAAATCGAGTCTAATCGATTGCTTTAGAATGAAGCCTTTCCCTTGAAGCCCTTGAAGTCTTTCAATGCATTGCAGCTACACCTAGTCTAACATTTTTAAGAATATGACCACGATGTATAATGTTCGTCCTACCTGGGATTATTTCTCTATAACAATTGGCTCATTCTATATTATACACTGTGGCCGTATTATTACCTGGAACACGCACACCTCTTGCATTCAGATGACCACGCATTAGCTTGTAGCCAGTGTTAGAATGTCATTTGTGGACATCAGCTTACAACACGAACCAACTCCTCATCACTGACAGCTGAATACAGGTCTGTCTTTCTGCACAAAAAAAAAACCTCAAACATTAACGAGTAATGTTATACTAGGCGTAATATCTGGACAAGACCAGCAATTCATAAGCTGAAAACTCATAAATTTTGTGAAAATACCTCAGACCGCTTTATTGCATGCGCCTCCTGACAGTCGTCATTGACACTCCGAACAAGCTGGTTTACCAGGAAGAAGTCGGCGCTCCAAAACTGCAGTTGGTATGTTAAATGCCAAACATCCTGGTCCTTCTGTGTGTTGTTGTGTCTGAGCCCTGGTGCCAGCGAATCGGTGGAGTACTTTCTTTAAATTTGTGGTCAATATCTTGGTCGGAAAGTGCAGAAATAATGCCAACAACGTCAATAAATTCCTCTGCTTTACACACTACATGCTCTGGATCAGCAGGTCCCACTTCCACATACTCTGCAAGATCTAAAATGTCTCTCACCAACTCCACAGAAAGTTGAAGCACATCCTCTGTAGCTGCCAAATTTTGAAAGATTCAAGGCTTTGCTTCAATCCAAAGCAATTGACTAGACTCGATTTGCGTTAGCCCCACCCATTGACTTTGACGGGTGAGTTTGACAGATAAAATTAATTCATGACGCACTGAAACAAGACCATGAAATAATATCATAAATAGTGAAATAATTAGATATATTTTTACATTAAATGCACTGGTAATGAATTAATGAAACATTTGTAAAATGTATTTATGTATTTCATTCTGTCCTTTTTGGTCCTCCATATATGTAAGGTTGATAGTTCAACGTCTCAATCCTATCTCACCTCCAGGATGTCAATGAGGACATTCTCCTCGGGCTGCTTGGTGCTGCGAACATTTTCCAGGACAATGGAGTAGTAGACCCCCTGGGGGTCTGACTGGTAAAGGTTGTATGTATCTGATTGGTACCACTCCTGAAGGGCAAGGAAGACCTGGTTCTCATCTGTACTCACTATCTGAACATCCTGTGGGCACAGATGGAGGGAGAAACAGAGTTAGACAGGAAAAATCTAAAATTAACAAGACATTATTATTAAAAGTATTAATACATATCTCTAAAATTAATAAAAGTTCTTATCTGGGGCACGAACAGAAAAAGGCAATGTGGTCTCTTGGAACCACAGACTGCCATTATAAGTCAAGGTCAAGGTTTGTTAATTAAACTAATGCTGAAGAGCCTTCAGCTTTCATTCTGTCTTTTTACCATCGGGGGCGACTTCACTGGTTTCAAAAAGTAGTCAGATTGTATTTATGCAATGTATTTATGCATTGGGGTGTGGCTAGTGTGTGATTGACATGGCAGAGTAGAGAGCAGCTCTCAGTTGAATTATATTCATGCAGGATTATTTTGAAGATCAGTTATGACAAATGCCATAATACATCAACATTGTCAGATTTTATTTCAACATATGGACATATGGAAAGTCTGGCTCAAAGACAAAAAAAAGAAAAACTTCTGGTTGTCAGTTAATATTGAACAGATGAGCCAGGCTTGGGCATACGTTGGGGCTGAAGTTTCATTTAGCTATCTGGGTCACTTTTGTCATTTCTCATATTCCTGATGGAAGCTTATACAGCTACAGAGCCCACTTCCCAAGCTTGTCACAAATAGATCTTACTCCATCTTTACCCAGACTTGGCCAGAATGGTGTGAGGAACACCTTCTCCTTTAATTAAAAAAGATGGACAACATGTGATGCCAGATTTCCCCTGGCAGTCATCTGTGCTATAACAGCCTCTTCAGTGTGCTTGCCCTCTCTCAGCAGTATTGAGCTCATTTCCTTTCACACTCAACAGATCCCATTAATCATATTAAAATCCTCAACATGCCCCTTGGACATTTTTCACAGTGAATTCTATGATACTGTGATACAGTTGGCCCACACATTTGACTTTTCAGAAGTTGACTGGCTTGTGGTTACATTGAGCTTCCTAAAGATTAATCCTCTTCGTAATTACTGTATAACCTTAAAATCAAAATGTCCTTATTTTCTAAAATGGCATTGCAAAGTGCTAATAATTCAGGTGTCAAGAGCCTTAAACTGATTGGGAACATTTTTATGAACTGATGAAGCTAAACATCTTTGATGCCAATTATAATTTTTTCGAGTTTGGTAGATTCTGCAAACACAGAGCTCAAACTGACCCTCTCAACCTTACAGTGATGCAGCTTGACAGCTGAAAACTTCTGAATTACATTGGGCAGGAAAGGTGTGTTAACCTTTTGGAAAAATGTGGACCTGTGCACAGAGGCTTATAAAATGTGTTAAAGCTAATTTCTCAAATGAGTAGAATTGTTTGTGTTTTTAATGAACACCCCAACGGAAGTGATATCTTGACTGTCCTTTGGCACCAATAACCTGTAACCTCCTCCTCACCTCGCTGATCTGGCCTGCACAACATTCTGGGGGAAGATAGGAAGTTTCCTACTAAACTCCCTGTGGTCACAAATATGCTTTCAGTGTCTGTTATGATTAGGGCTCTGCTGGATTAAGTTCTGAGGCTCTTCAGGTTTTCTGTATTTGAAGACAATGTGTAACAGATTAATTTTAATCCTTCAGTTAAGGGTGTTTTAGATTAGTCACCTACCTTCTACTGAATGACAATATCCTAAAAAGACATTGATGAAAGCAAAGCTAAGTCCCAAATCATGGTGCTGGACAATTCAACTTCAGTTTAAAATCTTCAAAATTCAGCAAGGCATTGTTTGGAGCACAGCGGCTCCCTCTGTGGCATCCATGACAAGACACCCTGTTACTCTTGCTATATTACTCTTGCTCTGCTATATTACTCTTACTCTTGCTATACAAAAGCAAACTTGCTTTTGTTATAGCTGCAGCGATACAAAACCACATCACATCAGATGACCAGATTAATTCTATATAAGCACACTATCATACCTTGGTGGTAGAAGTCCTCCATATAATCACATGTTGAGTTGATATGTGCTGTCAGATTGTTACAAACAGATGAGCATTAACTTGGAAACGCTTTTTTGCTAGTTGGTATCTTCTTAGGGACAGCACTCCAGCTAGAAGGCAAGGGGGTTCCTTTATTTTGTGAACTCCTCACTACATTATTATGACATCCCTTCGTGTTTCTGATTTCAGGAGGAGATTTGACTGGTAGGAAGTGTGATTGAAAAGAAGTCACAAGAACTGTTGACTGGCGGCATTGTTAATTCTAATACACTTTTGATTTATTATTTATGATTTATAAAGTGTGAACATTCAAATTAATTATCTGATTCTAAACCATATATTAAACCTTTGTAAGGATATCCTTATGTAAAGTGACACCAAAGTTTCTCTTTCTTTCAAGAACCACTGCTGCATTGCCCTTGAGCATCCTATCTGACCAAATGTTGGTTTAACAGAAAGGTGATTGCATCCTGAGAAACAATATGAAAGGATAGAAACAAAGCAAAAAGGGATAGTTATTACATGTGATTTCACAGCCCAGTAAACTGTACCCATGTTTGTACCTGTAAGTGTGCATGTGGTTAATCCATAACTTAGGTTGGGTCTTTCAGGACTGAGCCAAGCTGCTTTCTCTGATGGTTTCTGCATTTTTCATCCCTCAACCTTTCAATTATTCACAGTGGAAAAAACATGGAAACCCTCCCCTCTCTCTCTCATCCTCACACTTTCTCTTCAACACCCTGCTTTCTGTTTCTAACCCCATCTCTTAGATTCCTCCTCCCCTCCTCCCCCTAAAAGCTGAAAAGTGTGACCTATCTGCTCACCCATGTAAGAGGACACATGTAGACAGAGAAGGAGACCAGAGAGAGAGCAAGTAGGGCATCCTTTTAATAAGCACCCACACCTTCATAAACAAGCTGATTTATCCAGCACTTTACTGCCACACATAATCAATTGATCCCCATCAACTGTAATTGTTCAAAGCAGAACGTGTGTGTGTGAGCATTTATCGGTGTGTTTGTGTGCGAATTCAGTCCCTTTCACCTTCACTGAATACTGAGCTGAGGCAGCCAAACAATCGAGGCAGAAGATCTAAGTGGTGGTCTGGAGTCAAGATACAATTCCCATCAGCGTGTGCGTATGTGTGTGTGAAGATCCTATACACTTGGTACACTCCTTTGACTGCTGTGTCAGTGGCAGTGATTGTCTTAAAAGTTTTCTTTATTTAGTTTAAAGCAGAAAAATACACTAGACATCTCTGTGGACTCAGCACCGTTCAATCTCTCTCAGTGACAAACAGCCCAGTGCCAGACACTGACAGGAGACGTTGCCAGCGTGTAGCTGAGCCTGTCAGTGACACCGGATACCACTGAATCAATGTGCAGTTGTGAATATTTAATGCACATCAACATGTAGCAGGCCAGGCATTAATTGGAGCACAGATGCTGTATGGACATCTAACATGAAATGGAAAATGATACAATCAATATTTTGGCAGTGTTCATCAGCTTCAAGTCAAGATCTTATCAGCTTTCATCTTAACACAACACCCAGGTGAAAGTTTTACCTATTCTCTTGCTGTTCTCCTGTTAAATTGGAAACATCACAGCAACACCTTCTTCTGAGAGCAAAGTAAAGCTTGAGGATAACTTTAAAAACACACAATGACTGTATCCCTCTGTCTGTGCGTGTGCTCTGATGATGCTGTGCCTTACAGCTGTGTGTCTACTAAGATTGAACGGAAAGAAAAACTAAAGACGGGGTCAACCAGCTTTTAGAAGCTCTCAAAACTAACTAGCCATTTTGTATGAATCCTCACACTGAGCAGAAATGTCTAAATATGAATAAATAAATAAATAAAACAATAATAATAACAATAAAAAAAAAAATCAAATGTCCGCGAACATTATCTGCATTACCTGAAGTATTTGAAGGGTGTTTATAAAAGCCGGGCAGAAAAGGCCTACAGATTATAACTAGATTATTTAAATTTTTCTGTTATTTTGTTTTTTATTTTCTTGCTACAAATAGGTTTGACTTGCTATCCTAAATCCTTTACTCTCAACTCAGAAAACTTGAATCCTTGTATCGGCAACTGCACACATTTTGCCACTTCCAAAACTATAAGACGGAGAGTGGATGAACACTGGAAATGTTCTGATCCCTTTCAGAGAAAATAGACAGCTTAAACAGACTGGCCACCTGCTGTTAGACTAACTGCCACACGGAGCTTCAGCACAAGGGAGTTGGCTGCAGCCACGAAACAGGTTTATCAAAACACAATCACCATTTGAAGCGTCTCACATGAAGGCTTTGACAATTATTGGAGCACCAGACACAACAGATCCATTACAGTATATCCAGTCAGAATGGCGACCCTTCCTTCCCTGGTTGTATATGTGTGTGCCCTGCTTGGGATGCTCGGGATAAAGCAGCATGCAGCAACAAAACCAAAATAGGGTCTGGGCTTTGCATCCTTTTAGCTGAGTTTAGAAGATTAGAAGATTATTTGTTCACTGAATCCTCTTTTTACAGCCAGTATGAATAAAAGGAACTCTGACAGTGCACAGTAACTCTTCTCTCAGTTTTGATATCCAATACAAATTATAGGTTCAAGTTTTTAAATGATTCTTTTAATACAACAACAACCCGTTTTTTTGTTTTTTTTCTAGTAACACCTGTTTGTGTGCTTTTGGATGTCAAATGAGGAACTGAACTAGGTGGTGTTTTCTTCTTGAAACAAGAAACACATTCATGTTTTCAATGTTTTGGGGAATACACCTATCATTGTTTTAAAACCCCAAACAGTTTAGTTTGTCAACCAAGTGTGTCGCTTTTAGCTTAATGTATTTTACATGTTCTTTATTTGGAAGAAGTAGAGTGATTTGCAAAAACAAGAGTCAAACTTTACCTTTGGGAGGGCATATTTGGGAAACTTCATTTGGACAAACTCGTTGCGTCGATAGGACACGTAGTGCTTGGTACGATTCCCTGTGGTGACCTGGCATAAAGACAGAAAATAAACCTCAGATCATATCTGCATAAATCTGCATGAAGACCCCAAACGTCCCTAAGTCGCAAAACGGAGCTTTTAGAGTATCAACCAAGGCCAAAATAAAAAAACAAAACACCTTTTACACTTGGAGTCTATTTCAAGCTTTATATATAGTGTGAAGGTAAGAGAGATAAGCTATGAGAGATCTGTTTTCATCAGTTCACATGTGGTCAGCTATTAACGCACAGTGGTTAATAGCTGACTCTTCCTTCTCTACTTCTATGTGTATGTGCTGTTAAATGCAGGTGATGACAGTCGACTTACAGTTGTGAGTCCTCAGTCTGAACAGAAAATAAAAAAAAATCTGAAAATTTTATAAGCCAGTTTATCAGCACTAATACAACAGGGTATACCTGCTAATGATGGTGAAAGGAGGATATAAAATGTATTTGTGGTTTTAAGAAGAATGGAGTCATACAGATATTTAGTAGCGAGACCATCTCAGCTGCATGAATCTGCATAAATCTGCATGAGGACCCCAAATGTCCCCAAGTCCCAATAAGTCTTTGTCTTTTAGTAGTTTGGTTGGTGTTCTGTGTTCTGGGGACTCTTCAAAATCACAACTTGAAAATTTCAGTTATGAAAATAAAGGTAGAATTCACAGATGGGTGTGGTCAAACTCGAGACCTTAGCGCAGGATGGAACATGTTGACAGGTGTGGACGTGCCACAAGACAGTCTTAAGTTTTTCTTAGTTTGCAGACAGAGGAGAAAATTCTTGTGACAGGATGAGCCAGTCAACACATCAATCACTGTGCAATCATTGGAGGAAGGAGCAGAGTTCACCATCTGTTTTTGGTGCCTCACATTGTGCTGGAAGTTAAATGCAATGAAACCTCCCCCCTGCACAGACCTTGGCATGCGGCGCACATAACTGTGGCCTGTGGCTAAAGGGCTGAATAATGCTGGGCCCCCTGCTGAGGTAGCTGATCAGCGTGCTTAAGAGATGTTCAGCCGGAATACCTAAACAGCTCAGGCTACATTTTAGTAGAGGAGGTTGGGAGGAAGAAGATGACAATGACTGACAGAGACTTAAATGGGAGCTGATTGAATCACATCCTGAGTGAATACTTTGTATTCAGTGCTTGCTTTTTATTATGTGACTACTGTGGATTGCACATCACTGCACAGTGATGAAAAAGTGATTTATTGTATTTATTTATTCATTTTTTGAGTCGTAAAAACTTTTGGCTTGTCTGAGCTAAATGCAACCCCCTTTCCCTCCCTCCTGATGCCTCACCTTCTTTCTATCAGGTTTGGCCCTTCTTGGTTTCAGGCTCATGTGTAATGATATTCGATGGATCTAATTTATCAATGAAAATTGATTTAAGTCTGATTTAAGTTTGGCACCCTGTATATTAGATTGGGCTGTAACTGAATGCATTCTGAGATAAAACTAGAAAAAGGTTTATTGTGTTCTCATTAAAATCACATCTCTGCCTCCCCTCAGTCACTTATTCATAACCTCATAAACAGAACACTGAAGCTGCACAGCTCTGTCCACAGCTTTGTGATTGTTTTCTATATATATATATATATATATATATATATATATATATATATACTGTATATATATATATTTTTTTTTTTTAAACAATCCTGCTCTTGCTCCTTGGACTTCTCACTGCACTTAAACTACCTCTTTTGAGGTCATGAAGTCGATACTAGCAGCGAGTGTCAGTAGAAAAGCCCATCCACATTATGGGCATGAACATCTGGTCAGTCTGATCTGGTCAGAGTCTGGAGGGAAGCTGACTCTTTGTTAATCATTTCATTCATTGATGGTCCATGTAATGAATATTGACAAAATATGACCACAATAAGAACATATGATTTGGTTGTTATGTTTGTCACGTCTAGAGCTCTTTGTGTCATGAGCAGGAAATAATCAAATTCTTCAGATTTCTGATAAAACAACCTTAATCATACCTAAATCATAAAAAACAGGCATCACCACCACTTCCTTCACTATTCAGATATGATCAACTACAGCACAGATGAAACAGTACACATTTTCTTTTTTATGCAATAAGAGGAAATTGCTGAGAAATTCCCACAAGAAGCAAGAAACTGTCCAGCTGGTTGGGGGGTTATGGGTAGGGGTGGAGGATGAGGTAGGGGGAAGGGTTAGGCATTAGAAAGGAGAGAGGATGTGTGAGAGAAGAGAGAGAGGAGGGAGAGAGATGTTTTTATGTGGTGCAAAATCCTCTAGTGAAGACCAGGACTGTGCAGGAGAGAGGCCCACATACAGCCCAGCAGTCTGAGGTCAGTAGAAAAGCAGCCTTCAGGCTTGTCTGTGCTCATATCAACCCGCCCCCACCTGATTTTTCATTTGCTTGGATTTTCAGACCATTTCAGAATGAGGCCTTCCGTTTTGGCATCTCCTCCCAGGCTTCTTCTTTGGTCTTGAATGGGTCTATTCTGAGCGGATCTTTTAATTGAGCTTCTTGCAGAGTGATGGTCTTTCTCTGAAGTTCTACCTTCATATCACAGGCCTCTCCTCTTAGCTCTGGCTGTTGCAGGTCTTTCTGCTGGGCTTGGCCCCTGTGAGTTCTGTACCAGTGGTATTTTGATGGGTCCTTCTTCTCCTTGGCAGGAGTTATCAGGCTCCTGGGCTGCTGCAGCAGCTGTGCTTGCAGCTTCTGCAGATAGAGGCTGATCTTTTCCACTTCCTCAGTCTGAGCAGATGGGGTCTTGTCACTAGTGCAGGGGTCAAGCTGGATGGCATTTTTCCACAGAGAAATTTGTTCCTGTTGTAGTTTCCCACTGAGGTCCAAGTTGTGGTTTCTGTTTGTAGAGGCAGTGAAACTACTGACTGAAGAAAATGCTCACCTCTCTTAGAACTACAAAGTTCCATAGCTTTGATTTTAGAATACCAGGTCACATTGTGTTGTCACAACATTCTCTTCTGATTTTCTCCCTAACTTGTTTTCAGAGTTGTACATTGAAGATTACGATGCTACATTCACCACACTGAAATGGTTTCTGGTAGTCAAGGTCACACATATAACGTGTAAGTGTACAGTGTCAAATGTAAAATATGGACTAAAGACAAAAAAAAAAACTAAAGGTGAAAAAAAATGTTCTTTGATTTTCTGCTTTCAAGTTTTTCTTAGATCTGAGATATGTCTGTATCTCAATGTAGTAACTTTATACTCTCAGTTCAGAGTATAAAGAGTAAAATTCATTCTTCGCATTGTCCTGAACAATAATTATTTTCCTCTTGTGTGTTATCTGAGCAGCGGGGTTTATCAGTGTAACAGGCAAAAAGCTGCAGTCCCAGTTATGCCTGTAAACACACCACTTCAAATAGATGCACTGACGGATGCAACACAATATGTGAAATTGCTGAATGAAAGTAAATAATATGAGAGCTGGGGGTGTTGCCTTAAGAAACCTACAGAAAATTTTATGGTTTAGCTCAATAGTATTAATTTAAATTAAAGTATAATACAACTTTTTGAAGACATAACTAAAATTGATTCTGACCTATCTGTCATATGTTCAATTCCTCACAAAGCTTTATTTTTTTTATGTTGTGCTGAGAACCTGCAAAAATGTTTAGTCCTGCAGATTTTCACTGCGAAAGTGAAGGCTTTATCAGCTATTTTGAGATTTCATCTTCCTTTGTGTGTTGTAAAACCCTCAATTTCAAGGAGCAGGCTGGCTTTTTGAAAAGCAGAAATAAATGTGTGAACTGGCACAAATTTATCTCCATAAGCAACAAAATGCACCCTCAAGCCTTCTCTCTCTGAATACGTAAACAACAAACTGAACTGAGCTTTCATATTTTGTGTTTAAAGTTATATTCAACTTTTTCACATTTATATTGTCTTGCCAAATGTTTCAACAACTCAGATCTATTAATGGTCCATTTCATTTGCTCACATGTCAATGAAATCACATCCCATATGCCCAAAATTCACTTCTGCCCACTTGATCAATTTCAACCACATACTCACATACATACTAAGTGAGACATTTTACTCATCAGATGTCTGGATCTTAAGTTATCAGAGTAAAAAGCTAAAAATCCATGACAATCACTGGTTTTCAAGGCATTTTTACTGCTCTTAATCCACCAATCCTTTGGATCATAAATTGTCTGAGAAACAATTCAAACAGAGTTTAGCAGCAGTCCCAGGTCATAACCCATCCTTGATGTTGTATGTTCATTAAATTAGATAGCATTACATATGGCAGGTGCTTTTCCCAGTGACTTAGAGACGTCACTAAGCTTCAGTGATAATGTCAAGGGTGAGAAGAGGTAAGGGAGTACACAGAAAATGAGGCTGAGTCTCAAGACATTATTAAAGATAGGTAGCGATTATCCACTCTGTTAGCCTTTGGGAGCTTGCTTGAGCACAGTCAAGGCCAGAAAAGGGGCTGGAGAGAGTAAAAGTGTAAGACTTCATGGTCGATTTCAAGTAAACAGGTGCAGAGCCAGAAAATCTGGATAGATGTGGCAGAATTCAGCTCGAAGACTGAATGAGGGAGGTGGTACCGACCAGGTGACAAAGAAGAAAGAGATGTAAAGAGAGGTGTACTGTTAACCAGAAGATGCTACTTACAGCTGAGAGGTTCAGCTCATGGTCACTACCTTTTCAATGAAGGGGCATAGATACCTCCTGGGATGGTTTGTGGGGGCAGTTGAGGAATGACTAAGGTGTTGATGGTGGAAAATAACTGCAGAGTCTCCCTGCTAGTGCAAATCCTACCTTTGTAAAAAAAAAAAAAGAAAGGTGGATGGGATGAAAAGAAGGGTTGGAGTGACTGACAGCGGGTTAGGGTTAGGTCAACAGTGTAACCAGCACCGCACCATTTTTGAAATTGGTACACAACTTTATGGCCATTGTTGGCACAAGATGGAGGATGGAGTTATGAGGTCAGAGTTGTGCAAATAGTCTGTGAGATCACTGGGGGAATGAAGAGAAAGTGCTAATAGAAGGTGCAGCTGAGGAGAGCAGTGAGGAAATGTGGGTGGGAGAAATGTTGAAACCAGAGCATGGAGTTCAGATCAGCTGCGCGGATGAAAAAGTGGTCTGAGTATGACTAAGTATGACTGTGGCCACATTTGGGTGAGAACGAGGTCAAGTACTCCACCATCTTTCTGCATGGTGGTGGGCTACAGATACGTTTCAAGTCAAAGAAGTGCATCCGGGATGGAAAAGTTGCATAACAGTGTGTCTCGTACCACATAGTCAACAACCAGATGATCTTGTGGATGAGATGGATATTTTTGGAATAATTTGGCTCCAGGTAAAAAAAAAAGGCTGACACTGAAGGAATCCAAACTGACAGAAGACAGCAACTCCCCGATCCCACAAACTCATACTGACAAGAAAATATCACACATGAAGTTTCTAAATTTAGAAGTTGTGGATTATAAAACTGCCAAAGAGGAGGAGATTATGCGTCCGACCTCTGGAGTCTGTGAGAGATGTCCAGCTTTCTGAAGTATGTGGCTCATATGGGTTTACTTTTGACACATGCATAATTGCACTATGCGATCAGATAAGTGCTGTAGAAGTCAACTGTTGCCCTTGGGGGTCCTCTATGACTGTTTTAACTTCACTGCAGTAGAGAGCTGAGAGGCTTCTGCAGCTGCTGCAATAAAGATGCGGCATCAGCAGAAACATTTTGAAATAAACACATTTTCCAGAATGAAATGTCCAAATGCTGCGAGGCACAAAGTACTACGATGGCACATGCACGAAATTGTCACACAGTATATTGGGTTGTCAACTTAAGTGGAATTGTTACATATATTTATGGTTTACAGTTTGAGATGAATTCATTGAATCCTGGGAGGCACAGTATAGTGGTTTGAAACCTGTGCAGAGCCTGCATGCATGTTCGGACTGGCCCTGACCCCCAGATTGACCAGCTCCCTCCCACAGCAAAAAGATATGCACTTTATTAAAATGTCCCCCCCAGAACCCTCCATGGGTCAGTAATTATGCCCATAAAATAAGGTGAAGTAACTCACTATTGTAAATTTACATTCTGGCTCTAAAAATTCAGTTGTTTGCTTGGCAGACCTCGGAAAGAGTGAACATACAATCATTTTAGTCCTTCAAACTGAAGTGCGACTGTCAGCCTCAGCTCTCACACAACATTAACAAACCAAAGTCCTGCAGCAATCAGTTCTTTAAATTGGCCTTTGGATGTCCTCTGCCATGAAATCTAATGGCTTGGAAAAGAAAACATCTAAATTTACTTAGGCATATTACAGACCCTTAAAATAGTGCAATTACAGTAGTTGAATTTATTCACAATTCATCTTACAAGATGTGAGGACATTAATTAGTGCCTTTTCAACAAGTTACCACTTAATTTTCCACGTTTACCTTGACAAAAATGTAGTCATCTTGCACCAACAATGAGTTGTAGTCAATTTTGCCAAGGAATTGAGCTGTCACCATTTTGTCTGAACAGTTTTGGATGAGACAGGTGACATACAGGTAACCTAGAGAGACAAAAACAGCACATAAGGGGTTAAAAATGTTGATAAAGGTGAAAGAATAAATGCATGAAAAAAAAATGCATTTGCATAGGTTTATATAGTGAAAACTGTAATAAATATGGTATAGAATATCATCAAATGTACCATGAAGACTTTAGGGAATATATATATATAATTTACATACATTTTGTCATATAAATATGAAATTTTACTTATTTCACTTTTTTCATGAGTCCGAATAGGAATCGTATAATATAGTTGCTTTTATCTTGGAAAATAGACTAAAGGCTGTTGTGAAGCTCTGCCCAGCAACTCTCTGGGCACCAGTGACTTCCACCCTCCTTCTCTTCTCACCCAGAACTGACAGCAGAAGAAATGGTCTCCCTAAACAAACTCACCAATGCACACAATTTTACCTTACCTTACCTGCATACACTCAATCCTGAATTTGACTGTTAACGTATATTAACATATGCAACATAAAAAATTTCTAAGCTCATTTATATTCAATATACAAAACTGACAGTTATAAATCTTTCTATTAATCTAATTATATGCAGATATAACAAAGCCTGTCTCTGAGGCTTTTAATAATTTATGCTTTTGTCTGAGTGAGCCAAAGGATTTGGGGTTTGGCTCCTACTTATTAGACTCGATTGAGCACAACATTAGGGAGATAACTGTTTACTAAAGGGGCTCACTTCAGGGAACCTTCCTACTGTTTTTAAAAAGAATCTGTTTGACAACATAGTTTCTCTTTGGAATAATAGCACCAGAGAACACAATGGCATGACATGACATCACTTCTTTTTCTCATCTTGGTATTTGTTCAAGAGGCATCTGATCTAACAAATGGCCTGGCTGATTAATTTAAAAGCCTAAACGCTCAATCAAAGCTGCATACAGAGGGGAACCCATTAAAGCACTATTAGATTGAACTAAGTGTTCTTGCCTATGGCACAGGCACATCTTTGTGAGATTCTCTTGTTTTCAGACACCTGCAAACATACACATTTCATGCAGCCATGCAGCAACAGGTCAAGGAAAACTGTGATTAACTGTGTTTTGTTAATAAAGAACAGCAAATAATATATTTTGACTGCAGGGCAACCATCACTTAACTTGATAGTGCTAAGAAATCTGGAAAGTGTTTACTTTGTGTGTTTGTTTTCACAGGTATGTCCATTTACGTCTCTCCCTCGCCAGTAAAAAGTGACAATGTTTGCATGCTTGTGTGTTTCCTGCTCATCAACCTCCCTAATGACACAGACACACAAACACACTCCGTGCCAGCCTCTCCGTATAAATGATTCATCGACCACCTCCATTTCTCTGGAGCCCTGTCTCTCTAATCAGCTGGTGATCCTGGGTGCAAAGCCCTCCCGTCGCCCAAAACACAGCATTATCATGGCTCATCTCCTCTGCAGAGTCTTCTTCATCTTTATGTCCTTTGCAAAATGCCACCATTTAACCTTGGTCATGCCCTGTGATGGCAGGGCACAAGGTGAACAGATTGCTTTGGCATGCCTGATTGCTCCAGCCCCTCCTGAGTAACTATCTATCTGGGCAAAGAAGCAAGGAGAAGACAAGGGAGGTGATTTGGAGAGAAGAGGCAATGTGGGGGGCATGTGGCCCTGTCTAGCCCCAGGAAGAGGTCTCAAGCTTGGGCAACTAGCCCAGGCAGACAGTTTCTCTGATTGACCCTCCACAAACACAGACAGCCTTGTTTGGGCTGACTACTTTCACACTGCAGGCAGTATGTTTCTGTGTGAGAGTCTCCTTAAGACAGGGGCCAGAAAATAAGTTTGGCCTCTGGTCAGTTTTTTAAAATACACCATCATCAAAAGCTTATTTGTACTGATTGTATTTATACAAATGCTAAAAGAATTGACTTTGATGAGTTGCAAATTTTGGCCCATAGTCACGTATAGGTGGGGGTGATCTCGCAAAAAATTATATGAAAACATATTCTCATCAAAGCCCCGACTGGAGCATGATTTGTATATTTGAATCACCTTGACATTTCTTTGGTTTCTCTGTTTGTTGCTACTTGTCACCCACAATGCTGCCTTCAGACTTTTGATTTAAATGTAAGTAACTGTTACCAAATTGGCTTCCACTTTCTGTGCCTGCAGGTGGGTCTCACTGCAATGTGACTAGTGGGCCATTGTGGTCCACAGCTGGCACCAGTGGTACTTGTTTCACTCAAATGGAGAAATCATACATGGGAGCAGCACCCAAACCTCTTAAGTGAGGTATTTTAGTGTGGTACAGTTGTTTGCCTGTCTGATACATGATACTATCTTCCCATCCTACATGTTCACGGAAATACTGAAACAAGCCAAAGTTAGACGATAAACAGAAAAGTCTTCTTGTATTAGCTCCTCTACTTCAGTTTGTTTCTAATGATAAGTTCAAGAATCTCAAAAAAATAAGGAGATTCACTAAAGGTTTACTCTGTCCCTCAAGGTCATAACACAGAGTGACACCAATTTCTGATGGTTAAGTAAAGACTACCATAAACCTGTAGCGAGTCCATAAACCACCCACAATGTACCTGTTTCCACCCTGTGGATGTTTACATGGCCCCTCACACGCCTCAACACCCCCGCCTGCCAGGGCATCTGCTCGAGTGAGTCACAGCCAGCTGTGCTGTCCATTAATAGGACTGCTACTAATGGACCACTGCACGTTCTCAATCTTTTAGGTTATGGACATTTCAAGTTAATGAACTCATTTAGATGATCAAGTTATTAAGCTCTGGACAAACAGCAGATGGGTTACTGTTCTATGTGTTTTGCTACTACATACTGTTAAAAAGGAGTTGAAATGCTATATTTTGAAGCTAATTGCAATTAATAATTCAGTCATAGTGACATATTATGGGTTTGAATGCAGCATAATCATTTGATATCGCACGTGGTCATCAGGCTGGTATTTCTGTTTGTCGACCAAGCATGGGAACTCAGGTTTGTTAAGAGTGGAAGATGGCGGTTGAGTTAAAGTCCAGAACATACATGCATTACAACGACAAATTGACAAACAAACACAATCCAAAATACACTCACAATTTTTATTTTTTACTATGCCTGCTTGCCGGTCAGCTGTTGCTGCCCCTGTGACCACTCACTCCCCTAATAAATCTCCAATGACTCCACACACACAAACATCACTTCCCAATCCTTTTCTGGTACCTCTATTGGTTACTAAAAAGGGTTATTATTGTCTGAAAATCTGGTCTATCTTTAATAAGTCTTTACTAAGTCACACTAATGTACTTTATAAAATGTGTGACTGAGCCGGACAGCATCATGAGATAAATCAGCAGAAACATTGCAGTACCTCCACTCGTATCTTGCATTTCCATATGCACCAGGTCGGGGTCCACATCTACACCAGATACAGACCTGGAAGATAGAAGATGAACGCGTTAATCAATCATGTTTACAACTCACATAAAATGAAATCTAACTTTTAAAGAAGAATCTAACAAGAAATGTAGATCTTGATGCAAGAATATCATTAGCCTTTGTGGTTAAAAAGGTATGGAGTTCAGCATTACAGACAGGTAATAAGTGATTTGCTAATGCTAACCACACTTATCAAAAGGTCTGATGATTATTCGTTGCAACACTCATCTGTTGGTGTGTGAAAGCGAGAAAAATCGAAAAAGCTCTACTCAGAAATTTTATTTACTGTTGATGGGGGTTATTGATAGTCAGAGATCCCAAAAGTAGCTCAAAAGTATTGTAATAATATTTGAGTGATTCAAAAGTAACTTTTGAGACTGGATCAATATTGACGATTCCTTCACCTTAGGCTGGTGCTGTGTTAAAATTTAACTTCATGATTGCCATTAAAATTTTAGTTAATAATACATATTTAATATTGATATATGTTTTAAATATGTTGTACATTTCCAAAAATAAACTGGTTATGACACACAGAAGAATTATTTAATTATTGACATTAACCCTTCAGAGATGCATAGCCTCGCAACTTCTGACTCTTTTGCCTAGGACTGGGCATTTGGGCATCATGTACAACTTGACAGGAAGTACATGGATTAAAATAATATCATTACAGTCACATGAAAAATTTTCATCCCAATATATGAGAAATGCCATATTTAAAACTGAATCATTTCTTAAATGCACAGTGAATGAATCATAGATCACAACATCCAGGTTTTGTTCCATACCCTTTGGTTCTTTCTGGAGGGTGCACTCAGACATACTCAACTCCAATTACTTAAGAGACGCCAAACTGGTTAACTGAGCTGTACACTCCAATCTCTGCTCTTTGAATTGTAAACTAACTAGTTCATCTGATTAGGATTGTCTACTGCAGTCTGTGAAATTTCCTCAGCTCAATAAAGACAGAATGGAGATTTAAAAACACATTACTCCGCCTATAAAGAAACTTTACAAGCAATTAGCAACCCCTGGAGGGATGGCGGCAAAGGAAGGAAAGCTGGGTTGTAGGAAATGCAGAAGGATTTAGTACTGAAGCTGCAGGACACTTCAGTTTACTTCACTCCCTCTGTGTGATTTTTTTCAACTAACCCATGACAATAAACAACTTTTCAAAATTGATTATTTAGAAATACCTTATGTTATAAATTACATGATGTTGCCTTATATTTAAATTTCGCAACTTATCCTTTCATAGCAGGCAGTGCAGCGGCATGGAAGTTTGGGCTGTTGCCTCACAGCAAGAAGGTTGTGTGTTCCCCTCACACTCACAATTTAAAGTCATGGACAATTTAGTGTCACCAAGCAACCTAAACATGCATGCTTTTGGACAGTAGGAGGAAACTGAAGTACCTGGAGGATGCCCACGCAAGCACACCTAACAGTCTCAGAAAATGATCTTGCAGGAAGATGCAGCCACTGCTTTAAGGTTTTGCTAGCACTGTGCTTGACAGGTGTGTGTCTTTGCTCTGACAGAAGGAATAAGGGTGAAACTTAGCAGGTGAATGCCGATCAGAGTTTTTATCGATAAATATCTGCTTTGAGACATTTGACCCAGGGTTTGAAGGGTCTTGGTTTTTTTTAAATTACAGACAATGGTCCAATGTTAGAGGGCCTTTTCAGGTTTTTTGACCAGTGGGAAAGGGAGTATTTTGACATGCCAAATGTTTAAGTGGCTTCTACTCACTGCTGTTAGTATAGCGACACAGTGGCTCTGAAACTCTTGAATTTAGATTATCCTGTTTGTGACATGATGATTAATAGCAAAACACAAGAAAAGATTATTTTTATGTAAATTGTTCAGATATGCAAGCTCTGTATTCATGAAAAACTTGCACCTTTTGAATGGGCTCAAGTGTTTGTACATAAACAAAGAGTTGGCAGTTAAGTAAGGGGAAAGAAAGAAAGGACTGGGAAAGTATCCTGATAACTAAAACGCCCTGTGCTTCCTGTTGAAGTGTCCTTGACTAAGGCTTTGGACCTCAGCCGTTTCATTAAGTGCAGGATTTCTCCATATAAAAGTATTGCCTGCACACTGGAAATGCAAATGTCTGAGAAGAAACCACATCCGCACCCACAACATGTCGTTCAACTCACATTTTGGTCAATTAGAGCCTCATCAAAGCCTGACTGTGTGGAATTTTCTTTTACTGTGGCCAGCGCAGTAAAAGAAGTCAGAAAGACATGGGAAATTAAAAGAACGACAGACTGTTAAAGGGAGATAGTGGTTTTGATAGATAAAAATGTGAAAATGGCTTTTGAGGAATTAAGAGAGAAAGTGCAATGTGTTCCAAAACATCCTTTCTGGAATTCAGTTTCATCCCAGAACTGGTTTTGCCATTCAGATATGCTTTTATCTAAGGCATTTCATTTTTAATCACCAACTCACAAAACAGCTGCTTCTGTTGTCAGTCGTTGGCCAGTTCAATTTCAAAACTGCTCAGGCTTTATTCACAAAAAAAAAACAAAAAACTTACAAGCAAAAAACAACAGCTCAGGATCAAAGAAACAAGGTCCACTAGAACAGATTTGGCCAGTGTTTTGAAGTGATTTATATGCTATGGCCTCCAGACCCTTGCTCTCTTGTTGCTTTTATGGCTGGTAGGCCACATAGACGACTAAGACCAGTGCCAGCGACCAGATTCCTTCTTTCCTCTAACCACACACCTTTAAAGCCCATGTATGCACATAAACACACTTTTATGTTTTATTTTTTAACTGACAGCTTTTTCAGAGCTGGTTGTAACTTAATACTGACTACCTTAGTGTTTGCTTCAGGGAGTTCTACCTGAGCCAAATAAAACAAAACAGTGTGTGGTTCAGCTCAAGAGAAGCAAGGATCACATGTACCTTAGAAAATAATCATGCAATGACCCACTTTGGTTGATACAGATCTAGCCAGAAAACTCAGGCAAAACAGCTGACCTGATGATCCAATGGGCTGCTAGATGCGTGTTCAACTCCTGACAACCTGGAAAAGTTACAATTGGCTTTC
Organism: Echeneis naucrates; assembly: GCF_900963305.1. NCBI lineage: Eukaryota > Metazoa > Chordata > Actinopteri > Carangiformes > Echeneidae > Echeneis > Echeneis naucrates. The sequence continues at coordinate 12,261,950 of NC_042528.1, read as the reverse complement.
TCACTGATGATTCTTGCCTCAAATATGGGTATGAAGAGATAACCTTCACCCTTTTAGAAAATAAAGAAAAAATATCTTTCATAGTTTTTTCATGCCTTGGTGTTTTTCCTCAAGTTACCATTATCTCCACATATTCAGAATCCTCACAACCTAAGCTAATTATACATGTCACTCAATACAGACCATTCGCTGTAACAAACAAGAAAAAGAAAAAAAAAATAAATAAATAAAAAAATACACATTTAAACGCTCTAAAATAGGGGTCTCCAAACTACTGTAGTGGCCCACTTAACGATCCCACACAATCCCTTTAAACGTGACCTATTTTTTAACAGGCACAGCGCCAGATTTTTCTTTTTCTCCCAGTGCTAAGGGCGAGCTTGACCAATAACTGGGGATGCTAAGAAAATAATAAATTTTCGTGATTTCAGTTATTTTATAAAGAGCTCTAATTTTTTCAATAAAAGTAACGGATTCAATGTCACATCAAATGTATCACAACCAGCCTATGAGCGCAACGTCAGGAAAAAACTCACCCCTTATTTTATAGGAGGACGATGCGTCTGTTGTTATACTTAAGTGCACGAGTCTATAATCTTTTTTTTTTCTTGATCACAAAACAATCCATTGCAAAGGACTGTAGGCTAGCTAGCCTTAGTCTAATGCGTGAGTATGAACAAAAAGACCCACTCCCAGACACACTCACACAGGTTATAGGGTAGGCTACACCGTGGGTTTACAAGTGTAGCAAAAACATGCAAGCAGGGTTTGTATTGGAGGTACCGTGGTAAACACGTGAAGACTTTCTATTTTTATTTTTTTTTGGCAAACCAACAGGTGGTGCCAAGGCCAAGCAAAGGGCAGCTGCAACAAATGATCATTATAATCTCCACAATAATCTTGGCTGTTGGCCCATATCGTTTCCTGTTGTAGACTCACCCTGACCCCCACCACAGACAGGAAAGTTGATGTGGCCTCCACCGAAAAAAGTTTGGGGACCCCTGCTCTAAAACATCACACAAAACTAACCCAACACAAAAGTTCCACATGTGTTTTGGTTGTTTTAGAGGTGATTAGAAGTTTCTAATTTTATCTGATTAGGAGTGCTGCTCAATCTTTTTGAGCAGTAATGATGAAAAATCAGCTCAAAAGGCTCTGAGGCTCCATGAAAAAATATAGGATTGATACCAGAGACTTTGGATATTCAAGTGTAACACATCTGGTGTATGTTTTATCAATGCCAGTTACATAAAGGCAATTTTGTCCGTGGAAAGCATATCTGTTACCGAGTTCCATGTTTGTTTGTTTTTTTTTTTTTGTCTGCTCAATACCTTAAGCTATGTTTAGCAATGTCTTAGTCAGCGTTGGTGTTGGACTACAATATCCACTAGATATGCAAGAATATTCAATATTTTATTGAACCGTTCAATATATCCTGTTCAGTTAAATACACAAAGGTAAATAACAACATTTTGGTACGTTTCAACCCATCACAAAACTTTATCAAAACTGAAAAAGAGAGTGGAGAGTAAACGTGCAAACATGGTGAGTGAACGGGAAATTTGAAGGGCGCCATCCTATTTCAACACTGCGGTGTGGGATAATTTTGGATTTAGTGTTAACTACGATGACAACGGAAAAATGACAGTCAACATACAAAGCACGGTGTGCAAGCATTCCTTTGCTTTGTACTTCTTGTACTTCTTTTGTCTGACCTCCTATGTTTGTTTACATTTGGAATCACCATATTACCCTCCCTTAATAACTCACACCAACAACGGATATCTTGAATTTAACCGATTAGGTTTTGTTCACTTTCCTATTTTTGTTGACCCTCAGTTATAACAATAAGCTTCCCAGTGTTTTTTTCATTTATAGTAGTACAATTTGCATTTTGTTAAAGGACATTTGACCTCATTCTGTCATGGTTTTGGTTCTATGTTGGGGTTTGAGTTTTTTGTCATGTTTTGAGTTCTGTGTGGTGTCTAGTGTTTGGTCTGTGTCACTTCCTGTTTTATTTTGAAGTCCTGGTTCTGTCGTGTTCCCCGCTACTTTACTTCCTGGTTGTTATCCACTGTTAATTGCGTTCCCTGCCCTAATGTGCCCTGTGTCTTGACTAGTCACCGTGTATTTAAGTCTTGTTTTCTGTTTAGTCTGCGTGAGATCCTTGTCTTTTGTCACTTGGTCGCTTGTTCCTTTTATTCTTGGTGGTGTTTTCGCCTGCCTTCCCTCCTTCCTGACTTCTGCCTGTGTCTCTGCCCGTGTCTCTGCCCGTGTCTTTGCCCATGTCTCTCTGCCTGTTGTTCCTGTCTGCTGTCTAAGCCTTTTGTCTGTGCTTGTCTACCTGTTGTCCCTCCGTCTCGGTTATTTTGTAGTTTTGGTTTTGTTAATTAAAGTCCTATCTTCACGCCTACTTGGTTCTCTGGCTCCTGCGTTTGGGTCTTCATCCACAAAACAACACCATCCCTGACACATTCACCGTTTGGGCACAAACAAAACTACAAACAAACAAAAAGTGAGATCTCATATAGAGATAGCAAGGTGAGTATGAATCACTCTCAACCTGAGTTTGTGAACTGTTGGTGTTTGAGTACACTCTGATGGGATGAATAGGGAAGATGAGTATGGAAGATGATGGGGGGCAGTGATGATCATTGAGCAATGATGGAAGGGGACACGGAGATTGGGAACCAGAAGGCAGCGGGATGGAGGACATTTTAGCAGCTCAATCCAGTCTGTAGATCAAGCTCAACACATTTTGTGCAGCCTGGTTGTCACTAATAGTCCACTTTGTGTGTCTCTTTTTTTTAACCCTCCTCAATGATGCACAACCACACAATATCCCCACATATGTAATAACATTTTGACACACACATTTATGCGTCAACTCAACATAATTTACACAGCTTAATGAAATTAGCTTACTAAAAACAGAGCCGAAACAGAGCAACTTTATAAAACAGCGATTGTTTCTGCTCCAGCAAATAAACTAGCCAACCATTAGCTTAACATCTCATCTCTCCATTACACAGTATTCAAACATTTCAAATAAACATACATTTTGTAATATAATCAGGTTATGAGTTTACCCCGTTTTTTTTTGTTTGTTTGTTTGTTTGTTTTTTACATAATAAAGCCACAATTCTCCACGTTTCCTTTTGCTTTTGTGACATGGTAAGTAATTAAGGTCTTCAATTCTTCAATTCCATTTACGTGACTGGTAAATGTGACTGGTCGGCAGCAGCATGGCAGTCGAGCAACTTCTCTTCCAACTGTCAACAAAACTCTTCTGACAAAGCTTTTCTGCTTTACTCAAAGTTGAACGCTTGCTTTACTTTTCTAAACACGAGCTTCGTACTGATGCCGCTAATATTATGATTGAGAAAAAATTCACCAGTAAGAAATTACCAGCAATCGGTATCAGTAATCAGAATTGAATATTTTGTGAAAGCAATTGGTATAATATTGAATCTTAAAAGTGTGGTGTCGCCCATCACAACTGGTTACACAAGCAGCTGAGAGCTAGGCCTCTGGATGAGACACTCTGATTGGCTGCACATCATTCACTGGAGCCAATTGGAGTGTCCAATGTAGCAACATGGGTCTATATGCCGATTTAAAAGCACCGTAGAGCTCTCATATTGGGTTTCCTTTTGCTTTTGTGACATGGTAAGTAATTAAGGTCTTCAATTCTTCCTAAACCCTCTTCATTTCTTCAGCTCTTTTTAACAGCACATTGTGTGATTTGTGTTACTGTTGGTATAAATCACAGGTGTCTCAGTGTGTGCACCAGCTCATTTACTACCACCAATGAATGGAAACAGAAAGGAGCTTGCAATGTGAACCTCACAAAAAAAACTGTGGGAACTTAATTGTCATAAAATGTAGCATGTTGGGCATTATGTTACAACAGATACAAACTAAGTCGAGAGGGAAAGAAGATGTTGAAAAACAGGAGATTAAGAGCAGGCTGGAACATGACACAAGATGAAAAAGAGAGTGAAGAGAAGGAGTATTGGAGAAGATGGTTTTCAAGCTGTGAAATATTGCATTTGTGCGGTAAAGTCATATACTTCCAGCTGCTGTCGGAACTTTTGTGCCTCTGCAACAACAAAACTATGATGAGACTAGACTATAAAAAGGTCTGCTACATAAATTCCAGTGCTTACATTCAGAATTCAATTCAAAGTCCTAGATTAAGAAAAAACTTTTTTATTATGGCAAACATAAAATTGCTTTATTTGCATTTTCGCTATCATCATTGACATCATTTTATTCTAGCTTTTAACGCAACAAGAGCAAATGTCTGACAAAGCTTAATAAGTAGTTTTGTCATGGTTTTCTGCATTCTACATTCTATAGACGAAAATGTACATAAATGTAAAAATCATCGCACTAATCTAGGAACAGAATTTAAACTATTACAGTACTATATACAGTAAATGTTTGAAATAGGGTTTATTTATTTGCTTTCAAATGACCAGATACATTTTTCAATTGTATTAAAATGGTTAAGCGTTAAATGGGATTTTAGCCAGATATGACTGTCTGTCTGTCTGTTTCTCTGCTTCTCTAAAAACACCTCTACACTGTCCAGACAGTCCACCAGTGCGCAACTCCACTGGTTGTAAAATAAGTCAAATTGTACTGAAGTCTATTTGATAATGTTCCTACTAAGATTTGATTCATTAGTTCAGAAAATGTTTTCTTAATGAGTTCATGGTCTCAGTGTGTAATTTCATGTCTTGAATACAACATGATGGCCTAATGATGATCCCATTTAGAGGAAAACTGACCATAAAGCAGGGGATAAATTAGTGCTTGGATACTGTCTGATTGACAGATTGACACTCTTTTTTCACATACATAATAGCATGAAAGCTGGCAATTTTACTGTAACAGTATTAAGATTCCTACAGTTAATGTGGGTCTTTTGTTTACAATCAAATGCAGCATATAACATTACAGTTATATATATACAGTTATACATCAAACTGCATTAAACTGTAATAAACTGTAATGTCCAACCGAATCATCTTTATAAGATGAAGGATAAATCCTCTTCCTTATAACATTACAAAGAGAGACTCCAAACATTGAACTAAAGTCCAGAAGTTTTGCTGTTTAATAATGAGAAATAAAGTTTAACTGACCAGAAGATTCTGTCCTTGGTCACACGCTCCTGAAGCAAAGTCCACTTGCGGCCCAGGTCTGTAGAGGCAAAGAGCTGGATACAAGAAGTGCACAATTAGAGATTCAGATAAAGTCTAAATAATTATATTCTGAACAATGGAAGAAAACTTAGTCTATTAGACAAAACACCTGGTGAGGCCATTTTCTTGCAATATCTTTGTAATGAGAAGTTGTTATTTCATTTTTCAGCTATTCCTCAAAAAACATGTTTCTGATATCATTCCATTAAAATTTTTTGGTACCTTTTATACCTAAAGAAATTGGAATTGTTTTATTGTTATCACAAGCTTCCATAAGTGGGTCAAAAGTGAGCTGCAAGCATTTCCTTTCGAGTCTGATGGGAACCTGTGATTCTTATTAATTGTGTGGACCATGTCAGAAGTGTCAACCATTTTACACAGCACGAATCTGAAATATCTGCCAATCTCTGAAATTCTTGGTCCTCAGATGATGAGGAACAAGAATTTCATCCAGTTGGAATTGTCTGTCATCCTCTGAAGAGGACATCCAACAGAATGAAAGCTCGCAAGGGCCCTTATTGGAGCGAGTTACCTCCCACCCAGAGCACAAAACCAAGCCATACTGAGAAGTTAAGCACCACAACAAACTGTGGATGAAAACAGCAGAGAGAAAACCATGAACCAGATGGTTGGCGCCTACGCCTTCAAACCATACTTGACCTCACCACCCTGAATGCCTACATCTTTTTTTTTTTACCACCCTGAATTCAACATACAGCTCTTCTTTAAACAGCTCTCAAAGGAGCTTGTCACACCACAAATGAGCTATGGACTAAAAGTTGCCCACAAATCCAAGCCCTGATCATTGACACAATGGAAAGGTGTGGGGTGACACAAGCCACAACCCAGACACAGGAAAGAAGCACAGAAGAGCAACTGGCAGCAATAGGTGTGTGAAGTGCAATCCAATCCAGTGCAATGATCAAAGCCAAAAACAAGTAGTTTGTCGCAACGGCATACAGTGTGAAGACAAGAAAACAAAACATGGACATTCACCCAAAGAACACAAAAGAAAAAACAACTGTCAATGACTGTTACACACAAGCACGCATGTACATGTACAAAATGGATGTTGAGATTTTTCTATTGCCTTTCTATGTAATATTTGTTTTTTCAATTCAAAATCTTCTAAATCTGTTACTAAGTGAAAAATTAACATGTTTCAAATAATTATTGTGTGGACCAAAATATAATACAATTGATTATTCTTAAACAAAATGAAATAAAAACATATTGATCCTTTTACAGGTTATTTTTGACCCAATTATTGGAAGAGTGTATTGTCCAATCACGCCTGCATCTAAGGGTTAATAACATCTGTTTGTGTGTGTTTGTTTGTAGTGCATTTGCTGTTGTAATGCATTTATTGATTCCCTCACATGAAGGTAGGTTTACATCTACTGTACGACATAAACTCGTTTTACGAAAACATGGCAGTATAGTATAGTATAGCAAGAGTTTGCATTAGAAGAATCATTAACACTGTCAGCCTCTGCCAGTTACCAGCTAACAAAAAGCGTAAAAAAGAGAGAGTGGCTGCCTACACTATCTATTGATTTTGGTCACAGGATCCATATTTGAGTTTGGGTCTGACACAGGATTAAATTTGTGGCTGAGTCTCTCCTATCTTGATTTCCACTGCTTGCTAAGCTAGAGTTTGAATTAACATGATTAACTAACACTGTGTCAGCCACAGCCAGTTACAGGCTACCAACCAAGACTCCTGAGTCTGAGCCACACTAAAGCTCAGAAATGTGGCCAAGCATTGATACACTCAGTTTGTTTTGGGTTTCTTTTTTTACATTATTGTAAATGAAAACAATTCAATTCAATTTGCTCTATTAAAACTATCCAAAGTGTAAGGTCTGGGGTGGGGCACAAATGGATTTAGAGCATGGCTTTATTACTGTTGGCATTTTAAAAAATGGTCACTTACACTTCATGCAGTGAGTAAGCAAGAACAAAGTGTTGCTTATTCATTTGAGTATTTTCAGGTAAACATACAATAAACCAAAGTGCCATCTCCTATTCACTTTAAAAGGCTGGTGTGCTTGTTCTTTGGCAGATTCCTGTCATGCAGTCATGTTGGATTGACTAAATTAGTCATTTTGCATCAAGTTAGTCAGATATTGTGACTGATCAATGAGCCTGGACCAGACACATGTACACATCTGCTCTGAGGATCCAGAGTGAAAGGAAGGACTGAGACAGTCTGAGTTTTGCACAGTTCTACAGAGAGGTAACTTCATAAATCACAGCATTAGGTAACTGATAAGAAGGGTGAATAAAGCTTTGGTTTATTATGAGAGTGGACACATTTTGTTGATGAATGGGAAAGACTGTGCAGTTTTACCAGGTAGTAAGAAAGAAAGCTTCCCTGTAGCACATCAAGAGAATGTACAAGAGACATCTAAGATCCATGGTAACACTGTGCCCCTGACAGCAGCTCCACCAGCACTCCGTCACTTCGGCTGTAGGTTTTTCTCACATATAGAAACAGCCAGTGGACTATCAGAGCACCTCTACCACTTATCAAGGTGAGATATTCCAATAAATATGTCCCACCGAGTAGTTTGATAGCCAGTGGCTAATAACCTTTAACATCAAAGACACTTTTACTGGAAAAATTTGTATATTTGGACCTTTTGAAACAAAAGCATTTATTCAATAGTGAAGTATAAGCTGCAACTGAGGAGCTTAGTAATCAGTTGGCAACTTTATTGAAAAATAAAAGCAGCTTCGGACAGTCTTTATGTTAGCTATTAATTTGCAATAGCATTTGTACTTCTGGTTGTTGCTGTTGACTTCCATAGAACAAGCGACAACATGTTGGTGTAAGGAAGAATGCTCCCTCCTCTATGACACCCCCGACCTCAAAAGTCAGGGCTGTACTCTTAGGTACAGGTCAGGTACAAACTCTCTCACTGACTTCAGAGCAGGTTAGTCAAAGTTCATTCGGTGTTTAAACAAGGAGGTCGGTTTGATGCTAGCAAAGACACATCTTGCATTTAAAGTTGAATGTCTTTATATGTTGCGTATATTTAATATATATAATATGATATAATATAACATATACATATGTTATATTGGTATCCTTGGTACTGGCAGTGGCGTCCTTGTTCCTTGAGACTGACTGCGCGGGTTTCTCGGTGCGGCACCAGGTGGTCAACTCAATTGGTAAACATTGGGGCCTATAAGTTCTCTGTGTTTATGTGAAGAAACTCTTTCTTCCTTCTGCAGGTAATAGCTGAGAGGTCGCTGGGTTGCAAGATGCTGACTGTCATGGATCTGGAAACGTGTTGAGGTGAACACGGTGGGGTCTCGCCTCATCCAACAAGGGTGAAACTCCAAAGGGGAATAAACATGTGTATAGGTCACTTTCATCGGTGATCTGGCTGGTTGTAAAGGCAAAACTTCTCCTGAGCAAGAATACCAGAAAGCGGAAAAAATAAGTTCCCGGCTGTATTTAAAGTTGGAGTAACGTCACGGCCCTGTTATCTCGACTCCCTGTGTTGTAGATACGTCTTTGCCAATCAGAGACGAGAGCCTGCCACCTTCAGGTGAGTTCACATCCAGGTGTGAACTGCAAGGGATGAAGGGAAATGTTGTCTGCGGATGGATTCTTTTGTTCCCAGAGAACAAAGGGACAGCGGTGACGTCATGGTCAGTCCTCACTGTTTGCACGTAGGCCTTTCTTTGTCTGACCTCGTCGTGGAGGCCCAACAGTGCTATTGAAATAAACCGTCCATAAGACTATGACAGTTTATAGACTTTTATCGCTTGACATAATGCACATAAGGCAGTTGAGAGCAAGTTGACAGTTTTCCATTGTAATGAGGACACATTGTTAACAATTAATTGTAGTGTTTCATTTTAGTGTCCTGAGAAGGTGGGGTAAGAGTGTTTGGGTGAACTGTTCTGTTCACTTGTTTAATGATGAATCAGACATTAAGTTTTCTCAGAGGTTCTTTTTCTGTTGCTGTGTGTGAAAATTTAAATTTAATGCACTGCCTGTGGAGACATCTTAGCCTGTGCTGCTTCTTGTTCATTATTTCAGCTCCAGACTGAGTGTTTTATTGTGATGTCACTTCAGTGCTTTGATACCTACCATGCCCTCTTTGCAGTAGGCGAGGAGCTTGTCTTCTTCCTTGGGGTGGAAGATGAGCATGTGTGGCGTGAATTTGATGGGCTGTCGCTGGAAGGACGAACCTTCGTCTGTGCTGATAAATAGCATTTGATCTCGTTCATTTATGGACGAACCCACCAGGATCACCTGTGAGAAAGACAGGCAGCACAGAGAGAACAGGAAAATAAGGTCAGGGCATAGCAAGGTTGTCAGTCAGCAGTCTGTGAAACACACATATACCCAGCATTCTCCTCATATCAATACTTGTGTGCTTTGCATTCAGACCAATTCACTCTTTCAAAATTTCTAGTCTTCCTAAAAGCATTTAAATAAATTTTCATAAAAATTCATAAACCTATCCTCCATAATGTGCAAACGTAAAAAACAAACGCAAATATATTACAAAAGAGAAGCTATAATATCTCATTTACAAAAGTGTCATATCAAGGTCCTCCAATTCCTCTCGATCTCATTTGAGATTCAAGATTCTCCTTGATCAGAGTCAACCTAACATAAATTCAAACAATTCAAACATAATTTGGAAAGACAGATCTTTCTCTATAAGGTTTCACAGAGGACAATTAATATCAGAGACTTGGCCTGCAGATCTCAGAGTCACAACTGTGTGAAAACAGATCTGTCAGAGGGTACCAGCAAATGTCCTACTGCATTTAAAGGTTCCCAAGAGCCAGGATGCCAAGGACAGTAGAACAGAGGACCCAAATGCAAGAAACAAACCAGTTGGTAAGGGTTTTGACCAAAAATGTATTAATAAGATGCAGAAATTAATAACATCTAGTCAGATGTTTAAACAAATAAAGTCCAAAACAACAAACAGAATTCTGCATTGGAAGATGCGTTGAACAACCAGGCACAGATGCATAAACTGTGGAGATTCATGATAGTGTGGACGTACAAAACCAGAAACATGGACACACATTATTTCTATCAGTTACAAAAGTTTCCAAATGACTTATTGATATATGTCATTCACAGAGCCTCTTTTCCACTCCTGTAATTAACCAAAAATGTATGAGGATGAGTCATCCCACATATACGCATGTTATCACACACAAAAATAAGTACAATGACTGTTGGTCAGATTACAAACTGAGATCATCTGTAAACTTTAGTTCATTAACTCAACTCAAAGTTCACTTTTAGTCTGAACTTCATTTGCCAGGACCAGAGACACCTTCATATGGTACAGATGCTCCAAGGGGTATAAATACTTGCTGTTTGATATGCCATATGTTTGTTTTTAATGTTTTGATACATTTGTAAAAATTCTGCCCTCTTTTGATGAGGGGATGAATGAATTTCAGCACAAGGCTACATCAAAATGTGAAACAGTGAAGGTGATACTTCTGAATGTGTTGTATTATGATTGCCCTGCTGGTTGTGAAAACGCATGCACGTTTATTCACAGTCATTTTACTGGCCTTAAAAACTTGGCAATGCTGTATTTATTGATTATCCATTCAGATTAATATAACTCATAAAGTACAGGTATTAAACACTGAGCACACGAGAGGCTGCCAGCCCACCAATCACTATCACACCACAGCCTTGCCGGAGTATTGATTAGAACATCATGATAGGTGGGAATTGGCTGAATTATTGTTTCTAGCTGTTGTTTATCTCGCCATGGCATTGTCTGCTGCTGGTCAAGACAGGAAGTTAGTTTAATAACTGTAGAAAACTGTTTTTCCTGTCAGTTATCAAGGTTTTAGGTGAATTGATGGAGAAAAGCAAAGAAATGACAAGTGTATAAAAGGGCAGTGCTGCTTTTGATAATCATTTAAAACATTACTAATAAGAAATGGTTTCTTTTTGATAATTTATTGCCTCATTTTGAATATGCTTCCTCTCTTACTCCGAAAGGAACCACAAATATTCACTTATCTGGAAAACACAAAAGTACTTACATCTTAATACCAATAAATAAATACCAATACATTTTTAAGATAACTGGTCATCTGTTTCGTGCTTTATCTTTGACTCCTCAAGTATAAGCCACTGATTGGCCTTAAGACATCAGACAGACAAAAGTTGTTGTTTCTTTTTGTCTCACAGGTGATATATTATTGCTATACCAATATTTTTTGTTAATGTAATTTTTCACTTAAACTTTATGTACTTTAGTGTTTGGGATGCATGACCAGGAGATGCAAACCAGGGAAATAGTTGGGTCCCTAAATAGGGAATAGAGCCTGATAGCTCCTGACAGTGATGCATTTAGAATGAGAAACCCCTTATGATGACTCTCTCTCAGTCAAACTCAACCCTGACCACACAGGAAGTAAACATCTGCACACAGTTTTCTGATCATGACTCGTATTAGGCAGCGCGAGTGGAGTTTCTCACATCTTGTCAGCTGGACTATGTGAGGTGTGTTTGTGTTTATTTCCGAACACACTTTCCCAAGCAACAGAGTGAATTAAAGGTCCAATGTTTGTTTGGCTCACAGAGCAAAGCCAACAATGACCGAGGAGGGAAATGTTTGTACTGCTGTAGTATTGTGTACTTTTATTTATTTTATGAATCTGGATTAACCGTTACTGTGTTTGTACAGGGCGCTTTTATACTCTTTTCAAATTCATCTTCTACTGCTTTATCTGTTTCCGGGTCGTAGGGGATCCTGGAGCCAATCCCAGCTCACATTGGGGGTACACCCTGGACAGGTCACCAGTCCATCACAGGGCCAACACACAGAGATAGACAGAGACCAATAACCACTCACACTTAGACCTAAAGACAAAAAAACAGAGTCACCAATCAACCCAACATGATGTCTTTGAATGGTGCCCACAAAGGCACAGGGAGAACATGCAAGCTCCACACAGAAAGGCCCCAGGCTGGGAACCAAACGTATTGTGACGCTCACCACTATGCCGCCGTGCCACCCAAATTAAATTTATTCACATAGCCCCAGATCATAACAAAATTGCATCAAGGCATTCTACACATAGAACAGGTCTAGACCAAACTCTTTATGCACTCACAGACACACACACAGGAGGATAGTCTCTTAAACACAGTTGTTCACCACCCCCACAGACCCTAAAACAGTCACAATGAGGCCATGGAGGTTAAATTCAGTCAAACTACTGTAAAAGTATTACCAAGTATACAGGATTTTCCTTTTAATGGAACACTTTGGTCAAGTTGCATTATGGGGAAGTGAGGACCTCTCTACTTGTGTTGTCTCACCTTTGGCTATTCTCTTTTTGATTGGTCTCCCTTTAATCTCCAGTTTCCCAACACACTGCAACGATTTCTCTAGCAGTGCTTTTAGCTATTTCATTTATTAGTTTTAGTTATATAATATTAGAAGTGCAGTTTCTATTGATTTAAAAGTTAAAACTTTTTGATGGTTTTAATGGACAGATTCTCCAACTTTTGGGGGTTTTGGGACCCTTCAGGCAAGACAATGACTATTTCAAACTCCATGTTGCAGGTTGTGCCTTTGAGCAGTGACATTTCAATCACGGTAATGTTCTCATTTTATTGGTTTTAGCATGAAGAAGTAAAACAGCAGCAATTACCAAGAAAAGAACAAAGACAAGGGAAAACAATTAGAAATCATTTCTATTTTATTTTTTTCAGCAGAAATTATTCTCTCAATTATTTGAGCCTGATTTACATTTTGCAGCCTTCAAGTTTATGGTGCCCATTTCCAGGAATGCCCTGACTCACATACTGATGCACTTGGAGCTTCTTTGGAACTACTATGACTGACCAACAGGTGGCACCCTTATCAAACTGTAAGTATGCCATCATAGAGATGCGGAGACTGAGCTTGAGTCACACACAGAAAAGTCTGAAAACTTTTTATTTAAGCAACTAGATTTGGGGGAGGACAGACACACTAGAATTCCTCTACTGCAGTGGGAGATATGGTCCACCACAATCAAAAGACTTTTCATGCATTCTGCCCCATAACGATTTCCTCCTCCATGTAATAAGTCAAGCTTTGGGAAAGCACATCGCTACTATTATGTGCTAGATAAAAGCAGGCTCCAAACTTCCTGTGTCTCCTCTGGAGACTTATAATGTAATCTGCAAAAGGCTTAAACATCAGTTTCCAGGATCTGTGTGTCGTTTTTGTTAATCTTTTGATCACAGTTAGTCTGACAAAGACAACCGATTGAAGATATATAAAGCACAATATGTCGATAAACATCACACAGTATCATCTCTATAATCTATTATAAAACCACAGAGTCTGCTTAGCATCTCAGAGCAGCATGTGGTGGGGTGCTGCTACTGGAGCATGAATATCATCACGGTCTAGAGGATGGGAAGACATCATAGACGTGATCTCTGTGTTGCATGTCACAAGTTTGAATGGTTTGACAGAGGATGCATATTCGCCATCAACTTGCTTCTCTGAACTCACCCAAAGTTGTCCCAGGTCAGAAACTTCCCTTCTTATATAGGCAGTATTCCAAAATTCATCATTAGAGATCCTTCACACACTGTTCATTCTAAATTACAACAATGACTAAAACTGATGTTATGCTCTTTTAAAAGCTGAACTCAAAGCAAACATGGATGACATGTCCTGTGAGGTATTAGATACAGGTAGGTAAGAGGTCTGAGTGCTTTTTCTCACACCTTGGCCATGGTTCAAATACATTAGCTGGAGGTGTCCTCATGCATTATACATATTAGCCTCCACTCCAGCTGCAGCATTTGTACGACAGCTGAAGCGACCGTCAAACATGCTCAGACTCAGACAAATTCCTACATGCTGGCTCGACTTCAGAGAAAAACACACACACTCAGCAGGGGAGCAACTTTTACATCTGTCCCAAAATGCAAAAGATGTTTAAAAATGTTGCATGCCAATATGACCAAAGACAAGACATTTTTTTTTTTTTTAAGTCTTAAATTTTATTTAAAAAATGTTTCTGGCACCGCTGCTGATGAAAGTTTTGGGGCTTTTTAGGCTAGGTGTTTTGTGTGGTATGCTCACTAAATTAGATAAAATAGAGGGGAAAAACTGAGACAGAGGCAGAGAATGTTCATACATTCATTCATTCAACTTCTACCGTTTATTAATTTCTGGGTCATGGGGTGGTGCTCGAGCCAATCCCAGCTCACACTGGCCAAGGGCAGGGTATACCCTGGATAGGTTGCCATTCCATTGCAGGGCAGGCTGAGAATGTCTGTGTGGCAATGTGAGTAGATACAGTGATTTGTGTGTGTGTGTGTGTGTGTGTGTGTGTGTAGTATTGTCTGTTCCACTTTCAGCCTCCCAAACCTCCCAAAGCACAGAGATTGTGGCTGCTGACAAATACTTGCATCCACTCTCCTCTCTTTTTGCTTTTATCCACATCTCTAAAGTAACTCCTCTTTGTCACTGTCAAATATATCATTTTTAGTATTTATTTTTTCACTGTCTAAAACCAAGTCGTAACCCACCATGGTGCCCCCTGCTGCGTGCAAGCTATTTTATTAAAACCACAAGGTTGAGAAGGTGTAGCTGAGGAGGAGGGAGGGTTGCATCTGCCCTCCTCTGTACTCTATCTTGATTGTGCAGTCCAGTCTGTCAATCAAACAGGAGCCACATGCCAATGCATCATCTGCTTTATGGTCCATTTAATGGAACCATTATTTAAAAAAGTAACATCATGGTGTATTAAAGAACAACTGTAACTATAGACTAAGACCATAAACTCATTAGGGAAACCTCTTTTGATGTAACTAATCACTAATCACATTGACTTCAAAACAATTTAACTTCCTTTTACAACCGGTTGAGTTGCCCTCCGATTGTAATTCAACAGAATGTAGGTTTGGCTTCATTGGCCTGGAGGAGTCAGTATTACCTTTTACAGACAATCAGATGTTTTCCAGGTAACATGACCATAAACAGAGAAGAATACAGAGTGGGAATATAAGAAACAGTCCTGCAAGTCTTGGGAATGGACTTTTTAGACTTAGACAATTCCACAATATTTATATTTAACCTCTGAAACAAAAGAGTTTTTGTTTCAGAGGTTCAGCTATTAATAGCTTATGGCCGATGTATAAACCATTTACAAATGATTAATTAATCAGAGAATAAGTGATACCATATGTGGCCGTAACGGTTAATATTTGTTCTACTAAAATTGAAACAAGAACCCTTTTCCAGTTGATTAAAGCCCCATTAATGTCTGACTTTTGCTCTCCTTCACGTTCTCTTCCTTGATCTATTTCCCACTACATGTTTTCTTTTTTCCGACCAATGTTCTTAATTGCTTCAGCTGTTTTTTCTCTCTCTGTCACTCTTTTGTTGATGGCTCTCTTCATCTTCATTGCTCCTCCAATATCTGTTCCAATTCTCTCTGGTTCTCCCTCTAGCTGTGGATGATAGACAGCAGCTCTGAGTTCTCCATTAGAGGACGCAGAGAATGATCAAAGCTTCAGGAAGTGCTCTCCCTTTTTAATTACATTTCTTTTAAGTAAAAAAAAGGAAGAGAGTGAGAGGGAGGAGAGGAGGAGAAGAACCTCTGAGCAATTATTCTAGACTTAATTATATAAAGGAAATATATATATATATATATATATACATACATACATACATACATACATACATACACACACACACAGCTGAGGGTGTGTGTGAGAGAGAAGGAGCTACACCTGAAAGATTGCCATTCAGTTGTCAACTGCCCACCCACACGTGTAGATACACATACAAATACACACGAATGCACAGTGTCACACTTTCTCTGGCACAGGCAACATTCATCTCCATGACAACTCCATGTTCTGGCAAGAGGAAACTATATTATGATGCCAGAGTAACACCAAGTTGCATGAATTGAAACTGAGTCCCTGCATCATATGAAGTATCTATGTCAATCTGTAACTTCATAAATTGCCACTGACTGGAATTAACACAGTTGGTAAGTTCATTGCAATATAAGTTCTGGTACAGTCATTTCAACAAGCATCCCATATTCAAATGCCTTTTCTGCACAAGCAATGTCAACAACTGACTACAAACATCTTAAATACGCCTCCACATGGAAATGGAGATCATCATGAAGCCACCACATTCTTTATGAGGGACATTTAAAAAAATAGTCACAAGCTCAATGTTTCATATGTAGTCGAATCTGGTCATGTGTGGTCCTTTTGTGCTGCAGTAAGACTCCAGTCTGTGTTAGGATTACTCAAGTGGATCCAAGCAGACTGTGTTACTTCTGATCACATGGTCTTAAGCATCACAGGAGATTGACAGCAAAAAAGGAAATCACAAGAAGTGCAATGTGTGAGTTTTTGTTTTCAGTCAACAAACAATGTTGTTGTCTGTGTGTGTGTGTGTGTGTGTGTGTGTGTGTGTGCATGTGTGGGCAAATCATTCTGCACAGCTTTGTAATTAACCTTTTAGTCATTTGAAGTTTTAAGTTGCAGTTTCAACTGGCCATTTGTGGCCCAGACCACCTCAAAAGTGTCTTCCTTGAATCTTGGGTGCCTTCACACCTGTCCTTACGGCTGTCCACTTCCCCTGAGAGGGATATATATAACAGATCTGAAACTGAAGTTGGAGAGGTTAATTCACACTTTTGGAGCCAGACCGGGACCAGGATTGTACTTGTAAACCTTTTGCTATCAGGCTTTCACCTCAAGTGGAATGAGCAGGTCAATGAAATTGGCTGTGAACCTCCACTTGTATGTGAAATGAATTTATTATATCTGATGAAACAGCTTCTTGATGGAGTGAAAACACAGTCGGAAACACAGCGGAATGAATCCTAAGCTCGAATAAAACCAGATGCACAAAAACACTGCACACAAAAGTAGTATCATTTTAAATGCGGTGGTTTGACAGCCTCACCATAACGTGCATTTTTGGAGACTTTTATTTATTTTTCAATTTGCAATTTCTTGTCTTACAAGAACCAAGTAAAGAAAAACCCCTGACTCTTTGGCATCATAGTGAACATGAGCATGAGAAAGAATCCTGCTCATTCTTCTGGTCTATTGTTAATGGTTGATGAAGCATGGATTCATCATTGTGCTTATTTCTTTAATTGGTGGGGCCGTGTTGAATTCAATTTTTTACTACTTTGTTCTACATTTCCTCTCATTCAGACTGTTTTCATCATAGATATCTAAATTAATTCTAGGATAACACCTACACAGAGATTTTTGAGTAACCTTTGACAGCTGTCTTGCTCTTCATATTCATAATATCCACACTGACTAAACTGAACTACATTTTCTTGCCATGGGAGTTGACAATCTTGCTTCACGGTGACCCTGCTTAACCACTGAGATCATTCACTGTTTTTTTATTTAACTGACAAGAACTTCACAAAGTCAACAGCAGATTTAACACTACAGCAGAAATAATTCCACTCCCTATCTTCAATAGCTGTAATCACCCGGGAATACTGCAAGTGCGGAGATAAGATTGAATTAGGGGATCTTATTTCCAAATTGTGCCTCTGTTTCAACTCCAATATTAAAATTTCTTTCTGATCATCTTTTTAGAGGGCATGTTAAGTCAATCATGGCTGACGGACAACTTCAGAGCTGGACATTTCAGGCAGGTTTAGTTAGTAAAACTGTACATCACTCCAGCTCACTGGTGCATGCCACACTGAATATAGGAAAGGGCCTCGTACAAATAAGTCCATCTATCACTTCGAATTCAATACAACAACCAATGCAAATTTGGGAGAGGTAGAAGAAGGGTGTATGATGCCGATTCAGCCTTTGACTGCCAATATCCAAGTCAATTTGTCAGTATCTGCACTGCTAAAGTTAAACAGTTAACCATGGTAAACCACAGAGTGCATCAAAATGGAGAGTAAAACATCTGCACACACAAATTATAATTTACTCTAAATTCATAAAATCTCTTTTCATTGTTTAACACAGGACTGATCCTCTCAGCCCTGCCTCACTGTCACACTTTCCCTCACTATCTCAAACAGATTGAACAACAGACCCATCAGTCATAGACTGACTGGTCATTGGCAGCACCAGGAGAAATTTTGCCGCACTGGTGAGCCTGCCGACTCTTAAAAATCCATACAGCCTTTACCACCCCCTGTCAATCTCTTTTACATCGCTCATTTGGGGTGTGTACTGTATGTGAATTGTCATCAACTAAATAATATGCAATCTACCCCACAAAGTTGGTGAGGTGTTGTGAGTTTGACACAAAAAGAAGCAATAGAGCTATTCATATGGCTAGCTATATGACAATAATATTCCACATGGAGGGGCTCTGAACTAGCCCTATTTGTGTTGTATTTCCATTGTCATTTACCATATATCAGAGATATTCACAAGTGTTGTGTTGGAAGTCCAAGTCCAAGAGACTTGGTCAAGTCAAAGTAAAAGTCTCATGTCTCTTCTGGTTGTGCTATCATCTATCATCCATAGTAATGGTAACCTGATGAACCTGTAACATTAACGTTACTTGGTCAACAATAAACCTGTACCCTGCCTGTAAGCTGATAGTAGAACTGTATTTTTCTCTATTTAACGTAGCCAGTAGATGATATCAGCCAAATGTAAATTTACCCGTCCATTTTCTAAGACATGTCAATGCCACACAATGCAAAGAAGTGTGACAACCAAACTAATACTCACTCATCTTTTCAAATATTCAGTTACAAAGCTAGTAGCAAACTAAGTTAGTGTTCCATAGCCGATGCTAAGCTAAACATGTTTACTAACCGTTCTTATGCGCTAATGTGAGTTACTGTAAGTTACCGATCCAGGTGAGTTTTCAGGTGCCTGATAAAATTTGAAGTAGTTGATCCAGTGTCCTTAATTTGCAGTCTGCGCTTGATGTCATCTTTTTTGAAGTTTTTATGACCAAACGTAATTACAACGGGTAACATTATAGTAGCAGCTGCAGGTGTACCAGTCACCATAGTTACCGTCATCTGAGGTACGAGTGCTTAAGGTGTTCATGAGTCCCAAAACACGAGTCCGAGTCAAGTCTGAAGTCTCTGAATTGTGCGACTTCAGTGTGAACCGAATCCGAGTCGCACTTAAGTTTGTGAGGGCAGGGGAAGGCATCCAAAAAACAAGCAACTTAAAGTAACTGGTGCTGGGCGTGGATAGAAGGGAGGGCGGAGACGGAAAGCCTTTTGGTTTTTTATTTCCCATTTTGTATTTAGAATAAGAATTAAATAGTTAACTATTAAAAAATTCAGGAACATTCATGGAAAAATTCAGGCCTTGCTTTTGACAAGTTTGAAAGTACACAACATACATCCTAGCTTCAAATTCAATCACAGCTGAACCTGCTAGTTAGCAAAATAGATCTGAAATGGGCTCAAACAAAAACACAGGGTGGATAACGATCTTAATTGCTATGAAGAGGTTTGATACAGTCTGCGTGGGAACAAAAACACATTAGCTCAATCATTTCACAACAGTGTTGTGGGGAACTTGCGTGGTGGAGATAATTGATTCAAACAGATATGGAGTATTTAATTGCCTGGGTAACAGTGTTTTGGGTAATTTGACAAGAAGTGGGTTTTTTAATAAGGAAAAAAGAAGATTTCTCAGCAGTGTGAAGGGTTTTTATTTTTTTTATTTTTTTTTTCTTGGGGATATATTAGAAGCGCTGTGGATTATGCTAGTTGATAGGTCATATACTGACTTTTCATGGCCTCATGCCTCAGTTATTTTACTGCCATTTTCTAAAAAGGTATTTCCTTTTAATCTTTTTTTCTCTCCCCTTACTACCACAACTTTTTCCACTGTTTTATGGTTAGGAAATACAATAATAATAATAATTAAAAAAAATTCCTTTCATATATTGAAATACATGACCACTAAAACTTTAAGATTACCCCCACTATCTAAGAATTTTGACAAAATACTAAACGTGCATTTGCCCAAATGTGCATACACTGTGCATACATTTTATTTATTAACTACAACATTTATCATTTTTATGTACAAATATGGACAATGTAAATACAACAGACATATTACACTGTTAAAATATTTAGTCTAACATGACTTTCCCACATAAAGAGTTGGGAAATTTACCAAAAACTAAGGGTTCTGATCAACTTTTCCACTATTGCTTATAGCAGATTGACAACTGCAGTGTCCTATCAAGACGGTTATTAGAATAAACACCAAAGAGACTCAGCCAGACGTTTCAGTCTCGGTCAGACTCGAACTTGGAAGTTCTTCACATTTATTTTGTACTAAATTCAGCGATTCAGACTTATCAGAGAGTGCAGTTGTTTTGTTTATGTTGTTTTTAGCTTGCAACTTGCAGTGACAGTAATACTCAATGTGCTAATGATAACTTTATAATATAATAAGTTACATAACTTGTACAAATCACTGGCTCAATGTGGAATGAATGGAGTACTGACAGCCCATCAGCCTTTAGGCATATATGTTTCTTATTCTCTTTTCAAGTAAGGTAAGGTCTGTAACTGGTGGTGCTCAATCTGTTTAAGAGCGCAATTATTATTATTTTTTTCTCAACTTCCAACTTCTGAAAATACGTTCCACTTGCTCTCTACCTCATCCTATTGGACAATTTTTTCTAATATCTTGAACAGGCTGAAACATGGAATGGGATTTGTGAAAGGGTCAGAGGAAAAAAATTGTTTGACATACCATAGTTGAACTCTAACAAGCTGAGAAGAACAACATATTTAAGTCAGGTTATTCCAACTCCTTTAAAAGGTTGGATATGGAAACCTGCTCAACTTTCAAAACATGCCTGTTTTTTGTTTGATTTTGACTTTGGGTCTCAATGAGGGCCAAAAACCAAACTTTTACGCTCTCTCCAGAGTGAATAAATCTGAAACTGGACTTATTTCTTTTTTTTGTGTGTGTGTATGAGAAGATTAAATATTTTGAGAACAGATCCAACACTGGATGACTACAATCTTTTACCCTATGGGTAAAAGGACAGGAATGTAATAAATCTATTATAACATGTTATCTAAAAATCCAGATGTCGATTAAGACAGATTGCAGACAGAAACCGGACTGCACAAACAGCCTGGGGGAGTTAAGAGAGGCATTGTTGTTCTGCCTTGATTCTGGCAATGGAAATTGCCATAACTGGAAATGAAATTGAAGGCTGCTAAATAATGTGGTAAGTGAGCTTTATGGGTGTCTTCATGGCAGTATTTTTTGTTTCTTTGTTTTATGCTAGACTGCAGTGTGTAGTATTTGGCAAATGACAATACATTACTTCGCCAGAAAAGGAGCTGTCTGGACTTGTGCAACTTTATGACGTCACAACAAAAAAATCTTTCTCTGAGTGTTTACCTGTTATGTTTTTATTTGAACTTCTCAGATAATTTAATCCTATCATCATTTTTAATTGGATCTGAGAGGAGCTTTAAAACTGAATTGAGGTCGTTCTTGGTATTTAAAAAGTAAAATATGGGATACTTTTAGTGCTTTTAGTGAACTTGTGTTTTGTTGGCATTATATTTCTGTTATCAGTAAAGATAAAATTAAATATACTACACTAAAGCTGCAGTAACACCAGCAGATCAGCTAAGTCTGACCTGCTATAAGCTACCCTGATAAAGTGTCTGCTGCTGTTGTTGTGGCTCTGATACAAACTGCTGCCGTTTGCAAGAAATGTGCATTTGTATTCATGCTCCTTGCAATAATGAGTCAGACCGCTGTTTGCATGCTGAAGTGATAACCTGTGAAATACATAGTTCCACATTCCCAGGCTGTAACTCATAAATAAAGCAAATAGGAGGAATCAGGGCACTCTGAAATTTTCTCACAATCCTTGGTTGGTTAACAAACAAAAAAGAAACTTTTGAGCTGCAATAATGTTTTATTTATCATTACACGAGTCTGTTTCGGAGGCTGTAGTTAGATTTGTGTACTTGCTTTGTCAACATTAGATTTACATATACTCACCTGTTGGCTTTTATCAAAACTGAGTTACAATGAGGGACATGAGTACCAATTGAGTGCAGAAGAAAGACTTGGTGTGACAACATCTATTAAATAAGTGCAAAACGCAAAAAAAAAATCCTGCTTAGACATGTTTGGGTTTTAGAATAGGAGGTTCTCTCCAAAAAGATGAGTTTAAGAGCTTTTTGAAGACCAAACAGGGCATTCCTGCTCTGATAGGAATTAGGAGCTGGTTCCACCACAGATCAGTAGACCCAGAAGTCACACTGAAGGTAAACACACATGACTTGAACTTGATTTGGGGGATCAATGGTAGCCACTGGTGGTAAATGAATAACTGAGCAACTGCAGCATACTAGACAATCTGTAAAGTTTCACTGAGCACAAAGGCAGTCCAAGCAGAAGAGCATTGCAGTTGTTAAGGTGAGAAATAACCAAAGCCTGGTCGGAGCACAAGGTAGTCTGATTTTCCGAATGCTGCATAGAGCAAAGGAACATGACTGAGACACATACAGAACATGATCAGACAAATAATTGGTCATCAAAAGCACGATTGTGAAATCCGTCCATCCATGCATCTTCTACCTCTTTCTCGTTTGTCGCAGGGGTTGCTGGAGCCAATCCCCGCTCACTGTGGGTGAGAGCGTGGTACACCCCGGACAGGTAACCAGTCCATCAAAGGGCCAACACTCAGAGATAGACGGAGACCAACAACCACTCACACAAAGATACAGAAAATTTAGAGTCACCAGTAACCCCAACATGGTGTCTTTGGGTGGTGGGAGGAAACCAGAGTAGGCCCCAGGCCGGGAGCCAGACCTGCAAACTTCTTACTGTGGGGCAAGCGATTGTGAAATGAATAACATAAATCTCAGAAGGTGAGGGGAATGTTAAAAATGCTGGTAAACACATGGGAGGAGAGAAAGGAAAGTGACAGGGGACAGGATGGGAGGTAGAAGTGACCTTTCTGCTCTCTAAAACACTCCCTGAAATGGATCTCACATTTTCTCAGTGCATCAGTTCAGGTTTTTTGAAGTGGCTTTTCAGTGCCATCTGTTTTTATTGACCCTTCATCCTTGAGTTAGAGATCACCCCCCCCCCCCCCCCCACACACACACACACACACACACACACACACACACCCACACTTCTATTTCTCTGTCTTTGACAGGAGGAATAATGCAATGGCTGTAGCTACAGAGGAGACATTGAGACATTTGACCAAGACCCCCACTGAGAGAAAAAGGTGGAAACTCTCTGTGCGACATCCATTGTATTCACCTACAATTTCCCCAGTGGGGCTGTTTCTACATCTTACTTAAGCTCCTCTATTGGGAATTTGTTTGTGTCTCATGCTCGCAGTCTCATTAAAACTCAGTTGGTTAATGGCTATACAGAGACTAATTTAAGCTCCCACTACACTGTCCAGTCCAGCACTGCAGTTCACGGTTTTTAAACAAAAAAACATTTTTATCCTCAGAGGGCATTGTCAAGTCCGCACACAATGAGTGAACTGAAGGGACTGGCTACACCCACCAATTTAGAAATATGTACAGTAAGACTACATATCAAGAAGTATTCTTTTAGATATTCTATTCTATTCTATATTCTATTCTAGATAGCTTCTACTTTTTTTTTGATTGAGGTCATAAACTGTAATGAACACAAACTCTGGTTCTGTGAAGCCAATGTTGAAGAGTCTTTAATCTGCACTCTATCAGGAGCTGACTTGACTGGTTTTAAAAAGGTCAGGTTAGTATTGGATTCTATGGGAAGATGCACCTACTACTCACTAATTTTTATTATTGACTTTAACACACAGTATATATGTTTCTTTTCTTATACATACCTAGTTTATTAGTTTGATTGACCATTTCAGCATTTTTTTAATCATTATTTGTGATAGCAATACCATAACTGGTGGAGGCAAGACAAAATCTACCCTTGTGTGACTGTTGATCAACCATGATGGTCCAATTCATCTGTAAAAGTGAACCAAATGTATTAATATACATCTAATAGCATTATAAAATATCTCTAGAAAAGAGTTTTGTGCCATCGTTTCATCCTACAGCTGTAGCGTTAGTTTGTTCTTTTCCTCCCTCACTCACACAAGGCAACAGATCTCTATGCCAGCACTGCACATCTGAAGTGAAGCCATTGCTGAAGTAACTTCAACTTCCATTTTACTTATCTATCAGGTTAAGAATCAGGGTGTTGCTACTGTGTGATTGACAGACTATTATTGACAAATATAAATGCTACATGATACTGTAATAATTTCTAAAATAGTGTTCTTGCAGCTTTGTCAAGAGTTTGTTTCCCTGTGCTGTTTCAGCATCATGATGTCTCCTTGAAAAAAATCAGCATCATATATATTGGAGGAATTTGACAAACCTGCACAGAGCACTGGCCTCTAGTCCACCCAATACTTTTGGGAAGAAATCTTGCACCTTGCACCAGACCTTATCATTAAATGCTCTGGGTTTGAATGAAGGCTCAGCAGATGGGTTGAGAAAAAAACAAAAAAAAAAACAAAATGAAAAACAAAACTGCAAAATGAGTGGTCATATCTATCCATGGACCTGTCATATGTATATGTTTGACTCCTCTCAAATTAATGCAAACCAGGCTTAATCTATGTTGATATTTCAGCATAGACATTTAAGCACTTTCCCAATATTTTTTTTTTTCTTTCACTCTCATTCAGAGAGAAATAGTCTCTTTGAACAGGAAGACATCCCGAGGCAGGATAAGAGACAGAGAACTGCACCAACAAAAGCCTAAATGAACCAGAATGCAAATTGCCCACCAGCCATGTCACACCAGTAAAAGGAGAATAACAAGTTCAGCCAAGAAAGGTCTTGGCAATTTGAAACCTATGTCATAAAATTTAAAAGCTCCATATGGTGTTAAGGTAGATGTCCATGTCTTCTGTGGTTATAAAACCGGCTTAATTTATACCGTGAAAGTATAAGTGAGGCAAAGTGTGGAGTCACTGAGTCAACAGAGAAACTGTGGGAGTCTTAAAACCAGCTGATGTCACAACGAAGCATTGCATTAACATTGGCTCATTTGGCAGACCCTTTTATCCTAATGAACTTATGATGGGGATATCAGTTAGGAGAGTGAGAGAGAGTGTTCAGTGCAGGAGAGGCCTTACTATAAGTATTAAGAACAGCATCTATTAGATACATGCAGGAAATCACATAAAAAAGGGCATCAAAACCTCTCGTCAGACATGTTAGGCTTTTAGGAGAGGAGGCTCCTTCTGAGGAGAAGAGTTTTTTGCAATATCTTGAAGATAGAGGGACGATCCTGCTCTGATATGATTCGGGTGCTGGTTCAACCATCAGGGAACCATGGACCAGTACAGTCTGGATTGATAGCTTTGTTTGTAGAGATGGAACAACGCACACAGTTGCTGAGAAGTCCCCCTTAAGGCAAACATTGGTGAACGTGACTGAGATGACTATGAGTTGCCATTGTACAGTAAGTCATTGAACGTACATAACACTCTGGTTTCCTAAAAACTTGGCTTAGTTAAGGGACAAAAAGGTTTGATATTAATATTTTGTTGAAACAGTCACATTCCTCACTTCAGTACTGCATACCCTGACCCCCTCCAAAATTACAGGATTTGAGCATTCATCTAAAATCTATTATATTTAATCATTTGCTCACTCAGCCTATTAGACGAAAGGTAGAGAGCCTAAGGGCTAACTTTATATATATATATATACATATTGTTTTGGTCCAAAGTATTTTTTCTCATGTTCTGAGCACATGGCTATTGCATTAACATGTTTTTTTTTGTCTGCCTGCAGGAACATAAAGACAGAAGAAGCCTGACCCAGGGCCCTCAAAGGGACAGGGAATGGGGAGACGTTATCACACCTACACATTCACAGACAGACACACACATAGAGTCACATAACCCATTTAAACACCCACAAGTCTAAAAGCCTCACTATAATAAATTGTACAACATGAAAAAAAAAAACAAAGCTGCTGTTTTAGCTGACTTCCTGAATAAAAGAGACAATAGATGGTCCTTTGTGTAACGCCGCATATCCAGGCGTGGGCTGTTGCACAGCTCAAATATAGGGGGGGATAAATTCTTAGCTTGTGCATGGGCAGGAAACATGCAGTGGTGCATCCAGTTTTAACCACTGATATTGGTGTGCAACTGATGTTTCCCACACCCTCAAATGTGACTAATACGGTATGGCTCACATGGAAAGACTGTGAGGCTGTCATTGGAATATATTTAAGTATGTCAGGAAATCCATGAATAAACACATTCCTCACAAATAACCAGTTTAATTAAATTATTAAATTTGATATAAATTATAATTTATAATATATATATAAATTTATATATATATAAATTTGATTCTTCATTAAATGACATTATACATATATTAAAAAAATCATACATACTCATAATCACATACAGGGAGGTGTAAGGAATCTCAGGTATACACTTATTTTGCAGGGAAAAAAATTGGGATTACACAGGTGAATTTTTTTCTGCCAGTAATTCGATTTAGGATTTGGCAAATGGAAAATAGAACAGGAAAAACCATTATCATCTCTAAGTTTTATGCTAAAATTCTAAAGAATTGTGAGTATTATGAAATCACTACTTCTGTAAATTTGAGGGTTAAAAGATTCATCAGTAAAGGCTCTTACTTTTATTCCCATGGAGACATCATTTTTCAATTTTTTTTCCCTTGATGGTAAGTCAGGTCTAGGTTCTAAATCAATATAGTAAAGGTGTCAAAGGTCTCAGCCCACAGAGAAATTTTTACAGTTTGTATCCAGAAACTGAAACTTAAAACTAGCTATCAGGATTCCAGGAAATTTGTGATGTCACAACAAAGTAGCCACTCCATATGCACATACCCAGCCCACCTGGACTCACCATCCAACCTTGCAGGATTTGGTTTTCCTTAGAGAATATATCTCAAATCACATATTTTTATTGGATTGTTCAAAAAACAGTCAGCCAATCAAAACTGGAGCTCAGGTTCCCTCATCTGCTTCATTCACCAACTATCGCTCCAGAAAGACCTTGAATATTTTACTTTTACATATAAAAAATTAAAATAAAATAGCGGATAAATGTTGCAAACTCTTAATCCTCAAAGGTTTAACGTCAACTAAGGGGAAAATTGGCAGCACCAACTGTTTATCTAAGCAGACCAAGGGATATTTGCATAATACAAGCAGATGCAGCGGAATTGACATTAATTTGCTTTTTTATTTTTTTCATATTTTTGGATTAGTTTGAGTCTTAAAGCAAAGACAATGGGAGCTATCTTGGAGGCTGATGTTAAATATGACCTATTGAAAAACTAGATTTCTCCTTTCATTACCCAGAATTCTTCATATGTACTGAATGTGATTGCAGATATCAGATATACTGTGTATTGCAATGGGGACTTATTGAACTGTTAACATGGCCAATAGCCACCGTAGTGTCATTCTAAACAGAAAGAATTCATTTGTGAATGGTTTTATCTACTCTGTTTGAAAAGAGTTCATGACGCATGAGCCAGTGGTGATGAATAGATTGTTAAACTCTGTACAAGCCCAGCAACTGTTGTGAGTGCATGTTGTCTCAGTAAGGTCTTAAGGATGGTGTGTGTACTGTGTGTACTGTACTGGTAAAACTTGACTGTAACAGAAAGAGACTGCGGCAGCTTGTCCCAGGGAATGTTTGTGACAAGCTGCCAGCTCTTGGACTTTTGGCAAGCGCTTTTTTTATTCTTCTACTTGCACCTGCTCACACGGATTTGCATTAGTATGTCTTAAAACCTGTTGGACTGATACTGCTCCAGTTACCAGGGAGTCACAAAATGAAATGCAACCCAATATTCTTTAATTTATTTCGAAGCCAATGCGAACCCTACAATAGCAGTCAGTTAATAAGAGAAAGTGCTTTTTACAGCGTTGGGTTGGAGGTGAATCCACTCTCAATCGCTCCCATTTTTTATGTCAAACCCAATAAAGGTGTTGTAAGTTTCTCAGAGATTATACCGTTTATAAAATACAACCCTCTCAGAATTTTGACAATTCATTCTCCATTTTAAATCATTTACAACTGTCCTTAGAAATACTCGCAAGCTTGATTAGTGTTACTCCATAAGCTGAAATGTTGTAAACAGTCATTAAATTAAGCACAACTTCATCCTAGATCTACTTTAGGCTTGATTTGGAACATTCCAATAGAATCGTGGCAAGTATACCCTTTTTATCATTCAAACAAGTCCTATAGATACCAAGCTCAGCATACGATTTGAAGCATTTTCTTTTCCTTGTGATGCATTTTTCACGATTAGCTGACAGGTTAGTTAAATATTACTTACTTAAATGTTGTGCACTATACAAAGCGTGAATTCCATGACTTTGATCAGGCATCAGGTCTATATTCAATATTAATAAAGTGAAAGTATTAAAGGTGTCCTTCCAGAGATAAATGCTCACAGACTCAACTGAGCTGGCAGAACTTCTGCACCTTTGTGATGCCATAACAAAGTAGCCCCCGCCCCCACCTACCCTAACCCTAACCAGCGAATATGGACAAAACATCCAAAGTAGCAGGATATGGTGTCTCTGTGTGAACCCTAACTACGTTCAGACTACAATTTGGCTTTTGATTATTAAAGCTATGAGTGAGCCCTGCGATGGACTGGCGACCTGTCCAGGGTGTACAACGCCCCTCGCCCAATGTGAGCTGGGATTGGCTCCAGCAGCCCCGCAACCCGAATATGGATAAAGCGGATGAAGATGAGTGAGTGAGTGAGTGAGCCATGAGTAACTCTTTCATATATGAAGTTGTATTTCATTAGCTTTGCATTGGCATCAGACATCTGCAAACTATTAGCAATCTTTCTAGATTGTGCCATACAGCCACAAGATGCTGAAGACTTAGCTTCAGGTGACATCTGACTACCTACATAAGTCACCAAGATTAAATGAGAGTTATTCACTTGTGGGATATACCTTGTGACTTGTGTCTCTTTAGCACAGTGTATGTGTTGCTGGGTTCCTGTTTGTGGGAGTCTCTTTTGTTTATCCTTCCAGGCATTTCTTAAGTCAGAGCAAAGCAGAATAAATTAGTTGTGGGATGTGGGAGAAGGGTTGCAGTCAATCAATGTAATTGTCAAAAACTTGTTTTTCTTGTTGTTTGTTCCTTGTGCAGCCTCTTCATTCTGCCCTTTTCTGTCATTTCCACCTGACTTCTCTTCATTTCTTTTCTCCTCTATTATTTTCTTTTCCTTCTCTAATTTCCCCATATAAGCCTAGCTTCAAACCATCTTCTTTTCTTTTGAACTGTCTCTTTTTTCCTGTCCCATCTCCTCTTCTCTCCAACTGTCCACCCCCTCTATGTCTCTGTCTTTATCTTGCTCATTCTTATATGTTCCTCATTCTTTCTCCTCTTTTTAATTTCTTCCCTTTCTCCCTAACCTCTCTCTTCATTAATTTTCCCTCTTTTATCCTTTGGCACGCTTCTCTCCTTTTCGCTCTTCTGTTCAGATTTCTTCCTTTCCCTTTCTTTCCAATCTTTTCTTTACACATTTTCCTCTTCTATCATATTCCCCTTTTCTTTTGTCCTCACCACCTTGTCTTTCCTTCTTTCCGATCTCATCTCTGCTCTCTCTCCCAGCACTCACTCTTCCCAACGTTTCTAAGGGAAGCCTTTCAAATTACCTTAGTGGGATCCATAAAGGGACTGGGGATATGTGATCGGGCTAATTATAATTAAATGAACTCATCATTAAACAGTCATTATGGCAGATTGGCCTTCCTGCCCTCACTTAAAGTGGCATCTGACAGCCCGGCATCAACAGTCTGTTGCTGATTTAAACAGGGCGCAGACACAGAAGGCAACTTGCTCATCAACATTTTCACAAATTTTTACCCTGTATAGGCCAAACAGAGTCACAGACGAGGCAGTTTCCTTGGCGACACATGTTGCAATTACCTACCTGGAAGAGTGCAATAAATTTAGAAGAATTCTCTTCATTGATTATAGCTCAACACTAACATATACAGAGTGTTAGTCTAAGCACTATCTCCAGCTGCAGATAGTTCTTATGTAGACATGTTCTCAATCATCAATATCCACACTCCCTGCACTCCCTGCAGAACTTCACCAAAGGTTTGTCACAGGTTTTTATGCTTGGCCTCGTCCTCTACTCTTTGTTTACTCCACCAAGCTCATCATTAAGCTTGCCAATCCATGCCAGTGCTGGGACATCTCATCCACATGGATGATGCTGAAGTTGAAAGGGTGGACCTTTTTCTCTTTGCCTATCACATATCTGGTCAAGGAAGTTTGCCTGCAACTCTATTTTCTGAGGACTTTAGCCATCAAGAGTTTGTTCATGGGCACACCCTGCAGTGAAAATCTAATAATAGAACTGATCTGTCCACTGCCACAAATCACTACAATGAACTGTGGAAAGTGTGCAGCCCATCATTGCCAGCACACTACAGGCCATTCAGTATATGACCCAGCAGCAGAGCCTGTAGACTACAGCTACCCATCATGCATTCTGTTTTTCTTAGTTCCTGTCTGCCAGATTTTTCCCATCAGGGCATCAATCTTCTCAACACACCTTTCTTACCTGCTAAGAAAGGCTGCTACATATTACATGTCCAATACAGTTGTATGAACTTTTATTAATAAATCCTCAAAAGTTATAATAAGTTGGCATAGGAAATCTGTGGCTTTAGGAAATATTTTATTTAGAGTAAACACAAGAAACGTGACAAAAAATGGACCAGACTGTCTTAAGGGTCATCAGGTGGGAACCTCCTTTCACCGGTTTTTCGTCTAGTTAGGCTCAAGACACCTCCAGGACGCTAGACAGTGAACACTGGCTACCCAGAGTCACCCCCCTAATGCCAGCCATTGCCGCTCCTCACACAAGACAACTCTCTTAGACAACACTACCGTCAGCTACTCTGATCTCTCACCAACTGCACCAGTGAAAGCAGGGTGGGGATATAGACCCTCGTTCGGGTAGGGGAGAGAAATAGAAGAGGTGGAAGACAAGCTACACTAGTAGATTCAGCAACCAAACTCACCTGAACAGTCCTATAATCAAACCAAATCAAACTAAAACAGGCCAACTCACCTGGCCTAAACGCATGGTCTCAAAGAGGCTCAAACAGGCCACACCCTCCACTTAAATACACTTCCTCTTCTTGGATTTCTTCCTCTGCTCCTCCCTATAGCCTGTCTATCTTAACAGTAGAATAAAAACATCATAGCGAGAAACAAAGTGGTAATTGTGCTGATGAGTTATCACTATAAAATTTTACGTTGTAATGAGCGTGTCGGCAAATTCAGGGTTTGTATTGATAGCAAAATGCACCAAGAAAAACTACAAACAGCATACATATATATAAAAACAACAAAAATAATAATAACAGTAAAATGCTCCTGAAGTTCAGTAATAAAATTAATTCGATTCTATGATTACGGATGCCAAATATAAAAACATTGTAAAGGTGACCAATAGGCCAACAGTATGAAAAAAGATGGATTTTTTTTTTTTTTTTTACCATTGCCGTCCGTGTTTGCGATCCAACCAATGAGGACAGTCTTTCCCAGTTCGACCACGGAACCAGTGCCCCTCTTCATTTGCTGACATGGAGAATCCTATAAGCTGCTAATAGACACCGAGGAGGATTTCACAGAAATGGTAACAGGGTAATGATCGTGATTATACTGTTTTTTGTTTTTTTGTTTATTTCCTATGTCCAGAGTCTATCTCTACTCAGTTGTGCATCTTGCATGTTTAATAAATAGGTATAATAATAATATATATAATAATAATAATAGGGAAAATTAATTATGAGTTCATTATGAATTATATCAACAGCTTATTGTGAGCACAACCACACATATTATATTAACCTACAAAGCCCAAAAGCCTCTTTCATGTACTGTAATCGGCAAACAAATGATTTCAAATAGGCTCACTAGCTCATTCACTCATCTCATTTCCTTCTCATATAAATATTCTTCTGCAACCACATAAAGTTTAGTAAACCAAATAAATCTGTGTAATCAAGTAAATTCAATTTGCTAAGAAGCCGAGGGAAGTAAAATGGAGCAATGTTGTTGTTATATCTATTTTTTTTGGTTTCTTATACATTTTTGTTTAAATTATACAATTTTGAGTAAAGCGGTGTAAGTGTGTAAATTAATTTGCTTACATGAATGAAGAAACCGTGCACACAGTAATGAATACGAGGGTGGTGGAATGGAAAAAGGAAAAGGATTTGCTTGCATGCATCAAAGTGAATGCACAGATTAAGTTGCATTTGTATACAGCTGCATCCAATCACCTCAGTGAACTAAATCGTGGCCTAAATATATATTCTTTCTCTTTCTCTCTCCCCTCTGTCACCTTTCTTTGTCCCACTCTGCCTCCTCCACTTCCTCTCTCAGTGAGATCTTGATTGCAGATTAATAGATGTTTGAATAAAGTCACCAGTGCCCTTAGCCCCCACATTTGAAAGTATGCAGGTATGAAATTATATCTGTATCAGGGTCGCAGAGCTTGCCAAATCCTGACTGCATGAGTACATCAAGGAAGGAACTCACAGTCAGGCACAATAATGAAATCAGATGAGAATCACAGAAGTAGCAATGGGTAACTTTGTGGGTGTGGCCGAAGGGGTGCCTGGGTGTGGTATGGGTGACTGTAATCTCATTGGCCACCCTAAGCAACTCCCCACCATGGGGAATATGACAGATTGCTGTGCTTGTCAATATTAATTATGTAGAAGTAAATAGTTTTCTTCACAAAATCTAACATATAACAGCTTTAATGTTGGCCACTGTAATTATATTTATTGTTACACACATAACAATTTAGGGATTTCTACAGAATTTGACAAGTTCCAAATTGTAGTTATGGGACATTTAATGTCATCACTTGACCAAGAATCCACGTGTTATAACTCTTTTATATCTCTCTCAAACACAAGTTCTTCTGTCCTGAAGGAGGTGGACACTAAGACTTCTTTTCTCTCTTGATACATAATAGCTTCTCTTTTGAATTGGTATTCTACAAATAAAAATGGACTCAAATTGAAATTCTGTTTCGTAACAATACAATTGGATCTTCACGTCGCTGTGTCACATGTTGAATTTCTAACAGAATTTCTTTTTATCTATATTAAGTGTTAAGTCTTTTGACTTAGCTGTCTTAATTTCTCCTCTCATCTGCCTATATCAACCACCTCCTCCTGTTCTTCTCCTGTTCTCGCTCCTTCAGCTCAACTATTCAGCACATCTGTTCTGATCCCACAGTCAAGACCATGCGGGGTTATCATTAAGCCAGACATGATAGTCAGTCCCACAACACACCTACTCTGGCCTCCTAATCTACTGTTACTGATGTTTTGGGGTTATAAATAAACAGCAAACAGTAGGAGGCAGTTGTAGAGGCGTCTGCCTGGGCTCAAACAAACACTCCGCCATTCCTATGTGCTGATAGACAAGTCAAGACCTTGTTGGATACTTAAAAGCTCTGGGGACTAAAGAACATTTGCATAAACACACATGCTGACTAACCATTGCCTACCATTGCTGAGTAAAAACCACACATGCATGCACAAAATACACATGTACAAAAGAAATGATAGTGATCACAGCAGGCATCCCACAGAGATTTTCCAACATGTGCATCAAAAATAGCAGTGGGCTCCTCCCTCCTTTGATTGCTGGGATTGCTCTAATGACAGCCTTTCTCTCCATAATTCCCTCCACTATTTTAAAACCCCAATCACCAAACCCCATTACCCCTTGTGTTGGGCAAAATGATTATCATAACTAGTTCATTAGCTCAAAATAGCCTGAATGCGGGCACCGAGGGGCTTTCAGGTTGTGTCAGGGCATCTGCTAGGTGAATCCCTTTGGGTTATATTAGGGGCCTGCTGCTGAGTGAGAAGGGAAGGAACACATCTCCAGCAGCTGAAAAATCCAAAGGCATACAGGACTTGGGGGAGTGCTTAAATGAGTGCTCACTGAATCCATAAAATTCTGATAAAGATAAAGAGACTTTGTTTAGGCTGCAAAAGTCTTTATGGGCATAGTAATGTATTAATTATGAATGAAGAAATATAATAATTATGCATTTGAGTAAACAAAGAAAGTAAAGTCAGTGCCTTAAATGAGCCTCAGTATATGGAAGTCCAAGGATACCATTATTAAAAAAAAGTTATTATAATGAAATCAGTCAACAAATTGAAATGTAATTTTCCTTTAAAGACTGGAACAACTTGTATTCAGAAGTTGAAGTGGTTAAATGGGGCCCCCTCAAATTTTACGTTAAATTATCAAACAACTTTAATAATATCCAAGATCAAAAATGTAAGTAAAAACAATATTCTCTTTGCATTATACTGTTCAGCAAACAGTAGCTACGCTCCAATTCACACACACATTCATGGTCTATTTTTGTATAAATGAGACCATCCACTTTTATTTACAGCCTATGATTGAGATGATAGGAAAGCCAAGTGGGGACATAATATTAAACTTTGATTCGTTATTCAATTTTTATAATCCCAGAGAGACAATTAATGCGCAGCCAGTATGCCACATAAAGCTATTCTTTGCCATAACAACATACAGATTAATACATAAAAAAAATTAAATCTAAGTAAATTAAAAAGTGCAATTGCAGCAGGGATAAAATAATTCTGAAGTCTGTTAGTTTTTTATCACATTGACATAAAAATAGCATTATGTCGCTCTGTTTGTTTAATATATTAATTAATATGCCATCCTTGTGTGCTATACTTTAAGTTTGATATAGATAGTGAACATGCAAATTGATTACAAAAGACACCTCTGTTTCGTTTTAATATTGGTATTTTAATCAAATGTAATAAAATAGAAGATAAAAGACAGGATGGAAATAACAGAGAATATGTGACATAAAATGAAATAAGGAGCTAAGCTAAATAAAAATAAACATCACCGAACTGTAACATTCAATTGAGGCCACCTGAAATCTTTGGTGTTTCAAGTATTTAGTTCTGACACACAGCAGGCACACACTGAATACTGCACAACAGCCATTAGAAAGCCAGACTGGATGTTAAGATTTGAATTTACTTTACAACCATTGTATTGTCACTCTTTTATCACGAGCAGCGAGGGTTGGAGTGGGTGACAGCTCTGTCACAGAGCCAGAAACAGGGAAATTAAACTAGTGATGTGATGACAAGAGGAAATACAGCTGATAACAGCGTCTGCAGCAGGGGTCTGCCCTGAGTCTGCACATGTACATCTTTTTATTGATCGCACTCCCTCCAGGTTCTACAGCTTCTTCCCACCTTGTCTCTCAGACAAGGTGAGCGGTGATTTTTTGACTCTAAAAAGCCTCAGTGGGATCATGAATGGGTGTTTATCGCCCACTGATAGGTTGGTGGCCTGTCTATGGCAATAGAAAAAGGATCAATATAGTAATTTTGACCAGGAGCAGGGTGAGAGAAGACATTACACCTGCTTTAGAGTCCCAACATCGATGACCTATCAGTTAATGCATTGGCTGACATTCCTTTTTTTGTTTCTGCATTTGTCCTCATAGTTTAACAATACAGCTCCTGTTACTCGCTATTAAAGCCCCCTCATTGTCTTCCACATGGTCCCAAATACACCGTATATGAACCAGCCCTATTTAGGCCCTTAGATGCAAGTTTTATTTTCCATCTTCTACTGCTTTTCTCTTTCCATGTCACAGACTGGAGCCAATCCCAGCCAACGTTCCAGGTGAGGGGCGGGGTACACCCTGGACAGGTCGCCAGTCCATCACAGTGCCAAACACACAAAGACAGACAGAGATCAACAACCACTGACACTCACATTCAGACAATTTAGAGTCACCAGTTAACCTGAACATGCATGCCTTTGGACGGTGGGAGGAAACATGCAAACACACAGAAAGGCCCCAGGCCGGGAACCTAACCTGCGACCTTCTTATGATAGCGGGTTGGGGTTACAGTTACCGTGCTAACCGTGCTGCCAAGTTTTATTTTATTGTATTTTATATATACATATATATATATATTTAATATATATTTTATATATTATATTGCGTCTGTGAGGCAAATTGAACTGTACTAACTGGTGTGAAAAGTGCATGCACACAACACACGAATAAAACTTTGATTGATTGATTGATTTTATTTGATGGATAACTTCAATTTATACAAATATTGAAATTAGGGCTAGGTATATTTGGTAAGAGAAATAACAGGATGTGGATTCACACAGGTACCTCAGAAAGAGAATCAGCAGTTGCAGCTGATTCCATGCTTGTGCATTAGTTGTTGAGTGTGCATCTGTGAAGGTGTAATTCATTCACACATGTGTTCACTAAGATTGTATTCCTCACACACTATATAATTTAGTGTACATCTGCATCTAAAATATATTAACACATCTATCATCTTCTCTGGATAGAAAAAAAAGTGTTACACATAATTCTTTACAATAATTAATAGTTACTAACAGTACTAACAATAATCTATAGTTAGCACGTATATATGCTTGGTTGTAATAAAGTGGAGAAAATCTAGTTTTACCATTCAAGTCACTCACTGCCATTATCAGGTTTGTTCTTTTGTTTTGTGTTTTTATAAACAAAAACGTGCAAAACTAATAACAATCTGCCTCTAACTTAAATCTGCCTGGTGGACACATAAATAAATTATTTGACTTATTGGATAGTGGTAAACACTGAAGAAAAGTTATCTGATCCGCCAACCCTGCATCCTACAGTAGAACTACCACTAAACATAACTAATGAAACACAGGTAAGGAAATGGGCCAATAAAAAGGAATAAAATAAAATGTAGCAGCCATTCAGAGCAAGAGCCTGTTTGAATAAAAAGGTTTGCAGCTGCTTCACAGAGATTTCAAGGGAGTCCAGGGATTGCAATGATGACCAAGGTACATTCCATAAATTGGGTGCCACAGCTTACTGTAGAAAACACAATCATCTCAGGCTAGCGGATAGTAAAAAAAAAAAAAAAAAAAAAAAAATCTAGGAAACCAGTGCAAAGAGGATTGAAACTTGTTATTTCTAATAAAAATGTCCATCTTGAATATTTCAAAGAAGTTTGTTTGACCCTGGCAGGAGATGGATCAGCTTGGAAAGTGATCAATAGTTAAATGGCAGAAGGTCAATTACAGACCCAGAGTTTAGATACTAGTAGCTGGTGGTAACGAAGAATGGATCTTCAGAATGAAAACATATTGATGAGAGGCGAAATTGTGAACGGCTTCCACAGTGGAGGTGGTGAATTTTAATAGTGTTGATAGCAGAGAGAAAACATCTAGAAAAGTTGGCAGCTTACAAGTTCCAGTGTTTATATCCAGGTTGTGATTGAATGTAGACATGAAAGAGCTGGTAGATATTACAAATAGAAAGAAACAGTGCTTGTGATTTAGAACGTCTGCGCCGTTGTTGCAGGGATCATTATCCTCCTGAAAGAGGCCACTGCCAATTTCAAATCAAATCAAATCAGATTTATTTGTATAGCGCCAAATCATAGCAAATTTACATCAAGGCACTTTACATATAGAGCAAGTCTAGACCAAACTATTAGAATATACTGTTTCCATGAAGACCTGGATTTGGTTTGAACCAGGCTTAGATCAGTGCTGCTTGTCAAAGTAACATCCACATAAACGAAAAGCCCAGCAGCAAGTGGATGGACAGACAGGTGCAGGTGCAAACTGCTCTGTTCACAAACTTAAACTGTTCCCAGCAAATCATTGTCCAAAGCATCACACTATCTCCACTAGTTGGTCTTCTTCCCATTATGCTTCCTGGCGCTATTTTTTCCGCATGTAAGAGAACCACATGGACCCAGCCACCTGTGTTCTGACAGCTTTGTATCAGAACCAGCATGAACTACAGCAGATCTTCTGTTGCATCAGACCACGTCTTCACTCCTCACGACCATCAACAAGTTTTGACCCCTGACCCTGCCTGTGTTTCGATGGTTTCCCTTCGTTGGACCACTTCTGGTAGGTCCTTCCTGTCCACTGCACACCAGGACCATCCCACAGATTTGCAATGTTGGAGATGCTCTGATTCAGTGCTCACATCACAGTTTGGTCCTCAAAGTCTCTTTGATCCTAACTCTTGACCATTTTTCCTGTTTAAGCATCAATTTCAGGACTAAATGCCCAAAGTCTCCACCCACTGACA
Source organism: Echeneis naucrates (assembly GCF_900963305.1). Taxonomy (NCBI): domain Eukaryota; kingdom Metazoa; phylum Chordata; class Actinopteri; order Carangiformes; family Echeneidae; genus Echeneis; species Echeneis naucrates. The sequence goes on along the minus strand of NC_042528.1, from coordinate 12,223,464 downwards.
TGTACCATGATAGCACGATAACAGAACATAACCCTAACCCTAACCCTAACCTCTCAATGGGCATAATGTTATGGCTGATCCATGTATGCCAGCCAACTGAAATATAAAATATTCGTATTGTAAAATTGTCTGCTTTTTGCTAACATTACCAGAAAGACCCTTCAAAAGTCAAGTAATGGTACATACAGTGAAGCAACTGCTGTGGTGAGCATTAGTATTCTCTCAAACATGCACCAGGCAAAATGCATAACTAAGGTGTTGATTGTGGGGGCTATAAATAAACATCCCAACAATCTCCATAGGGATTAGCCTCATGTGCAGCGATGTAGCACCAGTGATATGTTTCCTTAATTGTCCCCTTAAATTAAACATGCATCAATTTATCTTCAAATCTCATTAATCTCATAATCCTACCTCTCTGTTGCTCTCTGTTGCATTTTATCAATGATGAAACGCAGTCCCCCACAAAAGAAAACAAACAAAAAAACAAAACAGCAAGTTTCCATCTTTCCACTGAACCTTGTTTCAACTTGTATTCATTCCAAATCGTAGCTGATCACAAGTTTGCACACATTTTTGCCATTAGGGGAGGTAATTTATTAGTCAATTAGGAATGATGAAAACACACAGGTCCGGAGTCAGTGAGTATTACCTCTGTGCAATTATGAAATTCATCACTCTTACTGTGCAGATGAGAGGACATGTTTCCTCACATAAGCTATAGATACGATGATGGAGGCTCATGGAGGGCAATCAAAACGACAACTACAGCCATTAATTCCTTTTCTCTTAGCTCCTAGATGTGATAAATATTCAGTTTTCATCACCCCAAGGACTTCTTGCTGTTACTGGGGCTATGTGGGAAGATGGAGGACTGGGGAAATAAAAAACTTTTTGTGCTCCATTTTCTGTAAAATCATTTTGATAGGTTTCTGTCAAAGGACAAGGTCCTGGGCCAGTACCTGCATAATGACCATGGGCTGTGCTTTGAAGATGTGTGGGAACTCAGTCCGAATCTTTAAAGACTCTTCAAAATTTGAGGTCAGGTCCTGGGAAGGATGATCAACAGCAAACCTAAAGGCCATACTGAACCTGCGCCTCTGCAACAAATGAAACCCAAGACAAGCATTTTGAAAGGACCTGCCCTTGAACTGCAAAAAAATGTTAATAATCTCTTTTAAAATACCAGCATGTGGGCAACTGCCAAATGGTCCCCTTTATCAGCTTCTATTTTTCTATAATGTGAAATGCAAAGTTAGCTTACCGGTGCTCAAAACAACAAAGGATTTTAAGCCTGACAAATTACACAGTTAAATAGTAGCTTGTTGGCATTGCTCATTGGCAGCGATCTACTGCTTTCGACTGAATCTCAACAGTTTGGCTATTTCTAATGGGGATGTGACGCCTGAGTAATTTTCCAGAGAAGTGACAAGGACTTGCATCAGTGTCATTCCTTATACTGATATGGTATAATGTCACCAATCCACACAAAACACAAACAAACTAACAAACAAACAAAAAACCCTCACATGCTTCTGTATCTCTGCCTGTACCTAGCACAAGGGCAGTACTAATTGGAATCAAAAAGAAAAGGTCAGCAGATTGATGCTTTCAAACTCTATCTGGTGATATTGAAGTCAAACATCAGGAACAACCTTTTACTCCTAATGCAGAAAGCAGTGAGCCAATTGCTTGTGTCCTCCAAAGCGCCTAAGACCTAAAACCCAAGCCCTCACAGACAACAATGGCATCTTCTGATAACTGATTGAGAGAGAGAAGTTTACAAGGATTCAAAATGCTAAACAATACATCAAAGTATTTAGGCGATGCAAACTTGTTGCGTACTATGATGAGATTAGGTGTTGATTCTGGATTTTTCATTTACTTCATTCAGTGTGGTTGTAAGAGAAATATGGCATTGGCTTGATATGATGAAAGCAGATTTTAAATTTGGTCCACATTGGACTAACAACTATGCACAGTTATCCCTCTGAATAACCAGTGAACTCTGGGTTTATGATACAAATAATTCAAACTATATTTTGGTTGTAACATTGTGTTTAGTTTTGTTGGTTTTGTGAAGATTTTCTTAATTTGTTCTTTTTGTTTGCCTAAATCTCACCTTTGTTTCGGGGGCAACAGTAATCTTAGCCAAGAAAGTTTTAATGTTTGGATGCCTCTTCTATCATGACTGGGTTTGTTCGAGGTCTTTTTCCATAAGGAAGGAAAATTAACACACTAATTTAGGAAGACATGATTCAAGATCTTGACATAGTGATTTGATATTTCAATCCCCATAAATGAATGGGAATGTGCCCCAAAATCTGTTGGGGAAGAACTCTGGGATCGGACTAGTATCCCTGCTGTAGTCAGGATGACCTCATTCTTTGTCAGTATCAACTTGGAAAAGTTACATTTTGTGACACTGGAATCCTAAATTGCAAGAAGAAACCCATTCACACCTTCAAAACTGCCATGATCCAAAATGCCAACAATTCTGGACTCTGTATTTGGAACCCTAACCCTAGCATCAGATGCTGAAAAGATACAAAATACAATATTTCTTGTGAGTTCGTACCTAAAGAGCATGGAGTCTGGGGAGAGGACATGTGAAAAAGGCACAGAGAAAACAGTCATTACTTGAAGGTCAACCTGTGTGGAATCACACTATAAAACAAATCTGTCAGTTTAACACCACAAGTGTCACGACAGTTCACAGAAATGAAAAGCAGCAAGTGGATGGACAGAGAGGTGCTGAAGGGCCCCACTTGAGCGCAATGAGCCCTGCGTTTCCAGTCCCTTGTCTCAATCATTAGCCATCACTCCCATTTCTGAAAAGTTGATGAAGCAGCAATCTCGGGTCCATCACACCCGCTGCATTAAACCACATGTCCTTCACAGGCAGCAATAGCCCATGATTTCACTGTGTATTTAGACTAATAGCTTAACTGATGAGAGTGCAGAGGCCTGAGATATGAGCAAGGATATCCTCTTAATTTTTGTGATTTTTCATCTTCACACAGCTCATAGTTCGAAGCATCCAGGAGCCATAGGGGAAGAATCACTACTTTTCATCACAGTAAGTGCCTCAGCTCATGATATGAGATGAAATGAGATGAGATGCAAAAGTGAGAAGTGAAAGAATGACTGAATGATTGACTCTATGAATGCTTTAGCTTCCCCATTTATTTGGTGACAGCTTCTTTGTCACAGAGGGATAATGTGACAAGTCAGACTTCAGGGATAAATTCCTAAAGAGGTGAGACTCAAACGAAGAGAAGTGGGAAAGGGAGAGTCACTGACAGAGGGATATTTTTCAATAAAAAAGGAAGGGGGTGGATTGTCTGGCATCTTTTATCTAGAAAGAATGAGAGTTATTACTGTGAGCTCAGACGAGCAGAACCAACAATGTTTCATCCACATGCAAAATGAAGTGGAAACATCATGTCTCATTTAGAAATCTGTAAATAGCTTTACAGCAAAGGCTCCCAGGAAAAGGTGACTTTAAATCAAACATGAAGATTATGTCACATAATAAACAGCATGAAATATGGCTTGAGATCCATAGAAGGAGACTGTGGTGGATATTTGGATAGTTGTACCTTCGAAGTGTCAGTCACATCTAACAGTCGGATCTCTTACTTTGTGGTTTCAAGGGCAATTAAAAGTTACCTCTTTTATCATTCGTATCCCCTCTGGGCGAAAGCAAACGCAGGCAACACTTTTCTACGCACAGGCACAGTTCCATGTAGACTGACTGGCAGCAGAATCGCCCCTTTTACTCTTCATCATTTACATACCCAGCAGATGATTGAATGGTCTCAGTTGGTATTCCCTTATTCCTTCTTTTCTTCCATCCCTCCCTCCATGAACCGGAGGCGAATGAACCTACTAAGACACTAACACCTACACACCTACACACACACATGCTACTCTGTGAATGCTTGCACGCACTATATGCTGAAATGATGTACAGGTAATGTTCCAGTGGGATAAGTATTGCCCTAAAATCCCAACATTCACTTGTTTTTCTTTTTTTCACAATTTCTGACGGATGCGGAATTTCATGGTGTTAACCGTCCAAATTTGTCCATAAAATTAAGAGCAGGGAAAGCAACATCAGCAGTCAGAGGATCAGCAACTCAGTCAGGAAAAAAAAAACAACAGTCAAACTGTCAATTTGTTAACAACCTTTAGGATTATCCAGACATCAAATCAGTGAAACTCAAGAGGTCCTGGTGTTGATGTGTGCTCATACACTGTTTCACTGGCTGGAGCTCCATTAACCAATCAGTGCTTAGCAAGCCGGAGGAATATTGTAGACACAAGCGTGTAAAGGTTAAATATTTATATAAATACAGAATATGAAATTGTCATTTTGACTACTACACAACACAGTTCACTGCTTCTAAAATAAGTCAAATTAGGTAATTTGTCAGAAAGAGGCAGTGACAAAAAAAAAATGTTAAACACTTTGTTTTTACAAGATATTAGTAAAAATGTCAACTGATGTGAGAAGATAGAGTTCATATGCAGTCTATTGCATGTATTCTCTGTTCACCGTGGCTTTCATGTACTGGAAGTTGTCAGCCGTCTGGATATAAACACTGCGAAGCAGCAGTATGAGTAACAGAGTACTGATTTCACATGTTTTATTTGAGCTATTGCTGTTTGTGGGATATGAAAAACAGTTATAGTGTTTCACTTCGATTCTGAACTTTGGCTTTCCTCTCATCTCCAAACAAACATCAGCCTTTCACATTGTATTCTCTTAATTGTGTACTGCCACACTGGTGCCCGCAGGATCTTTCAGTCCTCTTTCTTGCCTTTCTTCAGTAGTGTCACCTGGTTGGCCCATCTTCCAAGAAGCCCAGTTTTGAGACAGATCAGATCAGTCAAGGGGAAAGCCACCACTTCCATACCCACCTTTTTTCCTTCAGCTCCTTTATAACAGAACTCTCCGTCCTTGCTGCATCACAACCAGAGCAGAACACGAAGGTGAACTACCATCATTGTCCTTAAACAGTCTGCTACACTCCAAAAGAGATATCAAATCCTCGTTGAGGTAAGTGGTCATCACTATTCCCTTAAGTGCCAATTTGTTTCAGACATAGAGTGGTGCTTTACTGCAGTTTGCCCACACAAGGAGGAGATATCCCTTTCTCGGCTCCAATCCTCAATTGTTGCTTTCTCAAACGCTTTAAAGAAACAAAGTAAGATTGCTCTGAGTGGTCAAGGTTTTTGTGGGTGAACTCTTTGCATATGCTCTCACTTCTGAGTTCAAGCACCATACACTGTGACACTTTGTCTCGAAGAAATAGCAGGTGGGCTCAATTCAATAGCAGCCTTTTATAAAGCCACGTCTACCCCTTGTTGGGGTAAGTATTCATCAATAGCAGGATGCTAACAACCTAGCATGACTGGGTACAAAGCTTTGAAGCATGTAGGACTGTGGGATGGCATTAGGAAAAAATGGAAGGACTTTGTTAGTTGCACTGGTCTGCATGTTGAATGGTCTTTAATAATGAAACTGTCCTCATCAGCACTGTACGTAGTCTGCTATAGCACTTTAAAAACTCAATAGTTTCCTGACTAAAACTAAGAGCTGGGCAACACACTGAAAGTCAAAACCTGGTATCTCAGTAGTGCATACTATAAAGCTGAGCTCATAATAAAGCTGGTCTCATTTACACATTTTCGAACTTTAGCTATCAGGCAACATAGCCAGTTTGTATGGTTTGTAGGGTATTTAACAATTTTTCTTCGACCTTTAGCAACAATGCCATGTAATGAATATAATGCATTTGTTATAAAGGAGGTAAGGGTCCAAAAAGTGGAAGAGCCATCGCACTTTCTGCACCTTCAATGCAACCATGACACCAAAGATTCTAAAGCTGCGGCCTACTCCCACTCTGTACATGATCCAGTAATAATCAAAATAATTTTATTTATAGAGCACTGTTCGAGACAAGCAAGAAAGTGCTTTCTAGATGAAAACAAACAAACAAGCAGCATACAATAACAAAGAAAAATAATCCCATGTAAGCCCTCCATCCCCTTTAAACAAACAATATTAAATCAAACATTCCATAATGTAGTTACATATAAAACACAATTAAGAGCAAACCATACACGATAGACACTAAAACCATAAAACTTAACTGTAGGCCGTTTTGTAAAAGCGTGTTTTAAGAAAGCTCTTAAAAGTTGTGATGGAGTCTGTGGACCTCATGCAGAGAGGGAGGCTGTTCCATTATTGGGGATCTATCACTGAAAAAGCAAAGTTGCCCTTTGTTTTCTGTCTGGTGTAAGTGACTGTTAAAAGGTTTTGCTCCACTGATCTCAAGGGTCTAGCTGGAGAGTACCTAGTTAAAAGTTGCTAAATCTAAAATTTTTTGATCTAAAATCTAAAATCTCCTTGGCTATAACTGCAAGACCTAATCTCTCTTTTTACTGTGAGTTCAGGAAGACTGAGTCTAAAATGGACAAAAGCTGAAGGGTAATTTAATGGTTAACTACACCAGCTTTCTCTTTGAATATCTAAAAACTTTGTATTAAACTGAGCAGCAGCTAAACAGCAAACCAGGCAGTAGTTAGCATTTTATTTTGGTACTGTTACCTGAAAACAACCATAAAATATGAAACACTATCTAAATTGAAGACTGAGGGTGTCTTGCTGGTATGTGTGCCCAGGAGAGTTAGTTCAGTTCAGTGATTGCATTGTGCATTGCAATGTGAAAAATCAGCTCTATTATATGGAGAAGTTTTAAATTGAACCCTGCAATATCAGTTTTTGATATAAGATAATAATATTTGACGACCTTTGGGACTGAACACTCAAAGTTGAGAATAAACTGTTGGAATAAACAAGATTTCTATCAGTTGACTCATAAAATGGTTGTTTTAGCTGATGTAACACATGAACCATGTTTGGCCCAGACAAGGTTCATCTAAAGTTCACCATCAGTTGACGTCACCTCCTTCCACCTCGCTTCACTTTCATCATTCCCACTATCACTCCACTTCCCTGCTCCAAAAAAGCTCTCTCAAGGTGCCTCATTGGTGATACAATATTAAACAGAACACAGTCACCACTTGTCCTCAAAAGCCATAAAGAAAAAGTTGAACACTTGCCCTTTTGATATGTTCTGTATGCCACTCAACTGAGTTGTTCTATGAGGCAGAGAAAGAAAGAAAATATATTTTCCTCCAAGCCTATGGCTTATCTAGCAGCTCAAATATCATCTGAAAAACATTGTTTCCTTCAAATAACTGAATCAAAATGCCATAAATTGAAAATTTTTTTTGACTGGGCTAGTCTCACAACATAAAAAGTCAGTCATACAACAGAATTGCCAAGCTTTGGTCATCTCTCTTTTTGTTTTTTGAATTTTTTTTTTTTTTTTCATTGTGTACCTGAGCAAGATTTTTCAGTAGTTATTAGTTTGTTATTGCCCTCTTCTACGCACATACACTAAATTGTGTAACCATCCAGAAAATGAAAGGTCCCAACTGCATGATCGCATTCTCCTCAAGATGAAGCAGAGGAAAATTGAGAAAGCGAAAGTACAATATTTCACCTGAGCACACCAGCAAAACGTGTTCTATGTAGTCAGAAAGCGAGAAAACGCAGTAACATGGGTTGGAGAGGCGTTTGGCTCATGCGCAGGCATGAAGAATGTGTATGACCAAAAAACATCTCATTAATTTCTGGCCTGCCAGGTCGGAGGTCCAATAATTTTCCTTTGTATGAGGTATACTAGAGCTTTGTAAATGGGGTCCTGCTGGTGAGTGAGGTGTTTGTCGTGTTTGTTGTTATTTGCTGAATTTAAATAGAAAGATTTATATTATCTTTGGAAATTACTATTTATGATGCTTCAAACCATGTATTTATCATGTATTTATCATGGAAGGAAGTAAGAAAACAGAGCACAGTCTGTTTCCGTGTAAAATCTGTGACCAAAGATCCTGAGTCTTCCATATATATCAGGAAAACATATTTACATATTTTTTTTAAATCAGATTTCCAAAAATTTTTTTTTTGAAGATCAGAGTTTTTATCTACCAGGTAGATGAAGACTGAGAGCCAGACCTTCTTATTCAAAATTGGCGTGTGACCTCTTGAAAATTCCCTCTCAAAAATTCCCATAAACACACTCCTTGTGGAAAGCCTTCCCAGAGGAGTTGAAGCTGTTGTAGCTGCAAAGGGTGGACCGACATCATAATAAACCCTATGGATTAAGAATGGGATGCGAGTCAAGGCAGGTGAGTGAATACTTTTGGCAATACAGTGTAGATTGTAAATAATTGTATGAACCTTCAAAATATTAGTTAATAGTCTCCTTCAATACTAATCATCTGTATCATCTCTGAAAAATCAGTTGGTGAACTCCCTGTAATAAAAGCCATGCCCTGTGAAACCACTGGTTGCATTGAGAGGAAATGTATCTCTCATTGCTAAAAGATGTTGATGAAACATAACAACAGCATGCCCAGGGGTCCAATGTGAAATTGATCAAATAAACATTATTATTGTATGCTGAGATATCACCATTCAATTTTCTTCTTTGCCCCACAGTCTGGCACCCACAGCGAAACCAAGGCGCTTTGTAGGTTTAAAAACAAAACCGAGCTTGCCATCAACTGAAAGCTTATGTGCCTTTATTTGAAAGAGAAAACAAAAAGAAAAGAGCTGCATGTACAACCAAATTAGGCTCAGCAGTTTGTCCTTTCAAAGGGAGATTGAATAAATTGGCAAGACCAATAGAGGAATGCCATCATTGTATTTCCCTGAGAAGTCCAACTTCATGTAGTAAGAACTTCAAGAAACTAAGTTCCGTCACTCATCTTTGACCCTTAATTAAATCCTGGCTGGTTTCATCTTCTTTCAGAGGACCTTCATAAATATTATATTGCTCTTTAAAGTACCACACCTCAATCAATTCACAGGGAAAATACCTGTTTCAGATGAAATGTAGAAGAAGAAGAAGAGAGAAAAGCTTAAGCTTAATTTGCTGATGAGACCATAGTTTCATCGCCACTAATAAAACACTTCAAAAAGAGAGCATCCCATTGTGCGAGTCAGATTGTGCAGAGTGAAGTGGAGGGAGACATGATGAGTGTAATCAGTATTCCACAGCAGCAGGCACCAATATGTTACACATCCACTAAATGAAACCAAGCATAGAACAGTAAAATATATATGTGCTGCTTTGTTGATAGCTCTGTGATGCTTTGACCTGTTTCTCTTGAAGGACACCAAAGAGAGTTGCCTCAAGGCACTGAGGCCAGATTGGAAAGAAGGCAAATCTGAAGATAACAAGAAGAAACTGTTTTTAAAAAAAGAATGAAACTAATAACACGTCACAGATCTGATGAAAATTACAATATTTTATGGTTGTGCCAAAATTACCCATCGAAAGGCCAAAATGCATGATTACGAGTCCTGACAGCTTGTTTTTAAAGCAAGTGTAATTTTATAAGAGCCTTCCAGTCAAACCCAATTACCCTCAGACTGTCCATCCGTCAATCAGTCCCAGTGATAGTGGCCAACTGGGGGTGGAGTTAATTTTCACAAACAACTTATCAGTCAATCAGAAAGTTGGTCCATCAATCAGCTGCCCAGTCGCTCAGTCTGTCAGTCAGGAAATCACAGGCACATGAGACAGGGCTATCTAACATATGATGTCCTTAGCGTGGGATGATAATATAACGTCTGAAGCTTTTTTCACCTCTGAATGTAATTGAGTAGAAATGGCACACAACCTTATGTGAACGAAAAAGATTGTTTTCATTTTCAGGTTGATATAAGAAAGTAGATTTCCCTTAGAACTGTCCCAGAGTATATTTTCTGAGTATCTGTTGTTTTCCTTTTGACATTACATTACGTAGTTATGCTTTGTTACATTTTGCTGTTATGCTATGCTATGTTAAGGTGTAGCCTATTATCTTATGTTACGCCATGCTATGACACGTTTTATTATGTAATGCAATACTATTTTATTCTATTGAACATTATGCTAATTTATGCTGGTGACAATGTCAGCAAGTGGAATCAGGAGACAGTAAGTTTTATTCCAGGATATGACTGAATAAGACAGGTGACCCCAGTTTACGTCCATCCTCCAAAGAGAAATACACTCCCACCAGGCATTTCTAGATGAATGGCTGATTTTTGACTTCTGCTTAACCCACTGTTATAAGCATTTACAGCTGCAATTGCTACATAGTGACACAACATTTTTTGAATGGCACTTAACTGCTCCTCTGTTTAGGGTAATGGCTCAGTGGGCATGGAAAACACTTTAAAGAAAGTGTGACATAGTTTATTTATGTGGCCATATTTTCACGAAATGGGTCAAACCCACAACTTCAGCTTCATGTGTATTTGGCCTTGACTTGTTAAAGACTTCTCTTGACTTAATGTTCTCTAAAGTTTTCAGTCTAATTTAAACACTGCTGCAGAAAAAGTCTTTTCTGTTCATAAATCAAAACTTTCCCTGACAAATGCGCAATGAATCTATTGAGGCAACAAGCAGTTCATTAAAGGAAAGCATCACTCCTTGGTTTATGTCGCTTTGAAGCCTTTAGTCTGCAAATTGGCTGCCACCATCTGTGTTTTTTTTTTTTTTATGACAAGAAGCCGTATTTGGAGGAAAGGGGGCTGGGGGCTGAGCATTAAGAGGTGGCTCTCTTCGATTGCGTGTCACAGTCTGCCAATCACACAATAGAAACTCTGTTGCATACCCTGCTCTGTGTTCCCTGAATGACTGAATGATCATTTACATCATGTTGTACTGAACAAGATTTGAATTTATAGACTGAGATCATAAACCCATGAGGAAAATACTGAGTTAAAGAAGTAGGGACATTTTCCCATTGACTTCAATCCAATCTAGCCCCCCAGCCCCTTAACCTCATTAGGTAGAACACAGGCTTAAGGTTCTTCAGCACTGGCTTCCCTTTACAGACCTAATACCCATGTCCACATTTACAGTCTATGGATCATTGGTGCTGAAAACATTAAATATATGTTCTTATGGATGAAAGAAAACTTGATGCTTCCAATTTTTTGATTTGCTTTTGAAACCTGTGTGAAATGAATTTGCATGTCTCAGTGAAATATTTATTTTAAGTGACAACTCAAAGGGTTAGTTGGCAAAACGCTGCCCGTGAGGAGCCAACTGTGTTAGAAGCAGTCAGTGATAAAAGCACCCAGAGCGCTTCACCATTTTCTCTCTGCTCTTTTTTTAAGGGGTCCGTACAGTTTTCTCAAAAGGCATATTTGTTCCACCAAGTCATGCTTCATAACTGTTTTCGAATTGCTGCCCTCCTGTAGAGCAGTTAAGACTCAGTGAGTGGATGACCGATGAAAAACAGACTGCTCTCATCTTGTATTTTAAAGGTTCCATGTTTTAGACTTTCCCAGTCTTTTAGCCATAGTTTTGATGTGAATAGACACACACACATATACACAAATTGAGAATGTTCTTCTTGGCTGACTGTAATCTCAAATAAAAATAGGGCAGATTTCAAGCAAACTCGGATAGGGGGACATTTACACTGGCTGAAAGAGGAGACTACTTTGTAGTGATAATACAAAGTGACAAAAGTGCAGACAGCTTGATTAAGGTGAAGGAATACAGTCTGAGCATTTCTCTTAGCTCTTTGATAATTTCACAGTATTAATATAGAACCGCACCTGCTTCCTTAGGGAAAAAGCCTCTCTTTATGGGACCTTTAAAAGTGATGTTCTATCCAATGCCTGACCAGCACACAAAAACACCTGATGCTTTCTAATAGCAATATGGAACCTTGGCGGCAAAAGTACTCATATTCTGTACTTAAGTAGAGATACATGTGTAAGAAAATACTCTAGTAAAAGTAGAAGTACTGATTCAACTCAATGAATCAAGAAAGTACAGGCTCTGCAATGTACTTTCAAAGTAAAAATGATTTTTTGCAATTAATGAAACACAATACATCTTTTGATAATTTCTGCTCCAGTACAAGTTCTCAGTTCTCCCTCTACTGTCCCCTCACTCACTCGACCTGCGGTTACCTGTCACATTCTCTTCTCCCTCTTTCCCTCTCTAGTTCATCACGTCTTTTACATCTGCTTTTACGTCATGTCGTCTGTGGAGTTTTAAAAAAAAAAAAGTAACGAGCCTGTTTTTACAATGTAAGGAGTAGAAAGTATATTACATTTACATATTTTTGTAAAGAAATATAGGGAGTAAAAGTAAAAAGTTGTCATAAAAATACATACTCAAGTAAAGTACAGATACCTAAAAAATCTACTGAAGTACAGTAACGAAGTATTTGTACTTCGTTACTTGTCGCCTCTGTATTCAGCCAATATAGCAGCAGCATTTTTCTTGAGACATGGGCATTGCAAGCTTCAGTTACTCTGATCAAGTACGTCATGTCAAAAAATCCAATCCATGAAAAGCTAAAAAGCTCTGCTGAGAAACACTGTAGAGTCAGGTGACATTTCTGCAGCTAAAAATCACATCCAATTATTTCATTCAATTTTAATACGGAAATATTGATGAGTGCAGCTGTAAATTCAATTTTAAAATGCTCCACCTTGACTTATAAAGGAGTAAATTACATCATAAAATCGGTCGTTCCACTTCAGCGAGGGAGCACTTCCTCCACTGGTGTACTCATTCACACTGCTGACATCTCTTCTCATTCCTTTCCTTGTTGTTATTGCAGCATGAGCTCATTAGATTATTAAGAAGAGGTACAAATTCGCATGAACACAGAGAAGCAGCGGTGACGACACAGTTCCACACTGCTCAGAATAAGCGGTTATATTTTGGTTTGTAAACTGCTGCATGCCTTCAGGCAGGAGGCAGTGTGCCTGGAGATTGGGTATAATTGGGAAGCGGTGACCTTTTCCACCAGAGGAAACACGCACATACAAGCTGTAAAAGGCACATGAAGGGTCAGAGTCAGGTTCCGTTGAGCAGGGGCAAACACTGACTACTGCAGTATTGTGATTCAACAAAGAATATTAATTAAGAGGACAGTTACTGCTGTGTGGTTAATTTACGATTCATGCTAAGAAGCACAAAGGCCAAATATCCCCACTATCACTCTCTAACTGCAACAGCTCCTACGATTATGTCTTTACATCTGACAGCACTTCTCCTTGTGTCATTGAATGTAATGAACAAAGAAGGCAGTGGCTAGTTAAATTGCTGGAATAAATAAGTAAAGTGGGTCATATTGCAGTTATTTTTGCAGCTATTGTGATCGCAACATGACATGCATGGTTTTCAACTGAAATAATCATTCTCTGCATTTAATTTTCACAGGAAAAAATAAGATGTGGAAACCTGTACAATCTGTACCTAAGATGTGTTTCTGTATGCTCATACAGGATTTATAGACTGCAGCACCTATGTATTAACAATGTATTAACAATTATCCTTCCAATACTTGCAATTGATTATTTACTCCTAGTTTGGAACCAATTCATTAGGTTGACATGGTACATTAATTTTCACTGGACAACCCTTGTGAAGACGGGTGTCACAGAATTTGAAAGATGTGGACATGGGGACAGTATAACATCAAAGTATTCCATCTTAAACGTTAGTGTAGTTGGCATCCCAATTTTGAGGTCACTGTGTATATTTAGCATATCATTATCGTATCAGATGTAAATTTATTCACACTGTTAGCAAAAATATTTGTGTTAAAAATGAATGGAAAACTTGTTTATTCTAAAAAGAACTGAAGAAAATACACAACACATACAACTAGTCTTCTTTGTTTATGGTAAGTATATAGTCCTATCTTTCATTTTGACAGTTATATAATGTGCTACTTTATATAAACTGCAGTAACATGACAATTGTAATAGCCTCTTTCCCATTTGGCCTTTAGTTTTTGCCTTAGTCATTGGGAAGAGGAAGTATTCAAAACTCATTTATACTCTTTCTGTCTCTCTCTCTCTCTCACACATACACACACACACACACACACACACACACATAACGTTTACATATTCATAATCGGAAAGCAAAGCATTGTAATCATGCATTGTTTGCCAATGATGTTTACAACACTGCAGACATCAGACATCATTATGGTCTAAATACTGTGAATTAAATTAAGCAAATGTGGTCGTGGCACAAAATGTATTTACAAATGAATGGTAGAGGAAGCAAAAGAACTGCATGTCTTTAGTTAGTGGGGGACTGAGCCCGTACCAGAAGTAAACATCTGCTCATGGACATTTGTTGAGTCATTGGCACAAATGCTGGATTTAAAAAAATATACAAATAATAATGAACACGAAGGTGGATCTGCATATTCATTTTGAAAGTTTTGCTTTGTACTAATACATTCTCATGTTATTACGGGCCAGATATTTTATTATTTCCTGTATGGAAATGCCTAGTGTTTTCCCTTTTTCCCCAGGGTCCTCTCTGGAGCTCAAGTTACAATAGATCAGTGAGCCAGTCAGAATACAGTCTCAGAGCTTCTCCTCTGATTTACTGACAGCTCCTGAACACTCAAGAGAAAGTTTGGATGGTGGGTTGGTCCTGACCTAACTGAGAACAGGGCTATGTTGTGACATCACAAAATCTTTGAAGTCCTAATGGTTGGTTTTTTGGGGCTCAGTCTCTGAACACTGTGGACTGAGGAAGTGGCCTGATAGCTGAATGGGTGGGATGCTTAATACATGTGTGAAAATGATTCACGCCAGTTTTAACAATCTGAACTGACTCTACTGTATGTTTCTTTTACCCCTTTCCTGCCAAGGCATGAATCAGCAAACTAAAGAAAGCATGGAAATCCCACTTATTCTAATATGGGACCTTTAATGCCAGTGTGTGTAACCATCTCATTATGAATGCAAAAACATTGTTTATTAGCAGTAAGTTGGAAAGCAGTCATATAGTTGGGGAAGTTTGTCATCATTTGGTGTTATACATGGCTGAAGCAAAAGTCCTAGAAGTATCAATTAAAGCAGGGCTTTAGCAGAGTAGACGATGGTATGGCACACAGTAAAAAGCATTTTATTCCTGATATTTCTATGGCTTGGCAGCTATTTATTGGTCTCCCAAACCATCTATCAAATTATTCAGCTGTGCTGATTGGCCTGCCAGCCAGCAAAAGAGACCAAAAATCAATTTGAAGCTAGGATCTTCAGTTGCATTTGATTAAGTGTTTCCCTCTCCTGGAAGTAAAAAGCCTCGCTGTCATTATAATGCAAACTTAAACCTCTCTCGTCCTCACCAAACACACTCCTCTCACCCATCCCCTCTTCGTCCCTCCATCCTTTTGCAGTAGCTGCTTCTTTTTCTTTATAACTGCCTTTTTCTTCAACTCACCTACCTTCACCTTTCTCAGTTTCTGACATTGACTTGGTGAAAAAAAGCCAGCTTGACTGGTGCCTGTCAAGTCAGCGGAGGCTGGGTTCTACTTTTTATATGTCAGTAAATAAAAGAAAGGTGAGGATGAACATTAGAGGACAGAAGAGCTACTCTGCCCTGCTTCCCATGAGTCTCCCTGCTGGCAAAGAGAAACATTATGACAGCAACAGCCAGAGGTTAAAGCACCAATTAGCTACAGTTAATGAAGCCTCATTAGCCTTTACCCCTCTTTTTTCTCTCTCAGTCTTTAGATTTCACTTCCTTCCTTTACACTATCCTGCTGTTGATAATCAGAAATAACCCTTTCTGACCTCAAAGTAATAGATCAGTATTCAGGCATTTAAAATTGATTGGTCATGAGTGGCAATAATAGAAAATGACTAATATATAGTGTGTAAATAAAAGACGTAATTTATCTGACAACCTAGACAAGCCTGATTCTAGACTTCTTTGAAGCATTGAAAATGGCCTACATGGAAATCCCACTTCTTCTAATATAGGACCTTTAATACCAGTGTGTCTAGTCATAACTTCTTCCCACTGCCCAACCTCAAATAACCTAGTGAAGACTTACCTAAAGTGAAGTTGGTCACTTACAATTAGGCTTCAATACTTATTCCAGGGATACTTTTTACTTTAAGCTGTCGACTGTAGCTAAGTTAAAATAATTTGCTTTCATCCAATATATTTTCTCTGTGAGTGAGATCCTTCAGTGTAATTACTGTTGGTCCATTTTGAATGTGACAATTGGGAGAGCACTTTCTGTTCATCTGTGTCAGTAATTGGAAGTCAAAAACATTTTTTGCAGTGACAATTATGCGACTTCTCTGTCCTGAAAACGTGAAGGTGTGAACATTGTGTGATACCACCTAGACTCCCGTTTGTTTTTTGGCCCCTGTCATAATTTATTGATTTCTTTTTTTTTTTTTTTCAAAACCTGAAGAAACCATTTTCGGAGGAGAAGGAGGATCCGACCTACTCTGTTCTCTGATTGTGTGGTACAGTCTGTAAATCACATAGTAGCCACAACCCCTTATGCAGACCCTGCTTTATGGTCTATTTTCCTCTAAAGGTGATCATAATCAAAAATCATTAACATCATGTTGTATTGATTCATTCCACAGTCCAAAGACATGCACGTCTAGGTTGATTGGTGACTCTAAACTGTAAGTGTGACTGCAAATGGTCATTTGCCCCTGAATGTCGGCCCTGTAAAAGACTGGCGACCTTACTAGAGTGAACCCCACCCTCACCCAGAATGTTAGCTGGGATTGATTGCAGCACCTCCTGTGACCCAGACAAATAACAGTTGAAAATAAATACATGAATGAATGTTGTATTGAAGACTATAAACGGAGACAATCAACTCATAAGGAAAACACTTACTGAGCTAATAAATCATGTGACAAGCAGGGCCTTTTACACATTTACTTCAATACTATCTGACTTTTATTTTTTTACAATCGGGGTCATTAGATAGACTTCTGGTTTAATGCTCATTAGCTTTGACCTCGCTTTACAGCCCCAGACACTATGTCAAGTTTTATAGAGTCACTGATATAGGAATCCATCATATTAAACATTATGATGATACAAAATTATGCAATATGAACTTCTTTTAATGTCTTGTGACTGAATCCAGACCGAGGACATTCTCTACATCGCCCACTGCTCAGGCTATTCGCAACCTTTTAAGAGTTTCTTTAAAATATTGGCAGGAGTGTTTTACTATGGAAGTAACTTTTCAAACATTTATCATGTTCAGAAAAGCCAATAGGATAATGAATCAAGATCCTCTTTAGGGCAAGGAGTAATGGGAAATACCCGAGGCACAAGGCTACAGATTGGCTCAACAATGGTCTCATTTATTTGAGTTAATTGTACTAATTCATCAGAGTTAACTTACCCATTATGTGTTTATGTGTGTAAATGATTGCCCCCTCATGGAATGTGGGCAACACTGGAAGAAATTAAGCATTCTTGATACCTACAGTAATTACTTCCTATTTGATTTGTATTGCTCTCCAGTTACCGCAGTTCTTGTTCTATCTCTTGGTTTGGCAGTGTATCAAATTCGGTGAAGCACTGACTGAAAGTGACACAGACAGTAAGGAAAGAAAAATGCTCAACAGTAAAGATAAGGTGGATTAGACAGAAGAATATTGGCTTATAACATTACAGGTCAAGCTTGCTGAAAAGTTAAGTACATTTCCTCTAATGTGAGCTCATTAAAGGTAAAGTGAGTTTAACTCCAGGTAGTTGAATCTGCCCTATAGCTTCGACGGGGGCTCTGCAGGGACATGGGGGGCAAGATGAGCCACAGGGGCCCAAAACGAGATAATAGATTGAACTATTATGTCCAGGCTCATCTTCGTACATACTTGCAACTTACACTCACACTATCCTGCATACACATAAATCAACATCATTAATGGACCCCCTACTAGGCCTTCCCAAGCAAGGGAAGCCCAAGAGCAGCAAGCAGTAAAGAGCACACATCAATTAATATGCACTGAGAAATGTAAGATGATGTGAGGACCAGAACTGTATTATTCATATAAAAGCAAAGAAGATTCATGATCTGTAACATGAACATGATTCAAAGAACTCCTGCTAGAAAACATATCCTATGTGCGTATGGTACATCGCAACTGAATGGATTGAAGGCTTTGCATCGCTCAAAGTGGGCTGCATACATAACAGTGTGTTATTAGTCTGTGTCTGTGTGGGTTTCCTCCAGCTACTCCGGTTTCCTACCACTGTCCAAAGATATGCATCTAACTGGTAGGTCTGAATGTGAGCGTGAGTGGCTGTTGAGTCTCTGTTTGTCTTTATGTGTTGGACTGGTGACCTGTCCAGGAGTACTCTGCCTCTTGGCTGGAACGTTGGCTGGGATTGGCTCCACGACCCAGAAACGGAAAAGGGGTAGAAGATGAATGGATGGACAGATGGAGACGAACCCATGATGGTCATTAGGCTTCACTTTGCAGAACCAGAGTCTATGTCCATGGCATGACAGTCCACAGTTCACTGTTGTTAAAAGCCTCATGGGTGAATAAGGACAAAGATGGTTTAAAAAAACAAATAAAAACGCAGTTGATGCGTTATCTTGTCTACAAGGTCCATTTGTGAGGTGTAAGAAGCAGTGAATTGGGTAATGCACTAGAGATGAGTACAGAAGGAGTGCTCCCTGTCTCATCAATCACAGCAGAATGATTGATCAGACAAAAAAATAAAAAAGACACATTTTAACTTGCAGACATTCTGTCTCTGTTCTCTGGTGTAGTAATTGAAAAAGGGGGCATCTGGGATCTGTTGTAGTAGTTGATGTGCTGTTCGCTCTGATTACATGCCATGCTGTTGGGTTTCCCCACTTTACTGCCTTTAGTGATCAGACAACAAAAGCAGTAATTAAGTGACTGAAAACATGAATACTGCTTGTTGTTTGAAAAGGTTTGCCAACCATGAAATGAGCCCCAAAGAAGCTATCAGCACTTCCATGTCTTTTTGGTGCTGCTGATAAAATATTGATTGAGTTGATTCTGTATATGCTTTTTGTGTCTATGAGCTGGTGCAGAAGGAGCGCCTTGTGTCATGTGTGCCAATCCTGTCATATAAATGATGTTATCATAGTGGGATAAACAAAGGTTAAAGATGCACAGATGCAACTTCTTTTCCAGCAAAGCAAATAAATTCCCAGACACATATAGAAGGGGAAATTTACACACCCAAGGTGTGCATTGGTGGGAGATGTTGCAATGTTACATGGGGCAGGGATTGATTCTGGACAGACATAACACATTTATTTTTTAGTAAGAGGTCCTGTACAGCTCTTAGCTTAAAACTGTGCATTAAAGCTGCACTATTTCCTTCAAAGAAGTGTGTGTGAATCACAACACTCACGAATCCCTGTCCAGTTCTTTTGAATCTTAGATTTGGCACAAATGTTGACTTTTGTGGTCACTGTGACCTCACAAAACAAGCTTTTGGCCATAACACTTATTTTCATGCACTCATTCTTAGATGAATGATGAAATTAAGATGACATGATAACAACAAAGTAACATAATATTATGTGAAAGCACTCATCACCATGTTATTCATCACCATGATTCAGGAAGGACAGATTGAGACCATATTTACTGCAGGTTGGCTGGTTGGCAAAAAAGAGCAGGGTGGTCATTTTAGTTTTCTTAAGGTAAAGTTGGCCAATTATTTTGATTGTCAAAGGTCAAAGTTGACGGGGGCATAATAATTTTCTGCAAAAACATTTCAGGCCACAGTTTTACACTCTAAGTCAGGAAAAAGAGATTTTGATCAACATATCCTGCAACTTGGCTGGTTGGAAAAAGCAAACAACCGCAAGGTCATTTTTATGATTTAAAGTACAAGATGCAGGTCATCAAAGACCAGAACATGTTTTTGCCTCCTCAGTGTGAATTTTTAAGACAGCCTCAAGGGCATTTCTTTCTGTTATTGTCGGAGACATGCTCACAAGTAATTTCATTAAAGCTGGCAAAAAACATTCACTTAGACTGAAAAATTAAATGATCAATATTTGCTAGTCGCAGTATTGGGTTTGTCAAAACTAATGTATGACACAATCTATCTCAAATATCTATAAGTACAAAATGATATCATATCCAACTGGGCAAATTTTATGTGACATCATAATATTATATAACTCAGGAAGGCGAGACTGTGATCATATGTTTTGTAACTTGGCTGCTTGGAGGAGGGAAAATTCCGATTTTAGACACTCTCAGAGGTAACAAAGAGACAGTCACAGTGATTGAAAACAATTATTGTTTAAAAGCTCTCTATTTTGAAAACGCATTAGCAAAGAATTTACACTATGAAATAATTTAAATTACACAAAAGTGCAGTTGAGTTGTGATGCTTTGACCAGTGAAAAAGTGATTAGCAAAGGGAATCTGCATTCTGCGTGCCAATGCCTGAATATATATAATTTGAAGTTAAAGCACTGCAACATGTTAGTCTGGGTTAGTAAAAACGAACCAACTTGTAGATAATCAATACTGACAAGTAATGACCCATCACATTCTGACTGAGCGGGGCGGTATAAAACCTACTTCTCCAACCCTGCTGATCGACACTTGACATTAATAAACTGAATTTTGTAGAAAATCCACTTACTGATTGGTTGTATTCTCCATTTTGTATCGAACTGTCATGTAAAGACTCACATTTTCTCACAAATATATTTGACTTCAGAGTTAAATTATTCATGTTCGTAGTTAGAATATTTGGCTTTTCACTCCTGTGCTGATAAAATTCTGTACAAATGATTCACAGTACGCAGTTCTAACTAGGAGTAATAATAATAATAAAATAATAAAAATAATAATGTAAAACAAACTAGTGCTTCAAAAGGAATTAACGCATTTAAAGTCAGTTCTAAAATAATTAATGATGATTAAAAAAAGTAAAGTTTTCTCAGATCTGGTCTGTAGCAGCAAGCAGGGCATTGTTGTGTTTAATCAGTTATTTTGGGGGGGATTTTTAAAATCAAGAAGGTGAGGCAATTAAAAGCAATATAAAATCTCTGAGCGGTGATTGCTCCGAAATATAGATTTGTGTGGCTGCCAGGGAGCAGCAGTGTCTGAGTTGTGAGGTGGAGAGGATCAGAGGGCTGTCTTGCTTTGCTCTGTTGTTAGGCTGCCAGTCATCCTCATGGTGCTCATTCATCTCCATTCAATATGCTGTCACCGTTCTATCCTTGTTCACACAGCATATCTCTGAGCTCATTACGCCTCCAACACACACACACGCAGGAACCACAAGGCCCAGACGCACCGATGCATTAAAAAAAAGTGTACTTTTGTTTCATTATTCATTTTTTTTTATTAATTCATAGCATCAATAAAACATGGCGATAGGTCTGGAGACTGATGGAGCGATACGGAATCAAATGAGGATCATCCAACTGGGTTTGAAGGAGATCACACCTCACACAAATTGCCTGGTGTTTTGTTCACACCACCTGGGTTAGCATAGCACAAGATCATGATAAGCAAAGCGAATCAGAGAATATCTTTCATATGGTGATTTTACACATTGGTAGCAAAGTCTCATTCTAATTGGCAAGTCTGCAGATATCGATTATTCAAAAATTCACAGTAAATGGTATAGTACAACTATACTACAGTATAGTTGAAATAATTCTACATGGTTTCTCCATGAAAGTAATCAACGAGACATTCTTTGTCAGACTGAGAGAGTGAACCAAGCCAAAAAGAGGCATTCAATCTATTAAATGATAAATCCAAAAAAGTAACATGTCATCCCTGATTAGTTTTCCAATATAAAATTATGTTCAACTGCCTCATATTGTTTAGTAGCCTTTTGCTGCCAAATCAGTTTTGACCTGTTGAAGCCTGGATTCTATGAGATGTCTCAATGGGAGCTGCGGCATCTGAACTAGATTTTAGCAGGAGATCCTCCTGGAAATTGTGACGTGAATCCTTCTTTGATCAGCTGTATTGGTCCAGATCACACCACACAAGCCAACCTTCAATGAACCATGACTTCTGGCCCTGTCTCTGGTTAAGTGGTTTTCCTTCCTGGGACCACTTCTGGTAGCTCCTTCCTGTCCACTGCAGACCAGGAACATCCTGCAGAGCTTCAGTGCTCAAGGTGCTCTGACTCAGTCGTATAAACGTCATAGTTTGGTCTTCAAATTCTCTCTCATCCTCACACTTGACCATTTTTTCTGCTTCAACATCAGCTTCAGGACTAAATGTTCACCAGTTGCCTGATATATCCAGCCACTGACAGCTACCATGGTAACCATATAATAAATGTTATACATTTTTCCTGTTAGAGCTCATAAAAATCATAAAAATTATTCCATATGTAGATGGTTGGATGATTTAAGGCAAGCGTGCAAAGACATTATCCTGTTTACAAATGTCTCTCCTGCTAGGAGGAAGGTGTCAAATCCACATTGCTACTGCAGCATGCCATCAAATTTGCAAAATGACAGTTCTCATTTTGCACTTTGTGCCATCTCAACTGATGCTTGACATATATATACGTATATTGGAATATATTATTGTATAATTGATATTACACATTTATAAAAAATAATTATAAGCTTTTATGGGATTTTGATGATACAAAAAAAAAGCTGTCAGGTAACAGATGCTGACTATAATACTTTAAAGTGAGACTGTAACATCCAACTGAAAAAATGATAAAAGACACAGTTGCTCAGATCTGTAGATTTCAACAAATGGTCTGGTTTGATTAAAAGTGTAGTTCAAATAATGGCCTGCTTGTACAACTGACATTAAAAGTAAATTTTGACTGATTGTACTAAGGTTATATTACATTCTAGCAGGTCACAAATTTTAAATGGATTCATCATAAGCCAACCTTTTAAAGATCTCCTATTTAAAAAAAATTGTCTTTGATTAAGTACACTGGGCAGTCACCTATTTTTGCCATGCCCCAAACCCTGACCTGTGGTTCCTAAAGCTTGAGAGAAAAGCCTGAAAGAGAAGATGTCAAACTACACTGAGATGACTACATTCCCTACATTCCCTCTGCCATCCATACCTTCTCTACTTGCCCCTCACTGTAACAGTTGTGAGGGACAAACCTGAGACTGGTCCTGAGAAAGCACCTGGCCCATATGGTGTGCGTCCCAAGCAGGCATCAGGACCTTGTTGCCCCACTATGTGAACCTCTCCGGAGGATCATCAATCTGAGTCTATGGAAGGGAAACATATTTTACTGTATCAGCATCAAAAATAGAATGCCTAGCTGAACTAAAAAACTACAGAACACTGCAGAGGCTCTCGCTTTACACATCATGAAAATTCCGGAGCTACACCTACTGAGAGTCAAGGTCAAAGACACACTCTGCAGTTTGCATACAAAGAACACATTGGAGTGGATGTTGCTGTCTTCTACATGCTCCACTGTGCCCTTTCTTGTCTGGAAGAGCGTGGCACTTATGTGAGGATTTTGTTCTTTGATTTTTCAAGTGCATTCAACACTATCCGACCAATTATCACCAGAGACAAGCTCATAGGGATGAGAGAAGACCCCTCACTTGTTTCCTGGGTCACAGACTACCTAACAGAAAGGCCACAGTTTGTCTGGTAGGGAAACTATGTCTCTGGGACAGTAATGTGCAGCATTGGGGCTAAAAAAAGGACTGTTCTGTCTCCATTTCAGTTCACACTGTAGAGAGCAAACTTCAATTACAACTTGTCCCATCCAGGAACACTTGGAATGATATTGCTATTGTGGTGTGTATCAGGCATGGACAGGAATCTAAATATGGGGATCTGATGGATGAAAAGATACAGAAAATCATTAATTCCCACTGCCTGCCAGACTACTACTCATTTAACTATTAGAAGATCAAATCAAATTTATTTATAACCCTAACCCACCAAATCATAACAGAGCTACAGCTAGACCAAAGTCTTTATGGAGTTGCTAAGACAGACCCACCAAATTTCTACTTGAGCAAACACTTTTCAACAAAAGTAAGGGAAAAGTTCCTTTAAGAGGCAGAAACCTCAGGCAGAAGCAGGCTCAGGGTCAGGCTCAGGCTCAGTTATCGGCCTCGACTGGTTGGGTAGAGAGAGAAACAGTGAATAAGACAAAAACATCAGAATTTCCCTGTGGGGATTACTAAAGTATTTCTGATTCTGATTCTGATAATCTAATAAATTGTTATAAAACTGAAAATGAAGCATCCAACTGGATATGATTTTGCTAAAGTGAGCACATCATAGAATAGAACTAAAGGACATATGACTTGTGACAAAATACTAAAATTGTGAAGAAACAGTAGTGTCTTAATTGAGCAGATTGAGTGGGAAATACTCTAATTGCCATTGTGTTGTGTGTCCAAAGTCTCAAACTGTAACCCTACAGCTGGTTATACAATGTGCATTTAGTCATCAGGCAGTGAGACAGTCATGGCCTCCACAAAATAACATCCAGTCTCAGCTCCACTGTGTATTAAAACTGTGGTAGGCAGTATTTGAAAATGTGGCCGCCTGCCTACAGCTCTCCCCTTACAGGAATACATACACTTCAAATACACAATTGCAGCCGTGAGCCTTTGGCTACAGTTCCCAGATTGCTGAGGCATTAGCGACAGTCAACACAGCTGTAGCTTCAGTGTAGTGTGGAGTTACTGAATAACTAGTAGGTTAGCACTATACACTTTCCAAGTTGCTTGCATAACAGCTGTAACGCAAACTATTACCCTGTTAAAACAAACCACAATCATACAAAAGACGCATGAACACACTTGCAGAGATACAGTATATCATCTTTATCTTTCTCTGTCAACCCCACACTCTCAAATTGAGACTGTCCCACTGTTTATCATCTGATTCAATTAAAGAATCTCCAGGACGGCATTTTAAATAGCCACAAAACAAATGAGGTGAGGTTCAGACAGTGACATTTAAATGAGAGTAATGAGCCTGCTTGTCATCACCGCTGCTCTGCTAGCCACAGACTACCAGCCACTACTCTTTCTCTTCCACGCTCTGCATTTATTCTATCAGTTGTCTTCTTTTTCTGCCATTTTCTCTCCTCCCATCGCTTCCCAGAACAAATACATTTGTGCAGGCAAAATGCACTCGCCACACCTTCCCTCCTCAGCCATGATGCTCATTCTTCTTTCATCACATTGTTTTGTCACCTCTCAAGCCTGGCAAAGGAAATTGATTGTGTTCTGTCTGGTTTGTAGCTGGTTGTAGCCTCTGAGACTCAGGATCCTAAACAGTTCCTCAAACATAAGGTATGGATCACTGGCTCATATAAGAATAAAATAAGAAATTGGACTTTTAATCTTTATCAGAAAAGGCATGTAGCTGTCAAAAACAAAAATTAGCAACAGTGAAAAGTGATAAAAGACACTTCTGCTTTAGTTGTTGTTTGTTATTTGTGCTGAAAAGAGACAAAACTTAAGCCAACCACAGAAATTTGGCCATCCAATCCCAGATGGTTAATTAAACCAAATAATTCTTGGACATGACCACATTCTTATTTACATCCACTTCACAATTATGTTATCAAAAGGTTATACCATGCAGTGTTCTTCACTAATGATCACTTTTAAAACCTGATTTGATCCTTACAACCTCAAAGGTCTCATTGAGTGACCAAGAAGGGTAGAGAAATTCAGACGTATTTTTTTCAATAGCCAATCAGCTCTCACCTTAAGCCTATGTGCTGGCAGAGCACCATGGGATCTCATTAGCTGCCGTTGGGCGGCCATAGCCGCTGTACACACCCTTAAAATACCGTAAAATTCACCAGTCAGATATGAAATGTGATGAAACAATGAAACACACTCCAGCAGAAGTAAACACTGATGAAGAGGGGTGGCGGTTATGCTGATGGTCTCTTCCGAAGACGCGCCGTGTGCATGAGGAGGCGTTCATCAGTCAACTGATTCTGGTTAATTGGACTGTCTGGCTCTGCCTCACTTCACTTCTACACCCTCATTCACCTTTAACCAGGATCAGAAATCCCTTGTGTTCAGCAATACAACTACTTTCATTTATAGAAATATTAAATGCTCCTCATATCTGACTTTGTCATGTGCGCCCATTTATACTAGGATTTAAAATATATTGTATATATGACATATTAAATCCAGCACCCCCGCGACCTGGAAAAGGAGAAACGGTAGAGGATGACCTGTATTGACATTATATTACATATCAATTTTCTTAGTTTCATATTCTCTTTGCTTACTTTGTTTGACTGTTTTAGGAATTTGTTCTCTTTAATTCCTCTGCAGAAAGTTGTTCTTAATGATATGAGTAGTTGACAGTAGCGCTGTTTGAGAGAGTTGTGTGAGGAGTGGCGATGGCTGGCATTAGGGGGGTGACTCTGGGACGCCAGTGTTCCCTGTCTAGCCTGAAAGGAGGTTCCTACCTGATGACCCCAAAGACATGCTAGCTATCACTGCTCACTGGCCTAGTTAAATATTATCTGTAGGGTACATAGGGAAGGGTGAAAGTTTGTTGTTAGGGAGTTAGACACTGAGTCTGGTCCATCTTTGTCGCACAAGTTTTCTGTGTTTACTCTAAATTCTAAACTAGCATAGCTAGTATCTGCTGTGAATAGGGCAGCTGGCAACAAGGGAAAGACCATGTGACAGCTTGGATAGACAGCTGACAGGAGGCAAAAACCCCAAAGGTGCTGCTGTGGGCTAGCAATCCATAGTAGCAGTGGCAAGGTTTAGCAGCCTTGTCACAACCAGCACGAGCTTCAAGTCAGATAAGGAAAATACCCCAAGGGTCAGCGAGAGCAGGGGTGGAAGATGACTCACAGGCAGACTACATGGTAACACTGGACACTGGAACGGATAAGACTACAAGTTGGATATGAAGGATAGGGGTAAATGGTAGATTAGTGGGAAAGAAGCTCCAGGTTTGCCCTTGTGGTTGGCAGAAAATTAAAAAAGTAAAAAATTAGAGGCCTTAGAGTGTATCAGGGAAGAAATAGATGTGAAGGGCAGTGTAGCTGCATTGATCAGGACTTTTTAAGAAGTCAATTGAGTAAGTCGGATGAAATCCAGCGACAGGTAGAAAACCATAGTTCAAAGGATATCAACAACACAGCCACAGAGGTAGAGGAGGAGGTTATAAGAAGGGATGCAGCTGATACTGAGGTGAAGAGACCAGTCAGAGAGAGAAATATGGAGCAGAAAGCTAGAGTTAAATGGCCTAGGGCAAATAGTAGAAAAGAATGGGAGACAGTCAACAGGGTCAATAATTCTGAGCAGATTAGGAGGAAAAGCAAGTGATAGATTAGAGAAGATGGGAGATATAATTTACTCCTATGGCATAGAAAGATTTGGGGTGCAAGATAGAAAGAGGGTTGAAAGAGTACAGGTAGCTAAGTCTAGAAAGAGAAAAGAGAAATGGAAAAATTAGTTAAAGAAAGAAGACAATTGAGAAAGCAGTGGAAAAGAGCTAGAGGGACAGAGTGGAAAAGAGGGAGGGAATTAATGTGTTGCAAGAGCTGTTGAGAAGTAGGCTAGCAGTACTCAGAAGGGCCGAATATCTTAGGAAAAAGAGTAAAAAGAAAGAATATGTAAGGACAGTTCTTTACAGGGACCCATTCAAGTTTGTTAAATGATTGTTTAACCAGGAAAAGGGAGGGCAGCTTAAAGCAACAAGATAGAAGCAGAAGAGTATCTGAGGAATACATATTCAGATTCTGACCAGAATAGAGTAATAGGGCTTCCATCTGACATGCCACCATTAGGGGAGACAGATCAGGAAATAGATGCTAGACCACCTAGGTGAAAGGAGGTTGAGGAGGTAGTCAAATCAAATCAAATCAAATCAGATTTATTTGTATAGCGCCAAATCATAACAAAGTTACATCAAGGCACTTTACATATAGAGCAGGTCTAAACCAATCTCTTTATAAATTTATTTAAAGAGACCCAACAGATCCCCCGATGAGCAAGCACTTGACAACAGTGGCAAGGAAAAACTTCCTTTAAGAGGCAGAAACCTCGAGCAGAACCAGGCTCAGGGGGGGCGGCCATCTGCCTCGACCGGTTGGGTTGAGAGTGGGAGAGAGAGAGAGAGAGAGAGATAGAGAGAATGACATAGGCATTGGAGGGGGGTGTAGGCAGGAACATGTTGCTGCATGAAGTTCATGGAGTTGAGCTGTAGTACAGAATTCATGAAATATGGGACCAGCAGGTGCTGCAGGAACATGGGATGGCGATGAGTCACCACCTGCAGGATGTGGACAGGGAGAGAGAGGAGAGGAACTGGGAGAGACAGAGACTTTGGCAGAACATGGTCATAGTCAGGCGTGGGAAGGCTTCTTTGGCCCCAGGGCCAAATGGAGTCCCCTACCGAATTTATAAAAGCACAAAATTTTTGTGGAGGCAATTAAGAATAGTTTGGAAGAAACAGTCTCAGGTATGCAGATCTAGGTAAGGATGGAAGGTTAGGATTTGTCCAGTGGAAGTAGGATGTAGAGGGTTTGTAGCCAGATTTGTTGTTGCTTTGTTGAGGGAGTTAGGAGGAAGGGGACAGAGTGTGAGGAAAATAGTCAAGGAAAGGTCGGATGAGGCAGTAAGATCCAGTCTGTGGATTTGGATTAGAAGAACTAATAGTAGCTGGGAGCCCAGCGCGGGGAGCTCTTAAGATAGACAGACTCTAGGGAGAAGCAGAGGAAGAAATCCAGGAAGAGGAAGTGTATTTAAGTGGAGGATGTGGCCTGTTTGAGCCTCTATGAGACCATGCGGTTAGTCCAGGTGAGCTGGCCTGTAGCCATTTGATTTGGTTTGATTATAGGACTGTTCAGGTGACTTTGTTTGCTGAATCTGCTAGTGGAGCTTGTCCTCCAACTCCTACACCCTCTATACTTTCATGCCCACTACCCGAACCAGGGTCTGTATCCCCACCCCACTTTCACTGGTGCAGTTGGTGAGAGGTCAGAGTAGTTGACGGCAGTGCTGTTTGAGATAGTTGTCTTTGTGTGAGGAGCGGCGATGGCTGGCAATAGGGGGGTGACTCTGAGATGCCAGTCTTCAATGTCTAGCCTCCTGGAGGTGTCGTGGGCCTAACTAGACGAAACACCAGTGAAAGGAGGTTCCTACCTGATGACCCCAATCACATGTTAGCTATCACTGCTCACTGGCCTAGTTAGATATTGTCTGTAGGGCACATAGGCAGGGCAAAGTTTGTTGTAGGGGAGTTAATCACTGAGTGTGGTCCATTTTTATTTATTTATTTATTTTTTGGTCATTCAAGTTTCTTTTGTTTACTCTAAATATAAAACTCTTGTTTTTTGTTTTTTTTGTTTTTTTTTTCCCTTTCCCACATATGAAGTAAAAAAAACATGTCTTTGTTTATGTTGTTTTTTACCTTGTAACTGACAGCAGACAAAGTTTTAGTGGTGATGCAAGGTTATTTCATGACCATGAACAGATTCAGGCGGCCGGTTGGTTTAGGGTGATGACTTATCTCAGTCTTAAAATGTCTTGTATGATATAAAAAAATCATATGGACATTAACAAGGTTAAAAACCTGAGTTTCATTGGATGCACCTTTAAATCAAATAGGCTATTTTCAACCCCTGTGAAAAATTTGAATATGAAGACATTTATTACACTGTCAGAAAGCCAGAACACTTGGGAGGGAGCCAACATGCAAAGTTTTATTTCTGCCTCAAGCTCAAGTAACATTGGAATATAAAACACAATTTTTTTATTAAACTAACACATTAGCTTTTTGCCTTCAGTTAGTTATTCATTAATAATCAATTAATTACAATCCCAGCTCACATTGGGCAAAGTTAGGGTACACCCTGGACAAGTCATCAGTCCAAGCATGCCTTTCCCCTCACCTTGGACACTCAGACCATCTTTTCCTGTTCCTTACAGCCTACAAGCTCCTCATCTGCAGGTCTAAGCCACAGTACAATGCCATGCAGCGCTGGACTGAGGAGGCCATACTCTCCCTGCAGGACTGCTTTGAGGACACCACATGGGGACTCTTTGAGGAACTAGACATTGAGCTCCACACCTCCTACGTATGTCAATTTCTGCATGGACAATGTCATGACAAAGAAACAGCTCAAAGCATTTCCCAATCAAAAACCCTGGTTCAACACCCACATCAGAGCACTACTCCAGGTCAAAAGACAGGGAGGCCTACAGGGGGGCCAGAGTGGACCTGAACAGAGGCATCAAAACAAAATACAAAGAGCAGATAGAGGCCAAATTCAGGAAAAACACCCCCCCTCCACGTGGAAAGGCATCCAGAACATCACAGACTATGCCACCCCCCCCCCAGCAGACAGCAGGACAGCAGACAGGTATAGGACACATAGCTGACACCTTCAGAGCACAACCAGCCCCCCACCATCCAACAACACAGCTGTAGTCATGTGCCCATCAACTTGCTGCTGTATTCACTACCATCTTCAACCGCTCACTGCAGCAAGCCACAGTCCCCACCTGCTTGAAAACCGCCCAAATAATCCCTGTGCCCAAATCCTCTGCCATCACAGGGCTGAATGATTACCAGCCTGTGGGCATGACACTGGTAATCATGAAATGTATGGAAAGACTGGTGTTGCAACATGTCAAGGCCCACATCCCACCTGGCTTTGACCAACATCTGTTTGCCTACAGGTCCAACAGCTCCACATCTCCATTGCCCTCTACCCTGTCCTCAGCCACATTGAGAGCCCAAAGACATACATCAGGATGCTGTTAGTTGACTTCAGCTCAGCATTTAATTCCACCAGCCCCCACTGACTGATCAACAAACTGTAGACACTGCAACTTGGAACCTCCCTTTGTCTGTGGATCAAGGACTTCCTGACTAACAGACCCCAGCATGTCAGGATGGGCACCTCCACATCCTCCACCAGCATCCTCAACGCTGGTGTTCCCCAGGGCTGTGTCCTTAGTCCAGTTCTGTACACACTGTACAGCCATGACTGCGTCGCCACCCAAGGATCCAACACCCTCATCAAATTTGCTGAGGACACAACCATTGTTGGACTGATCAGCAATGATGATAAGGCACCATACATGAATGAGGTCCAAGCACTGGTGGCCTGGTGCAGCAACAACCACCTCAACACCAAGAAGATGAACAAAATTATCGACTTCAGGAAAACAAGGACCACACTGCATTCAGTCCTGAGTATCAATGGGGAAGAAATTGAACAGGTCAGAAACTTCAAGTTTCTCAGCCTGCAGATCTCAGAGAACCTGGGCTGGACTGTGAACACCACACACATTATTAAAAAGGCCCAGCAGCGTCTCCTCTTCCTGAGAATGCAAAGGAGGAACAAACTCATTCCAACTCTGCTCAAAAACTTCTACCGCTGCACAATAGTGTCCTGACCTAAGGGTGCACTGTGTAGTATGCCAGTTGCACTGCATTTGAGAAGAAACAACTGCAGTGGATCATTGGCTTCCCTCTTCCACGCCTGGAGAAGATCCACTCCAACCGTCTCCTCCGAAGAGCCAAAAAGATGACCCCCGCTCACCCAGGACACTCATCATTCTCCAGCCTCCCCTCTGGCAGGCTCAGAGTTCTGAGAACCCACACCAACTGGCTGAAGAACAGCTTCTTCCCCATGACTGTGAAGAGACTGCTACAGGACTCATGACACCAGTCCGACACACACACACACACACCACCTCCACCTCCACTTCCCAGCCTAACGGACAACTGCAATAAACATATTTGCACAGACTAGGCACATAACCTTATGTAAAACACTTAATTTAATTGCACTTTTTGTTGCCGTTTTAAATTACTCTGATTGCATTTTGAATGTGACATGTAGCTGCTATCCAAGGGATGCTGCCAAGCGAAATTTCGTTGTGTTCTGTACAATGACAATAAAGCTTCTTAATATTAATCATCACAGGGCCAACAAACAGAGACAGAAAGAGACCAACAACCACTGACACAGACAATTTAGAGTCCTAACCTGAACATGCATGTCTTTGGATGGTGGGAGGAAACCCACACAGACACGGGGAGCAAATTCAAACTCCACACAGAAAGGCCCCAGACGAGGAACAGAACCCGCAACCCTTTTATTGTGGGGTGACAGCGCTAAGTACTATGCTGCTGTACTGCCCTCACAAGGTGTCAGACTCTGTTTTCGTTGTCTTGTACACTTCCTGCTTTATTTTGAAAATCTTGTGTTCCATGTTGTTGTTTGCCATTTACTTCCCCTCTTTGATCTTTTTCCCGCCATGAGTTGATTCCTAATTTGTTTCACCTGTGTTGGTTCCTGTGTATTTAAACCCCGCCCCATTCCCCATGTCTCTGCCAGATTGTCTTTGTTACATCCTGTGTGCTAAACACTCTCGCATACCCAGTTGTTTGCTCCCAGTGTATGACTGGACTGTTTTTTGATGTTTGATTTTCCTGCCTACTCCTTGCCTGTTTTGTCTGCCTGATCCTGCCAGCCTTTTTGTGTATGACCCCTGCCTCCATTTCGATTAAAAGCTCTTGCCCTACTGGACTCACTACCTCTGCCTCGCTTCCCCTTTTTGCACCTGGGTTCACTCTCATCAGCTCTGACACAAGGGTCACTATTCCTTACGATTAACAATTGATCATCAGTGATTATAACTTAGAATGTTTTCATTCCCTCTTGCTCCTCCTCTTGCTCCCCTCTTCTTTAGGAACACTTCCAGAACATCTTTCAGAAGATTGGAGGAAAAGCTAAGGACCTTCTTCTGAATCTGAGTCAATTTAAATTGTTCAGTCTAATTAGTGTGTGTGTTGATTTCATCCAAGGAATCTTAGATTTTCAGAATCAAATGCTATTAACTTTTTGGCAGCCTGCCCCATAAGCTTTTACCGAAGGACTTGAACTGTCTTATATTCTGATTCATTGGAGTCAAGGCCATCCAGAACAGAAATGAAACCCAAGTTTTGGTCCTTATCAATCATAGCAAATCTGCATTTGTCACCTTAGATTTCTACACTGCTTACTTGCCTGTTCTGGCATCATTTCAAACACTTTTGGCTCTTTTCTTATGTGATGAATTTGATTTCTGCCTGCATAGCTGTTTGTGTAACGTCTCCAAAAAGCGAGAAAACCAAGAACTAACCTTGATGACTGATTTTGTGGAACTGGATGTATTGCCTGATTTTTATTTATTTATTTTTTGTTTTAAGACAGCTAATATTCTGTTCCTCACTTTGGTGCAGCTTTCAATCACATGCCAGATGAGCTCAGGTATCACATTTTAAGTGTCCCATATTGCATTTATATTTACAATCCTTTATAACTCTTTAGTGTATAGAGAGTAGATGTCCTGTTTTTAAATTAGCAATGTGGAAATGTCAGCATTCTCAATCCACAGAAAAATGCATCGTATGTATTAAAAAACTGGGCCATAAAACAAGCTGTCATTCTTCTGTAACACTGTGACGCTTACTCAAGATCTTTTATATTTTTATGCAGTCAATAAGAAAATCCATGTTGTTCCAAGAGGTCCAGCAACAGTGTAAAACTACACAGAGATGGTTTTTGCTATTTAAAACTACAAATCTTCTACTGGATAGACACTTTCTTTGAAACACAGGAATTATTGAAAATATTGGGCCATTAAATGTCACAGAATGACATAATAGGTCAGTGTGAAGAAAGCCAACTAAATGCAATCAAAGTAGGAGAACAAAAAAGGTAAAATCAGATAAATCACACTCAGAAAAAGTCCAGTCATTGAGCACAGCCCATGGTGTTAAATATGGATCCCACAGAATGAGCAGAGCAAGATGGACAGAGTAGTGCATATCGAGAACGGCAGAGTGGGTTATGGAGGGAGCACACGGGGTGCAGCAGGTGTGAGAGAAGCTTAGCAGAGCCAGGCGACTTGGTTTGTCCCATTGATTTCAGCTCAATGTTAAATTGGGCCATTTTTCACACCATCCCTCAGCAGCACTTGCCTTTTAATTCCCATTCAGCTGAGCTGCTCACACCACATTTTTCCAATCACATATACACACACATTGATTTAATATGAATGTGTAGGGAGCATGACACAAATACACGAGTGACTGTTGAGAGAGGCTCAGCCCTAAACACAGACCGGATGCTAATTTAAGAGGATCCTCTACCCAACAGCAATAGGATTGTACAATTTATATCTGACCTTCGTCAGTACTGGCTGTGGTTTTAAAGGTTGTACCATGGGCTGTTACAATGAACTGAGACCTAATTTGAAAGTGTATTCCCCTAGCTGCTTGCTTTCATAAGTGGAGCCATGGGTAGGCCTTTGTTGTCTCGATGACAGCTGTGCTGCTCTGACACAATTAGTCATTAAATGCAGCCACTAGTTCATCCATCCATCCAGCTTCTACCATTTTTCCATTTCCAGGTCATGGGGGGTGCTGGAGCCAATCCCAGCTCACATTGGGTGAGAGCAGGATACACCATGGACAGGTCACCAGTCCATCACAGCACCAACACACAAAGACAGAAACAACCACTCACACTCACACTCAGACCTACGGACAGTTAACCCAGACATGCATGTTTTTGGATGGTGGGAGGAAACCCATGCAGCTATGAGGATGACATGCAAACTCCACGCTCGTGAACCGAACCCGCAACCTTCTTATTGTGGGGGGGACATCACTAACCTCTACACTGCCATGCTACCACTAGTCCTTTTTTAAAAATGTTTTAAATAAATTATTGGGATTCTTTACACAGATTTTTTTTTTCTTTCACGACAGTTGGATAAGTCCAGCCCAGTGTAGCTTTGATTGCTATGACTCTGTCTTTGCTGGTTATTGAAGGGGTTCAGTAAACATCGCCTCAGCTGCAGTCCTGCTAGTAACTCTTCAAAGCAGATTGAAAACTGCTTCAAGTTTGTTCAAGTAGTGGTGGCCTCAAAACAAACTGTCTCCCTGTTCAAACAGGCTATTTTAACATTTGGTTAAAGCATTTTTCTTTCCTCTGAAATGAATTCAATAAAAAGGTGGATATCAAGCATCGCCTTGCTGACGTTATTTACCTTCAATCAGCATAAAAAAGAAAGTGAAATGAAACCGGCAGTTTGGCAATCTGATGTATGAGATAAGAATGTGAAAAATAATGAAATAACGGCTATTTGAGTTTAAACCAAAGGAAGAACCTTGAGACACACAGAGATATGACTGTCATACAGATGATTTGACGGGAACTGTTAATATTCACTGCTGCGCTGAGATTGTTAATCATTTCACATGCGAGGTGAAAACTTTTGGCCAGTAGGTCTGAAGAGTGTCTGATGAAACAAAACTGACTTAATAAGACCATTTTAGTGAAGTGAGGCAGTGAGTGCATTTGAACTTTGAATTTGAAATTCCCCGAGATGTTTTCTTTGCTCAATAGTTTAGCATCGTGAGATCTTCTTGTAAAGCTTTGTTTATGCCATCATATAGGATTAGAGCTGAGGCATATTTTCAAGAGGGTGTATATGCTAAAACCTTCATCAGTAGAGGAGCATAAATCTCCAGAATCCAATTATTCCATTCTGTTTGTGCAATTTAGTAAGATCATGCAGACCACTAATTAACTATACATTCTTTGGATTATTTTTATTTCTTAAGCCCGTTTCTTTTCTTGCTGCTGTGTATCAAACTAAAGTAAGCCTTCTGGCCTCAAAATGTAGCGATCCATTCAAATCAATGATTCTTTCAGTTGGAGAAAGTGTTGTTACTGGAGCCTTCCTTTCATTCTCTCTGTCTCTGAGTGAGACTAAACAAACGGGGAAAGGACATTCTGACACAGCATAAATGTGTTTTGAGACGCGTGAAAACAGTTGAAAAGCTGAAGGACAGTTTTGAATGGTTTTGTTTAGTTTATTTCATATAAGAAATTTAAGTACATTTTTCCACATGGTTGCTTTGAAATTATGTCTTCTTTGATGAAGTTTTTCGTTTCCTTTTACAAATGCATTTGGCATGTGACGAAACTTAGACTTGATGAGTTTTCACATCTTAATTTGAGTCTACTAAGACTTTGACAATACTGACTTTTATGTGAATTGGGAGAATTATGGAGTCCAAAATGGGGCCAGAATATCTGCCAAATTAAGAGTAAGACCAATTGAGATTTCCCTTTCATATTAATTCCAGCAGCCCTATACCTTTGCACCCATTCAATGTGTCACCAAGAATACAACACCATCTATTTTGTAGGGAAAAGCAAATGTAACTTGTTGGATTTGTTTGACCAACCATTAGAAAATCAGGGCAGCAATGGTTTGCCCTCACTTCATTTGTTTGTTCTAGCAGACTGGGCAGGCCTTATGCACTGCTGGTTCCTATAAAACCTTGTTTGTTTCTTGAGGTGTGTGCAGGCGTCTATCAATAGAATTGCATTGTTTTGAGCCTTTAAAGTCTGGGTATTTAGTGTCACCCAGGGGTAAATTACATCATTAGGAAAAAGCTCTCAAGTTTAGTCAAGTCTAACAAATTTAGCTAAAGTGAAGACCTCCCAGAGAAAATCACAGAAAAAGCAGTGTCTCAGCTCTTCAAGTCCAAAAGCGTCTGTGCAATTTAACCTTTATCTGGCCTTTCTCACAACTTAATTCTTACAGACACAACAATTCTTAGTGAAATCAAACTTGAGAATTTATACAGTGTTGACTGATCTGTCCTTCTCCCTGCTTCAGAGTCACTCCCTCTGTCAGCCTGTCATCTGCATCAAGTGTCTCTTTACACTTAGACTGACCCGAGCTGTCAGTGGAGGTGACTTTACATCATCACCTCTGCATCACTCTACTTGCCTCCTTCCACTCTTGAGCCCTCTCCCTGTAATTCTGATTTTAAAGGCCCAGGAGTGGCACTAAGACTTAACAGCAGTCCAAGGCAAAGTGACAGTTTGGTGTCACTGCCAGGCATAAAGTTTGTTTGAGAAACTGTTGTATGTGAAGGTGGTTACCGGTGGGTTGAGTGTGAACATAATGGATGACTGGCTTCAGGTGCAGCCCGCAAGCTGTCGAGCTGTTCAGCTCAAACCCTGCCTTGTGTGTTGTCCTGGATTAGATTCAAAAGTTAAGGCATTTTTGTGTCTGTGTGGTTTAAAGCTACCATTTCAAGTTTTTCCTCTTGCTTCCTTTGCCCATCACATTACACTATTGCTCTTACTTACTGTTCACAAAATGTGCAACAACAAGTGATGGCAGGGCTAATTTCTTTCAGGCAGCTACAAAATTGAAACCCAAAACAGAAGAAAATTGGACATGACAAGGGGTACAGATCTTAATAAAGGTCAGGATATAACTTCAGCTACAGGATAATTTTTTTTTTATCAGCAAATGCATCTAATCTGAGACATCTGTAGATTGAAGATATTTAATTGCACAAAAATATGAGATCAACAAAGCATGGACATTTTATCTGAGTTTGGGGTTTCAGACTCTCAGGAAGATTTTCAGTGTTAGATTGATTGAACACAATATGAAATTTGGACTCCTCAGATTCCAAAATTAATGAGCTTGAAGGTTGCAAAGTTTTGCCCTGGGAACTGGCATACGTTTTGAGGAGTCAGGATGTCCTCATCTATTGGAATTTAACAGCACTTCCCAGGTGACGCTGGCCCATTCTGCTGTTTCTCTCTTTTGCATCAACAAATGAGGACATGACCTCACATGGACATGGACTTGTTATAGTATGTTGACTGGCCGAGCATAAGGTATCAAGCCCCTAAGGCAGGGGATGGTTTCTACTGGAAAAAAACAAAATAAAAACAAAACAAGATGGTGACAGTGAAATTATAATATCAAAACAGTGGTTCTTAAACCAATGGGTGACAGTGGGCTGCCCTCCCCTTGTTCCCAGTGGATGTGTTGATGTACATTAGGAATATGTTTGCAATCACAGCTCATAGTTGCTAAAAAAGGGCTGACTTGGTATCAAAGAAGAATTATTTACTTCTCTAATTTGTTGTAAAGAGGAGAGTTTGATACAGCATCACCAGTTTTGTATGTATAAAAGGAGTTATTGTGGAATTGGGGGTCATTTTTGCTCCACCTTGAAACTGATGGTAGAGTTCGGCATCAGAGGCGCCAAAACCATGGTTACTGGAGCTTGAAACCTACACCTACATGCTGTTGGAAGTGCAGTTAGATACAAATTTACATTGATTTGGTAACAAACTGAAAAAGTTACAGTGGTTATTTCACTGTCGGGCCCCTCCCTCAACATGTGAAAAACATTCAAAGCATGATGCATGGCCCATTTATTTAGAAATGCATAAAGAAAGCAACTGCTATGATGCATGCATTTGACTTTTCCAAATCTGTACAGCAACAAGTCATGTTGGCTGTGGTCTTTACACAAGGTTTTTGTTGGTTGTGGGGACGTGAGAAACAAATGTTTAGAGCATCCACCTGCAGAAGCATAAATCAGCACCGATCGCGGGAGCAGGACAGACGTCTATGGTGTTGTTACACATCACAGCTCTTATTGTTGATGCTGCATCAAAACAATTTTGGGTGCAGAATGCCAGCTTGTTTGGTTCAGTGAAGACAAGCAAAGGCAAAACAGAAGAGGCGTTTTCTTAACCATGAAATAGCCGGATTGCTGCAGAGGGGCTTCAGGGTGTTCGCTTGCGTGTCTGGTCCTAATTATATCTAGTTTTGCTGTTTCACCCCGAAAAAAAAACATAACTTGACTCAGAATGTGATAAAATGAAAAGGGTTCCTTTTTCTTTCTTGGACACAGATAGCTGAGGACTAACAAGGGACATGCAGAGAGGAGGACCGCAACACAAACACAAACACAAAAAGAGGAAAACAAGATTGAAGGGAGAAAGGGAGCAGGTGACAGACAGAATGGAGGAAAGAGATAAAAAAAAGGGAGTACAGTAAACAGAGAGCATATCGGGACAATGAAAGTAGACAAGAGAGATAAGGACAGAAATTAAAGAATTGTGCTTTCGGCATTAATGCAAATTTCTGTCCTTACATTTATTCATAGTGAACAACAATGCAGCTCTTTTGCAGGAGGCCACAGGGCCTGTTGTGATTGTGCCCCCTCGCTGCGATCAAAGTGAACACATAAAAAATCTAACTTTTTGTGTACTGTTTTTGCTGTTAATGCTGTTTTGAATCCAGAACCTTGGAACATCTCATCCTATTCATACTGGTGATTCATTGTTGTACTGTCCCCGGTGCTAAAACAGGAATACCAGCATGGATGCTACAGCTGGTACATCGTGCATTTTACATTCAGAGGGAGAAAAGGACTTGAAAAACAGGATAGTCTTTGCTAAGCAGATGGCACCAAATGTAGCAGAGTTTGTAGATACAGTCTGCTCCATGGTTTGGAAAGCGACAGACCTGTTTGGTCTGCAGGGATACACATGCACATGGCGATAGTCATAGGCAGGCAAGGCTTAAGTATGTGTGTGTTTCAACTTCACAATATCTGGCAGTGCAGTGCCTATCGGAATTGGGGCTGAATAGTCATGTTTCCTGTGAAAAACAAGCCTGTAGTTTCTTTGTGCAGCAGGTAACTTTGACTCATGGTTAGGTTTGGTTGCTAGGCAACATCTAACGGTGGTTGTAAGAAAGATTTCTTGTTTCTACAGTGGTGGCCAAAAGTTTTGGGAATGACACAAATATTGATTTTCCCAAAGTTAGCTGCTTCAGCTTTTCTAATGGCAATTTGCACATACTCCAGAATGTTATGAGGAGTGATCAGCTCAACTGCAATTAATTGCAAAGTCCCTCTTTGCCTTGAAAATGAACTTTATCCCCAAAAAAAGCCATTTCCACTGCATTTCAGCCCTACCACGAAAGGACCACCTAACATCCTTTCGATGATTCCTCCATTAACACAGGTGTGGGTGTTGATGAGGACAAGGCTGGAGATCAATCTGCCATGACTGAGTTAGAATAACAGACTGAACACCTGAAAAGGAGGATGGTGCTTGACATCATTGTTCCTCTTCTGTTAACCATGGTTACCTGCGAGGAAACACGTGCAGTCATCATTGCATTGCATTGCATTTCACTGCACAAAAAGGGCCTAACAGGAAAATTTATAGCAGCTAGTAAGATAGTCAATCATCTATCGGATTATCAAGAGCTTCAGGGAGAGAGGCTAAATTGTTGCCAAACAGGCTCCAGGATGCCCAAGAAAGTCCAGCAAGCGCCAGGACCATCTCTTAAAGTTGTTTCAGCTGCGGGATCAGGCCACCACCAGTGCAGAGCTTGCTCAGGAATGCAGCAGGCAGGTGTGAGTGCATCTGCACGAACAGTGAGACTTTTGGAGGAAGGCCTGGTGTCAAGAAGGGCATTAAAGAAGCCACTTCTCTCCAGAAAAAACATCAGGGACAGACTGATATTCTGCAAAAGGTACAGGGATTGGACTGCTGAGGACTGGGGTAAAGTAATTTTCTGTGATGAATCCCCTTTCCGATTGTTTGGGGCATCTGGAAAAAAGCTTGTCCGGAGAAAACGAGGTGAGCGCTACCATCAGTCCTTTCTCATGCCAACAGTAAAACATCCTGAGACCATTCATGTGTGGGGTTGCTTCTTATTTAAGGGAGTGGGCTCTCTCACAATCTTGCCTAAAAACACAGCCATGAATAAAGAATGGCACCAGAACGTCCTCCAAGAGCCGTTTGGTGATGAACAATGTCTTTTCTAGCATGAAGGAGCACCTTGCCATAAAGCAAAAGTAATAACTAAATGGCTTGGAGAATAAAACATAAAGATTTTGGGTCCATGGCCAGGAAACTCCCCAGATCTTAATTCCATTGAGAACTTGTGGTCAATCCTCAAGAGGCGGGTGGACCAACAAAACACCACAAATTCTGACAAACTCCAAGCATTGAAGAATGGACCGTCATCAGTCAGGATTTGGTCCAGATGTTGATTGACAGTATGCCAGGGAGAATTGCAGAGGTCTTGAAAAAGAAGGGTCAATTCAGTGTAATTGCCAATAATAGCTTTTGATACTTATGAAATGCTTGTAATTATATGTCAGTATACCATAGAACTATCTGACAAAAACACCTAAAAACCGTGAAGCAGCAGACCCTGTGAAAATGGAATATTGTGTCATTCTCAAACTTTTGGCCACAACTGTATTATCTATGACCCTTTGACACCTGCTGTTGTTACTTTCTACGCCTGATAACAAAACCATGACAACACAAATCATCATCTTTGCTGAAACCATTATTAGAGTAACCTTGATATTTAAAGTAAGTACTTTATTGTCAGTAATTTATGTGCGTTTATTGTCGTATAACTCACCCATTAAAGTTCATTAAGACATGAAGTTCTGTAAAGTGATTCTAAACAGCATGGGACAGAAGTCTTGGCTTCACACACCAATCTTGCAACTGCTCACTCTGAGAGCAGATTTTTGAGACCACATGAATACTGAATGGATGTTGAACAATATCCGCAACTACTGTGTCAAAATCCCATAAAAAATGTTTACATATTCTCATGCATTTCTTATATTTGAATTACAGTGACTATAGCCTGCCTTGTCTGGTCTCTTTATTCAACTATAATATTGCAGTTTTATGAATGTGATTGTAAACAACACTGCTTTAAGGATTGTTTCCACCAAATTAGAAAATAATGTATCATGTTATTCAGTAGTGCAGGAAGTTTTGGCGTTTGGTTTGCAGTTACAACCATCACTCCACTATTGAGAGTGAATATCATTTAGTTCCTTCCTGCATTAACCCAATTTCACAGGTGTAATGGAAAAAAAAAAGATCCCGTAAGTCATTACAGAGACAATTTCTTAAAAACAATGACTTAACTTCTCATTAAAGATGAAAGTGTCACATAGGCCTATGAAAACGTTGACGTTTCCTATTATTTTCTGATGGTAAGTCACATAATGAGATGATTATAATGCACTAATTTTAAAGTCTCATCAACTTGAGAAAGTTTATCATATGTTTTTCCGTCATATTGGCAGAAATTTACAGGCACTAGAAATTCGCAGACATCACAGAGATTTAGTGCAAGAATGTATGTCCGATGAAGTCTGATAAGTGGCCTCAGGTCTCTTGTAATGAGAGAACACAGTTTCAGAATCTTTCTTTTACTTCTATTTCCTTTTTAAAGTTAAATAAAATTTCCCATGCTAAGTGAAAACTCCTCTTCTATAGTGGATGCCATAATTGAACCATAATGCACTTTGTCATTCCCCTCATCCTCTCCCATCCTGCGAGAACATTTTAGACATAGCCACAAAGGAAGTAACTGACAAAACTGCAGTGAATATGAAACATGCTATGAATCAATGCAGTGGGAAAATTTGGTACTTGCAAAGCTCTGATTCTGCAGTAAAAGTGTTTTGAGAGGGTGTGTTTATTTTTATTTATATTTTTTTGTTGTTTTTTTTAAAAATCAAGCTCAGGATGGATGGAAAAAAATATACTGGGAAATCTATTCCAAGAATTCTTCAGCTGTACATGACAAGCTTTAATGACAATCTTTGTTTGTGCCAACATTACAAACACAACTTTTCCCACTTTTGACATTGAAATGCTGCTGGAAAATAAAGTAACATTTGTTTGGCACTCTGCAACGTAGCGAGGCAGGTTTTCAGTCATCCGTCACCTCTTTGACTGAAAACAGACTGACAGATTGGCTTGGAAGGTGACTGCTCGTATTTTGGGCTGTCAGTGTTACATTTTCATCTAATGTCTCCTGCTGAAAAAACCACTTGGGACAGATGAGAAGGAAACTTGACTTTGAACCCTGTATCCAATGTGTGCTTTGTCGATTTTATTTTCTTAGACAAAACCTCTCACAAACAAAAAGAGGGGAATTAACAAAACAAACCAAATTAAAAAACAAATAAAAAAAAAAAAAACCAACAAAAAACAAGTTGGAGCAGGATTTATTTTCTTAATGAGTTTATGGTCTGGGTCTCTACCTTCAGGTTTCCTGCAATACAAAAGTTTTAAATTATCTAAAATCACAACAAAAAAACAACAACAGTCAAACACCATTCTAATTTGACAACAGATATCCAAACAACTAAGGCACCTGGTCCTTATTTACAATGCCTTTAACAGTTAATCAAGCATTCCAACCTTCTCTTACAGATGGAAGTTTGATCAGTGGAAGGAAATGGGACTGTGTAGGCGGGGGATCTTTACTTTCATAGACAGATTTCTTTAGGTTTGTCCAGGTCAGATATTTCGTTAAAACACATCTCCACAACTTTGAAAAACGCTGAGCCAGGTCAATTAGATCATTGTTTCAGTAATAGTACATCAAATAAACATGCAATTTCTTTCTTATATGATGTATCGCAAGCTCAAAAATAAGTACAGAGCCAATTGAAAAAAATTGGGAAGGAGCTGGTGTTGGAGATATTGGGAAACATCTGGGAGTGGGCTTTACAATTTGTTAGTGTGCTCTTAATGCAAGACAGCATTTAATACGTGAAACAGAGCAAAATTTACAAAGCTTTGTCACCTATTGATGATAAATGCAACAATGCAGAGGCCAACTTGCTGCATAGCTTTGTATTGTGTGCAAAATTACAACACTTCTTGTTGGAGATTTTTATTTTTTTCCCCAAGATTTTGAAAGTCTGAATAGAGTCTGCTACAATAAGTAGAGTCTGTTTTTGGCTGACTGTACCAGAAACAACCACCTGCCAGAGAAAACACAGAGCAGGTCAGATCAATACCTCATTCCTTTTCGTTGTTGTTTTTTTTTTTTTTTTTTTGTCTGGTTAAAAGAAATGGTGATGAGGATATTACAAACTGGCACAATTTTGTTTGCAATATTTCTATTGCTATAATAAAAACAATAGCTATAAAATAAAATTTATTTAAATGTAAATTATTGTTATGAAATTATTGTTGTTATTATTATTATTATTATTATTTGAGGAAATAAGTGGACGCATCAAAAATTAACATAATAAAAAAAATTTTGAATTTCATTTATATGACTCTGAAGAATGAGGATCAATTGCCAGCTGTCTGTATGAGTCACATATGAAACTAGATACCAGATGTTTCCTTTTCTTCTGAGATCTCCTGTACTACCAGGGAGCCATATCTTATTCCTTGCTTGCTTGGGTGTCATAGCAAGTACAGCTGGCAAATTTATCAATTTATATTCAGCACCGTTTGCAGTCAAAAGAAGAGGGGTCGTGAAGAAAAAGATCAATTTTCCACTTTTAGATCTTGACTTTAATCACTTTTTATCTCCCCCTCTCCGTCACTCTTGCTCCTTCTTTCACCCTCAGTTTCTTTGCTCCTTTTCCTTTCGTCCCTTGCTTTCGAACTGGGAAAAGTGAAAAACTGAGAAAGAGCAGCTGCAAAATGGCAAGAGGGGGCAGGAACGAGAGCTTATGAATTACAAAATTGCCTTGAAAGAGCATGAATGAGAGAGTGTGTTGGAATGAGAGAAAGATAACAGAATAATCATTGTGTGTGCGACAATTCTTCTAACAATACCCAATTTTCAGAGCATGACGCATTTCTGGATTTTTTAAAGTTCGGTGTGGAGTCCAATATACAAAGATGACAACCCTTTGTGAGAAAATGTACAGTATATGCTGTGCATGATTACACTATCCAA
Organism: Echeneis naucrates; assembly: GCF_900963305.1. NCBI lineage: Eukaryota > Metazoa > Chordata > Actinopteri > Carangiformes > Echeneidae > Echeneis > Echeneis naucrates. The sequence goes on along the minus strand of NC_042528.1, from coordinate 12,178,965 downwards.
GACCTGCCTCATGTTCAATGAACTCATATTGTGCTGAGTTAGTTCACGTTCATTGCTGACAGTTTTTGACTGGGTTCACAGTCCCAAAAGATGAACTAAATCATTTCATTTCAATTCTTGGAGCGATGCTTCAAGTTACTTATTTCAGTAGAAGCTGCTCCTGCCCATCCACCCCAGCTTCAAATCATTGCCACTTCCCAAACTAACTGACTATATAAAACAAAAACACTTAACTGTAACTTCTGATGATTGTATGCAGAATTCATCTTCATTAGTTGCAGAGCAATAAATGTGCTCAGTTAATAGCACTAAAGTTGTGTGTCTTTTTTGTTTCTCTAATGTAGCCGAACACTATAATGTTCCACAATGGTATGTATTTGCTTAATAATCAGTCTCATGACACCAGATTAAAATTATAACATTATGTATGCTTTGACATCTGCTGGTTTCAGAAGGCTCACTTTGTGTTGTCTCGTCATTAGTATAACGTTTCCTTGGTGGCTATACATTTATTTTGCACAATATCCTGAATATCCTGGTACAAAGCTATTGGGACAGCGCTTGCCACAGTTGCTGCTAAGAAGCTGACATGAACACAGGATGAGTCCGTTCCTCATAGCGAGCACACCAGCTGCAGAGCGGGACATCCTGCTATACAAAGAATCTTCCCGATGTGATGTTAGCTATAACAAGCATTGAGAGAATTTTTTTCTATTTTTGATAGAAACTAAGCTAAATGGGACAATTTCACATTGTCAGACATGCAAATGTAACACTTGTGGAATGTGTCCACCAACCAATTTGCATTAGCTATCCCAAACATCTTTCCCATTCAAAGCTACACACACTTTGAAATGAATTTAAAGGCAGGCTTCCTCTTCCTTTGCCTTTTAATCCTTACATTGCTGTCCACATGTTTCTTATTTACCATCCCAGCCTCCAACTGTTCGTTGTCCCTCATCTCCCATGCTCTCTTCCTCTTTCAAATGGTTTTGAAACCCAATTTTGTCTTTACAGCACAGACTAAACAAGAAGCAAGCTGTGTGTTTGAGGTGTATTGGACTAAAATCACCGACAGCATCTTTAAATTTCAGCATGTTATTTGACTTCAAACTTCCCCAGTTCTCAATCCTGAAATGAACAGACAATGTGTCTCCAACGCTATTTCCAGGAAGTAGATGCGACCAGCCAAAAATACACATTTGCTTCCTCTCTCAGAATATATAAAAGATATGTCAGTCTTGCTCTGAAATATATATGTATATATGTATAAATTACATAAAAAATCTAACAAATGTAGTTAAGAGGTAATGCACCTGCCTCGGGACAAGGGACTCATTAACTGCTGCACAGTATATGTACAGCATTTCTGAACTTTACCTCAACACATTTCCCTTTGAAGTTTGTGGATTTATTCAATGTTCCCTATGAAGTACTGTTTGAACTGAAGTGCCAAGAATAATCCCCGGAGACAGCTACGAGTTGGACTGTGAGTAGTCACGCACACACACACACACACACACAAAATACTCGCTAACCATGGTAGATATTTAATCAAATTTATACTTATAACACAAATGCACATACTATCATTAAGAACATTATCTGCAGTTAATGCATTATGTGACACACACACACGCAAACACACAATTGAATTAGTTAATGCAAGTCAGTTTTTTAGATTTTATCTACTCATTTATCACTTCTTCACTCTCACTCACTGTGAGCACACACACATATTCATACTTGTGAGGACACTTGTTACAATAGTAAGCTCTTTACCAGAACTCTTACCTCATAATGGCATTTAAAGGTGTAGGGGAAAAAAGGCTGACCAAAAGTGGTACGTGGCAGAGTAATCACAGGATTATAACATTGTTTCCTTCTCTACCTCCATCAGAACTCATCCCTTCATACTTTCTGAACACTCATTGTTCATTAATACACAGTCAAAGCTGAAGGTCTATCAATTTCCAAACAGTGAAAGAAAGAGAAGGAAGAAGAGTTGTGGGGGCGTGGCAGCGCATAAATAACATTTATTATGGGGCTAATATTTATGATGGAGAGGGAGTACAGGACAGATGTCTCTGTATGGGAGATGGAGATGGAGAATATGAAATGGCTCAAAAGCAAAGAAAGTGGTAGCAAGAAAAAATTTAAATAAAGACTAACACGGCCTCCAGTTTCAACTTAAAGAGACTAGGAAAAAGAAGAGATAAATAATGCAATAATAATTTCTATAATCTCCAATATACCTAATCTCTAATTTGTTTAATATTGTATAAATTAGGTTTAGGAAAAAAAAGAGAGAAAGTTGAGTGGACAATCCCAGGCGGCATAGTGATTAGCGCTGTTGCCCCACAGTAAGAAGGTCGCAGGTTTGCTTCCCAGGGCCTTTCTGTATGGAGTTTGCATGTTGCTTGTGCGGGTATCCTCCAACTGTCCAAAGATGTCACGTTTGGATTCATTGGTGACTCTAAATTGTCCATAGGTCTGAGTGTGAGTGGTTGCTGGTCTCTGTCTGTCTTTGTGTGTTGGCCCTGTGATGGACTGGGGACCTGTCCAGGGTGTACCCCGCCCTCGCCCAGAACATTGGCTGGGATTGACTCCAGCACCCCCACGACCCAGAACTGGATAAGCGGTTGAAGCTGAATAGACCTTCTCAGCCCTGGTTCTCCACTGATGGGGGGGGCATTAAGAGTTATAAATGTTCATTAAACTGACAGACTTCAGGAATTGTGATCTCTCCCATGCCTTGTTATTTGGAACAAAACTCGTGGAGTCTAATGCAATCTAATAACTAAACCTACAATATGTTTGATTTAAACCCACCTCCACCCCCCTCACAGCAGGATGACTTCATTTAATTGTCTATTCTTAGGTGGATGGGCATATTAGAAATAATCCATCTGCCCAATGCAGTTGATTTTTGTACTATTTGTGCTACTAATCTATTTTCTGTTTAAATGTCAGTTGTGAAATTTAAAACTAGGGATTTACTTTTACTTATTACTTGAAAATGAAATTGGAGTCTTGAGACATTTCTGCTGTTTCTGAATAGTTTGGACTTTGCCTTAATATTACATGTTTATACAATGTTTACCATGAAAAGGTTTGGTAACTTTTCTCCTCCAGCACAGGACCTAACACATATTAACACATTAGATTCAAAAACATACAAAATACCATATTTTATATGGTAAAATATGTATTATAGGTATAGATATTATAAAGCGAAGCACAGTATTTACAAAAAGTGGCGGAGGTAAGCATACTGCGTACTGTTCTCTGATTGGTTTATCGTTGCCAGCGATAGCAAATGCCTGAAGTTAGTGCGACGTTGGAACAACATTGTAAAACATTTGATTATAATTGGATTATGACATGGATTTGAAAATTGGGTTTACGTTGAAAACGTTGGCTTGACGTCTAATTATAGTAAGGTAACACTAACTAAATGTTGAATGGTGGTTGGTTGCCGAGCACTACATAATTAGTTATCTAATGTTGTCGTTGCAACCCATATCCAATCAAGGACCAACGTTAATAAAACGTCCCTGTGTCAGTTGGGAATGCTCAGACAATCTATCAAGCAGAGTGGCTTTGTCACTTACCAAAGTCGCACTAAAACATTTTGACAGATTTTTGAGCGCAGTGTACCACGTAAAATTGGTTCAAGGTCAGTAAGCACAACAAGAAATACATAAGGTGCACTGGATTATAAGGCAAATTGCCAATTTTTTAGAAAATTTAAGGATTTTAAGTGCACCTTAGAGTGCGAAAAATACGGTACATGAAAATCACATTTGGAAAATTTGTTTTCAGTTTTATAGTTTTTTATATTAATAAACATGCTCATTTAAGCTACTTTTTTCTCCTCTCCAAACAATTAAAGCACACAGTAAGACAAAGAGCTACATGGCCTTGCATTTGAGTAACAAAAAAAGGTTGCATTTCCATTTGTCTTTTTGTCGCGCTCACCAGCTTAAGCACTTTGCAGCTCTACCAAAAGATATTTAACCTGCAGTGCACAGTCAGACTATTTTTCATAATTAATAAAAGGACAACAAGTGATGAAGAAATGCATGAGTTGTTATATATATCCTGCGACCCAAAAACTGATAAGTGGTTTAGGATGAATGAATGAATGAATATACATACACAGGGCCGTGAGGGATCTGCTCTTCAGCTGTTTATAAATGGGAAGTGCATCTGTTATTTAAGATCAGTAATCTCATTTTTTGGGTTCTGCTTTGAAACTGCAATGTGTAAATGTGTAAATCTTCAATCATAAATCACAGACAACGTTGAAATATGTATTCCTAGAAGAACATGCGCCAGATGTGTTGAGGATTTTGCAGCTGGTTTTCATGTCTAGACCCTGTCACTCCATATGTGTTTAGTGCAAAAAATAAATAAATAAAATAACTGTGTTTGTAATTATTGTATTATTGTAATTATATTTAGGGGCATATATGTAATTACTGATGCAAATGAACGGAAGATGGGTAATTGTGGTCTGGATTAATCGAATCTGAATTTGAACTAAACCATTCATTGTGTCAAATCACTGCAGGCGTGGATGTGTGTCCACACTAATTTGTTAACCCGGGATTAGAGACAGCAACAGCAACTGTGCTTTGTTAGTGTTTGATATGATTTGACATATGATATAGTGATGATATGATATTTTTGCATTTGTCCTCATAGTTTAAGATAAATATTTTATTATTTCAGGGAAGGTTGGTGACCATCACCAACTTTCCCTGGAAGCTTGTTTGTTGGTCTTTACTGAGTGGAATGACCTCTGTGTGGCAGGGAGGGCAGTGCTACACCTCAGTGAATATCAGGGGGTAATAAAGGACAGAGAAGGTGTGGAGGGGACGCAGGGGGTGCTGGTAGGAACTGGTGCAGTGAAGCATCCTGTGCTTTTCTTGCCACCTCACTCAGGATTAAGAGAGTCCCGAGGGTTTCTGTGTAGATCTTTGGAGAGATCCAGGTAGGTGAAGGTGTCCCAAGAGAGTCAAAGATAGGGCACATCGTGATGGAATAAGAGAGCAGCTCAGCCCATTTTAGGCAGGATTCATCAATTCTTCATGATGTGACCCAACACAAGCTGACAAGTGAAACCACACATGCATGTGGGCATTCCCTAAATATGAGTGAGCCCACCACCAGGGCCCAGAGTCAGGTCAGTGGCCCCGGCTCCCCATGCCCACCACCCCATATGCAGGAGTGCATGACATACAGACATACTGAAATAACCATCTCATTCACACCAATGTTGAACTTTGGAGAGTGGCAGGAAGCTGGAGTAGCTGGGAGGAACCCACATAGGTAGAGCTGCTCACAGCGTGAACCCATGCACCACCACTATCAATATCAATATCAAAGCAATATTATAATAATATAAAAAAAAAAAAAAAAAAAATATATATATATATATATATATATATATATAAATAATATTAAATCAGAGTATTTAGTTTGAGTACTTATGTTCTACCAGCTCAGGATCTAAAATCAGATCATTTCTATCTGTTATTTACTCATGCTCACCTCCCCTCTCGATCTTTATCTTTTTCCATTTTATTGCTGACCTTTAAAGCATTAAATGGCTGTGCCAACAGTTACAGCTCAGAACTCCTGACTTGTTAAGTGCCAAACCAAGAACTTGCATCTGGCGGAGGAGGCCTGTAGGTCATGCCGAGATCAAGGCTTGTAACTAAGGATGACAGGATCTTTGCTTTTAGAGCCCCAACACTCTGGATCTCCTTCACAACGCAAATCAGACGCTCTCTCTTTTTATCCTCCTTCAAATCTCTGGTGAAAATGCATTTCTACATTTTAGCCCTTGGTAAAATCTACGTTTTAATGATATTGTTTTATCCCTAATTATAGTCATACATATTTATTGTCTCTTTTACCCGCTGTTAGACTTTTATCTGGTTTTCCTTTTTCTTGTACAACACTTTGTAACTTTGTAAAGTTAAGTGCTATATAAATAACATGATCGTTATTATTATTATCAAGAAGTGACCCTATAATGGGCCAAGTGATCATCACATTCATTTATAGAAAATATGTTTAACTGAATTGTATACAATCTAACATGTTTCTTTAGCTATTAGTTGATCTGTTGTGACAAGTTAAGTGGCAGATTTCATGACACACTATTCGACATTAACAACTGAAAAACACAAATTTTCATCCTGCTTTTGCTTCACACTTTCTTCAAACAAATTAAGTGCCAAAGCACAACATTTACATCCTTTTAAAAGCAGAAGGGTGACAGACTGTTTGGAGCAACGTTTCCCTCCATTGTGAGCAAATAGACAGCAATGTGAGTTGGTACCTCTAGCTCAATGCTTATTGATCTGAATTGTTGAATCCAAGTCAGGTCAATCATTTAAACCAGGCATGTGAAGAGCCGAGAGCAGCAGAGTTGATCCCTGTGAGGCCTCTATCATGGCACAGGAGAGCAAAAACAAGAATCCAGCTGGACAGATCACATGGGTCAACAGCTGTGACCAATTCTAGGTCAATGGTGACCACAGCTAGAATCTGGATTGGCTTGTAATATGATTTACTGCGCTCTGCAGGGACCTGTAGCAGTAGCAGTGCAGAGATAACATGCTTTGTTAGAGTCTGCCGTGACAACGTAGCTATAGCTTCTGTTTATAAAGGCTGGTTGATGTTGAATAAACAATAAATATCTATGGATAGATTAACCTAATCAATACGCTGTTCCATCTACCATATTTGGCAAGTGGTGAACTTAGCCGATCTTCCGCCTGATCCAAAAATTGGAAAACAGGAGGGGTGCATGCAGAGCTGAGACTTTTGCCACATACCAGTTTGTGACAAGGCAATCACTCTTATAGACATGCCCTCAATGAAGCCTTCATTGACTTTAGATGGATGATTTGCATAAAAATTCATCAGTCTCCACAGGGAGAAATCAGCTATGGAGACCAAAATGCTTTTAGTTCCACCTTACACAAGTTGGATGTTTAATTATAGGATCTGTTGGGATCAACTCACTTTTGGATGACCATGCAAAGAACTGCGGTTCCTGGCATTCTATGCTGGTTTCATTTTCCAGTTGGATGTGGCTGCTTCGAGCATGGCAGCGTAGTGGTTAGCGTAGTTGCCCCACAACAAGAAGGTTGCCTCTTTGGTTCCTGGCCTGGGGCCTTTCTGTGCAGAGTTTGCATGTTGTCCCTGTGTCTGCATGGGTTTCTTCCGGGTACTCCGATTTCCTCCCACCATCCGAAAACATGCATGTTTAGGTCAACTGGTGACTCTAAATTGTCCGTAGGTCTGAATGCGAGTGTGTGGTTGTTCATCTCTGTTTGTCTTTGTGTGTCGGCCCTGTGATGAACTGGCGACCTGCCCAGGGTGAACCCCGTCCTCACCCAGAACATTGGCTGGGATTGGCTTGGCCACAGCACCCCCCACGACACAGGAACAGAAATGTGGTAGAAGATGGATGGATGGATGTTGCCAACAGTTCCTGCACCAGAGTGAAGAGAAGTTGCAGCAGTTCACTTCTGGCGGCAGTCCAAGCAGTGACCAATTATAGCTGGAAACAGGGCGCGCAGGTGAGTTTCACACCTAGGTAGGAAAGGGTGAAGGATTCTGGGAAATTGAGATTAATGGCCCTATTTTCTCAATGGAATCAGTGGTGTCTTCCACCATCTTGAATAGGCTGATGCCCTGGATATTATCATCGGGCTGCTTTTAACATTAACTCCATTCATAATTACTTTCAAGGCTCACTCTTTGGTGATAGCACTGGACAAAGAAAGCGCATCTGTCTTAAAGAAAATTATTCAGTTACCATTACAGTATTTTATCTTTGAATGGAAAGCAGGGATACAGTTGATAGCCATTAAGACATCATAGACAGACAAGCAGAGAGATATTTCACTGTCAGTCATACAGAAGAATAGGATGGTCTTTCTGAAATTTCAAAAATTGTTTCTCATCACAGGGATATCATAATGTGACCATATTTGAATATCTTGCCTTTCTCTTTGAATCTCCTTTGAAATGTCAATCACAGAGGCACTGAAAGTGCATCTGTAGCATCTATTCTCTCCATGGTTCCTCTTCCTTAATTGATTTCACTCATGTCTGTTTACTCATCTTGCGTCTTTTTCTTTTCACTGTGTCCTTTTTTTCATTCATTTTCTACTTTGCTTTAATCTTTACCTTTCCTAGAGGCATTTTCGTAACTATTATTTGATTTAAGGAGACATTGGCCTGTAGCATTTGATTTATTTACATTTCCTTCCACATTTGTATGTAATCAACAGGCTGTATTGGAAACCTTCTTGTCAGGGAAACTGACATTTTACAGCAGTTAAGCTCAAGTCTAAGCAAATGTGAAAGCCATACATGGTGGTGACAGATGGCTCTACGTCAAGTCTTGTCTTGGACCACTTTCCATGTACAGGATGGTTCGCCCCTCTTTTGCTGATATGGACTTAGTTGAGCTATTAAAACCATGATCTCTGGGATGTGATAAAATTTTCACCTTACTATCACCTTACTATTGCAACCTATTCCTTTGCTGATATTCCCACCTTCAGCTAGATTCATGTCTAGACTGATAAAGATTTGAAATGTTTGCAAGAGCCCTAAAAGACCAGTTAAGAAGAAGGCAGATGCCTGAAAGTGGTTTATGAAGTCTTTATCTCTAATTTTGGCTCCTCTACTAAATGAATATTGGTGGTTGGTATCGCTTTGCCTGCAGTAGTATGTAAATATATAAACAACCATCCATCTTCTACTACTTTTTCTGTTTATTGGTTGTGGGGTGCTGGAGCCAATCCCAGCCAACGTTCTGTGCGAGTGGACAGGTCGCCAGTTCACCACGGGGCCAATAAACAGAGACAAACAGAGACAAAAAACCACTCACACTCACACTCAGACCTATAGACAATTTTGAGTCACCAGTTAACCAAAACATGCATGTCTTTAGATGGTGGGAGGAAAACGGAGTACCTGGAGGAAACCCAAGCAGACATGGGGAGAACATGCAAACTCCACACAGAAAGGACCCAGGCCAGGAACTGAACCCAAATATATAAATATATATTGGCCCTGTCAGAACTGTGCTCACTTATTAAGTGAATATTGTGATATATAATTTTTTCAGCTTCAAAATCCCCCCTGGCTGGGGCTTGTACTCCAATGAAAGTTTGATAATTTTTTCCAATGCTTTCTCTCTTCTCAGTTTTGTCTTACATTATCTTATGAAGTGAGATTTATTTTTAATTCATGAAAGCGCTTTAAGTGCTACTTTAATGTTGTAAAAGGTCCCAGTCCACAGAGAAATAAGAATTTGTACTAACGCTATAACAAGTCTGTATATGAACTAAAGGAATTATAAATAAAGAACTGCTTCCATGAAGACCTGTTACCTTCTGCTGTTGAGGGAAATAAAGGCTCTATCCAATTTTTGAGGCAGAGGCTGTGCACAGTGGGGAAGATATATTCTGTTGTTTCAAACTTTATTTTTGATAGCTAAAGTAAATATAGAGGAAATCACAATGCAGTCGTCTTTAATTCATGTGCTCAGTGATTTTGTCAGGTTCTAGATCAGGAGGGCCTGAATAACATGCAGCTTGAGATGACTTTGTCAACTGTGAATAAATGAGAGCTGCTCCAGAGGGGTCCCCGAGTAAAAATATAGGACTGAAAATGAGTATAGGTCTCATTTAACACTCCACTCCAAGAAAGCAGACTTGTGCAAACACTTTCCCCACTGACAGCCCTCTGGAGACAACTGCTGAAGGAGAGCATGTCGAAACCTCTACTTTCAAAGTTTACTTGTTACTTTATCGGTGTTGAAGTGTGTCAAGCGTCCTTGAGAGTCCTCTGCTACTAAGGGTCTCGAGTGGATCTTTAATGGAGCTCTCAATGAAACAATGGAGGGAGACAAAGAGAGGATGACATTGTCTCCATCTGAAGACTCCCCTCTCTCTAATTGTCTCTAGTGCTATTGATTACCCGAGGCCCCCTCGCACCTGTTCTGTGTGATCTCTTCACACTGCGTGTAATCCCCTCACAGAGCTCGCACACCCACTTGTCTCCCGCTTTTAGATGTGATTTACACTATTGATCAAAGTGTGCTTACACGTGCCTGTGTTTGTATACGTGCAGAAGCGTGATCACTCGTGATTTGAAAAGAAGGAAACAAACACAGCAACATGCTGATATGCAGTTGGATCAAAGCGTTGACATGGCCTCATTGTTTCTATCACACCAATTCCACCAGGCCAAGGGGTATCATAACACACAGTTTCAACCTGCTGCCCTCCCTTTCTGTCTGTCTTTCTGTCATTAGAAATTAGAATGACTCCATTTCCTGCACTCATGCTGTCTGGCCCTCTACTGTTCTATGTGGGTTTGTGCACTGAAGCAGAGAAAGAGAAAAGCGATATTATCCAATCTCCCTCTATTGCTTGATCGATTTAAAGAAGCCTAAACCCTGGTGATATTGGCTGCCAATTAGACAGGTCGCCACAGTTCGCAACTCACCTTTACCTCAGCTTAAGTCAGCCATGATACCTTCAGGCTCTCACCTCAGCTTACCTGCACGGGCTGACAGCTCTGTGGGAGGGTCAGGGCTGGGTCAAGCAGGAAAGTTGGCTAGTGCCAGTAAAGGAATGAGCTGAAGGATCTCAGGTGCCTGACGTCATGGATGATACTCCTCATGTACATATGCCAAATCAATTAGGCTTCATTTGCTGGTTTGTGAACCACCATTTTGAAGCCTTGAGTTTGTAATTTGTCACCAGCTTGGTTTTTTAAAATAAAAGTAAGGGAAGGATCTGACCTGCTGTGCACTCTATCGTGATTTGTGTGGTATAGTCTGTCAATCACACAGTAGCCACACACTAATTGATATCCTGCATTATGATGTATTTTGCTCTAAATGGGACCATTATTTTAAACATTAACGTCATGTTGAATTGAAGAAAACATTGAAGCTATAAACTAATTTGCAAAACATTTCCTGAGACAATAAATCAATTAGGGACATTTTCTCATAGAATTCAATACAATCTGACTTCCTTTTACAACCAGTGGAGTTGTCTCAGTCCGCTGCCTAGTCCCTAAGTTGCCTGTGAAGAACAGGAACTTGGTGGAACTGGCCAAAGATTGTTATATACCAAATTTTTAATTTTTTTTTTTTTTTTTTTGCAAAGCTGAAGTCTTATGTTGAGTTATGTTGAGTTCACAAGCCCAAGTGAGACGAGTGTCTCGAATGGATGTGCAGTGTGTCCTATCATTTGTTGCAGGCCACCTGATCTGAGTCATTGATATGACACATTCAGAAACATAGCCTGCTGTATGGATATGCATAATAATAGGAGAGGGATGACATTCAGCTCATCACACTTCCTTAATGTTAATGCTAGGGATGTCACAAGAGCCGATACTTCAGCCAAACGTCAGTGCAGAAATTCTGTAAAATTGGATGGCACTTGTATTTCTCCCATGGATTCTGTAGATACTGGAGAGATGAGACAGGCTGGGGCAAATTTAATGGCCCTACTAATGTCCTTGTCTAACAAAAGACCATGACTTGTGTATTGCCATAAACTGGCTCACTGAGTGGAACAAGTCCATGCAAAGCTGCGCAAAAGACAATCATCATTTAAAAGTAAGACAAATGAGGGGCAATGGGGTGTGCAAGTTTATACATGAAGGAAGTCGATGGGTGACTGACATGTATGCTGCAGAGCTTTCACTGTGTTAAAAGTTACACTGATTGCTGTTCAGTCAGTACAAGTTTAAAGCTAACTTTTAAAATTAATATTTTCACCCCATGCATCTGTCAGAGTGGCCGTCAGTTTAAAGTATCACTGTTGACTCAGTATAGGGAGATGTGTGTGCGTGTAGGTGCGTAGATCAACACAAGCTCCTGCTTTAATGAATTTTGTTTGAGCAGCCTCTGTTGCTGCTACAAACAACCTCAGTTTTGTTTAAAAAAGGAAGAAAGAGCATAAAAATCAGTCAAGCACGAAGGTGAGAGGTTAAAATAAAAGTTTTCCACAGACATTTGATTTAGACTCGCCCACCAAAACCCATCTGAAGACAAACCTGCAGGCAAGAGTCTTTTACAGTGCAGAAGGATCAACATAGTAAACAGAAGATACATAATCATGATGGTTTGTGTATGAATGTACAGTAAATGACACATGCCGTAAACCTGTGTACAACCAGTAATATTAATCCTGCACTGTCTTTTGATACATCAATGTAATAGACTTGCTGTCAGTTTAAAATGTTGTTAGAACAGACCTGTGCTGTGTGTGGACGCCACAATAAGCAACTGTTCACTCAAAATGAGGCCGTCTCCCCTGCACCACGCTCCAGTTGCCAGGCACAGATGTTGTCACAAGCAATAATTCGACAAACAGCAGGTAGTCCTCAGTTTAAGCAGATCGCATTCACAAATCACACATCTTTAAAACGATATCTCATAATTTCAACCCAGCCGGTCTGTGTAAATATTCATTTAGACCTCCAGCTCACACTCTCAACACACTTAGGTCGAGCTTTTCAGTTTCTACTGATATTGCAGTTTCAGGCGAGAAAGAAAATCACCTGCAGTCTTTATAGCGGATTTACAGACAGCACTATTATTTCAATAATCTGTTCATCCTCATACCTTTTTCTTGTTAGTTGGGCAGATATAGAAACTGGTCACTACAATGGTCGTCCCTGGCATCAGATTGAGCTTGGTGTAGGTGGTGCCATAGTCAGTAGATCTGAAAGACAGACAGAAACAACCCCAAGTGGCATTCAGTCAGGACACTTTGAAAGCAGGAAGATTCTCTGAGCCAATTAAAAAAAAAAAATGGTTTTATCAATCACAACATCAACAGGGAGAGACAAGACTGCCTAGAAAAAAGCAAGTTGATCCAAAGATGTCAGATCACTAATTTGTTGTTTTTTTAATTGTTTTGTTTTGTTTTTTATAAACTAAAGGCATTTACAAATGGATGATTAAATGGATGCCTGTAAAGATTTAACTTTTGGCTGTCTCCCGGCTAAAACTGAAGCCGAGGCTGAAGCTGTCCAGTAAAAAACACAGGACATTAATATAATCCATGGTCAGGTTTAGTTGCTAGGCGACATCTTTGGTAGTAGTAGTTAAGGCAAGAGTAAAAGTGTGGTGTTGTGCTTTATGAAGCAGCAAAATCCAGGAGGAGGTTACAGTGGATGGATGGGACAACAAGACACTGGGATTAAATACATAAGAGCAGTGTTTGATTCAACATTCTGCGCTGTTTTCATGACAGTTTGACAGTTAACCATGTTATTACAACAAAGATCACACAACCTAGCTATTTCAACCCAAATCAGCATCTATTCCTGAACTTACATATGTCATGACTGTTATGAGGGAGAATGACATATGTTTACTATTGTAACTATGACAAGCAAGACCAGCATATCTGCTGCTGTCAGGAAACCATTTTAGGAGACAATTCTTGTTTTATAATTGTTTTTAAACTATATTTATCTTTATTGCAGCTTCAATTAGAGAGAGAAACATGAACGAAGAGAGAGATGGGCTGTCATACAGCAAAGGGCATCAGGTCGGTTCAGTTCTACCAGGTGAGAGTCTGGAACGGCTTTGTAAGAGGCAATTCTATAAATGAGGCCAAATAATTTTTTTATATACATTTCAGCACACTCTGTGTATCCTGAAAGAAGAGCATTTCCACAGAGAACCTTAACACTGGCAAAGGGAGGTGAAACGTCCCAAAAGCCCAGGAAGGGGCAACCTGAAAGTATTATACCATACCTTATTAACTTTCTTCATCATATTACCGCTTTGTGTTCTAAGCTCAGTGACAAATCAGAAATGTCTGGACAACCTTGATTGCCACACTGCAGCAAAAAGAGCCCTGGGCCAGCAATTAAGTGATGGCCAGTCCTGAAAGCTGGCAGGTTTAAGAGTAGGACTGGAGTGCTGTGTGTGTTTCAGATTGATAGCGAGCTGCTGGATTGTTTCCCCAGTCCGATTTAGTCACAGCAGCTGAGCAGAGTGAAGGTGATTGTTTATGACAGGTTTTGAAAAACAGCGCAAGTTTCCTCTCACTGAAGGCTGGAGTAAGATGATCGCTTATGTATAGTTAATTTCTCGAAATTCCTGTCAGGAGCACCTGGCCGAAAGATGACTCCAGGTAACACTCCCCTCAGAAAAACAATGCAAGTGAGGGTGATTAAAATAGCAAATACTGATATGACACATTAAGAAACAAAATTTTCCGGAGACATATGCAGAGGTTAAAGAATGCAAATGTAATACACTGCATGTTTGCATTTTTTAAAATGTTTTTCACTCACTGTTTTCAATGTGGTGCCTAGCAGCTTTCTGGGGATAAATTTAGAGTGATTCAAAGCACACAGGAAAAGAAATGCTGCAGCATTTAGCAGAGGGCTGAAGGTTCAACAGGAGGGAGCCAGGAAGGAGAGGTCTTGATGAAATATAATGATGAGCTAGCACGTCAGCCTGGTTAAGGATGAGAGGATTTACTCCTTCGCACAGTGGGAGATCTACTACTAATGGACACACACCCAAAGAGACACATACACACGCCTGAAGCCCTGCCAAGCCATTCAGCAATCAGCTCTCCCAGAGTGCTCCGATGCAGCTGGAGAAAATGGAGTGGCATAGCAGGGGTGAGCTATTTCTCCACAGTGAGCTGGCAAGTGTTTTCATCTTCCTCACTGGCCCCTGTGCAACGTTTAACCCAGGATCACTTGGAGGACATGTACAGATCTCGCACTGATGGTCGCGTTAGCGGGCAGAGCTCAGCGCTTATCTCAAAAAAACTGACTTGCGGATAAAGTGAAGGTCTGCTAGGCCTGCTGGGTAGAGGCCCACTGAGAGCCTGGATCATCAGGATGTTAGCCCAAAACACACACAGAGCTGTTCCATATCTGGAACTGGGAATCTGAAATGTTGAATTGGAAAGCATTTTATATATATATATATATATATATATATATATATATATATAATGCTTAATATCCTCTTACTAATTGTCTTAATATATTTATACAAAAGTGTCATGTATCATTGACATTGGAGTTTATATAATAAATGTATGTCAATTATACATCTATGCTATATCTCATTATACTGTACAGTACAGTGACTTTCCAAGCTGTATTTTAGGTGTTTGTGTTATGACTCCCTACCTTTTAGCCAGCAGTGGGAGCCAGTGCTTTCAGTATATGAAAGATTCAAAACTGTGGTTATGTCAAGTTATAACATGTAGCATGAGACCCGTATTAAAATTATAAATGCATGGTGTCGTGGCCAATTCCAAAGATCTCTCTGTGTGGAGTTTGCATGTTATTGTCATCACTGTGCGAATTCTCTCCAGATACACCAGCTTGCAAAAGACATGCATGTCAAGTTAAATGGTGACTGTCTGTGATAGACTGGTGACCCAGCTGACATTGGGCAAGACTGAACCCTGCCCTTGCTCAGTATCAGCTGGGATTGGCTCCAGCCTCCCTGCATTCTGCTTGAATAAGGAGTATGGACAGTGGGCAGATGGATATATGCAATGATGCGCCACACCGTGTTCTTTTTTCTTAAATTGCATGAAATTAATTCATTAGTGCTGCTGCAGACAGGCCGGAGGCATTATGCTTTCAGATCTGCATACTCACAAACACAATATTACAGAAATTGCTTGTGGAAATTTCTTCAAATTTGGCATAAGCATTGTGCTTAATCAGGCAAAATTTTGTGCTGACATTTTATATCCTAATCGTCAAAGGTCGACTTCAGTGTGATATCACAAAGTTCACCAAAAACACCAAACATCGTCACGTATACCAATATTCATGTTCATTTAGACCTGATGAGGAGGGGACTGATGAAGATCAGTCCAATATTCGCTCTGGTTTCAGCTGTACACCAGGGAAATATCTGGCTTGTTAGCAGCTAAATGCTTGAGTCATTAAAGCTGCCAACTTTTTCTGTCTGTTTCCTTGGTGCTTAGCAGGACAGTGTGCAGCTGGTTTATCAGAGCCTTTAAGATAAAAACAGCTGCCTACCTGATGGTGGCATCAAGGTTAATCAGAGTAGGATACTAAGGACTAGATTAAAAAAAACGAACTTACAGTTTGTGGAAATTTTCTCCAGTTAGCCACGAGTTTGCACTTTCTTTTATTTATTTATTTATTTATTTTGTTCCTTCTGTTAATGCAGCTTCTACTTCCAGAGGTGCAACAAGTGAAATGGTAAAATTCAGTAGTTGATGTTGAAATGATTTTAGTTCTGCTAAAACAAATATCACTTGGGCTTTTTTTCTATTAGATAGTCATAGTTTCTCATTTCCAGAACGATCGGGATTGGATGAGGTAGGAGTGGGCATTTTGCCCAAGAGCACATCTCAACATATAGACGCTGATTATACTCATCTCATGCCCCTATCGCTCTATCATCTGGCTTCCTCTGTTACCATTAAGGCTCCTTCTTTTTGCCCATCTGGTGTTTAACGACCCAAGGTGTCCACCGATGTAATGATTAAAAAGACATTTGCAAGCTTTTGTGAATTATTCAAACGAACAAATTATATCAGAGAGATGACATTTTCTCTTCCTGTGGGTGATGGGACTTCAAACAAAAATTCTCTTCTGAAATTTCCATGAAGGGGCTGTGTCCTGTTATTTGTGCAAACCTAACGGTTGAAATTTTACAAAATGCCATGTGACTAGCAGAGTATCAGCATCTATGAGACAGGATTTTGTGAGTTCCTCATGTGAAAATCATTATAAAAGGGCAGCTGAATAATGTAGCGCAAGGGAAAGGAGTCAGGGAGGCAAGGGAAAATTGTTATGCCACTAATAAGGCTAATTTGGGGTTTGGGTGGGAGGGGTTATCGAAAGTCAGTTGCCCCAGAGCCTTATATGGCAAGAACAATAATGTTGAGTTAATAGAAGGGTTCCATCCAGACCTTTGCATTAATAGACTTGTACGCTGATATTGAGGATTAATGAGGAATAATTACTTTGAAACAGAGAAGCATATTAGATGGAAGATGGCAGAACACAAGGAGGAAGAGTCCGTTTGCAATGGTAGTAAAGGGACATATGAGCAAAAATTGGGAGGATAGATTCTACCGATCTTGGAGATGGAGATGTATTTGTACCTTATATCTCCCACTGATGTCCAATTCCAAGAACAGTACAGTCCATCATTAAAAAAGACATATTTGAGGAGGGATGGGACAAGGTACAATACTACCATGCATTTCATTTGAAGATACTCTAAATAAGTCAATTGCAATGAATTTCCATCTTTGAGATAGTCATGAATTTGGATAATCAATGTTATCCAACCATCTGTGAAATGAAATTCTTGCATAGCACAGTTAGAGAAAATGAAAACAAAAAGATGGTTTGGTTCATGCCACTCACTAGTTAATTTGAACTCTTTAGTGGATAGACCTTTTTCCAATTAGGCTTTATTTCTCACCCACAGGAATTCTCCTTTAACAATATAAAGATGAAATTTTTTATATCGTATTTAAGATTGTTTGATGTCCAGCCATTGCTCTGTGACACTGTAGTTTGGCCATATCCTTTTCAGTTTATTTTTTAAAACCAGAAGAATCGAAATGTAGATGAGATGGTGCAACTGATGAGGGGTAAGGTGAAGATCTAATCCCTCTCTGCTGTGCGGTTTATCAATCACACAGTGGCCATGCCTTAATCCCTAAACTTTCAACAACACATTGTTGTGTTGAAGAAGGATTGAAACTAGAGACTGACACCATAAACTCTTTGGGAAAAGGCAGAGTGAGATAGAAAATCAAGTGAGAACTAGGCACATTTTTACATAGACTTCAATACAATCTGACTTTTTTTTAACACTAGAAAACCCAGGGTTTTCTTACCTCTGCTGCAATGCCCTGAGGACAGCTAAAAGGCTGCTGTCTTAAATTTTACAACTCAACAGCCTACAATTAGCCACCTTTCTTTTGCAAATTACATCGGAATGTGGTGGACCACCATTAGCACCAGAATGGTCAGATCAGAGGGAAGGGTATGCTTGAATACAGCCTGGAAGCTTCAAACATCTACTGAGAGTTTCTGGTGTTGGGCTGTAGGACTGTAGGGCAATTATAGCTGTAAATATCTGTGATATGATCAGAAATACTATTTCTTATATAGTCCATATTCAAGTGGCCTTGTGCAAAACTGCCATTGAGTTTTTAGTTTAAGTTTTTATTTGATAGTATTTTTATTTTTGAATATGGTTTTATTTTATTTATTTTGAAGTGTTTTATTGCCATACTCTTTTTATATGCTTGATAGAACTATGTTTATGTATATATGAATGGTATGTGTATGTTGTATGTTGTTGTGTTAAATATACATACTTTTTTATAACCATGCAGCACTTTGTGCAACTTACCTGCTTCCATAAATTTAGGTTCACACATGACAAGTGCATACATCTACATTCCTGGTGCCAACAAAAGACCTAACTTTGAAGGTATGTGTCTTCAAAACAAAAATCCAGTATTATTACAAAGTCTGACCCTATGAAAATCTGAATGCAAGAGTGTTGTGCAGCGCCTTTCAAGCATGCAAAGTTGACACGGGATGCTTTGAGCAGCCTAAATAAAGTTTAATTTGTTGACCTTTATTGCTGACAAACAGAAATCCTGGTGAAAACAACAAAATGAGAAAATAGATAACTAAAAAGTACAGACTGATGGAAAATGTACACTCGAGGACAGAATTATTAGCCCCACAATGAATTTTTTTTTTTTTTTTAAAGTACCTTCCAAATACTGTTAAAGAGAACAATGAATTTTTTAATACAGCTTTCCCAAAGATACTGCTTTTATTTTGGTGCTTCCATTATTTTACTTTGCACACACAAACAAAATTATTTCACCAAAACCAAAAACTACCAGGATCAACATTATTAGCCCCTCTGATGGTAATAGGCAATCATGTATCCTTTTAGCTGGATAACAGCCTACAATTTTTTGTTATAGTTTTCCACAAGTCTCAAAAACATCTCCTGAACAATCCCAGCCCATTCTTCTTGAGGTTTTCTTCCAAATTTTTCATATATCCATCTTTCTTCAGTATTCCTTCTACCTTGACAAGATTCCGAGTTCCAACGCACTGAAGCATCCCCACAGCATAATACTCCCTCCACCATGTTTCACTGTAGGGTACCATATTGTTTGGGTTGTATGCCTCTCCCTTCTTTTTCCAAACATAAGCAGTGTCTTGATGGCCAAAGAGCTCCAGTTATGTTAAAAATGCATTGCTCTCTTTAACAGCACTTGGGAAATATTTAATAAAAAAATAACATTTTCATGGTGGGCCTACTACTTTTGTCCTCAAGTGTAAAAGCAGGCCTACTGGGTCTATGTGGTGGAACGGTGGGCGTGGTTGTGAACGATGACTATACTAGGGACCTCATTTACAGAACAATGGTAACAAGCTGGGTTGTTCACACTTGAGTTAGGATATTAGTTCCAGACTAATCCTGCCATTTGGCTGCCCTTTGCTGGGCTGTGGTAGTTCTAGTGTTAAAACCTCCTGGTGGTTTAGTTTAGTTATATAGTTTATGGCTTTGTACTAACCACAGCGGCACAGGTTTGAAATCAAGCGCTAATCCCCTCAGCCTAATTATACTAATTTCTAATATATTTTTGAGCCATTTTAAACATTCAAAGAACATTTTCATTACTTTATTATTGTTATTATCTATATCGCTATTCAATAATAATTAAGATTGTAATTATTGTCACTCAGGATACATGAAGGTTTCACCTCATTCGATGCTCAGTACAGACATTATGGAATGAATCTTTCAATTCAGAGGGTAGAACCCAGGCGCTTGGCCTCAAGCATCACAATCATGATATCATGAATACAAAAGACTATATTGCGAGTAAAGTCAAGCAGTTTTCAGTTTTGGTTGGTGTGTATTTTGCAGGTGATCTATTAACAATGACTTGAGGCTCAACAACAGGTGCAAATACAGTGAAGGTAGTGCAACTTAAACAAGGCTTTTGCATGTGTTAACGGCTTCTGCCCCGGAGACTTTGGAGCACTACCAGCACAGACACTAAAGGAAATTCAATTCAGTGGTATTAGAAGTCTTGGTGGAAGAGTGAAATAAACATGTGGATCAGACATGTGGATCAAAAGTGTGACCTATTCTTGGGACTGGCTCCAAATCAGCCTTTAACCAATCCAAGAGCTCAAAAATTGCATCACTGGATTGGTGATTTGTTTTTATTGCAATTTTTCTTCTGTTCACATTTACAACAGCCATTTGGGAGATATTTTCTTTGCAGGCTCAATAACAGTCGCCTTAATTGCCTTCATATTTGATAAATCGCAATGAATGTGCTACTTAATGTTTTTGCATTTTCACCCACTGGGTGAGATATTTCAGAAATAAGGTATTGATTTCCATGGCTACGCTGACGATACACAAATGTACATACCCATAAAACCAAATGACACCTCTCAAATCACAAATTTAGAAACACTGTGAGAAATTCAAAAAAAGAGATTAACCTAAGTTTCCTGCTGCTGAATGCAGATAAAACAGAGCTGTCGGTTGTAGGACCAGCAAATCGTAGTCACCAGTGGGAGAGCATCAATTAACATTGATGGGTGTACTATTTCAGGAAGTCAAACTCTGAAAAGCCAAGGAGTAATTTTTGATCCCCATCTTCAGTTATCAGTTATCAGGCTTCTCTTCTATTGAACCACCTTCCAGTATCGGTCTCTCTCTCCCCCCAAGCCTGGTTCTGCCCAAGGTTTCTGCCTCTTAAAGGTAGTTTTTCCTTGTCACTGTCTCCAAGTGCTCATGGGGGGATCTGCTGGGTCTCTTTTTTCTAATTTTATAGAGTATGGCCTAGACCTGCTTTATATGTAAAGTGCCTTGATGTAATTTTGTTATGATTTGGCGCTATATAAATAAATCTGATTTGATTTGATTTGATCTTACTTTTCACTCACATATTAAGGCCATCACCAAGTCAGCATTTTTTTTCCTCCGGAATATTGCCAAGATCTGTCCCATTTTATCAGAATGTGATGCTGAAACTCTTATCCATTCTTTCATATCTGTCAGTATTGTCATATTCTGTCATATTCTATCAGTCTGGATTACTGTCCTTTTTACTGGTCTAACTAAATCTGCTGCTAGAGGTCTCCAGCTCGCTCAGAATGCTGCAGCTAGAGTACTGACTAAAAATGTACAAATATAACACCCATTCTGGCCTCTCTCCACTTGCTACCCATACAAACTAGAGCTGATTTCAAGGTACTCCTTTTAACTTTCAAAGCCCCGCACGGACTTGCTCCATGTGATGCAGCGGCCCCATCACTGACTCCCCTACCTTTCTCATGAAATGATTTGCGCAGCTCTCCATTCCCCCACTTTCCCCGCTGTTTAGTAGCGCAGTCAAGGGTGCACACTTGATTCTCTACTTTTCTTTTATGCATACATGAACACTGACTTACCGGACACAGGTGTGTGGAGGTTCGCCTTGTGTCTCCCGGTTCATCATCTAAACCGGAGCGCACTTCTTTCCGGTATAAATGTTTGAGCGGTGCTCGTTTCTTTGGTCATGTGACTCACGTAGCTGTGATTTTTTTTCTCCAACCTGTTACTTTTCTACACGTGTCTGCTTTTGGGTTTAAAGTAAATATTTATGAGTATGTAATTAATTCCTGTTTATTATTTTTATGCATTCTAGGAGGTTTAATGCTTTATTTTAAGAAAGGCTATATGTATTGAATTTTTCTCTGTATTATTATGCCTGGGGGGAGTGGTTTTAGGTTTACAAGGAGCATATTATTTAATTTAATACTATTTAATATTTAATTTGTGTTTACTGTATTTTTTACTCTCTGTATGTTTGTCCCATGCCCCTATTTTAATCGTACAGTGTTTTGAGACAATCTTACACGGTGATTCTATGCTTTAAATGAAGTTTGATTGTTTGAGTGTTCCTCCTCCCTGTATTTTATGAATTCAGGTAAAAATCCCCCTTGTTGCAAATTTATTAAGGCAGGGGTGCTAATTCGACAGCATGCACTATTTAGCTCATTTGAATGATGCAATCCTTAGCGTGCACCTTTAGCAGAGCAGTCTCAAAGTTTGTGTGACAATGTCAATTTCATTTCTTTCTTTTCACCAACAAGCAGTTAATACCTTGGACCCAGAGTCTTCAGCAAGTTGCAACAGATGCAAGTGACTAGTTAAATGCCACACAGTTGAAATAAAAAAGGAAGAACATAAAGCACTAGAGCATTTGAGAAGAGTGGATCACCCAAGGACAGAAAAATGAAACAAGGACACAAGAGTGGATGTGTTGAGACAGACACAGCGGTTGAAATTGTATTTTCCTTGATGCGCTTGAGAAAACAGAGAAATGTGGAAACACCTTAAGGCAGCGACAGGTGCTGATTCAGATTTAATGTCCTAATAAGTCTGGGTTGCTTGCAGTGCCAGACATCTCAGGGAAGACAAATCGAGAGCGTCAGCCAATGTGTGATGAGACAGAATACAAACTATAGAGAAGAGGGAAATAAGAGGGGATGTGACGAGACTAATTTCAAATGAATTTAGGAAAAAAAGAGCTGAGGAGTATGGACATGTTAGTGGGTGATATGTTATGACTAACAGATTGTGCAGAGACCTTTGGAGAGGCAAGTGCTTGTAGTCAAAAAGGTGCACATGAAACAAGATAAATCACCAAAATAATTAACACCATAACCTGCACAATTATAGCAACCTATTTAATCAAACTGAACTTGAAAAACAAATAGCATCACATCACGTCATTGATTATCCCTTTAAAAAGCGTAGCACCAGTTTTACTAATACATGTACAAAACTGGAATTAACTGTTCTCTAAACTTTTCTCAGAAATGTTCAAGGCCCACACATTTGAGATTCTCTTCTGTTAATTATTTGCACTGCATTAATTCATTGCAGAGCCAAGACATAGAGACAGACAATCAATTTAGAGTCGCCCATTAACCCAAACATAATGTCTTTTGATGGGCAGAGGAAACTCACACAAGCACAAGAACATACAAACTCCACCCAGAAAGGCCCCACGCTAGGAACTGAACCCACAACATTCTTCTTGTGAGGCAAAAGCACTAACCACTATGCCGCCATGATTTGTACTGCAGTATTTGAAAAATTTCGGTTGTCAGTATGACAAGGTTAATGTTCAGCTTGTGGGCAATGTATCCATATTGAGCAAGGCAGAAAACATTACTTACTTAAACGTTTAATTTGCACAGCCTACAAAAGTGAAACCACATAGTTACCTGAGGGTAAAGTATTGAAAGCAGATGCCCATTTTACATTAATTTTACATTATTACTGCAGAGACAAATGTTGTCATTCTTCAGAAACTGAGCCTTAAAACCAGCTGTCAGGACCTCTGTCACTTCTGCCCCTTAGTCACACCCCCACCTCAATCCACCAGACAACTACTCAATCTCTCACTAAACATTACTTGGCTCCTTTAATTAAAACTCCAGGGAGAGAAACGCCACTGAGATGTATTTGTAATGTAAAACCACAACTAGATCTTACAGACATGACAAATAAACAGAAAAGTTTAAAACACAGGATTCCTGCAAACACCAAGGCAGACAGATGCTGACAGACAGACAGACAGACAGCTAGACTCTTGGATTTGATGAGGCTCATCAGTGACTGGCTGACATACAGATGCCCTCGGCAGTCCAACTAGCAATTGGGAAGCAGGAAGGAAGAGCAAAAGTGTCCTCCCACAAGACAGATGATTGAGCCATATCCGCCTGCAGAGAATGTGTCAAGAGTTTTCAATCATCTGTGCAACATGCAGCAATGCTGTAGCGACAAAGTTGGGGAAATCTGCAATTTATTACAACACCACCTCTCTGCTGACAAGAGTGATGAAGCGGGAGGCAAACTTGTCTTTTTGCCAGAGTATCACTCACTGTGGTTATTAGCTGCATCTAGAGGAATGTGTGCCAAATTTTATCCAGAGTGGGTTAAGGATCATGTCGTATGCGATCATAACAATCTGAGCATTCCCATCTTTCTTGATGAAAGTGCAGGGAATTGGCAGAGAGATGGAAGCTTTTGATTTATCCTAGAAAAGGTAATTGCTGTGACTAATGTTAAAATTACTGCAGGAAGAGGGCCACCATTAACGTTAAAGCTAATTTATAGTAGTTAAAAGCAAGGTGTTATAAATACCACCTGACAGATTGCGCTTCCAACAAGTGCAATAAAATTTTATGCTTTAAAACGGTAAATGTGAGAAATAAAGTTTCAGGGCACAGCTCTTTGATGCTGAGACAGTGAACCTATGACGATCCATGATCCAGGAAAAGGAAGGTATACTCTCCAGTCTGCTCTACACATGGACAAGTCTTCAATTCTGACCTCTCTAACTCGTATCATTCTTGAAAAATGACCATTCTTCACTGCAGCTGCTTTGCACAGCACAGACCCAACAGCTCTATATCATCAATCTGTGCATTTTTCCTGCCTTTTTTTTTTTTTTTTTTTTAACAGTGCAATAGTTATGGAAGATAGAGCCCAGGGAGTCTCAGCTGCTCCCTGTGAAAAGGCTTTATGACCATCTGCTATGGTCTGATTGTATCAAAGCCTGCCTGTATTGACTTCAGAATGCACCACAGAGTAATATAGCAGGCCTTCCACTGATTGACCACAACAGGAGACTCTCAAGGCAACTTCATCAAAATATTGTTTTGATCGGAAATCCCTGTGGAAATGTTTACTTACTACTACAATCCCTGTGCCATCTTTTCGAGACACTTGTGTGCTCTAAAGTGGTCCGGGTCTGACTGTGTCTAAGGCAGGAAAAGAGAATTTAACACCAAGCCCCGTAGTGAGAGTGCTCCTAGGCTGGAGTCCCTCCAGAAAGTGACAACTAAAAGGATAACTGCTGAAGTTCCCTTGGACTAGGGATGACAGTAGCAGAAGTGTCAACTGCACTGGGCACAACTCTTGAAAGCACAAACGCTGTCAAAGTCTCTGAGAGAAATGTGTCATGGCTGACAGGCTCAACACAACTACAGACCAAAGAGAGAAAACCTGTGGACACTTTCCATTTTCAACCATCATCTAATCTTTGGATCTGACAGATCTGAAGCTTGTCCACAGGTGCACAAAGGGACATAGCTGTTTTTGTACCAGCTCCATGTATTTCTGGTCTCCTTCCGGAAACCTCTGCGGGAAGGTGTCCAGATCACGTCCCACTGGCTCTTTAGAAGGAAACTGAATCCAGCCATTTATACACTAAAACTTCTTTCACTGGTTTTTATTTTTCAAACAGTGAGATACCAGCTGATGTAAAGAAAACAGAGCTTTGTCTATAATTTGTGTGAATTGATATTTAAAAAGTACTACGTGTAACTTCTGCCGCTATGGACCTCTCTACAAAAGACAGCACTGGCTAGCACGATGATGAACCATTGAAGTTGATGTTTTTACTGTCAGATTCTCCCGGTTTGTTGTCCTTCAGTGTTGGTCATTCAGTGACCCAGTGATAATGGCTATCAATAGCACATTTAAAGTCAGTTTTAGCTAGACACAGAATGTCAGGGCAGGGCTGGGAGCTGAGACAGACAGACACTGCTGATACCGTGATTCTGATATTGAGATTTTTCAGAGATTTTTACCTGCAGCCAAATTAGCCACAGGGGCCTCTTCGTAACATATGGACCAGGGTGATTAAAGCCAGTAGAAATACAGAATAAAACAGTATCCCATTAATAATCAGTAACTCGCCGACACAATGTATCTGTGGGAATGTGTTGCCAAACATGCATTTGCTTAATTTTTTTTTCTCTGATAACATCTCTCAGGTGGATACTCCCACATTTAGATATCAGATTAGAATGTCATCCTGAAAGAAAGAAAATGGCGACCTGATCCTGCTAAGCATCCCAATTTATTTTTCATCAGAATGTTTTTGTCTCTTTACACCTTGATAATAATAACTTCTTATGATGGTCTGTAGATACAGACAACTTATAACTCGTGATGCTGGGCAAGAGGAGTGATAAGGTTTTTCTCTGATAACTTCTAGATGTCAGAATAAGTGAATCATGTATGTGACGCATGCTCTGAGAGGATAGGATGTTATTGACAGGGGACCAATATCTATTAACAACTGAGTCTACTAATTTTTAGACATTTTAATGCAGGAAAATTACCACTTTACCATGAGCATTACCCCTCCTCTCCCTCTCTCATTCCTCACTTCCTGCACCACAATAAAGCACAATCTGGATTTTTAGTCCTACCTCGGCACTTTGCACCACTTTATCAAAGTGCCAAGGGCCCTTGACAGCATCAACAAGTGCAATGCAGTAGGGGGGACTGTGAAGATAATGGGCTGCACT
This sequence comes from Echeneis naucrates, assembly GCF_900963305.1. Classification (NCBI taxonomy): domain Eukaryota; kingdom Metazoa; phylum Chordata; class Actinopteri; order Carangiformes; family Echeneidae; genus Echeneis; species Echeneis naucrates. Next base: position 12,152,478 of record NC_042528.1, on the reverse strand, counting down.
GTCCGGGATTTTAAAGAAACTGTTCTACGGAGAATCCGTTTGGAGACAGATTTGCTCGTCTTGCACTCCCTCATACTGTATGATGGGGGCAAATTACGTAATTTGCATGTGAATAATAATACCAGAAAGCAGAGGGTGGAGAATGTAGGCTACATTCTGTTCATCTTAGTCACTGATGCCTCAGCAGCAATTGGTAAATTACAGGCAAGCAAGCACCTTCTGCACTTCTGCAAGTAGTCTGAGCAGGCAGTTAGCCAGGATACAGTGATTCATGCTCGGTGAGGGGACTTCACAACAGTGGATAGTCTCTTAAAGTGCACCAAACTGCTGGAGCATGCTTATCAGGAGTGAAACTGCCATTTGAGAAGCTGTTTATGGAAGTCTCCTGATAGTCCACTGTTGCATTTATTTTTCCTCTTTGTACCAGTAAATGACATCTTTTTATACGTCCACAGAAAGGAAGAAAAAGTGTGTCTAAAGGTATTGAATTTCATCTCTTTCAGACCTTCAGAAAGTATTCAAAAGGGAAGCTTTTACAGGGCCAATTGCTGTATTTTACTGCTGACCTCTTCTGTCTGTTGAGTCACTGGCCGCATCTTGTCTAATTAATTTTTATTTGTTGTTTTTTAATGAGATCAAGTGGATGTAAAAAAAAAAAAAAAAAAAAAAAAAAAAGATGATTTCTTTCTTTGCCAGTGTTTACCATCAGTCTGCTCCCGTCAGCACAGGCTGCACTCATACATGGTCAAAGTTTTTCTCCCCTTGAATGTCCTCAACTTCCCACCAATAAATTATTCCATTTAGAGCAGGGGTGAAGCTCTGGGCATTTGCAGTTTTTTCCAATTAGAGCTCAGTGCTTCAAAATACAAGTCTCACATGCTTGTATTCAGCATTCTTTTAGCATTTCTCTTCAGAAAGATGAATGTTTTGTTGATATAACACTCACAAAAAGGGAGAATGTGCTCTTATGAAAACATACCAGGAGAATTAATTTCATTCCATCAACAAATTCCCTGTGAGCATAATTACCAAAACAACTACAATCCTTGAGGAGAATTCAATCTTCCTGCACATGTCAGAGATTACTGCCTCCGCTACTGCCAGCCAGAGCAGCTGCAGTTCACACACGTTTGTCCGGACTGTAACATATGTCACTGGCCTCCCCCTGGCTCCTGCCCCACACCGCTGTTAATGGTCTACATACCCCATAACGATAAGAACACCAATACTAACAGCAATCAATCAGCCAATCAATATGTAAACTGTCCAACTATCAAGTTTCAAAGTTATCTCTCTCTGCTGTCATTGTAGCATTGTAATAACCCCCCTCCAGGTTTTCATTCCCTCAAGTATGGATGACAGACTATCTCCTATCAAACTGTCCAAACAGAAATGTCCCTCTCATGAAGACAGTCCTCAAGCAGCACTGGAGTCCAGTTTCCCAGGGAGAGGGACCAATAGCTATACTTCCTGCAGGCACAGTGTGCGGTACGCTGGCTGCTGCTTAGTGATCTTGCAGTTTATTGGTTGGTGACCAGTATTTCAAAAGGAAAGGGCTACTGTGGTAAAAATTTTAACATACACTTTTGAGTTACTGGTAAAGGCTTCGCAATCCATCTTATCCCAAGATTCATTGCAAGCCAGCATTGAAATTAATATGGCAATAAAAACAGATGGAGAGCTTGAGGATTACACTGTTAAAACAGCAAAAACAGCTGGTGCTGCAAAACAAAAATCCTCTACAGACCAGACCACCTTATTTCATTTTGTACTCTGTGGTCTATGACGGCTATAAATGATATCCTCCAAAGAATGCAGCCCCTGAACTGCAACAAAGCTCTAGTTTTGTTTTTCACTGTATTGGTTTAACACAGTGAAAAGAAAGGGTAATCTTTACTTTATCCCTCTGTAGCGCGGTAGACCTACTTCTCCCTTTTGATGTTTACTCCGACTAAACTTACTAAACTCCTAACACAATTGCAGCGAAGGGTATGTGGACAGAATAATCTCACTTGCAAAAATCCATCAGTGTGTCTCATAATTCCCGACTCCTGTCATTGAACCATGGTTTCAAATTTAGATTATGATGAAAAATCAGGTTACTCTCGCAGCTTATCGTTAAATGTATTTTGAATCCACTGACTGAAATGTGAGCTGAGTAAAGAAGTGGCAATAATAGCAATCAATTTCATGACAAGTCCACTTAGCGGCGCCACTTATCTTTCTCCCTCTGTCCTCCTCTTTCTCCTGAGATTAAACACTTCTTACAAGCTTCTCATAGGTTATTCCTCCTCTAATGTAGTTAAGCTATGACTCACCCACTTCTGGTGGCTAGATTTGGCTCAGCGGACACAACCACATCCTTATGCATCCACTTATTTTCTGTAGCACCCACTTCTTGCACCCATGTCCCAGCTGAATAGAAGGAGGAAGGAGAGTAAATGGGGTTATTTATCTAGATGACATGCCCATCAGTGCCCATGGGGAGATGGTGCCTGAACATACTATCTTCAAGCTGCCGTATTTGCGTTCTGTTGTATCTGTGGGGTTTGATTTCTGGTGTTTTACACGTGAAGTCAGCGAGTGGAGCTAATCTTCCTACTGAAGTTGGCTGTGAATCCCTAAACAGTAGACGGTGTTGGCAGTCAGAGCGGCAGATCCTCTCCACTCTCCTCTCTGTTTCACTCAGTCCATTCAACAAATGATCCCATCATCACCCTCCACGGCATTGTTTTGTTTCTCCATAACCATGCTGGAGAGTGGCGGCACAACAGAGGAGGTACAAAGACAAAAGAATGCTCGAACGCTTAATTGCTTTTACTGGAAAAGATGCTTCTCTCTTTTTTTCCTTAGGCATTTGGAAAATGCTCATCACTTTTATTCCAAAAAGCTAATTACTGATCATGCATGGATGATTAAAAGGGAGAAAAACATTCATATATTAAAAGGTATAACCCCCAAATTCAGGCAATTAGATGAATATAGAGAAAGACTGGTGTTTCACCGTTCTCCCTTTTAGCCTCTCTCCACCATTAAGTGTAATCTGAGACCATCTTACCAACATCAAAGTCATATGACTTCTTTATAACTATAAGCTACATTTGGTTGCTGGGCAACATTAGCAAAAATAACAAAAGCAAAGGGTAACGTGTGGTGACGTAGTATACAAGTACACAAAGAAATAAAGTCCTCATCAAGGTGAGGTTGTGATGGAAGAATGTGACATAGATGAGCACAGTTTGATTCCCTCTGTACTTGATAAGTACAATTTGGCTACTGATAGTCATCCATCAATTGTCACGGGATTGTCTTTAAAAGAGAATGTGATATGGACACAACCATTCAGAAAAAATGTAAATGATAAGTACAACAGCTGCAAATTATGCTTTCGCTCATCACAAAACAAAGTAAATCACAAGATGTGTACAAACAGGCCTCAAATCCTTATCAAAACATATATCACTGACATGTCACTGTCTTTCTTATGCGTATATCTAGCTTTAACTTGGGAAACACTGCTTCTCTGGCTTGACCGCATCTGCATGAGAAATAAATAAGTGTTATGTCTTTCCAACTTGAATAAGAAATAGTCTTAGTATATTGTGGAAGACAGCCTTTCAGATTTCTCCCAGGATAACAGATTTCAATTAGAACTACCTGGTGTGAACCTGACGTCCCCTTCGGGGTCCTGACTTCAAAGGCCAACAGGCTAGTCCCAGTTGCTAATCATGGCCACATGCTGGGAGCGTTCTCTCTGAATGCCAACGGGCATCTCACAGCAGTCAACAGGATGACAAACGCTGGCGATGCCGTGCTGGCAATGATCAAGAGCACATTTCAAGTCAATAACATGAAGGACATGCAAAAGTTGCCTTTGATGTGCTGAATGCTTGTGCTGAGCGTAGAACTTATTACCATGACCCTTCACTGATTAGCTGAATGAGCAGCCACACTTTGCAGGCTGAATTCACCAATGAGAAGATCAGTGAGATTTTATTTTGCATGAATGCAGAGAGCAGCTAACACGTGTAGGTATTTTTACTATGCGTGTTTACAGAAAATTTGGTTTGGAAGAGAATTAGTTTAATTTAACCACTGAGCAGTCTTTGGATATTTTCTGAATACATTTGATTGTTTCTTGGTGTACTATGTTAAAAAAGCTCAGTTTAATCAAATGCCAAAACTAAATAGGAGCAGACAAACAAACAAACATACAGAAGACACGAAATCAGATTTTCAAATGTTTGCATTCATCCATCCTCAATCTAGCATTAAACAAGTTCTCATTGTTGTGTTTTAGTTGAGCGTTCCAGTTACAACACTAAGCAGACTATATCAGGGTAAAAGGGGAAATAAACCGGAAGAGGCTTAAAATCCTTTTTTCCACCTTCTGTCTATATACAATATATAAACCCAACCAGACAGCAATTCATATCATTACAGTGTGATAGGTTTCTAAAGAGAACAAAAAGTTGACACTGAGAAAAAAAATATATAAATATCTTATAATTAGTTTTTCAAATATTTTAAAAAATAGGTCTCTTTGTCTCTGACTGTCTCCCCATCCCTAGTTGGCCCCTCCCCCATCTCCCCAGGGGTAATCAGCCTGTAGCGTGGAGGCTGCAGATTCTGCAGGTTATTGTCTCACTCTTTATATGACAAGATAAAGTTTGAAGTGCTACTCTGAGGCATCCCATTTTTTGCATTTTTGACTTGGTCCATCAACATCAGACAAAAGCAGAAAAAAACTGATTTTTTCAAATGAAATCTTTTGATGGAATTTAACAGCAATATAATCAAACGTGAAACAGCCATTTGACTTGCCACATCTGATTGGAGTTATTATTAAATGTAGTTCTGTTACCGTCCACGATGTGGAATCAGGGGACAGGGGAAAGTAAGAAAACCTTTCCCTGAGAAATAGAGAGATCAGAAGGAAGAACAACGTGCAAAAGAAAAAGAGAAAAAATTGTGAACTAACTAAACTAACTAAAGGAACTAGGTTCAAAAGAAATTGACAGCCAGGTTTTTAATAGTAACAAACACACCGTGCTGTGTACTGAATGCCCCCTCTCTACATTTATACCACCCCAATTGGTGAGTAGGAGTGGCTGGATGCACCTAAACTGCTGGTGTGGGGAGGGCACCCAATGCACATGGGCGAGAGAGCAATGACGCAATCTAGCAGCAGGGCTGCACCACCTCTATGCCTATACCCCTCTCACTCTTTGTCTCCTTTGACCTTTTTTTTTTAATCTAGGCATTTTGACCTTTGACCCCAAAAAAGGAGATGTCTGACAGGATCATCAGCCCCAACATGCTGCACATTTTCAAAGGTGAAACCTCATGGGAGGCAGCCCCATGTCAATGTCAGGAAACCTGAAGACAAACCAATTTGTCAGAGTAACTGACTCTGACAAGAGCCAGGAACTAATCAGCCACAACTGATTGCTGTTGGTTTGACCATCGATACGTCTGAAGTTAGAGACGTTGGGTAAATTCAGTCAAACAGTTAAAATCTCAAATTTGATCATGCTCTGCAGAAAACTGTAATTTCTAAAAAGTTGGATTTTTTTCAATTGCTGGAAATACAGTGGCCCTGTGAGCTCAGCACACTCCAACTTTGCTTTCTCATCAAAATTTGAAGCAACAAAATACACAGCAAATACTTCCAACACAAGAGGAGGGTTCCTAGGCAACGCAGAAAAATTGATGCTCATAGCTGGGAGACACTTTCATGTCTGGCTCAATTCTCTTAACCCTGCTGATATGCATGCATTCTATCTAATGACCATTAGGGGGCAAGTTCACGGGTTGTAAAAAGAAGTCATAATTCGATTGAGGTCTATGTGAAAATGGACCCTACTTCTCATGGAATTTATTAGTTCAGGAAACATTCTCTTTGTTTATGGTTTATGATCTCAATATTTAGTTTCAAGTGTTCAATACATTTCTAATTTTTGAATGATGGCCTGACAGGGAAAAAGAGAAAGATGCAATTTGGGTGTGGCTACATGGCTACCTTCCTGGCAATCAGCTTAGAGCACAAAGCAGGACAGATTCACCCCTCAGTCCTCCTCGACTCCACATTCTCCTCCAAATCTGGTTAATTCTATTTTTAAAAATCCAAAATGGCTGACAGCCAAAATACAAACTCACATAAACTGTGGGTATAAGAAGGGGCAGAGCAGAATGTTATTTCTGAGGAGCCTTGCTTCTTTAAATATCTGCTCCAACCTCATCTACATGTTCTACCAGTCCTTTTGCATCCAGTGTGCTGTATTATGCTATAGTGTTTGGGGAGGCAGCGCCAAAAGGAGAGATACACAGAGGCTGAACAAGCTGATCCAGAGAGCAGGCTCTCTTGTCGGTCTGAGCTTGGACTCTGTGGACACAGTGGTTGAGCAGAAGACCATGTCAAGGCTCAGGGCGATCCTGGTGAACACCAGCCACCCTGTATACAATGTCTTCTCACAAGCAGAGGAGCTCCTGCAGTGACAGACTACTGTCACAGAGCTCCTCCACAGAAAGACTAAGGTCATTGTTTATACCTCATGCAATTAGACTATACAATGTCTTTATTGGGATGGGAGGGTGGTCATGATGTTGGAGGGGAATGATCTATCTATCTATCTATCTGGAGGCTTTGAAGTGCAGTGGTGCTCCCTGGAAAAACTCGTACACCTGTGTTTGTCAACACATGCACTGTCAAATTGATGAACACATTTTCCAGATTTGTTTGTTTTGTGAGACTTTTCCTAAGTTGCACATCTTTTAGCTTTTAGGGTAACTGTAGAAGTTAAACAATTAAACAACAACAGTTAAACTGGAGACTGGAACCCTTCATACTACAGTCATAAGGGTGCAAAATGGAAAATGGAAAATGCAAAATGCATGCAAAATGGAACCTTTTCTCCTAGACGCTTGCTGGTGTTGTTTTAACACAAAGCTATTGGTATTGTCTTTCCATGAGATCAAATATGTTGGTTTCCAAATAGGAAGAACTCTACTAAATGAGCAACTCTACATGTTAAAAAAAGGAAGAAAAATTAAGACAACAAGCCTCCAGTTGCGGGAGCAGAGCAGAGCAGAGAATTAGACAATTACATAAAGAGCCCAACTCACCGTGCAGCCTTCACTGACAGATAGAGAGCAAGGCAGACACTGGGTTCAGTAAGTGGGCTGATAACACAGTGAGAGGTAGGCACTGTCCCAGGGGGCTGAGTGAGCACACTGCAGTGCTTCACATCTCCTAATCATCTGTCACCCCCGACGACACACACACATATGGTGTGTACAGTGCATTGGCTCAGTGAGATTTAGCTGTTGAAAATCACTTTGTGATTGTTGCGATTTTATCAGGTTCATCTGAAGCCAACTTCCATCTACAACCTGTAAATAGACTTTGCTGCAAAACTGAGGCAATAAAAGCTAACATGGATATGAGGGACATCCAACATTTAAAGGAGTAAAGTGCAACTCATCTCTGAGATGTCTAAATGCCACACTGCAATGAAAGTGTTTACAGGCCTATATAAAGCAGCCTTAACTCATAGGCTAATCTTTATTGCAGCCATTGCCTTCAGTAACAGATTGTGAGGTAGAGAGAGTGCTATCCACTAACCCGACTATTAATATCACCAGCAAGCTGAACGAGGAAGGAGGTGCCATTAAAACATTGCTTGAAGGATTTGACCCAAAGCTTGAAGGAGCACTGAAATTGATATTTTATACATGTGTGGAAAAGCAGTGCAGCAGAAAGTCCTTGCAGTGGAGTGAGGCTGTTGTGGTATGTCAACATGTCACACACCGTGTGGGAAGCAAAGGGAAAGTGTTATACCATTGACTTTATTTTGACATACACCTGATATAAGGGCAGCACGGTGGCATAGTGGTTAGCGCTGTCACCCCACAACAGGAAGGTTCAGGACTCAGTTCCTGGCCTGGGGCCTTTCTGTGTGGAGTTTGCATGTTCTCCCGTGGTTAAATGGGTTTCCTCCCACTGTGCAAAGACATGCATGTTTGGGTTAATTGGTGACTATAAATTGTCCATAGGGCTGAGTGCGAGTGGTTGTTGATCTCTGTCTGTCTCTGTGTGTTGTCCCTGTGATGGACTGGTAACCTGTCCAGGATGTACCCCACGCTCACCCAGTGCTGTTTAAGACTTTTTAAGATTTTCTCTCCCAACACTTAATATCCTAGCCTATATTTAGCTAGATGAAGCATAAATCTGGTATATAGTCAGGCTCTTTGCAGGTCCATGATCGTTGTTTGACTGTTCCACAGTCAGAGAAATCCTGGTAGGTTGCCAGTCGGTGTGTCAAAAATTCAAAAGAAATTTTATTTGCTCTCTTGTTCGTGGCCCTTAGAGTATGCTTTGTGGACATTTTTTTTTTTTTCTGGGTGCACCTGAAGGCAATTATCTCTGGTCAGATAACAAAGTTTACTATGTCCTATTGTATTGAAGCTCCAGCAAAAGATCAGTGAGCCAATCAGAAGAAGGCTTGAGGCTCTGCATCTCTCTTCTGATTGGACTGTTCTGATGATGATTCAATAAAATTCCCTCCAAATAAGGAAATAGAAAATTTCAGGAAAACAGTCACAAAAGCAAAAACCTGCAAAATTACATGGTGATACCTTGTGGGTGTAGCTTGTGTTGTTTCATGCGACAACAAGGCTCAGTTTCTGAATACAGGCTGTGGGCATTTCTCTGACGGAGACCTTTGAGATCTATTAATTAATATTCATTAAAGGAATGTAGACCTGATTTATAATCAGAGAATGCAAGGAGCTCAACCTTTCATGCTTTACCCACAGGTGACAATGTTGTACAACTTTAACTTGTGCAATTTAATCTGTGCAGTTGCAAACATTCATACTTTGTACATTCAATTGATTGACAAACCATCACACAACCGGAATTTAACTGCAGTTGCTGCTATAGAAATAAACACACACAAGGACACACAAGTTGAACTTAATTGGCTGACTGACAGTATAGTGTGTGTATGTATGTCACACATACACAGTGGTGCTGTAATACCCGACTGAACTTTGCAAGAGATTCTACCTCAGACCAAAAGCACTGATGGAATTCACTTAACCTTCCTTCTCACTTTTACCTCCTCAGTCCCTCTACACTACTTTCTCTGCTTCACTGACGCTCTGTGGGACCTGTTTTCCACCCTGCTCAGTGAAGATCCTCTCACCTTGATTATACTTTTATCTTGTGTCTTGAAGTTTTCAATCTCATCTTCTGCTTGCCAATATAGTTTGACATGCAGCAGCTCTACTTAACCTCTTCATGTAGCTGTCTGATTTTTTTTTTTTTTTTTTTTTTTTTAAACCGCTCTCAAGATGCATGAATCTTCTCCTATCAACTGATGCCACTTTTGATTTTGTGCCAACAACTCTCTTATCTTATTACTTCACACAGCAAAAAGCTTCCTGTTGGCACATTTAGGCCTTATATTTCTACTCATCCAATAAGGCGGCAAGTATGTTTTTATATGCAATTATACAAATGAGATGGCCACATTCATTTGGATCTGTTCCGCCAAAGAGTGGCAAATACTGGCATGTTTGAATCCAAATGTCCTCTCTGCGAACATTTCTTGCAGATATAACTTTGCAAGGTGATAAAAGTGGGGACATTGACCCACCTTGAAAGGATTTGCATGTGATCAGAGTCAAGATGTTTGCTATTTGCAGAGTCAAAATGGTGGCAGCAGTGGTGCAGCTCAGCACCATGGACAGCTCCACAATGAGCTTTAACTGATCAAAGGGGAAAAAAGCCTGCTGTGACCAGCCTCCAGAGGGAAATCAGACAGAGGAGACCTGAAACTTTTTGCTGCTTTTCCGTGTCTCGGAGAGTGCTGGAGCCAATCCCAGCTCACACTGAGCAAGCACCCTGGACAGATCACCAGTCCATCACAGGGCCAACACACAGAGACAAACAGCCACTCACACTCAGACCTACTGACAATTTAGAGTCACCAGTTAACCTAGACATGCATATCTCTGGACGGTGAGAGGAAACCGGAGTGCCCAGAGGAAACCCACACAGGCATGGGGAGAACATGCAAACTCCACAGAGAAAGGCCCCAGGCCAGGAATCGAACCTGCGATCTCCTTATTGTGGGGTGACAGCGCTAACCATTGCACCGCCGACATGAAACTACACTGAAGTTATTTTTTCTTCTTAAAACCACAAGTGCATCCTCAAGCAAGCATCCAAGAGTGAAATACGGGAGCTTCAAATTAAACTAGCGCCATTTGATTTCAGCATTTAATTTCTTTAAATTCCTATAACCCTATTGTGCAAAAAAAATTTACTTTCATTCATCCAAGATATATAAAATGGACAACAGCTGTGCCTGAATCTTGCAACACAGAACAAATGTTTGCATATATGAGTCATCGTCAGTCATGAGTCATCCATCCATTACCTATTCTACGCATCCGCACAGGGTGACGGGGTGGAGTAGACACTGGGCAGGTTGCCAGTTAATCCAGCTGACAAATAGAATCAAATAGAATCATACAGTGATTTATGCAGACCCAGGGGTAGTTAGGGTCACCAATTAACCTCATGTGAGAATAAGCAGAGTCAACATGGAAAATGTTTTAGCACCTAGATCACGCTTGGTGTGATGCAACAGTGCAAACCACTATGTCACTGTGACACCCATCTGTATGTTCAGAATTTTCTAAATCAATTTTCACATGAAATAACCCTTTGACCTAAAATTACTAGGTATGTTTAAAAAGAATGAATTGAACTGTTGTGTATATGTGATAACACACTCAGGACTAATTTTCTAACTTTGATACATCCATATTTAAAGTTAATAACAGACTATGACAAGCAAATATGCACTGACACTAACAGGGCTAAGGGACTAGTCAGCAAATGGTGGCCTGTTTGCCAATTTTGGCAATTACGCCACCAGCAGTAACATTTGGCCTATGTGATTATGGTGATAAACAATTTTTAACAGAGTGACAATTCAACATGTAGCTTTTATGTCCAAATAGAGAATGTACTCTCACCGGAAGATAGATGCTTATTATACTTTTATCTGTGTTGGGAGTGAACAAGATTAACAGACCATCACAGATTCTTTCTTTTTTTTTTTTTCAATTCGTGAATTATTGAGAGGTTTATTCTGGAAAAAAAGAAGCTTCTTTTGTTGTCTTGGCAGGCCTCCAAAAATAGCAGACAGAATGCAGTTGAAAAAAAAAAATAAAGCAAATATATTCAGCAAACATCTAATAATCCACAACGCAGCAACGGTAACAAACCAAATTCTTGCAACATTTTTATCAATTAAATCGATATCTCCTGGCCGCTGAAAGGGCAAAAAAATGGAACTGAGACCAAACTTGTTGTTTTGTTATTGTGTTTGGCTCAAGGGCACTTAGAGTTAATGAATCCTTTTCTAGCCTGTTTTACCCAGACATGATCTGTCCATCGAACACATCAAACAAGGCTGTCGGGGCACTAAACACTTCAAATGCACTGAGTCACATTCCATCACTAAGCATTCTGAATTAGGGATTTTGGAGGAAATGTAAGCGTGTGATGTTGCTGTAAATGTGTCTTCACCACAGCACAAGTGAGATTTCAGCAATAGCTACTAATTGCCATTGTCAGATTATGGCATTCACTCCTTCCTGACAACCAGCAGATTTAATTGCTCCATTAGCTCCAACGAAAATATCTAAAAAAAATTTAAAGTAATTTGGCTCTACCCAAAGTGTGTTAGCATGAGGTTTCACACTCTTAAAGGTCATGTTTTTGTGATGAAGCTGCAGTTCAGTCTTTCATGTGTGCCTCTCATTCCACTCCAAAAAAATTGAAAAATATCAGATTTTCAAGCTACTACTCAACTATTTCAGGTCGTCGCCAGAGGTCAATATTTTGCATCCTCTAAAGCTTGTCAGCACTACTTTCTTTCAGAATCACCTCTAGGGTTTTTGACCAGCTTCCTCCTTCTACAGTTTTTGGCTTTGGAGGACTGGTCTGCAGAGACAAGATAAAAAATTCATGATCCCTGGGGAAGGAGTGGATTGAGCAACAGATACAAAAATGAAAATCACATACAGTGGAGGGAGAATTCACATCAGAGTCAACTCTTTGATGGGACTTTGATGATAAATTTGAACCAATAATACTCCTGCAATAAGAAATTGGCTTTAGTTCAATATGATTTACACAAATGCACACACATATAGAAGACACATTGAAAGAACGAAGATTGACGAAAGAAAGAGTAAGCAGTTATACTACGCCTTTTCATATCAATGGAGAGTGTAAGAAAATTTTCAAAGTTTTCTCAGTCTCTCAAAAAAAAAAAACAAAAAAAACAATGCATTTCCAGAAAATATTCAATGATGATGAAATGAAATATATACAGTGTCACATGGCCTGAGCTGTTTACTTCTGCTGCACCAAAACTCCCAAACCAAAAGATGGTGAAGCCTTGTTTTCCTTGGCTTTTGTCAGCAATCAGCTTTGATGCGAGCACAACACATGCGTGAACCTGTTAACTTTACATGCTTTAATGTGTAAAGACGCCTCAGCTACACAATCCTCTAAGAGTGAGGAGTGTTAAACTTTAGTAGCACCACCCAGAAATGAGACCTAGCAGATCTGTTAATGTGTTTGCACAGCAGCGAGTGACTGACCTGCATCTATGTATGTGCGTGTCTCTGTGCAAACATGTAATGACACTGCTCCTCACAGTTGTATGTCCTCAGTCTGACCAGAAAGACAAATGCAAATGAGAGTGAAAAGGAGTCAAAAGGCTTTAAATAGTAGGTTTATTCAGGTATATCTCCTAACTTTTGTTGTAAAAATGCTATAAAGCTGTAATGCTACAAGGCTCTTTGGTATACACCATGTTCATTGTCAGTTTTGCTTACAGAGCAAATGTTTTTAAGATGGGTTGTATCACCATAACATCAGCACACTATTTTCACCCTCGCTCCTTAAAGGAGCACTCATTTGTGGTTGCTTGTCAGGAAAACGATGAAAAGATTTGAACAAAAGATGACGGCAGTTTCTTCCCTTCCCTTCATCCATCGCATTTCAGCTAACCTTTCTGACAAATCGCACAAATAAACACAAGATCAAATGAATTTAGATCTCAGATAAACATCTGCACCAACTATTGGTACAGCTGAAACTGAGGAGCAGTTGCGAGAAGTGGATAATGCTCTGAATAATACCCATGTGTTCAACTAAGAGGTTTTGATAGGTATTTATCACTTAATGTCCTCCTGGGGAACCATCCTTCATCTCAAACATGCTCTTAAGTTGTTTCCACCTTTCCTGCAACAGTTCAGTGCATCAGAGGGCTCAGACCTATGTCTTATTTTCATGCCTCTGATGGAAGGATTTTAATTTCAGTATCTAAGCTGTGATGTACTAACAGTCTGACTCTGCCCCTGAACTTTGCTTTAGCTGCCTCGCACTGCTCCCTGCTGACTGTCTGCTGGATTTTAAAGATAACTCCTACAAAATCTGACCTCAGGTCACCCACAGGTACTCATGTATACACACGGAGTCCTGTCCAAACTTACACACAGACCCACACGCTCACATTGTACTGTATTTGCAGGGACATGACATTTAGTGAATGCTAGACCTAAACCTAACCTAAATATTGTTCTGGATGTAAACAGGAAAGACTTCACCCTCAAACTCGTATGGTCCAGCATTTCAGTTTGTCGGGCTCTAAAAGAATAGCCGGCTCCTTTCGGACCCCACTGACACAATAAAACAAGACCACAGACAGATTTAGACACTCTTTCTTTCTGTCTGAATGCCCTTTCCGTCGCTCTGCCTCTCTTGGTTAGTGCTGAAGAGGCTTTTTGTAGCCTTCAAATAAGAAGCCTTTCATATTGCCACTGACAGAGAGTACCCATGAGGGAGTCTGCCTGGTTCAGGCTCAGCACAAGGTGAGAAGACCCTGAGCCAACAGGCTCGGGGTGTCTGACTGGATTAGGCTCAGGCTGAAAGTGTTGCTCGAGGAGGTTTGTGAGACGTGAATGCACAGCAGGGAATGACAAAGCAACAACATGGGATGGGCAAGATGTCACAGCAGGGGCAGACTGGCATGATGGCACGAGTCTGATGGGAGAGCAGCAGTGAGGTGGAGTGTAATTGTAATTGGAGTGGACAGTAATTTTGGAAAGCGGTTTAAGGGAACTACAGGCACACGTATGGATACTTTTGTGGAAGAATATTTGCTTCTTTACTGTGATGGCAATGTCTGACAGTCATTTCACCTCTTTGCCCCATTATATTGCTGAAGAAATTATCTCTGCAACTAATTTTCACAGTGTTTGCTGTGTTTTCCTGGCATTCAGGAGCTTTGTAAATGTTTTTGGTGTCAACCTTACCCTTTTACTGGTCACCAGTAAAAGGTCAGATTTTTTAGGAAATATTTCAGGTTTCGACTTCCTTGATTTACTTGTTTGTTACTGTGTCTAAAAACCTCAAGTGGCTTGAAATGTTTTTGTTTGCTAGATCTTGCTGTGTGCTGTTCAATGTTTCCTGAGAAGCCACCTGCTGGTGGCCAAAACTCTATTTCAGGTAATGTTTTAGTTAATTCTACAACTTCGTGTTAAAATAAGGAAATTCATCCCTTCAGACAGTAAGCCATGGAGGCTTTCCGTTTGTTCTCATTCCTTTGTGTTTTTCTGCGCAAAGTTGTTTCCACATATTCAGAATCACCACAATCTAAACTAATTACATATCTCACCCAATGACAATGATTTTCATTGTATTAGGAGAAGGAAGTAAAAACAAACAAAAAAAAAAAGCTAATTAAATTTGTAAATATTTTACATGTAAAAAAGCTGTAAAGTATAATAACTGAATAATTAATCAACACAAAAAGGTTCCAACTGTGTTTGGGTTGTTCTAGAGCTGAGTTTCTATATTCTTCTGAGCAGTGATTAAAATAGCTTATCCTCCATGTATCTCTGTCTTTCTTCTGTCAATACAATAAACTCAGACCAACTTTGAAATAAAAATTCTTCAAAAAAAACCCAAAAAAGACAGGATTGATCCCAGAGACCAGCTACAAGCTGCTACAATCAGCTGACAGCTACGCCTGTGAATGAGACACACTGGTTGGATGTGACATCACTCACTGGAGCCAATTGGAGTGTCTGAGGTAGAGATGAGATGTGACTGTAGGCCAGGGGTCGGAGCTGCATGCAGCTCTTCCATCCCTCCATAAACAATGGTTAGTTACTTAAAAAAAAACGTTTTACATTACTTTTTTTTATTTTGGTGATCAAAATACAGAGAAACAATATCAATATCAAAATATGCATCCCACCTTGTTGCCTGTTGCCAACAAGCTGGTAACTTATTTTGAGTTCTCAAGTAAGATAACCATGGACATATCTGATATGTATCAGATCTGACACACATGATATTTTCTGAGGAAAATAGAACCTAGCTCTTTTATTTCATAAATGCAAAAAATAAAGTTCTTACATACATAGTGTAGCATACCTTAAATTAAATTATCTTCATTATAGCAGTCAAAAAGGCTTTGTAGCTCCAGGTGGGTTTTATTTGGTGGGAATTGCAATCAAACGGCTCTTTTAATGCTGAAGGTTGCCGACCTCGTGTTGTAGGCGTTACTGTCAAAGACTGAGGATGAGAATCAGTGGATAAAAACTTAAGAGGAAAGGCAACAACATTCCAGTTAAAACATCAGACTGATTAAAATCTGAAGTACCTTCCTTCACAAGTGTGAATGAACTTCAGAATTGAATATAAGTCAGCTAGGACAAATCATTTCAAGTGCAATAACACTGCAAAGATGAGGTGACTTTTGGAAGCAGAAACATTTAATGGGGTTAGAGAGTGGCATAATGAGCGTGACGCAGCATTTCCCTTTTGGAAATGAACTGGTTGGCATACAGACAAATTGATCAAAAGGTGGGCCAGCAGCTTCTCAATGGCAAAAAACAGCTCTGCTCAGCCTTGTGCCAGCACCTTTTCAAATCATCCAGTGGGGTTTGGCAACATTGTGATACCACATAGAAGTAGAGGTGGGCAAACACTTTCAATGAATCTTGGGCCTTTTCGTTAATTTCTCTCTGCTTTTCTGCTTACTTCCCACTAATAAACATTCCACTCACTCACTCACGCTCACTCATTTTCTACCACTTATCAGTTTCCGGGTCGACGACTTCCCAGCCAATGCTCTGTGCGAAGGCGGGGTACACCATGGATAGGTTGCCAGTTTAATGCAGGGCCACCACATAGAGGCAGACAAAGTGAACAATCACCGTCACTCACATTCAGACTTATGGGGAATTTAGAGTCACTACTTAAACATGCATGAACAGCTTGGCCTACTACTGGACAGCTGGGAAAATTCGCATGAAAGGGCTGATGCTTCGACTCTCAATATGTGCCCATGGATGGGGTGAAAATGGGTATCTATTGATATCGACATGGAGGAACACAACCTTCAACTAAACCTCTAAGACTGAACTCTTAGTCATCTCTGCCAGCTAAAGCGCAGCGCAGGTTGTATTAAGCCCATCTAAAACTCCCCAGGCATGTCTTGACCTGACGTGAGCTCACTGTGGGAATTGTAAGCTGAATTAGTGACTTTATTTTACCATCACACAGGTGTTGGCCATGGTCACAACCTTGCCTGTTTCCCATGATTACACATAAACAAAATCTAGATAACATCAAAAAACAGAACCTGCCCTGAATCCAAACATCATTTCTAAATAGTACTGTACCAAACTTGGCCTGAACCCAAATCCCACAGTCTCTCCATCGCAACGTGGAAATAAAGAGATCCTTTTAACATGCATCCAACCAAGGAATGTTGTCTTGTATTTCAAAATGGGGATCCAGCTATTCCTCTCTCAACTCAAATTTATTTGTGTAGCACCAAATCATAACAAAGTTACATCAAAGCACTTTCCACATAGAGCGGGTCGAGACCAAACTCTTTGTGGAGTTGTTAAAGAGTCCCAACATATCTCTCCAAGAGCAAGCACTTGGCGACGGTGGGAAGGAAAAACGTTTAACTTCCTCAGGTAGAACCAGGCTCAGGGCGCGGCCATCTGCCTCGACTGGTTGGGTTGAGAGAGGGAAAGATAGGGGCACACAGAGGCAGTGGCAAAGAGATTAGGGGGTGACAGAGAACAAGAAAAGGAGGAGAGAAGCTGCCATGGAAAATACAAACAAAACATACAGTGATTGCATCCCAGTAGTTCTAAATGTGCACTAGTAAATATTAGCAGTAGGGGAGAAGAAGAGGTTACAATGAGAAGTGAGTAGTAGTGTGTAATGATAACTAAAGGTAACTCTAGCAGCAGCAGGTACTGAGCAGGAACATGGAGCAGAGATGATTCAGTGCCTGTAGGATGGGGGACAGGAAGAGAGAGGACAGGAGGGACAAAACACAGACTACAGGAAGAAACAAAGTCACAGACATGTAAAGTTGTGATTTATATGCGTGGGGGAGAGACTCCCAGGAGTCTAGGCTTATAGCTGCAAAACTAAAGGAAAAAGAGCTATTCATTCATTCATTCATCTTCCACTGCTTATCCATTTCTGGGATAAGCAGGGGTGCTGGAGCCAATCCCAGCTCATACTGGGCGAGGGCGGGGTACTCAGTGGACAGGTCGCTAGTCCATCACAGGGCCAACACACAAATCAAATCTAATCAAATCCGATTTATTTGTATAGTGCCAAATCATAACAAAGTTACATCAAGGCACTTTATGTATAGCGCCAGTCTAGACCAAACTCTTTAGAAAATGACTTAAAGAGACCCAACAGATCCCCTCATGAGCACACACTTGGTGACAGTGGCAAAGAAAAACTTCCTTTATGGTAGGGACAGTAGGGAACTGTCAAAACATATAAAGCACAAAGAGACAGACAGAGACAAACAACCACTTGCACTCGCTCTCAGGCCTACGGACAATTTGGAGTCACCAGTTAACCTTAACATGATGTCTTTGGACAGTGGAAGGAAACCGGAGTACCCAGAGGAAACAAACACATGCATGGGGAAAACATGCAAACTCCACACAGAAGGGCCCCAGGCTGTGTACTGAACCCACATGATTTTGTTGTGGGGCAACAGCACTACTATGCTGCCATACTGCCCAGAAAAAGAGTAATTGAACAGTAATTAAACCTAAACCGATTTACACTTGGAGACTCAAGGAACCACAAGTAAACCTCCATCGAGAGAGCGGAGTGGTCTACTAGGACAGTAAGGAACTACGAGCAGTCTGAGATATGATGGAGCTTGGCCATTAAGAGCTTTATATGTTAACAGAAGGATTTTAAATTCTATTCTGAATTTAAGTGAATTAAAGTGATTGCTTTCTCTAGTTCCTGTTAATATTCATGCTGCAGCATTCTGAATCAACTGAAGGCTTTTGAGAGAATTGTTGGGAGATCCTGATAGTAATGAGTTACTATCTTCTTCTACTACTTCTATTAATCAAACATGATTTGTACGTAACAGGTAATAGGTAACATCACAGAGGGTTGACACTCGACTGTAAATCATTCTTGGTAAAAGTAAAAAAATCTTCCAAATTAGTAGAAATAAATGTAAATGGCATAATATTCACAATCATCTTTTTAGTCCTAGATGAGATTTAGGCTAGTAATAAAACTAATGGATTTCTGTAACACCCATGCCAATAGGGATTTAATATTAACACCTGATTTTGTGAACATGGATTTCACATGAATCACAACTAGATGAATTTGAGCAGTATGTCGTCGCCTGCATTTACATCTTGGATCTTCCATATCTTTAGCACCAGCGTGTCTGTGTCTCACTATCTTCCAACACGACTCACTATGCTCCCACTCCTCTCTCTGCTTGTTAGTTAGTTAGTCAGTTTCATTTAATGTCTGCAATGTGGAAATTTGTCTTTGATCTCACATCACAACAGGTAACAGTAAACAACAAACAGCAGCAACAACAGCACCTACACACGGCTATCTTCGTGGAAAAAATGCAGGACAACAGTTGCAAGTACATTAAAATAACAGACCTAACAAGACAAGGTATCATTTAATGCATTAATGGCAGTGGGAATGAAGGAATTTTTAAAGATGTTACGGCTAGCTTTTGGTACTTTGTACCGTCCACCAGAGGGAAGTAGTTCGAACTCCCTGCTAAGTTGATGAGAGGGGTCATTTGCAATTTTGACAGCTTTTTTCTGAATTACTTCATTGTAGATACAACTCAATTGTTTCTGTCTCTTCCCAATGATTTTTGAGGCAAGGTTCACTATTCGCTGCAGCTTTTGTTTTTCCTTTTACATTCAGATCATCATACCACATTGCCATGTTAAAGGTCAATAGTCCCTCTATCAGGTTCTTATAGACTGTTTCCATGATATGCTTGCTCACTCCAAAGGAATTGAGCTTGCATAGTAAGCGGAGGTGTTGATTACTGGTTTTAAATATCTGGTCAGTATTTTCACTGAAATTAAGTTTATTGGATGTGTATTCCTTTATTTCTTGTCACTTAATGCTTCTCCCCGACCTCTTCTCCTCACCTGCACTCACATGTATCCATGTTTAAAAGTAATCTGAGGGACTGTGTCTTGGTCAGATGCCAAACAAAGTGGAGAATATTGAGAAGGATTTGCAGGCCAAGGTGTAGCCCTGAAGGATTAATGGACTACAGATGCGACCAAGACAACACACAAACCTGAACTCTTGCAATGACATGGAGGTGGGATACTGACGGTTAATGCCCTCTAATAATGAGATTGTGCCATTTTGGATTTCAAGCTAAGGTCCCAAATTACCTTTTAACCCCTTCAAGCAGCTATAATGACAAGAAACGCTTCCAAATTAAAAAGTGTTGATGTTGTCTTTTAATTTGGGCATGTGAATAACAATATAGACAAAGACTGCAATTGTCTTGCATGATACATTAGATTAAAAAAAAGTGGAGGCTGACAGAAAAAAAAAAACACCCCAGAAATTGGTCTGTTAGGTCACATGGGACCAAATTTAAAAGGATTTCAAGCATGTTAAAGAGCAGACAAGAGGTTGCTGCTGACTGTGGAGAGGTTCATTATTGCAGAGGAAAATGCCAGGGGCAGCAATAGAAAACACAGAGAGGCAACATTTGTCATAGTTTGTCATAGTCAGCTCAGCTGACAATTTTTTGGGAAACATTCTTCAAAGACATATGACATTTTGATCAGAAAGAAGTATTCATATTAGCAACAAAAACACCCAACCCAACACTGGTTATAGTTTTCATGCCTGTTTTCTTTACAGCACCTAACAGTCATGTCACACTGCACAGCTGTAAATCAGTACAGCAAGGTCGGGAGTTAAACCATTGAAGGTTACTGAAGCAAAAACCTGATTTCCAGTGGGGTTTAAATTACCCTTACATTAAGTTCAGCTTTCTATTTCCAATTCTCTTCCTTACTCTCTCTATCCATCTGTCACTCTATGCATGGCGCTTCTCTCTCATTTCTTTATGGCGAGTGGGAGTTATTGTAAAAGCAGCTACATTCAAAATCTGACATCTTTCAACTATGATGTGAATTGGCTTGTGCTGACAAATGGAAAGAGCGAAGAGATGAAGAGGTTTCAAATAAAGAGGAAGCCGCGACAACGGAGTATCCTTGGTCTCAATACCATTTCATTGAATGAGTCTATAAAAGTGGGCACAGGTTTTGAGTTTGTGAAGTGAAGCCACTGCTGAAGTGTCCATAACACCCCCCACCCACCCCTATTTTCGTCAACGACCATCAGGGGGTGAATCCACTCACTGAAAAACAAACAAAACAACACACACACAATGTATTGTTATATTGAAGTTTCTTGTCCTAGTATAATTTTGTTATTCCTACTATGTGCAATAATTCAATAGTTTACTGGTTAATAATACTCCCTGAGTGTTTACTACTACTGTTATGTCTAATATATATATAGATTTCTGTCAGTGTATATCTATAGAGTATTGCATTTTGATATGAATTTCTTATATGGTCCAAAAGACAGTGAAGTTCACCTTAGTTCAGAAGTTTCTTTTCTTAAAAAAAAAAAAAAAAAAAAAAGTTTCAAAAAGAAAAACCCCATTAAAATATTAAACTGCAATTTGACACAAAATTTTTGTGATGATTGGACAAACTCAATGATTTACAGTCTAATTTGCACCAAGCACATGTTGGGAACTAGTGTATTACATTTTGCAAAGACTCAAACATTAAAATGAAAATCATCCTGTGAATTCTGTAATTATTCTAGTAAAAATTCTGGCCTAATCATGATTCATCATTTCAGGTTTCTAGCTCGTTCCAGATCACTGCAGAAAAGATTTTCTAATAATAAAACATTACAAAAACAATAAAGCCCTGATACTTTAAAGCTAAGGATTGGCTGAAGGGTCACAACAAGAGTAGTCACGCTGTCTCTATCTGGCTGTCTTAGCTCAGACCTCGGTCTGGATCTCCAATCCTGCAGGATAATATCGAAAGACCCACAGCTAACAAGTCACCAGGAAACCACGACTATCTATTTCATAATTAAAATATGCTGAGGATGAGCTAAGCTTGACTCAGTCAGGGGGTCCGAATGCATGAGCTCACACTGGTCTTCCAGTTGGCAGGGGGAGAGAAAGCATTGGGCTAAGAGGATTAGCCTGAATCCTTGCTGATTTTTCTTTTTCTGTGGGTTAAAGTGAAGCCAAATCGAAGCCAAATATCCCAGCCGGCCGCCAAATGAGACTTATGCAATCACTCCCTGATTGTCTTGGGTTTTGGGGTTTTTTGTCTTCCTGAAAGGCTTGTTCGGAGATGAAATTTAAATGATTCGGGGGACTGGAATAATGCACTTCAGATCACCTCAGCCATGCAGATTAGTACTTTCAATGAAAAGCTTGAGTTTTGTTCAAGAAAAATATCTGTAACAGATAACAGTAGCTACACTGGTTGTTAAAAGAAATCATATTGTATGGGAGTTTCCTAATGAGTTTATGTTCTCAATCTCCAGTTTCAAGTATTCTTTATGTTCCCTTTTGGAGGGAGATAGACCATAAAGCAGGGTAATCAGGGCGTGGCTACTGTGTGACTGACAGATAGCCACCAGCTGGAGAAAATGCAGAGCAGGCAAGAGTCAACTCTGGATTCTACTGTAAAAAAAAACAATAAATACATAAAAATAAGGTGATTCACAAGCCATTTACATTTACATTCTAATCTGCATGAGTACGAATGAGTGAGTCTCAGCTAAATAAGTGCAGTCACCCTTGAGGTTCATTTGTAGCACAGAATGATCAAAAGCACTAAAAACTGTAACTGTGCATGACTAAAATAGCACATCCATCTACTTTGTAGTGACACAAAAGTTAGTTAGTTATTTTTTTTACAGTGCTTGAGGAACCAGTGTAAAAGCAGACAGTGAAATCACAAAGGGAGGATGAAGAGACCATCTCTTGCTATAAGTCGAACCAAAAGCCACTTTAATTAAAACACCATTAAAAACTCTTTCCCCCTCTTGTGTGCAAATGAAAAAAACGCTGCTAAGAAGCTCCAGCTAGATTAAATGGGGCCAAAGCCTCACTCCCTTCAGCCCAAAATTGTGTTAAGTCATCTTAGCCTTTTTCTCCCTCCCTGCTACTCTACCTCTGAGTTGTGTGGTTTAATTTGATGGGTGAACTAAATGAGCATATACAGCAATTATAATCTAAGACTGTCTGCAGAGTCAAAGAAAAAAAAAAAAAAATAGGATGGCCCAGCAGTCAAACATAATCACATCTCCTGTCAGATGTGATGCTGATTTCCTTCTCAGCGTTTACACAGCTGATGGTGTTGGAATAAATGCATCGCCCTGCAGGCAGAGAGCTCCTGCTGTCATTGTTGTGGTGGGTAAGTAGCCATGGTGACAGCGATGACCAGAATCAAGGCCTGTTTGGTAAAGGCAATGGCAATGTGAGGCAGCCACAGCCACTGAGCCACCTGGGAAACAGAGCAAGCGTGTGATCAGACTATGACTTCTCACAATCTCTGGCCCAGTCAGCCAACCTCTCAAGGCTGTCTGCCCAGACCTCACAGGCAGTGTGTGTTAGTGGGGGGGGGGGGGGGGGTATATAGGGTCTGAGGAACCGTCTGGACTAGAGGACATGTATGTATTTCATGTTTTATTGAGATAACCATGCACCTTTATGCCTTGGGCAAAAGTGAAATCCAGCTATAACGGTGGTATGTGTGTGTGTGTGTCACACCAAGTGACAACTTTGCCCCGAGGGGGATGGCAAGTGGAGGCGGGGGAGGGGGTGGGGGTGTCTCTGACCCTTCTCCTTCTACTATCAAAGCCCCTATACACCGGGCAAGTCTCCCCTCCCCTCTTCCACTCTCACACCTCACTGAACCTTTTTTTTTCTCCATTTCTTCACTCAATAATTCTTTCTCTCCTTGTGCCAAGGCTGACAATTTTCAACTTCTCACTCCATTATTCAATGTCCTTGCCATCCGTCTCCAGAACCCCAAATTTCATAAGAAGTAACAAGCTGCAGCTTTAATACAGTGGTTTTCTGGGTATATATACAGCCAGTATGCATCATAAAATTTGATTAAATCATTATGGTCATAATTCTTTTTTATAGTTTTTTTTATGTCATAAATATGATGACAATGTGTGTACATTCCAAACTATGACTTCCAGACTTTCCTGTCTGAATTAAAATAAAAGGAATTACATAAGAAAGACTAATTTAATAACTTGTTGAATGCTTTTCAAAACAAGTTACAAACACAGTCCTCTCCTTACAAAGAAAAATTACATTCACACTTAACAAAGCTCACATGCTCAAGAGTTTTGCTGTTGCAACCATATTTCTTCTGGTATGACTTGTAGCTCACGTTAGCAAATATATACACAAATTGCTTTTAGATCCACATGAAGTCTTTTCCTTTTGACACTCAGTAAAGCACATAAAACAAGAAAAATGTAATTTCTCCACAAAGAAAAACAGAAAGTTACTCACACATGTTTGAGTTGTTTCGGGGGCTGATTTGAAGTTTCTATCCATATCTGATCGGTAACAATGAAAAATCAGCTCCTCTAAATATGTTATTGGACATGTCTATTTTGTCACTACAATAAACTGGAGCCAATAGAGTCTAATCTAGAGTTGTGATTCCAGACTTCACTAACAGAGCTGAAGGATGACAGTCAATGGATCGATACAGAAGTAAAGCAGGAAGCCAAAGCATCAGGCCAGTCCACATTTGACAGAAATAAGAGAAAATGGCTTGTTCAGAAGTGCAGATTCAGTTTATGAGAAAAAAACTGCTCCAGCATTAACCATTGTAGAGAAACAATGCTCTGAAGCCAACCTAATTTTTGGAAATATAAACAGCTTCTATGGCTAATATAATGACTTAATGACTCCTGTATTCTTGTGCTTCAGCTAACTGTATTTCATTTCAAGTGAAATAGAGTTATGACTTTAGGGATGGGTGGAGAGTCTGAGCACATAATTGCTGTTTTTCTGTGAGCGTGTACCTCACAGTCAGTTATCTTGTCCTTTTTGCTGCAATCATCATTTCATATCAACCTCACATCTTTATCACAAAGAAAATGAAATAATATAAACAGAGTTACTGTGGGGAATGTAAATCTGCTGCTAGTGTCTTTCCAAACATCACCTCACTGGCACTGTCAAGTGTTAGTTAGTGATAAAGTTTTTCCCCTTGACGCAGTTTTATGCCCGCCAGGCCAACTGTCCGTTGGAACAGGAACTTGAGCAGAACAGGATCCTGGTTCCTTGCCTGCCTTCAACTCTAACAATAAAATTTAAAAGTTTTTTTTTTTTTTTTTTATGGACATTTTTAATCCTTGTGTGTAACAGGTGGTGCAAACCTGGCACAGGAATGACTTATCCTGTAGATTTAAAATAGTCTATGATTACCAGCAGTTGAGGATATGGCAAACAGCAAACATTTGTATGCTTTAAAAATCAAACTGAGCGATAATGATGGGACTACTTTTTTTTCGTAATATGGGAAAAGAATACTTTAGAGGAAAAAGAATACTTAGAAATAAGCACACCACACACTTGCAAGATAAGTATGAAGATATCACCAAGAAGTTGATTAGCTTAAGTCAGTTCAAAGACTGGAGAAAGAGAGAAATAACTATGACTGCCAACTTCTTGCAGTCGTGCAGTCATTGTAGTTTAACGACTTACAGAAACAAGACAATTCTCGCAGCTATAGTGACACAGTGCTGTGTCATTGGTCTATGAGACGCTCATTCCCGACCAGCGTCGCCAGGTCTGTTTGTTATAAGTGACTTTGGGCTTGTTGTTCTGTAAAGTCACTTGCAAATATCGTCAGTCACGGCTTTCTCTGCTCCCTGTATGAACTCCTCCTGATTCTCTCATAGCTCTGCACAACAATAAAATTAAAGGCAGCAGTTTGTCCCTTTTCCTTAAAGAATCTCTCCATAAACTGTGCTCGGGGACCGCGCTGGCACCAAAAAGCGCAAAACAACAACAATAACAAAAACAACTCCTCAGCTTTTTCATCTGTGAGGTTTACAGATATCGGTTTGACTGCCTTAAATGATTCAAAATGATTCAGGCAAACAATTGAGCTGACAATAGCCACTTACAGCCTGTCACACATCAGTCAGAGCTGTCGATCGTCTCGGTGAACTAATTCGATCTACCTTGACTAACAAAGAAGTCAAAATGCTAAAACCAGTAACCAGAGTAATGGTGCAACTGACCCATGCATGTTCACAGGCCTGATGAGTTTCTGGGGAGGTGCCCAGTATTCCCTTGTAATAGATGACAGATATTTACTGTTTTCTAGCAAAAAAAAAACAAAAAACAACTATATATATATATATATATATATATATATATACAGTACAGGCAAAAAGTTTAGACACACCTTCTCATTCAAATGAATAGGGAAGTGTGTCCAATCATTTGGCCTGTACTGTATATAGTTTTATTTATTTTATATATATATTTATATATTGTTATGAAATTGTCTCACTCTTACACAGTGTTGTAGGTTTAGGTCACTGGTTGGACTCTTGTTTTTTTTTTCACTTATTTGTTTTAACCCTATTAACCCTTTGTTTCATTGGAGCTGGTTGCTTGTTT
The DNA here is from genome assembly GCF_900963305.1 of Echeneis naucrates. Lineage (NCBI taxonomy): Eukaryota > Metazoa > Chordata > Actinopteri > Carangiformes > Echeneidae > Echeneis > Echeneis naucrates. The sequence continues at coordinate 12,126,301 of NC_042528.1, read as the reverse complement.
CTCAAGCAGACAGAGATCGCAATTGGCGGTCAGACGCAGTTTCATTATAATAAAAATCAAACAACAATGATTTTTACAAACAAATACGGAACAAAGTACGTCTCTTATCTCTCTCTCTCTCAGTCTCTCTCAGTTCAATAAAGAACACATCTTTTTGTTTCCAAATAGGGGATGATTCCGTATTTTAAGGTTCAATTGGAAACCATAGAAATAGCTAACGTCATTCTGAGGACAAAGTCCACCTACAACCCTTCTGTAGCTGTTTTGGTTGGACAAAGTAAATTCCTGAAGTCTTGCCAAGTTGTTTTTGCACATATAAAACTATCAAGGTATTCCATATGTTTCCCTTTCTTTCCAGGCTTTATGCTAAGCTAGATGGCTCTTGTGGAGCCATGATGGCAGCAACAATCTTCCCACAAAGTCAATCCAAGCTTCTAGTGCTTCAGTGAGGTCATAGCTAAGTCACATTGCCAAATCGAAGTCCAAACATAAGTTTTTATTTTCTATCTGAACTCAGCAATCTTCCATTAAGTGACACCCCCACCACCCCGATCCCCTCCCTGCACAAACAACTAATAAAAAGTCATCGAGCAAGACAAACAGAAAACTGTTCTCTGACTCCCATCAGTCCCACAACACCCCCAACCTCATCAGTTCATCTGACAGCCCCAGCACACATATCTTAATGACATCATTAATGCATTAACAGCTATTGTTTTATGGCAATTAACTGTGCTGTGTTTTAAAAGGCTCATTGTTCTGCTGATGGTGGGCTCATAAATAAAACAGCATAAAGACTTTGTGAAGAGCACTCTCTGTGACCACTAAAGTGTTACTGATGATGGCACAGTTGAGATTGCCAAGTCTATTCAGTCTACTGGCACAATTTGATGTGACTGTGTGTGTCTTTGTGTCCATGTGTGTGCATGTGTATGCAAGTATGTCTGTTGGAAAAGAGCAACAAAGAATGACCCCCTGCCTGGTTCCAAACTCTATCAGAAGGGCAGAGGATGCACACACAATACCTAGTTTCTCTATTCCTGAGGTGAAAATTAAAGGCCCGATAGTTCTTTATTTGAAGTGTTGATATCCATGTGAATATATTTTGTGGTTCTTTCTACCAAAAACCATCCAGTGTATCATTTTGCTTGTGACTGAATGAAACTATAGCAGATTTCAGGAAACCATTTGGATAAACAAAGTCCTGATTGGATGATGGGTCCACCCTGGAGGCATAGCTTAGGGTGGCGACTGTTTTGTTGTGACATCACACAGTTACTGAAGTCCTGAAGGCACATTTTCAGACACAGATATAGGCTGTGTGCATTTTGTCTATCAATTGATCACTTTAATATTTTTGCAGTATTTTCATGACATTTAAACCTGCTTAATAATAATAATAATAATAATAAAAGACTCACTCACTCGCATCTCACTTTACATGCATGGCACCTTTAAGAGAATAGTATAATATTATAATAATCAATAATATTGATTTGCATAAAGCAGCTGCTTACAGTGTCTAACTTTGCCTTGAAGCATGATGCTTTCAGTTTTGATCAAGAAATTAATGAAAACTCATTCATCAGCAGCTCATCAACAGCTGTGCAATATCTTAGCTACAAAAGGTGCTTAATCACCATTTAACTATCCATGACTCAGATCGGTATCAAGGTAAACTTGATAATGACAATTACAACAGACAAAGCGAGAGAGAAAAATGATCTTATTTGTCAGGTTATCTAAAAATCATTTCCAGGAACCTGTTACGTGAAGTCAACTCCAATTTCACTGGAACAGATGCCAAGACTTCTGTTTAAAAACCCGATAAAAAGTCAGTAGTTTAATCCACTTTATAATTCAAGGTCAGCTTTTGATTAACTCAGCAGCTATGGTTTTGTGTTGGTTTATTCATTTATTTATTTTCAATTTCAGGGACAAAGCAGTCAATATACTACAGCAACTGTGGCTGAAAGAACAGCAGCAGAGCTGAATTAATTAAAACTCAGGACCAAATAATAACTTTAATAAGAAGATATGAGAATACTTTTACTAGCCTTTGTCAAAAACAATGTTGTCTGGTAAAGGGATGACAAAAACATCATACAGCAAAATTACTACACAGGCTCCTGTTGTGGTGCATGCAAATGATTTTCCTGTGCAATGTGGAATCCAATCAGTCATCAAATAAATGTTTTTTGTTGCCTGCAAAACAAACGAGGGATAGTCAGAGGTATGCCATCATGTGGAAAGGGGGAGAGACTTTTATAATCCAAAAGTCCAAAAGCTACAACATGAGAGACACTAGAAGTCAGCTGATTACAAGAAGTAGGTTGAGAAAAAATTAGAAAATTTTGAATGGTGGTGAAACAAGTCATCCTTTTGACTTTATGCTTAGGCTTGTTCAGGGAACCACTTGGGGTTTTGCCACCAGACTGCAAGATAATATTTCGAAAGTCTGGATAAACTGTTATTTTTGCAACAACTAGTTTTCCCTTGTTATAATAAAGGAATATTATTTATTGGTCCCATTCAGTCTAAAGCTAGACTTCTATGTCTTCTTTGATGATGAATCAGATCTAGTTTTATATTATTACAGTCCAAAGTCCCTTTTAAAAAGGGCCCTCACATTGTCTGCTCCAACCTGTATTAATAGGACATTGAGGTGTTCATCAAGCAACAGAGATGAGTGAGATAGACTTTTCAGTTATGTTGGTGTACTGTGTTCATCATTCACTTATGCATTCTTGGTAAGGATTACTTAAAAAAAGCAGACATAGGACTGCTAGAAATGATAAAACCCTTACCCCTTGTTTTTTGTGGGCCTAGAGGTGGAGGCCACAGGCTGAAGGGAGGGTTGCACAATGTCCTCTCACTGTGGCATTAATGAGCAAGATACTTAATTATTTCTAATTTAAAAAGATGAATTTAAATTTTAAATCAAATTCCTATTTAGATTATTTAGATATTTAGCCCAAAAGGTTACCTCTGAATATACTAAAAGTGTCATCATTGATCTCCACCTGTGGAATAATTTAAGAGAATTGAATAAAGTTGATTCAACACAGCAAACCGAGATAAGAGTACATGACAGCTTTGAAAGTCACCTCTGTGTTGGGGTCAGCAAGGGTGTGTGCTGGCAGCTTGAGCAGCACTACAATGTTCAACTGTAAATTTGATTAAAACTTTTTTCATCTTAGAAACAATAAATATGCATTTAGTATTTTACCACCAAAGCACTTATACATATCCTGGACAAAGGAGCTGCAGGGTCTGATTGAATAGCCCCTTGTATCCCCTCCATAATCGGCTGCCCTTCATTGTTTGCAAGGGCCAGCTCCTCTGAGACTGTATAATCTGCTGGAGCGGGGCCCCCTCCAGTCTTTCTCCTCAAATTTTTCTTCTTGTTTGCTTAAGATAATATTAACACTTCATATGTTGCGCAGTGTATCATCCACATTACACTAAAAGACTAATGAATACATACCACTTTTGAAAATATTTTTGTGCTTGGTCTGAATTTGCTGTCAAAACCGTTTTGTACTGCTGGTACTACAACTAATAGAACACCAATTAGAAAATTGCTTAGAATTTATCACAGATAAGAGAAATCAAATTAATTTCACTTTGATTTGGCCCTAATCTAAATGATTTCCATGTATCCTTCATTGCGACACAATGTCAGGGGGGAATTAAAGTTATATAATGATATATAATATATATTATATCAGCTATATTAACTTACACATTTACATGATCTGCAATTTTTTGCCAGGCTTCTTCTCTTGCCTTGTTTGCAGCAACAGTGTTGCTTTTAACTCTTATTATTGGTTTGAAGACTTCATAGTTCTCCATTATCATAATCTGCTCCTCTTGAAATATGCGGCACACAATCGGACCATTTTCTGTGGAAATAGCACCAAATGACACCTAAACACCCCTTTTTATGTGAACGCGCACAGAGCCCGATGCGGCAAGACTGGGTCAACAAATCAAGCTGATAACCGCTGTCATAATACTTATTATCTGTGGTTGGCGCTTTTGGTTTTGTCAAGCCAGCTCACCCAAAGAAAGCCTGCCTCTGTTGAGCTTCCTTCGTAGTACACCCCTCTGTTCATGTTTTCACATGTTGTAATTCGGCTATTTAAAAAAAAGGATTCTGTGGAAGGTCCAACAGTCAAAACTGTTTAGTTATGACATCAAGAAGGCTGGCTGAGTCAGGCCAGTTCTGAGTACATGATCAAAGCCTGTTCAAACACATCAGCTGCTTTTATTAGACTCAAACAAGCAGCAATCCACTATCTTAGATAAACACAAAGACACACACACCCACACACACACCCACACACACCCAGATACACACATTATTTCATTATTGCTGTTTTGGCAAGAGAAAAACACCAAACTGGTTATGAACCTGTAAGGGTGTGTGTTTTTCTTCATAAGTTTAGATGATAAAGAGTGGATGTGCTGCAAATAACAGCCAGAGAATAAGCTGCAGTTTACTGTTGTTTCTATACACACCAAGGATACTGCAGATTTGCCTTGTTGTTGTATGTAAGCCTGTGGGTGTGTGTGATGAAGCTGAGCATGTAGCCATTGATCATTGAAAACAAGTTGTTTCACTGATGAGGCCAGGAAACTTTGACTTCGCTTTGACACACCATGTTCACATCTACTTACTTATCACTGGATTTCCTCTTTAATTGAGCATGACTATTGTTGTTGTCATTTAGTTGGACAGGCCTTAAAAAAATTGTTGACATGAGGTTAGTAGCCTACATACTAAAGAACTGTAATTCTTCTTGAGCTCCCAAATTTTATGACTTGGCTGCCACTAATTCCATCCTAGTCTTCTTTTTCATTTAGTGTTTTGCCAAGGCCCTTCATATATAAGCTTGTGTATACATGCGGTTGCAGTGTTAGATGAAAACTAATGGATTCATTAGGACTCATGCTTTACTAGTTTTACAGTGTGCATGACTTGTATATTAAGTTATTAGACCCGAGGCCTTATCTTCAACTTTTTTTTGCTGATTTCAGACTAACCAAGTTGTTGTCCATCCAGCACCAACAACGTGAACACACTTGACCACCTGTGTGTTGGTCCTATTGTAATGGTGTATTTGCTATGCTTAGGCAGTGAAACAACACTGAGCAACTGGCCTACAAAAACCCCATCATGTAAGTGGTGAACTATTTAGTTATTTTAAGGAGTCATTATCAAGAGAGTAATTTGTGGCCATGCAAGCGGCTGCACAAAATGAATCCGCTCAACATATCACACACCTACTTTCCACTGGTAGAGTTAATTCACTTCTTATTCCTTCAGGATGCACAGAGCTGCTGCCTGCATGTGTATCAGGACTGGACTCATTGGCCGGTGATGAACTCACGTCAAATCAGTTTTTAATCCATGTGAAACACTGACGATCTTGTTTTCTTTCTTAATTCGTTAACAATTGTGAATGAAGTTAGCTAAGATTTGGATCAGAATCTGCTTTATCTATTAAATAACATCCATCATCTTTGTTAGTCTTGTTTTTTTCTGAGCTACTATGAGAGTGACCAGTCTTTGCTGAGTGACACATAAGATTAGCTGAGGTTGTGCGGATTCTGAGTATAAGTCTTAAGCTAACAAGACAATATGATGCCTGTGAAATCCTGTGGACTGACTTCTCGATGTTGTCACTGTTGTCTAGAAATATATTAAATTGTTTATTTCTCTGGGTTTGTGGCTCATGAGTAACAAATACTGATATACCAAGCCCAAATCCAGTATGGAGCTGCTAGTCTAAACTACAAAACTAACAACAAAACTACAAATAACATAAGCAAAGGATATTTGTTCTTTACTATTACCGCACGTAGTCCGCTGTATAAAACATGAAGATTTGGTTGTGCCCAACTCAACCTTTCCCAGTGTCCCTTAAAGACACACACACACAGGCAATGAAAACATCTTTATCTGTTCATTTGCATGTAAATCAGAGGAAGTGAGATATGTGGTGTTTGATGGTTTAAATTTGGGGGCTTTTTTCACATTGGGAGCATCTTATAGTGATGCCATGACATTGAGATGGGAAAAAATTTTACTCTAAAATGGAAGCATTACAGTCAATATGTGTGTGTGTGTGTCTGTGTGTGTCTGACAACTACAGTATTGTTTAAGTTTAAGATCACAATCTAGGCTGAAGCAAACCCAGAAGGAGTTCTCTCTGTCCTCCAGCTGTATGGAGATGTGCTCTCATGTTCTGCCTCACAGGAAGAATGTGGAAATGGGAAACATCTTCCAGATGTGCAGGGGAAGCTGGCCTGTTCAGTGTTTGAAAATATATGCACATGCCAAAAATACACCTAGATGGGCTCAACATACAGTGGATCTACCCTGTAGGGCCACAAGGATACACACTGGCATTATGAGCTGTACACAGCCAGATGTAGTTTGCAGCACCTCTTCATCCTCCACTTATTTACAGATTAATATTGGCAGCAATTGTGTTATTGACACAATAAGCAATAAGCACAAACTACTTCCAATCTGTAAAATAATATTTGAGCAGCTAAAACAGTGATGTCTTTCATATACATTTGTGATTTGTTCTGACTGACTGTAGACTATTTTCATGCCTACTTCAACCATTTCCTCTTTTGTTTTGCAACCCAAATCATGATCTTAAAGTCAGGGTCCATCATTTGCCTTATTTTGTTAACCTCCTTTGTGTAAACTTTCAGTTTCCTAACCCTAACCCTAACCCTATTTTGATAAGTCTCTGTGTTTACTTCCTGCCCGGTGTAATCACCAGTCCCCACCCTGATGTGTTTCACCTGTGTCTCATTAACCCTTCCCTCCTGTGTATATAACCCATGCTCCCAGGTGTGTCATTGTATTCTGTGTTTGATTCCGAGTCTCTGCCTGTCAAGTTTGTACCTTTGGCTGTTTTTGGACTGCTTGCCTGGTATTTGATCTCACGCCCTTTGCCTGCCTGACTGCTGTACTGGCTCTGAGAACTGAATCCTGCCTGCCAGTTTCATTGTTCTGGCACTTAATCTTAGAATCTGAGCATTTCTTTCTAATAAAATTCAACAGATTTACAAATTGAAAAACACAAAAGGGGAATAAAAAAATTATAATCAGGAGGAAAAAGAAATCTGAAAAAAAAAAAAAAAAATCAACTTTAATTTAGGAGCTAGCCCAATTAACAGCCCAGTGAGAGGACTGCCGCTTCAAAGTGGCAGCTCACATAACAGTGGATGACGTCACGGTGGGTTGACAAGAAGTTCATCACTAAGACTGGACCCTTTGCCATTACAGCCACTTGACCTATCGATTCAACAGGAGTTTTTTGCTTCAGATGTCTCTGGCTGATATATTTCTTGAAATATTTCCTTGACACACAGGGAGAAAAAAAAAAGATGTGCAAGTGTCAGCTGGCAGCATGTGAAACAGAGTCATGCCGCACCACATCCTGAAGGTGTCCGGTTTAATTGGGCATCTGCAGCCCAGACATCACATGGCAACATCATATCTCACACACTGCATCTAAATGAAGCCGACCTACAATCTTCATTTACACATGTGAAGACTCCACTGGTCACTCAGCACAGTGACGCATCTTACCTAACCCCTGTTGTGCACGTCTTGCTTTTCGTCTCTGATCTTGAGAACTGGATTTAGGCACTCACTCCGGCAGTGATGCTTTCCCCTACATTCTAATCTATGAGACCTTGGTTGTCATGGTTACTGAGGATAGGAATGGGGCCATTTGGACACTATCAGTCACTACAGAAGTTTAACAGTGGGCTGTTGTGTAACAGAGCAATGTATGACATACATCCTGTCTTGTAAAACAAGAAAATTCCTGAACAGTGAGCACACCAGATATCAGTTATTTTAATTCCCTTGTGTTTTCCCTCATAAAGATCTCATTTTTAAAAATGTCACCAAGTCCCTTCATATTCAGAATCTGCAACTTGGGTAAGACTGTCCACTGTAAAAGGCAATAGCTCAGAAAATGAGAGAAAACAAAAAACTAATAGAATTTGTCTTATTTTATTGATAGAACACTGTAAATCATAACCAAAGAAAATTTGTACACAGAAAATTCACTACGTGAGTTGGTTGTTCTAGAGCATATATGACATTTCTGTCTTTATCTGATCAGGAGTTTGGCTCTTTACTTTGAGTAGTAATGATGAAATATCAGCTGGAAAGCTGGTCCAAAGATTAAGACTTTTTTTGTTTGTTGTTCAAATTTTCAGAAATGTTTCTTAAAATACCTTTAGTATTTTAAGTATTTAGTAATATTTAATTTTCTGTATGGATCAGCATCGCCTCAGAGGGCAATAAAGGTCCTTACAATGCGTTCTAAATTGGTTCTACAAAGCACCATGGCATGACCTCTGGGACCAGTTTTGTGGTTCTATATCAAACCACTTGTATTTCAAGAGTTGACTCTCAGGCTGCAAAATTAAGTAGCAAGCAAGATACTCTTGGGTGCTGCCTCTCTCTCTCTCTCTCATTATCAATGGTTGTCTCTCCCTCCAGGTTGTGAAATATGCATGAATGAGGGAAGCGAGGTCACAGAGTTGGAGTGGGTAGGGATGATGGGAGGGTGATGCTCTAGCCTCAATTAAATATTTACAGCACCCTGGACCATCTGGACTGAGGGAGGAACCCAGTGAAAGTGAAGAGTGAAAGAAACAAAACAGACAGATTCAGCCTGAGAGGGAAATAAATTACTGGAAATGAAGAGAATGAGGTGAAAAGGAAAAGCAGAGGGGAAATTAAACATTCTGTCTTGATTAAGCCTAAAAGCACATCTTTCTACTTCATGGCCCTCTCCTAGTTTGAGTTTGGGGGAAACATGATCTGGACTGAAGAGAGCACTAATCATCAATGCATTTGTAATAGCGAAGCATTTGTGAGTATTTACGAACTTACCCATGTCTGAAATGTACCAATCCAGGATGTATGGAAATTTGAACTGAGATGTCGCCATGGTAATAAGGCTGGAAGCAGCAGTTGAGGCAAATCGACACCATCAACAGTAGCTTGGGCCCTGCAATGGACTAGCGACCTGTCCAGGGTGTACCCCGCCCTCACGCAATGTGAACTAGGATTGGGTGCAGCACACCCGCAACCCAGAAAAGGATTAGTAGTAGAAGACGAATGAATAAATGAGTAGTGGATTGGAGTTTTTTGTTTTTGTTGTTGTTGTTGTTTTTTAACTCATTCCTAAATTTTAATTAATTTCAGTTTTCTCTTAAGGGAGAATGTCATGGCTCCCTTGATCAGAAATCAAATAATCAATAATTTCCCTGAAATATGTTGAGGTCTTTTGTTTGTCTTTTTTGATCACTCTGTAAACAGCCACCCAGTCAGAAGTGAAATTCATCTGATCGACTCACTGGCCTATTGTCAATAGAGCTCCAGAGAGAAGCCTGAGATGGGAGACCTTTCAGGACAAAGACAGGAGACATATATATAGGAGCTGGATAAAATTACATTTATGCAGGAAGCCATAAACACCAAGACATAGAATTTATTCAATAACGCAGAAATCAGTCAAGCAATTGTAAAAGACTCTTTCACCATTTTCTTCATCTTCTTAAATGCACAATTTTCATCTTCTCTCCTCTACCAAATTAGTGTTTTTGCTGCTATCATAACCTACAATTACTGCAAGAATCATCAAACCTTCAACTACCTGTATCAACTCTTTTCATTTCCCTTATTGTGCTGCATCTTGAACCCAGCTTTAAATAGCAGCCTTGTGGAAAATGCAACACATTGAGCTTGACTTGGAGAGAAAGTAGGGAGGAAGAAGAGAAAACGGGCAAGACATGGTGGAGGCACTTTTGTTTTACTTTGCTGTCATCCTTCTTTGATTCAGCTGATATTTTGCTGATACCCCAAAATGATCGCATGTGAGTACAATGCGGACACACCTGCACACATACACATTTTGGCAAAGTGTTTCTCTCCCCAGCCACTCCGGTAGTGGGGCAAGCTGATGAATGAGTGATAAATAAAATCCAGCGCAAAGCATTGGCACTTTGAGTATCATTGCAAATAGGTCTGTGGTTATGGATGACAAGGCAATTCAACACATCTCAATCCTAAATAAGTAGAATTATTGCATTTAAATTCAGATAGCAATGTTCAGCAGCATATCTTACTATACGAGCTGTTTGATTTAGTTGTTGTTGTTGAATTTATTGTTGTGGATGCAATTTTGTGCAAATTTATCCCTTTTAAAACATAAAAATGATTAATCAGAATGTATTGAAATCAATGGGAAAATGACACCTGACAATGAGGACAGAGTACAGCAAACAGTAGTTCACAAAACAAATGGGCGGAGGGTTGGCACTTGACACATTAGTAATTTCATTTTACCAAAATGAAATGAAAGAATTTATAAAACCGCAGCGAACGGTGCAGCAGGGCTGTGTAGTGGTTAGTGCTGTTGCCCCACAATAAGAAGGTTGCGGGTCTGGTTCTCAGCCTGGGTCCTTTCTGTGCATATTTTGCATGTTCTCCCTGTGTCTACGTGGGTTTCCTCCCACCATCCAAAGACATGCATGTTTGGGTTGATTGTTGACTCTAAATTGTCCGTAGGTGTGAATGCGAGCGTGAGTGGTTGTTCGTCTCTGTTTGTCTTTGTGTGTCGGCCCTTTGATGAACTGGCGACCTGCCCAGGGTGGCCCCGCCCCTTGCCTGGAACGTTGGCTGGGATTGGCTCCAGCAACCCCCACGACCCGGAAATGGAAAAGCGGTAGAAGATGGATGGGTGGATTTAAGAAATGCATTTTTCAAAGCTACTGAAACAGGAATTCGCCCTTTCTAAGACAGTGAAATCAGGATGTTATCCTATCCATCCAACCGTATACAGTCACTGACTGATGTAAGAAGCCCTCTGTAACATCTAAAAATAAGAGACATTTAAACTGAGGAATGAGAAACAACAACAACAAAAAACTTCACACATCTGTTCCTTTCAGTTTAAGGTTTGAAAGGTTTACGGAGTCCTTTGTGGTTTGACTTGGAGCAACAAATTCTTAAGATTAGTTCCGTCACCCTTGAGTTACCAGAGTGTTTGATAATGCAGTGGCAAATCCTCACATCTTTGTGTAATCTACAAGCAACTTTGTCCTCTGTGTACTCTGATGAGATCTAAAGGATGTGTTTAAAACACGTGTCAGGACAAAGTGACTAAGTGATAATATCAGGTTAGAATAATTCCTTATTTAAGTTTCCTCAACACAACAAGACAGGGTGGGAACTCATTGTGTTTCATATTCAGCTTGACAATTGTCACCATCTTATATTTTCAGTCTATTAAATGTTTACTGTTTAGAACTGAAAACTAAAGGGGCCAAGTCAAAGAATAGTTTCTTTTCTGGTCTTCAAAGACTTGTGGAATGTTAAAGGTCCTATATTTGAAGCGTCAATATCTATAGGAATGTATGTTTGTACTTTTACAAACTAAAAACCGTCAGTGTTTTCCAACTCCTCTCTCAGGCTTCTCAGAGGAGATGTTCTTTGTTACTTTGTTGTGACATCACAAAAACAAAAGTCCTGACAGCATGTTTTAAGGCCCTGATTATAAGTGAAGGCAGTGATTGAGTATTTTGGCACTTCCGCAGTTTGAAAAAAAAAAAAAAAAATGCCTCCCTTGACACAAAGCAGGCCCACAGTGTTTAACCAATAGTAGCAATTAATCATTAAATAACCCATTACAATCCATAATGAAAACATTTGGAAAACTCCCCTAAATCTTCTCATAACACCAAGTGAATACCCACCATCATGTCACACATCGATTTTTGAATTGCCATTATGAAGCTTCAAAGTTTTAACTTGTTTGTTGGCCTGTCTTGTTTTGCTTTTTGTTTGTTTTTTTTTACTCAGTAGAAATCATAGTTGGAAGAAAAGGTGGGGCTGTGGAGCAGTGAGGGCTGGACCTGCCTTGAATTCTGTCCTGATTGGGTGGTACGGTCTGTAAATCACACTGTAGCCACACCCCCAGTGCTTCCTTTTGCTTTATCGTCTTTTATCTCTAAATCAGCTATAAAATCGATAACAAGCTGTATTGAAGAAAAACTGAAATGACAGACTGACACCATAAATCCATGAGGAAAACATTTACGAAGGTAATAAACTTCAGTAGCGTCTGGCTTCTTTTCAGAAGCAGTGGAGTCGCCCTCCCTGTTGGTCATTAGATAGAATGAAGGTTTAAGGCTCTTCAGCCTTGGCTTCACTTCTCTGACCAAGTCTAAGTTCACTTTTGCTGCCTGTCTTGTATCCAATTTTTTTTTATTTCAGTTTGCTGTATTCACTTGAGAAAAACTTGAGTACTCAAGCATTAGTTGGCCAGTGACTGAACGTAGACTTCTCTAATATACTAACGGTTGGATGCATTTGAATTATCTCGCCACACGTACAATTTCTCAATTTGACTTTAATATTTAAAGGACAAGCAAAAACTGTGTAGAACGCTTCAGGTGGTTTCTGAGTAGGTTCTGATCTCTTATTTCTTGTCCTTGACAAAGAAAGCCTTTCTTGTGAAGTGAATGAGAGGAGCTGTTTGGAGCTCCTTGTATCAGCCATGTTATAACATAGGACCTTGTGCCAGCCATAATAGACTGGACAGACATGTTCGAGCAACAGGCTGTGATAATTAAAGACCCAGCACCAAAGCCAAAGCCTGAGAACTGATATGACTCTCCATAGCACATGAGAAAATACGGACATGGCACAAAGCTTGGTTGTAGTTAAGATTCCACTGCATGAGCTGGCAACTTCACATGTGATAATGCAACTGAAAACCAAGAAGTCTGCTCTGAACTCGGCTTTGGTTAAACAAAAACTTGACACAGAAGGGAATGACACTGGCTAATATCTAGAGTTTACCTGCCCCTCAGTTACAGGTGCTCAACTGTGAAAACACTGACTGTGTCATTTGCTTACTGACACAAGACAATGCTCAACAGACCACTGATGATCCAAAAGGTTCTCAGTTCAATTGCCCTGAAAAAACTTCTCTGAGTTGTTAACTTAACTTTCCCCTCGGTGTGCAATCTGGCGTCTTCACCTGACAGGGAAAGGCGCCAAACCCATCTCCTCTTCTCCCATTGTCCTAATTTTTTTATCTTGCAGCCTGAGGTCTTCAAAGCCTGAATAAGCCAGTGAATCTTGTCTGTCCACAACACATCACATTGAGCTGACAGCTATACAGAACCTACACCCCCACTGCAATCTACCATACCTACCAAGATGTGGTCCGAGAGCCGTATGGACCGCTTGAAAACATGCTAATTTAATGCAAATTTGTGTCTTTCGGACAATGATGCTAACAGGCAGCCTGACAGCTTCTTCTGCCTCTGCCAATTTAGATTAAATTCAGATTAAATCTGACCATTTACTGTGTTGCCCCCCCCCCCCCCCCTCCTTTTCTCAAGCAGGCTGTCCAGTGCAAATCTAGAGCATTATTCATAGACCGCAACAATTAAAACATCAACAGGAGCAGGATAAAAATATGTACATTATTCATATCCGTCCTCCAGGGAGGCAGGCAGTCAGCTTGTGGGCTAATGAGAGGCTGAAGCTTTGAAGTCATGAAGCCCTCAGTGAGGTAAATGGCATGAATTAAGCACCACCATCAGAAACCTATTATTTTCTAAAATGTCTTCTAGACAGCTAATCTTAGCCAGTGTTATGAGCCCTGTCTTTACTAGTTTCTGAGGTTTTATTGGGAAATTGTAATCTAATTAAGTCTCTACCAACCTCTTGCCTATGAGAAGGTCAGCCTCAGTTACGTAGCAGCACCTAGCTGGAAGTGGAGATGGAAAATGAGAATATACGCGCAGATACAGTTGTCCTGGACTACAGAGTGATGCTTTTTGTGCCACTCAAAAGCAAGCGCAGTGTGAAGTTTATTTGGTGAGTGTTAGCTTTGCCAAATAGAGGTAGCACTGCCAGGCAGACTTGACCCCTCTCCCTGGCACTGCTGGTGCCCGCTGTCCTACCCTGTGCCATGCTGATATCCTATCTGCCCAAACAGATGCCCACACTGGCCTCCCAGTGCTGGTCTCCGCTCTGCACCCCCCACTGCACTCGCTGATGATTTGTCCGTCCTCGCACTCCAGGCTCTGTATCACCCTTGTATCCTTGAGAGGACACAGCTGAGAGATAACAGAGCACGCCCCTTGACCTCCCTTGAAAAAAGAGAAGCCGAGGCCTAGACATGCCATATAGATATCCAGGCAGAGTTAAAGCATTGGGAACATTTGGCCTACCTCCACAGCGAGCTCTCCAGCACCTTCGTGGAGTCAGCGTGATAGTACTTGGTCAGGATAAGGATGACCTGCAACAGAAGATGAAGCAGAGAGATACAGTTAGACATAGGACCTGAGGGGTGTACTATGAAGCGAGATTAGTGTGTTAGCGAGGTACGTTGAGCATAAAGCCAGACTTTTGTCACAAAGGTTGTTCTATTTCAAGATGGCTATATCACCATGGTAACTTATGCTGCAACGGAACATATCCTGGTCTGGACCAGTTTATGATCCGAGTTTCATCTTAAAGTCGGCTATAAAAAGCACCGCACTTTCACTGATCATCTTTCTTGAACATTGTCTCACCGTTTCTTCACAGTGGATTTAGGTGCCCAAATTGTTAGAGGTGCTCTGCAGAGGGAAAGAGTTATTTTAGACCAGAGTGATCAATTGGCGTTTTCTGACGATATTCTCTATGAGCGATAGGCTACAGATTCTCAGGTGAGGGAATACGTTACATATGCAATCTTGTTGAACCATATTGAAGCAATGCAACCAAATGAAGCTATGCACTTACAGTAACAGGGCCATCATGCACGCAGCATCGCAAATCTGCACGCAGCAATAAAAAAAAGTCACAGTCACATCACAGCATGTGTTTTATTATTTATTAAAGGGTACCTTTTTTCATACTCCAGTTTTTCGATCTCAAGTTTTAGTTTCTTGATTTCCAGCTCTGTTTTCTTATTATCCAGCTCTAGATTTCTTTTATACAGGGGAGGGTTGCACAATGTCCTCTCACTGTGGCATTAATGGGCAAGAAACCTAATTGTTTCTCATTTAAAAAGATGAATTTAAATTTTAAATTAAATTCCTATTTAGATTAGGAAGACTTCTATCCCCTCTGAATAAACTGAAAGTATAGTATATAGTATATAGTATAGTAAACAATAGCCCCTTGCATCCCCTCCATGATTGGTCGCCCTTCATTGTTTGCAAGGGCCAGTTCCTCTGAGACTGTATTATCTGCCTCCTGCCTCTTTCTCCTCTAATTTTTCTGCTTGTTTGCTTAAGATAACATTAACACTCAATATGTTACGCAGTGTATCATCCACATTACACGAAAAGAGTAAAACCACTTTGGATTATATTTTTGTGCTTGGTCCGAATTTGCTGTCAAAACCATTTTGTACTGCTTGCTCTACAATTAATAGAATTGTAATTAGAAAATTGCTCAGACTTTGTCACAAATAAAACAAATCAAATGAAGTTCACTTTGATTTGGCTCTAATCTAAATGAATTCCATGTATCTTCATTGTGAGACAATGTCACCTTCGTAGTATACCCCTCTTAAGAGAAGGTCTGGACTGTCAACAAAATGAGGGCTGTCATCAGGATTTTCAATTTTCATTTCTGACTTACAAAAGCATTATTCATGTTAAAACAGTAGTGTAGTCTGAGCTATCTTAGTGGAGCCTTGGGTGGGGAACTTCTGGTTCAGGCTGAAAGCTCGATGTGACTGTACTTTTGCTGTCAGGGCTTTTTGGCCCAGGAACAAGCTGCATGAGGAGCTGACTTATTAACTTATTTTAAATCACTTCTTAAAGCTCATTTTCATTCACACGTTTTTATCAGATGTTTTCTTTTTATTTCTCTAGTTGTCTCTGTAACACCCTGTTATCGCTTCTGCTTTGTTTGTGCAGGTGTATGCATGTAGAGCCCCTGATCCACGTATTGTTCCCTCTTAAGCTAATTTTTATTTCTGTTCTGGCCTGATTCAAATCAAATCAAATCAAATCAAACTCAAAGCACATTGAGAAAGGGGCGAGGAAAAATTTCCTTTCAGAGGCTGAAACCTCGGGCAGAACCAGGCTGAGGGGGCAGCCATCTGCCTTGACTGGTTGGGTTGAGAGAGGAGGAAAGAGAGAGAGAGAGAGAAAGTGAGAGAAAAAAAAACTTACAGTGATTGCAACCTGGTAGTTCTAAATGTGCACTAATAAATATTAGCAGTAGTAGAGAAGAAGAGGTTACAATGAGAAGTGACTAGTAGTGTGTAATGATAACTAAAGGTAACTCTGGCAGCAGCAGGTACTGAGCAGGAACATGGAGCAGAGATGTTTCAGCACCTGTAGGGCGGGACAGGAAGAGGGAGGACGGGAGGGACAAAACACAAACTACAGGAAGAAACAAAGTTACAGAAATATAAATAATAAATAAATAAAATGAAGTCGTAATGTACATGCATGAGGGAGAGAGTGAGAGAGAGCCACAGAGAGACAGACAGAGGGAGAGAAAGAGAACGAGAGGGGGGAGCTAAAGGGATCGATGTTTCCACTGAGCTCTGACTCTGTCAACCTGGCTGAAGTACTGAAGGGAAACCTTGAACTGTACTTGTTTCCTTCTATCAATGCGGAATAGTAGGAGCTTCTAATAATCCGAACAGCTTTCTTATTTTCTTTACATTTTTTCCACGCTAAGTAGAATTCATCTGCATTACTGGACGCCCACTTCCTTTTCAATATTCATGACGTTCTCTTTAAGGCACGAATTTGAGGGCTATACCAAGGTGCCAGCCTCCTCTCAGTCATTACTTTCTTTGTCAGAGAAGCCACAGAATCAAGATTTGAACACAGTGAGGCCATAGTGCTACTCACAAAGTCATCAGTCGGTGTAGGGGAGAAGCCCTCTATTGACTTTAGCAAATGATCTCTGAATATTCTCCTTAAATTTGGCCACGGCATTTTCAGATAAGCATCTGAGATAGCTGAATTTATTCCCAGATGCCATTTATTGTAAGCTCTAATTTTGTTCTCAGAGAGAATACATTATTATTAATTTGTAAACGTCCTGTAAACTGTTTTTAAAGATGCTATATAAAAGTTATTATGGTAATTATTTTTATTATTACATACCATGTACCCACTAAAACAAAGGGAATTGTATAAATGATGTAGTCTGCAGTTTCTGTAAATGTATTATTTTCTTTGTGAAAACTTCCACCATAATCCATTTAATATAAGGATGTATTATTCATATCAATGAGACATCTTGGTCCAGGGCTCAAACCCCATAAGTGTGCAGTGGATCGGAGGCACTTGTCTTTCATATTTCTGAGAACTCCTGATCTTGACAGGAAGGTCTGCTGGGATTTGCGTTGTCATGGCAAGATTGCCAGTGGGTCAGGCAGCACAGAGGGGCCTAGAGGTGTGATTGACAGGCTGGTTTGCAGCTCTAGGTAACAGAGCGAGTGAAAAAACAGGCTGCCTTTAGGCAGAGGGAGCTTGATGGGCCAAGGGGTGCTGCCTGGAGGCAGCTGCCAACACACTGTCTTGAAGGTAGTTGCTCTCGGTCAGTAAGGCTGCAAACTCTGTGCAATGTGGACACTCCTGATACATCTTAATGTAGAAAGCAAGCACATGCCTGTATCATTTGTTTCTCTCTGGCGATAACAGAAATAGTAATAGTATAATAGTGCAACTACATGCTGGAGCAAATCCCAGCTTGCATTGGGCAAGGGCGAGGTACAACCTGGACAGGTCTCCGTCCATTGCAGGGCCAACACACAGTGACAGACAAAAACAAACAACCACTCACGCTTACAGTCAGACCAATGGGCAATTTAGAGTCACCAGTTAACCCAAACATGATGTCTTTGGACGGTGGGAGGAAAGTAAGGCCTTAGGCTGAACTGAACCCACGACCTTCAAGTTGTAGGTCACAGCTACGAGCAGAACTCCTGATCAGATAAAGATAGAAATTTGAAAGTAGTTCTAGAACAACACCAACGCATTTATAAGTTGAAGCATTCTCTAGTTCTTAAAGTATTTTCTCGATAAAATAAGCAATAATTGAACACTTTTAGCTCCTTCGTTTTTCTTGTTTTGTGAGCTCCTCTTATAGTGAACAGTGTTTGTTGACATATAATTTGCTGAGGCTGTGCTGCTCCTGAATATATTGACACTCTGTGATATTTTTAAAAATTACAACTTTGTAAGATAACTTTACTTCATTTAATATGTACTCTGCATACATACAAAATGAAATTTTATTTCTCCAAATATCCACACCATGTAAACAGAGCCTGAGGTAACACACGGGCAGATGAAAATAATTAACTAGCAAAAAAAAATGCATCGTTTAAAGAGGAAGAAAACTATTTAAAAGTAGTCCGCTCACTCTAAAGGGCATATTTGTAATGTGGCACTAAAAGGGTTAATAAGATTCAGACCTCACTTTGATCAAAAAGCCCAAAAGGTTCAAATTGTCCTCTAATCTGAAAACAAGGCCACACAGCATGTAGCATTTAGACACAGTTACAATTCAAAAACCTTCCAATGAGGTGGGACCGGCCTTCAACTGCACACTTTTTGTTTTTTTGGATCTATTTTTTTCCCCTCACACTTAACTAAACCTTGGTAAAAGCAGAGCACTACAGCTGGGGACAAAGTGAATGAGTTTTGAGAGCTCTAGACTAATTTCCACCACACAGACTGCTATTAAAGCCACTCAGTGTAGTCTCAGGGCCGTTTGGCTCAAAGCAACCTCAACTTAGGAGTCTGGTGGAAGGTGGCTTGCAAAGATATTTGTGGAGTCCAGAAAAACAGAACAGAGGACATTTCCCTGGGTAAAGGCTTGCTCGCCAAGGCTGATAACAGCTCTAACAGATGCCGTGACAGCGTACAACCCGCTTTTTTGCAACACTTCTGTCATAAAAACTTTCTTTGCTGAAGAAAAAGTTGATAGTCTTCCCATGTGAATATGTGAACAAGTCACTGTGTGAGGCCGTCTGATTCATGCAGACTGCAGCAAGTATTCCCTTATTGGTCTTTGGCTGATTGGACTGAACTGGTGCTTCTGCACAGCTGTCTCTCTCCTAATGAGACACTGCAAAGTTGGACTATCAACACACTGACAGAAAGTTACACCACTGCATTTCTGATTCAAGGATAAGATTTTCCACACTTGGGCTTCACTGAACAGTTAACAGTAAGTAAACCGTGTCCATTTTTGTTGTATTTTATTTATCCACCTACATGAACACACTTGTTGGTCTTTTGATATCAAGCCACATTCCCTCCATGATGAAAATTGTGCAAATTCATTCTTCTCAACATGATTAATATGTTGGTTTATTGGATCCAAAAAGATGTTTTTTTTTTTGAGAAATTGACAGAGACATTGAGTAAGCCACCAGCACAACACAGATGATCTCAACTGGTCCAGAACCAGCTCTCACCCAGAAAACCCAGCGATGAATCCACTTCTGGTGAGGACAAACATTTCTCAAAGGAACCCCAAGAGCTTCAGAAAACAACAACAGGCAACAGCACTAACCACTGTACCATTGGCTGCCCTGCCACGCCATGACCAAAATACAGTATATGCAGTACAGTGTGTTAGAAAAATCCACAAACATATTGACTGGCCCCTCCCACCTCTGCACTCTTTGAAGTTTCGCCTTGTGGAGGGAGGCTACTTGTGAACTTAACACTCACATGCTGCCCACTCTTTTCCCTGTGAGGCTGCAGAGGGACCATTTAGACAACTGAAGAAGAATATCTCCCTCCCTGCAAGTGCAAAGAGAACAACAATCTGATTCTAAATATCTTGCCTATGCTTTATCTTTCCATCAAGTTGGTTCAGTCTGTTTTTTAAGCAGTCCTGAATTATTCTGCTCCTCTCTCCCCACATTTAGTCAGTCCTCAAGGCTTAAGTTCTGCTCAATTGGAAAATAATTTGTCTTTGGGGATGAAGTGGACAGGGCAAAGGATGTATTCCGCCATAAATCACTCCTGGCAGAAGGCAGAGAGAGCGTTTATTTGGCAGCAGCATACCAACCCACACTGACAAAACTGCTGAACAGCACAGAAGCCAGATTCCTCTATTGCCTCTAGTGCACAGGGCAGTGCATTAAGACTGGAACTTGGCAGAGTCGTCCTACAGCTTGTTGGACTCAAGGGCAAAATTGGCATAGACAGATATTCCAACCAGAGTGGTATGAAAAAGTCCTCTTTTTTTTTTTTTTTTGTTTAGAAATGCTGCGCCATGCCAGTGAGTTTGAATTCAACAGAAATGAATCACGTTCCTACACATAAAGTCATCGAGTATTGGAAACACTGTGAGCTGAAATCACCAAAGTTTTAGATGATGTCTTTATTTTATGATAAACAACAGAAAAGCATTCTTTGTGTTGATTTATTAATTTTGATTTTTATTTTAGTTTATGATGAACTGAATGACCTGATCAGACTTATAGGAATTACTGCTCTCTTGTAACCATTTTGTACTACCATGACCACATAATCCGTCACTGTGGGTTCCTTGTTTGTAAGCTAGGAGACAATGAGGCTCATGGCTTTTATTGGGGGAAAGTCAACAGGGTGGTCAGGACCCCTAGATGACTCCACACAAGAGCTACAAGAGACCCCATTGAGACTCAAGCTCATGGTCAAGTTGATCATGAACTCCGGCTTGACAACCACTGTTTGTCCTCCAGACATTTCTCCCAACTGAGTGTCAATAGAGCACTATCAATCAGCTACTGAGGAGGAGCCAGAGAAAGAAAGAGGCTGGGGGGGAGAATAGAGACAGACAGACAGACAGACAGACGCTGAAGCTCCAGAGAAAGAATGCTCTCATTCATTGTCAAAGCAGAAACAGTGAAATACAAATACTCTATCAAAGCATGTAACACCCCCCCCCCCCCTCATCCTCTACAGGGTACTTCGCTTTCTACAGAAACAGACCACGCGCATAAACAACTCATCACAAGCTGGAGAGAAAAGGAGGAACTCATTTTGTCTGTTTACAAAAAAAAAAAAAAAAAGAGATAAGGCCCACTTTATATTCATTTGACACAAACGAAAATTACACATTGATTAAATTTGGGAATTGACTGACTGTTTGACAACATCGCTGTCTTGCTCACTGATTTGCGACTGGAGCATCTTGCTGTTCTGTCTCTCCCATAAGTTGAAATTTTGTGTTGTTGTCATCACATCGGGGTAGTGGTTAGTGCTGCAGCCCCAAAATAAGAAGGTTGCAGAGGTCGCAACAGTGTATGTTGCGACCTCTGCATGTTCCTGTGTGTTGGCCCTGCAATGGAATGGCGACCTGTGTGAACTGGGATTGGCTCCAGCACCCCCTGCGACCCGGAAATGGAAAAGTGGTAGAAGATGAGTTAATAAAATTGGCTCTAGGTTCAATATTACTGCTGTGAAAGTATAACAGTGCTTCAGTCCACAGAGAGATGAATACAGTCTGTATTCAATTGTCAGGATGTCTTTGACTTTGCGATGACACTACCACCCTGAGCCACACCCCAACCTTCTGACTGGCTGACTGACCTTCTCCATAGTGAAGGCTGAGACGAGATCTAAAACTTCACTAAGATGGTTTATATGTCATATATGTTCTTATAAATAGCAGGACGGAGCTGTGTTTTTGGTGATATTCTAGACCATGGCCATGCACAGCCATTTTGCAGAGGTCGGGGTGGGTAAAAAAAAAACACAACATATCAGATTTCTCTTTGGTTTGGGCTACATCAATACTCAAAAACACTGAATTAGCTCAACCATGATAAACAGCTACACAGCTAGGGCTTCACCCAAAAGACACAAACACAGAGCCACACAGGGAACAGCTGTCATCGGAGTAACAGCTGCTCTCTTAAAGCAGTGTAAATGTGCATCTAGCTGCTGTCAAAGCTGTGCCATCGAGACAAAGGGGAGATGCAGCTGTTCTGGACAGGTGGGCTCTGATCAGCACCAGGTCACAATCATAGTCTGGATATATAAGTTGACACAGATGCTGGGTCTGTAGGGTGAGGTTTACAGTTGATGTACATTATTCTATCTAATGACTATCAGGAAGTAAGGTCATTGAAGTCTATGTGAAACGGTTCTACTTCTCAACAGAGTTATCAGCTCAGTAAACGTTTTCTTAATGAGTTCATGGTCCTATACTTTAGTTTCGAGTCTTCAATATGAAATCATCATTTTCTAAATGATGGTCCCATTTAGAGGAAAATAGACTATGGATCGGGGCATGCATAAAGGAGTGGTGAGCATGCGAGGAGGCTTCAAAATGGCAGTTCACAAACCAATGGGTGGCATCTACCACAAACCCTGATTTGCAGTGTCTTCAAAAGAGTTCAGGTAGGGAGGTTTTAATTACAAAGTGACATGTACCGGCTCTTTAAATAACCTGAAAATAAACACTCAAAATTTAAGAAAGCACAATATCTCTTTCCTGGAGTACTGGTCCATGTCACCCTGGTAGATCTATAGACATAGCTTTCTCAGTTAAAATGCTTTGTACCAAATAAAAATCCCCTAAAAGAGGGTCATCCTAATTGTACCTGGGTAGCTGAAGTGATCTGAGGGTCTCTGACCTTTTAACTAAGTGACTATTAGTCAATATGTCTCTCAAATTCTAACCAGCTATCTAAAGGACATTTTAGTGCCTGTAACTTCTCTATGACCCTCGCTTGCTCATTCAGACACATACACATGCCCACATAAAATAAAGTGCTTCATTCATCCAATAGTTCCCCATTATCCCCATACAATGACCACACTAATGGCTCAGGACACCAGCCACCACTGAGTAGTCACATCTGGTTGAAGTCGTTTTTGCATTGGACCTCCACCACGTTCTTTATCATGGGCCCAGCCGGTGACCCGCGCAATAGTTAGCATTTTGACAGTAGTCTGAGATTGCCACCATTCATTAAACCGCTCAGGCAGAGAAGAGAGGAGGGCAATTACATGGACCTCTGCTTCTGCTCGGCCCGTGCTCTGTCCACACAAAAGGTTTGTGCTGACCCCTCTCCCAAGACTCTTTCTAGTCAGAAGGAATGGGAGCAGCTCTGTATTACTGATGGTGGGTGCTATTTCTGTTAAACATAAACATAAACATAACTAAGTATAAATTCAAAATGGAAAGTGGTAGGAGAAATCCAAAATTTTGTTTAATCCTTTTATAGACCCACTTTAAGGCTCTTTTGTTATTTCATATGTTTGAGTTTTTTCTTATAAAGTTGTCTCTCAGAAATTTCACATATGGTTCTGTGCTCTGCATATGGATGACTCTGGCTGTGACAAGAAAAGACGGGGGAGGAGAATGGCTTTATAGAAGGAATGCCCAAATGTAAAGTAGCTCAGCTCCAGTCAACGGGTCAGACTACTCCAAACATGACCTGATTTCATTCAACCTAGTTTATCAACCAAACTGAGTTTCACAAAGGGTTGATTAGCTAGTGTCATAATCATACTAAGATATTTATAAATTTTCTGGATTGGTCAGCTGTAAAGCTCTGTAAAACTTGCAGACACAGGGTTAGAGTGAGTGTTACTACACTTATTACACTTACAGTATATGTAAAAACAATGTTTCAGTATCTCAATAGCTAGAGTGGAGACAGCAATTGAGATTAATTATGCTTAATTTAGTCAAATGAGACAAACAGGAAGCCTGTGCTAGCGTCATTATTTCTCGACTAATGGCTCTTTTGCTGCCTGCATCTTTTCATTCTCTAACCTTCTTTACGTCTATTTGGTCTTCCTCCCCTCTTCAAGCTTACTCTGTCCTCCCCTGGATTTTTCAGGAAGAACTGTAATTTGGCTCCGATCAAGTCGGTGCTGATAATGTTCCCACAAACACATGTGCATCCACCCTGATTCTCTTAAATTATGGGATGCATTCACAGCAAGTGACTAAGCACACAGTGCTGTAAGTGCACTGCAAAATCAATATAGCATCAGAACAATTCAGTCAAGTTAATATGATTTACTAAATAGATTTCCACTCAACAATGTTCTAACAGAAATTATACAGTATATGTGTCTCTTGCAGTGCCTGTTGGCCCCGGACTACAGTCTGAAGTTACTTAATCTGTTTTTAATTTCAGCATCTACTTCACTGGCTTTATTGGCAACAGACCCTGACATCATTCCAGAGCTCTCTTTGGACTGAGACACCCAAGCCAGGCAGCAAAGAGACGGCATTAAGCAACCCACACAAGTCAGTAGGTATAACATCAACTACCGGAAAGTCAGTATTCACCAATATCTGTCAGAAACATAGCTATTTGATATGAACATCATCAACGCAATGATAGACGGATAAATACTTTATGAATCTGCTCAGAGAAATTCAGAATTCATTCATGTGACATCATTTCCCCCTATCTAAGAGGTGATTTGCTATCCTGATGTTCAAATGCAGCCCAAAATATCTGACTTTAATGAATTGTACTGATGTACCAACTACACTTGCTCCAGACAACAAAATTAATTCCTGTTTAGAGCAAAGAGATAATTTGTTTCCCACATTTGTAATTCTTCTTCAAAAAGCCAAATGATTTGAACTCCCACATTGTTAATAAGTGGGAGCACAATGTGTTTTCTCTTTGTTGTCCTTTGCTACTTCTGGGTTTCTACAGTGGTTGCTCTAACTTCACTTGCTGGATGCTTTGCATGCCGGACATATATGGACAATGAACTTTCAGGAATGGACAAGTTTGCAGCTGTCTGACAAGGATGCAGGAACTATTTGGTGCCTTGACATGTAAGATAGTCCATTGCTGTGAGAATGAGAAAAGAGGTGATAAAAAGGATATGGGAGATAATGAGATAAAGGGAAGATGGCGAGGAAAAGAAAATAGCTAAAACAGCAAAAAAAAATAAAAAATAAAAAATAAAAAAACTTCAGAATGCATCTGGTGGTGTAAGACATCGAATGAAGCCAAGAGAGAGAGATAAATTATAGTTGGAGAATAACTGCAAAAGGTAAGAAAAGGGGGAAAGAGATGGATAGAGGAGGAAAGTAACAGTGAGGCATTCAAAATAAAATAAGACAGGGAGGTTGGGAGCGTGAGGATTGTAATGGGGATGGCAATCAATGAAGCTGAGGGATTAAGACAAGACTTCTGGCTCTCAAATCTATCCATCGATCTAAGTGGGTTACTGGGGACCAGGCAATGGGGTTTGATGGGGCTGCTGGGACAAGGAATCCAACTTCACTATGATCGAACTAATCAGTGGTGGTCTTTAAGGGGGCAACTGATGAGGTTCATGACATTACCCTAGACATGTATTGTAATCCCTAAAGCAGTCAGAGCAGAGCACACAGGCTTTTACTCAGGTATCTAACGGAAAGGTTTTTTGTTGAATTTTGTATTTGGATTCAAAATGGCACTTAAGAAGAAAAGAACTGGTAGTTTTTATACATTCAAAAGTTGTGTGAGATGCTGAAACCTTAAGATCAAACCTCTTTTTATTCTCAGTAGCATTTGCTGAGAATTATTGGCTTGTCTGTCACGTTAAAATTAAAAATTAATACATTTACTTTTTACTAAAGGTAATAGAAGCATTCAGATTTCCGAATTAAAAGTACTATTTTAATTTCTTGATCTTGACCTTGGTTTTCAACAAAGACCAAAATAAAAGTCAGAAGTGCACAGACGATCAAGGAAAATTTGGAAAGGCGCCCAAAATTTTTGAGTCCGCATTTACTTAACACCTACATTGACTGAATAGTGATTTTGGAATTGGTGAAATATAAACGCAACACTAACATTGATATAGTTGAAGAACGATGTTTTACAACAGATAGGGAGAAACATTCTCCCTTTAGGTCTGTTTTGTATTTTTGTTCTACTTGTTATAATATACTTTTCCCTCTCACTGTGGTTATCGGAATAAAGGTGGAAAATTCACTCACAAATGAACTTAAAAAATGTAACATTGAAGTTTTAAAATCCACAGTATTTATAAAAGCACATAGTTTGGAGATAATTATACAGAAATGCTGACTAGTGAGTATATGAAGGACCAGGGACTCAAATTGCAGAGCCATTTGAACCAAGAGAGCCAATTGTATCCTCCATGGCCATCATGTTAGCTGATCTTAGCTGGTTTTTGAAAAAATTGAAAATGAGCTTCAGTATCAATTTGAAAACAAATTGAAAACAACAAAAAAAAAGTGTTAAGTTGAATTTATTGCATTTCCAAATTGTTTCATTTTGTGTTGCTTCCATCACCAGGATGTCTCAATGCGCGATATGTGCATTGGTTTTTGCCCAAATTTAGATTTGGTTTTGGAAGAACCCAAGGGTTCAATACACCATAAAAAGGGCGGACAATGAGAAATAACATTTTTCTAGGCAGTTGCTGTTTCATATTGAAACACTCTTTGGGCAACATCCTAAGAAAGTAACTCCTGACGGGCTGCAAAAAGTCAGAAACATCAGGAAGCATATGCCTCTGGATGCAGAAACAGCTGCAATCTGCGATCTTCATTGTCTTAAAGTCAGAGTTAAATTAATACACTTTTTTTAAATTAGCAGCAAAATTAAATTTTTGTTGCTAAAACCCCAACTGGCAGAACAAAATCTTCATAGATAGAAGGCCATCAGTGGCTCTACAGAGTGACCACCTGTGAGAGAAAGACTAAGCACCTTTTAGTACATTGTATGGACCTTTCTGGCTCTTTGTAATTAAATCATAGCATATCAATGCTCTCGGTTTGCATAGACACTCAAGTTAGTGGTCTCTTGCTGGTCAGGCGGGGGTCTATATCCCTGCCAAACCACGTGGATACATTCCTTTCTGAAAGAACTCTCGCACCTAGCCTAAAACTTTCTGAATGGCCCTCAAGGCAGCAAAATCACTATAAAGATGCGGTGTGTTTTACCATTTACTCAGACTGAAGGCCATTAATATATTCAGCAATCATCCACTTATGTCCACTGCACATTTATTTGCATGCAGTGTTTGATTCTGTGTGTGTTTGTCCTGGCTACCTTTACTGTCAAGGTGGCATAGACAGAGGCCCCTGTCCTAGACTCAGGCTTCATCCCCTTCAGTGGCTACAGCTGCTCGCCACAGCTTAACAGCTGCCGTCTCTGCATTATCATAATCCCTGTCCCTCTCCCTCTGTCTCTGTCTCTCTTCCAATCATGCTTGTTTTTTTTCTTTGCTTTTTATTTTTGGATATCCACTGCCAACTTCTTTCATAACACCAGAAGCTAGACTTTGCCAAACTTTGTATCCCACACTCAACTCAACATAGCAAAGTCTTAAACCTTGCATCATTAACAAATACAGCTATTATTGTCTGGGGTTCTTTTCTTAATGGGAGTTAAAGATGACTTGGCTAAGTGGTACAGAGTGTAAGGATTGAACACAACATTAAACATACTGGAATATCCGCTCAAGGTTTAATTTGGGCAAATGTGTTCAGGGTGCTCCTCTAATTACACAAAAGAGAGACATTATTTATCCATATACATTATGATACATGGTGTTATCCCAGGTCTCAATGATCGGGGTTCAAAAACACACCAGCACAGAACAAGCAGACCGGAGATAAAAATGCATGAAGTGAAGCCAATGCTGAAGCGCCTTAAACTTTCATTCAATCTAATGACCATCAGTGGACAACCCCACACGTTGTAAAAAGAAGTCAGACTGTATTGAATTCTACCCGATAGTGACCTTACTCTCACTTCATTCATTGCTCAGTAAACATTATGAGTTTATGGTCTCAGTCTCGAGTTTCAGGTCTTCTCCAATACAAGATGATCTTCAAATTTTAAGTGATGCTTCCCTTAGACCATAAAGTACATACATTAGGGCATGGCTAAAACAATAGTGAGGCGGTACAAGTAGTAGCAGTAACTATAACAGCTTCTGGCAGCAACAAGGCCCTTATTTATATTGAAGATTAATCTGTGGATTTTTTTTTTGTTTGTTTGTTTTTTAATTACTTATTACTAACCACGAGGAGCTCAATTAAAAAAAAATATTCCACAGAATCCTGAAAGCCCTCTTTCATGTCCCATCCATGTCCAAGCCAACTAGCCTGTGGCTAAGAGCAAAGGGCTATGTAAATACATTAGGACTAACATGGCTGCTGCAACCACGCAGAGCATTAATACGGATAATTGAGTTTGGTGCGTTTTGGCTGTGATGCTTCATTACATGTCAGCTGAGGCAGGACATGATGTCTCAGTGCTGGTCCCATAGCTCCTCATGAGATCATTCCATCACTGCTTGTCTCCCCAACGCCCCCCTTAATGGGAGAAACATTAATTGGGGTTAACAGAGTTGTAACAACATAATAATAAACGCTTTCTTTGTATGCCTAAATTGCCTAAACTTGGATCTATACCCCACACATGCTTCCAAGTTCATCTGAGCTGCCATTTTTTTTTATATATATATATATATATATTATTATCTTGAAGTGAATTCAGGGAAAAGATCCAGTTTGACCTGGAGGTGCTGACTTCGAGGGAAACCCCAAGGCTTGCTCATTACTACAAAACAGAATTGAAGCAGTTTAAAGGGTCACACATTGCAGAGACAAGATTCCAACCACTGTGTGTTTTGAACGTGCCACAGAATGTGAAGCAATAATTCATTTCAACAATCGAGTGGAGGAGGAGACTGGTGTTTGAACAGTGAAACTCAGGGAGTATAAAGCAGATCTTGCTGGAGCAGCTTTCTCTGATGGGAACACACTGGCTATGTTGGCAGAGTTTGGAAGATGGAGCTTAGTACTGTTTGCTGATAGTGGCAGCTCCCGCTGTAAGTCATTATGGAAACAAACCCACTTTTCATTATCAGTGCAAAATGCAGTTGAGGCAGCACTTTCTGTAGAAAGAAAAAGAAAAAAAAAAGAAGAGAAAATGTAAATATGTCTCCACTTTTGTTTTGCATACACAATCACACCGCATAAAGCCTTACTTTCTCCTTAAGCTTTGTTTCAGCTCACCTTATCCACAGCAAGGCTACATCTCACCTCAAACCCAATTTTAATCAGTGATGTTGCCACAAGTGCATTTTATTTTATTATTTTAAAGGCCATTAAATGTAAATACGAAACTGTCTATATGTGCACATAATAAAAATAATGACATGGATAACACCTTTTGATCATATATGTTAGTGATATATTTCACATGCAGGTATATCAAAACAAAGTTCAAAAGGCCTATTCACTTCCCAACTGGAGTTTGTGTGAGCTCAGCAGGTGCATTTAGACTGAGTGGGTGTAGCCCTTTATGGAAAAAGCATGTAATACCTTGAGTGAAGTGAATTTTAATGCTAAGGAGCGGAGGGGGCACGAGGGCTGCATCTGACAGGCTCTGTGCTCTATCCTGAGTGTGTGCTACAGTATGTTAATCACACAGTAGCCACAACCTAATACGTCCTCTGCTTTATGATCTATTTTCCTTGAAATCAAACATCATTAAAAAAATAAACAGTTCAGGACTTGAAAGTAGATACTGAAAACATAAAATCATTTAAAATATTTACTGAGCTAATAACAAGGAATTTTCACATTGACTTAAGTACAATCTGACCTTTTCAGTATTGGCTTTCCTTTACTGAATCAGAGTCAACACGCACTTTTCTAGACAGGTCATGGCTTCACCTTGTGTGTCAGAATTGAGGTAAGAGGTCTGCAGTTTGTTTTAAGCCTTAGGCTTGGTTTATGGTCTTTAAAAATGGTGGGCATTGTGCAATCTGGAAATACGAAACCGGAATGCGTTGCTACCAAGCACACCAATCACAGCCCTCTCGGGCTGCGCTGGGTCTGTGTGCCTCGACGTGTAGTTTTTGGGAGGTGCACATCAGGCTATGGCGAGGGCTATGGCGAGCCTCCCTACGTTGATTTAATGCAGGACCATAAAGAAAGCTTTAATGTTTCTAATCCCTCGATCTCCAGCCAGGTCTTGAACAAGGTCATGCTTGCCACAGACGAACACCCTGTTATCACCACCTTCTTCCCATTAATCTAATGCTCACACATCCACAGACACACACATTTTTCATGCAACCTCTCGCCCCTTTCATCTCCATCTCCCGCAAGCAAAAACACAGAGTTCTGGTCCTACTTAAACGCACCGTCACACTTAATTTAGCCCCTGTGAAAGAAGAGGAATGGATTTTGAAGTGTGTGCACTCTAACACATACACCAGCCTGAAAACATAGCTGTCCAGGCTGTGGATGGACACAAATAAAAATTCTGTTAGAGTTGGCCCTCTTAAAAACTCTGCAGATAGCCAGAATTCATTCAGATTTTCAATGGTCTGTCCTCCTCTTACATACAGCCCTGTTTCTATGTTCCACCTCTTTGTGTGGTCCCATTCAGGCCAAGGCCTCACAGCTATAGAATGAGGTCAGTGCAAGTGTTAAAAGTCTAAACAAGTAGAAACACCCAGGCTCCTTCAGCCATTGTGGGATGCAAATGTGCTTTGACACATGGCCAAGCCTTGCTGCCTGTCAAAGCACAGTAAAAACCAGACACCTCAGCTGTGACTGAAAAGGGCTTTCAGACCTTGCAACCTTTTCCCCCCAACCAAGCCCCTGAAGTAAGTAAGGTGGTGCATCATTAAGCGAACTGTATGAGGTATATTGTAAACAAAGCCTTGGCTGGGAGCTGAAGTGAGTTGTTGAATGCTCTACACCCTCAATAGGATCCAGGTTTTTGTTGGCAGGGATAAAGGGCCATATTAGGTTTAGTAAAAGTGGATTTCTTATTTAAAACATTCGAATTGGCTGAAGGTGCCCTTTTACAGATAGGTAGATAGATAACCCGCTGTGCTCACTGCCGTATGCAAACCCACCAATCCTCTAGAAAAAACAGCTGTAAAAGCAAATCTATCCTAAAATCAGGGGCTTTGCTCTGTAGAATTGTTTCCTACAACTCCCTGCTCTCTTCCTGGACATCTTCATCTTTCTATTCCTTTCTGGGAGAAGTTGAAACATATCAAATGTGCAGGATGGAAGGAAAATATCGAAAAGTCACTTCTCTTGCAATCTTGAAACAATTTACTTGGGTTTAGCCGGATACTCTGCTAAAATGAGTATCTGGTAAGGATATAGCAATTTTGACAAGTGCGAGTATCATATGGGTAATACGAGTCAATATCCGTGCTGGGTCTGAAGGAAAATCCTCCTCAGGGCGTCCTGTGATAGAGACAGAGCGCGACGCGTCATACTTGGAAAGCCACGCCCACCGGCGTGAAAACCGGCCACCGGCCAAAACTCGACATTTATATGTCTTTCTCATTGTCCCTTCTATTTACCTTCATTTTCATGGGAAATGAACCCACTGAACGGCAGGAGGTGACATCGATATTTACAACTACCTGATGGCGTCCCTTGGCAGTAACGGCGCCAGAAATTCTTAATTTGAGGAGCTGGCGGGGGGGCTGGATTTTTCATTGGGGGGGCTTACGAATTTTAACTTTAGCCTTTTGTAACCCAAATGTTTCAAATCTGTCACAGTCTATGGGGTTACGACTTGATTGGTAACAAACAACTTGGTGTGACGGGATAGGGCTTGCATGCAGCCCGAGTCGCGTTTCTCATTCTAAATCAAATCAAATCAAATCAGATGTATTTATATAGCGCAAATTGATAACAAAGTTACACCAAGGCACTTTATTTATAGAGCAGGTCTAGACCAAACTCTTTATAAAATTATACATTTTATTTTATTTTATTTAAAGAGACCCAACAGATCCACCCATGGACAAGCACTTGGCGACAATGGCAAGGAAAAACTTACTTTTAGAGGCAGAAACCTCGGGCAGAACCAGGCTCAGGGCTCAATGTTTCTTCACTAGGTCAGGTTAATTTTTTCCAGTCGGCACGCTCTTCTTACCTTGGTGGATAGCATAGACCACACCCACTTCTGGTTCAAGTCCCGCCCATTACGAATACGAATACGGATACAGATAATGTAGATAGTTGAACAGATAGTGGTGTATTCCCTCATTCCTACTATTTACAATGACACAATGCAGTTATAATGCACAACTCTGCATTTATCTTCCTCATTATTTTCGCTGGAGTGTTGGATGCCTTAAATCTGCATTATATCTAATGAGCATCATTGATGACTCCATGGCTTTGAAAAGATGCCAGATTTTGCTTAAGTCTATGTGAAAATGGGAAAAAATGTGTTTATGGTCTCAGTCTGTCTTCTTCTTCTTCAATACAACACCTTAAATTTTTAAATGATGGTCCCATTTAGAGGAAAATTGACCATGAAGCAAATGCCTAGGGGGTGTGGCTACCGTGTGATTGACCAACTGAACCACGTAGTCATGACAGAACAGAGCAGGTGAGAGCCACTTTTTTCCCCAAATATGGCTGATGAACAGAAACTCCACTTTAAGGCCACCGGAAGACATGCTCTGCCACACTCGAACCCTTTAAAATCCCCGTTGGCATCTGCTCCAAAAATAATGACAATCAACATAAAATGAAACTATTTCATGACTTGAGTTTTAATCATTTCAGATCCATATGTGCGCATAAACCACCATCTGCAAATACTGCCATGAAGAAAACACTGCCAGTGACCTTGAATATGGCTCTCTGATTCCTTTTTAAAAGCAAATTTCCTGCTGGTGATGGTCTGATTTTAGATAATTATATTGACTGCATGCTTTCAACTGATAACAAAAAAAGAAAAAAAACTGACACAAGTAAACACAGATGGACCGGTTGAAGTGTCCTCATCAAACTCCAAATTCTCCTTGACCTCAAGGAGAGACTTTTAAAAAGTGATAGCACGACAACCATCCACTCACTTTACATTTGATCATTATTCACCTTTTGACCCTTTTTGCCCAAGCAATGTGCATCATTTATCTTGGATTTTTTAGAAAGACTTTTATTATTCACCACAGCTTCAACAGGATTATTTCAGGTGATGTTATCTTTCAAATTGACACTATTGTTGCAGTAACTATTGTTAAATTCACTGACAGAATTATCCCAGAACAAAAAGTAATAAAACTGACTTTTACTGATCTTTAAATGTTGGCTCGACAGACTTTCTTCAAGTGATTCGAAAACTAAACTCAATATAACGAAAGTCTGCTCCATTAAAAAATGAAAAGCTGTATCATTCTAATAATGTTTGTCAGCCAAGGGACTTTGGATTTCTTTTCATTAAATTGTGATAGAAACTAGCACGTTCAAAATTTTCCATTTTCCATCAGTTTTCCTTTTTCCGACACAGCTGCAAATTATTTCATGTGTGCTGTTTTTGCGTAATGTTGTTGGTATGATGTCAACATGACTGGAGTGGCAAAAACAGACAAAATGTCAAATCTCTATGCATTTCTCTCGCTCTCTCAATTGGCAGCACCTCATTAACTTTCTAATCTTCTCTCTCCTACAGTTTATGCTTCTCCTCTTGGTCTCTGTCTTTCTCCTCATTCAGTATATCCGACTCTAGATCTGCCACTACTACTCCACTTTCAATAATAAATCTCAATATTATTATTGAATAGTGCTGTCATTAATGCTTCTGTTATCGATAACACAATCAGTCCAGCAATACCATACCAATACTGTTCCCATTTGATGATGGTAACTGGTTCTTTTACTAGTATTAACTGTCTCAGTGCTAATTATCAGTTTCTAGCATGTTAAACTAAGGTAATACGTTCATTAGCTGCTGAACATCAGCTTGTTAAGTCTGCCACTGTGTGTGTTACAGCGGTGACAGTGGCATTTAGCCAAAGTGCCACTGATCCTTACCCCGCCTCGCAGACCCACTAGCATGTAGGGGAACATTGTACACTAATAATTTTTGTATGAGTGTAATATTTGATTATTTACAAGAAGGATGACAGTTTTCATTATGGGGCTGTACACATTTGAGCTTTGTGTGTCAGAATAAAAAGCAAATCACCTCAACTGTTCTTAGTTATCAGTAAAATGTGACAAATACTGAAAGAGGAATTCATGCCAAACAAACATTATGCCTATACCTGACATGAGGTATTTGGTCTGAAGAGGAAGGTGAAAATACATGTTGAACTAAATGAAAACCTTTTCTTTTGATGAGCATTAGCGGCAACAAAACCGCATCAGGCTTTTGTGTACAAAAGAAAAGGCTACAGTGAAACTCAGATCAACTGATTCAGTAGACATGGTTGTAAAAGGAAGCAGATGCTGAAGCTGCATTCTATCTTATCACCCTCAGGGGCCACTCCACTGGTTGTCAAAAGATCGTTTGAGGTCTGTGTCTAAATGGTCTTCCATCTCATTTGATTTATTAGCTCAGTAAACACTTTCATAATGAGTGTAAGATCTCAGTCTGTAGTTTCAAGTCTTCCAATACAAAATTTAGTTTGTTTTTTAAATTTAGAGGAAAATAATCCGTAAAGCAGGGGCATGGCTACATCGTGATTGACAAACTGTAGCACGCACAGCAGAAGGATGACGGCACAGAGGGGTTGCTATTAATGCAAACACAACACCCGGGTGAACACTCTTATTTTTGCCTCTTCTCCTCTAGCAACATCTCAGAGCACAGGCGTGGATTTGACAGCTGTCCAGTACAGTGCTGTTGAACCACAGACACTGACACATTACTTTGAGAGGCAACAAAAGCTCAAACACAATCGCTGATCAAAGCATCAGACCCAACTTTGAGATGACATATTACCTTTTTATCATTTTGCATGGTGACTATGTGAAATCTTCCTCCTCGTCTGCGTGTGTGTGATCTCATGCATGAGATGACACCTCACCTCACAACTATTTGTCAGCTGGCTTTTATCTGGATTTCCTGCAAATTTTGTGGGAAAATGAAATAGGTGTAACAGACATTGTTTACAAATGAAAAGATCAAATAGCAAGTTAAGATGCATGACATTTACTTAAATTTAGTCAGAGAAACTCAGGAATAAATAATCCAATCTGTTCAAGTCAGACTAAATTTTAAGTCTTGAAATTTAAAATTTTGTAGTTCGCAGTACTTTCAGACCTTCAGACCTGGCTAATGCATTTTGTCATTCAGTCCACAAACAAAGGCACACTTGCACACTCAAAAACAAGTTAGCCTAACTGCAAATCCAAACGTCATGTGGCTTCTACTGGTTCTTGCACATTAACCACATGGTGGCATGACATTACAACAACTTCAAATCCTGCGCAAGTCGAGAGGTGAGCACCAGATGCTCGCATTCGCTCACTAGTGTGGGAAATGTCAGCGGTGCAGATGGCAGCGGGATTTTTATTTGGTGGGGTCCGGTTGCGAACCTGTCCCTGTGGTACAGCTCACGACATCTCATCCATAAACATGGCCGTAGGCTGTGGATGTTGTGGTTGGCCTGCCAGATGGCAGGAGAGCTGCACAGCTACTGTACAGGCCTTTCATTATTCATTGCAGGGTTGCTCTTTGTTTTTGAAGCAACACAGATGTGGAACATACAAAAATAAAATTAAATAAACCAACCTGATACAAAAAAAAATGCCCTTCATCAGGCAGCAGAACCTCTAAAAATATTCTTTATCAGCTGAAATGATCCATCACTTTTGTGAGACATACCTTTAGTAAAGCTATTCAAGGGCACTCAACCATTGTGCCCTTTCTTTGTTCTGACCAGACTGGGAATCGGAGACACCATAAAGCATAGGAATACACACAGGGAACGATGCTTTAAAGCCAGTGTGGCAAGTGTGTGTGTGTGTGTGTGTGTTAATAAATGTGAACAGATAACAAATTATTCAAAATAAGAGGGGATTTTTTTTTGTTTAATTACACTTACAATAAAAAATATGATCGGGAGGAAGGGAGGATCCTTCAGACTTCCTCACTGTGTGACAGTCACTTTCTGTCCGATCTTTTTTTTTTCTTCAGTGAAACAATGTTGAAATCAGTTATGCAATGTCTGTTACTCACACTCAAATCCGGTCTTGCTATGCTGAATGCTCTCCAGCTTCAGTAATAGCCTTAGGGCTGCTCAATGGCTAATGCTGACAGTAGAAATTAATTAAAAATGAACTAAAATAACATACAGAATTGGGGAAAAAAAACAAATATATGTTATAAGGAACATTTAAATATAAATAAAAAACTTGATTGACAGTGGCCCACATTATAAAACCAGTAATCATCAATACATTAAGCCCCTTTCGGGAAGTTTCCCTCTAAAGGGAATCGTGGTTTTTTTGAAGTCACAAGAAACCATACTTAGAAAGGTAGAACTGAAGAGGACTGAGAAAACCGAACCTAAAACTAATTAGGAAAACATTTTGGCAGCAAATCGAATTAGAACTTGGACCATTTTCACATAGACGTCAATACAATCAGACTTCTTTTTTGCAACCTGTAGGATCACCCCCTGATGGAAGAAAGAAAGAATTAGAAAGAATTCCTTTCTTCACTTGAGCAGTGGCTACATCCAGAGTTATATACAGCACACAGTGCATATGTTTCCTGGCCAGCATACACTCAACTTAAACTGTCGTTTAAAGTGGCTTTGCCCTCAATGATGCAGAACTGTCAGCTTTAATAAAAAATGTAATAGAATAAATGTAATTAAATAAAGTGGCTGTGAAAAATTGGTTTATTAGTCAACTGTAGTGTTTCAAGAGTTGTGCAGCCAGCTTTGCCACCATCCTGACTACATTAACACTCATGTCTTGGTTAGGTTTGGTAAAAGATGTTGACTGGAGTAAGTTCTTCTTCAACATTAAAAATGTTGTCATGCTGAGAATAACAACAACAACAACTTAGTCAAACACTCATGGAAACAGCTTAAATTAATAAGAATTGAACATCACTCTCCTGTCTCATTTTTGTAACATCTTGCCTGAGGGGCCTGGGTCTAGTTTTTTGTCGTCACCATCCATATAGAGAAATACTAAGCAGCTGGACAGTGTCAGTGCGTGAGTCGTGTCACAGGTAACGACTGGACTGACTTATCTTTGGCACATTGCGCAGATTCATAATTTCGTTGTCTTTTGTTTCAGTTTATTTTTAAGCTTCATTTATTTTAAAGAACATGGCCTCTCATGCGGAGGAACAGTCACATTGTCTAGTATTTCTACAACAGAAGGTACAAACTTTTGTGACAACCTATTTGGGTATTCAGCACACATCTTTATATGCATAAGACCAAATCAAGGACAGAGGAGGAGATTACATGCTGAATGTAAACATCTAGGCTGCTAAAAACAGTGTCCCTGTAGCATGTCAGTTAAATATGATTGCTCAATACATGAAAAAGTAAAGTAGAGGCTCCTGTAAGGTATCAGCAATAAAGACAAGAGGAGGATGATGGGAAAGAGTACAAAAGGAGGAAGCAGGAATGTATAAAGAGAGTAAGAGGGTGAAATCAATTGCCAAACAGGAAAAGGTAAAAAGCTTGTGGGATTTATGACTTCATTTTCCACCTTTGTGACACATAAAGCCCATAAATTGCTTTCCACTTTGCACTTTGTAATCAGCAGCAATGTCCAAAAGCCCAGTCACACGGACCAACAAACAACAAACAAAAGTGTGCCCCAAGATGCAATTTCATGTCAAAATGGCTTGTATTTTTTTATCTCAATGCTTCTGCAAAATTTTTCTTTAGTTTCATGCCAATAAGGTATCGCGGACTGAGGTGAAATGGAATTGACAGAAGCAGAAAACTGTGATGTATAAAGAAAGTAAAGTAGAGGGCAGCAAATGAAAAGTGACTGGTGAAACTCAAAAAGATGGAGGGAGACACCAACGAGACTTGGCACAAGTAACCGTGGCCAAATTTCTACAGTAACTTCTCACACCTGTCATGTCAGCTTCTCAGTGACAAACTGCATGAAGGATGGAGCGAGAAAGCAAGGGCATGAGTTCTGACTTAAGCTGAGAAATGCACGTGTGCATTTGTGTTTGTGTGTGTGGCCTTTGCTATCTTGGCAGAATAACAGAGCGGTATCCCCCTGACACTGCCCAAAAGCATGCGTTTTGTAACCCAGTGCCCCCTCATCAGCCAGACTCCGGCCTGGTGGTTACCTCCCATGTCATGCCCTGGTCCTGGTCCAGGTGCAGGAGATGTCCTCTGCATTCAGAAAGCTGCTCCAGCTGCTTAGTTCTCTAAATAACACACACGTACACCCACAGCTTCTGCTACTTCTGAACCATAGACTAAATAAAGACGGGTGTCACCTACAGGTTTCTGAAGAAGGGTTTGAAGCTCAGAGTCAGAGCTGCTCTGACTCTGAACTTCTGGACAATCCCACAGTGATTCAGGTTTAGGGAGCAACAATTTAATAATAATAAAAATAAATAAAACATAGCCCATGTTGCCTAATCCCGAAGTACATTAAAAAAGGTGTTCTACCATTCTTTGGCAGCGTCCCTACAATCTCATGTGACAGCAGCCTGACTGTTTCATTGCACATCAAGACTCAACCCACAACCCACAGCTTCTTGCATTTACCTTAAAATGCAAATTGCTTCATTTCCTGTGCACCTGTGGCTGATTCTCAGAAAGGATAGCTGACATAAAGACCTCATGAACAGGGACATTGTTTTGGTGTTATGTCAGTCTACCACAGACAGCAGCATAATGGACTTGATTTAAATGAAAATGTCACAGGTGATTTCTTTCAAACTGAGCATTACAGGGGGAGCTATTTGAGAAAAGAAGAAATAATTCCTTCAATTCAGCCATCAAGGAAAAAGCCCAGAGTTTGATGGCCAAAACTGTCAGTATAATATATGCAAATATCCTCTCTCTCCCTGTCCTCATCCTGCAGGTGGTGACTCATCGCCATCCCGTGTTCCTGCAACACCTGCTGGTCCCATATAGCATGAATTCTGTATTACAGCTCAACTCCATGAACTTCATGCAACAACATGTTCCTGCCTACACCCCCCCCCCCCCCCTCCAATGCCTGTCTCTCTCTCTCTCCCACTCTCAACCCAACCGGTCGAGGCAGATGGCCGCCCCCCCTGAGCCTGGTTCTGCTCGAGGTTTCTGCCTCTTAAAGGAAGTTTTTCCTTGCCACTGTTGCCAACTGCTTGCTCATCAGGGGATCTGTTGGGTCTCTTTAAATAAATTTATAAAGAGCTTGGTCAAGACCTGCTCTATATGTAAAGTGCCTTGATGTAACTTTGCTATGATTTGGCGCTATACAAATAAATCTGATTTGATTTGATTTGATTTGAAATAAAAAAAAAAAATAAAATGATAATAAGCCCCTGCAAATAGCAAAAATCTCTATGCCTGCACAGAGAGGCATCATCCTATACACTGCTAAAATGAAGCATGTGTGAGGAAAATTTACATATGGGACACAAACACACACACACACACAAACTGATGTGTCATGTGATTTTTGCCAGGTTTCATCTCTGCTACGGCATCTGCCAACTTGGAATTATGTCGTTTCTTACACAGTCTCATGGAATTACGTAAGTGATGGCTTGTGTGTGCAGACTGTTAGATGAGATGACACTTGCAACTGACTTGTGTGATTTCTGCACATCATTATTACCTACGTGACATAAATGAAGTTGGCAGAAACCAAGGCAGCAATGTGAAGAAAACTATTCAAAGCCAAAATGCACAATACATAAAAAGATATAAATGTATGTACACACGTGTGTGTGTGTGTGTAAAGTGTAATAGAATATTCAGACTCTCAAAGTTTATTTTATACAATAAAGCATTTTAGTGTGTTTTCTCTCCGCCTCTGAAGCTTCTCTTTGCTTTTAGCTGTAGGAGCAGTCAGACAGGCAATCAGAAGGGAGGTTTGTGATTGACTAACTGTTTTCTAAGCAGTCAAATAAAAATGTTGCAGGCCTCATATAAACCCTCCAAGCCAACCAAATCTGGAGTTATACAGTAGTTGTCAGTAGGTAGTAGTCAGTTGTGTGCTGGCTGAGGCTGGCAGTCTCTGAAAAAAGCATTTGATAAATTAAGATTATGAATATATAAAAAATAGATGACTTAATTAATTTCCAAAGGGAATTTAAATGTAGCAGCTGCTTGGAATAGAAAATACAAATACATAAAATTTTAAATTCACAGTAAACAAATATAGATACAACCCCAGTCGCCTTGCCCATGCCAGTTCACAGTATGAATGAAAACGTGTCACAATTTCAATAATACTTACTATCAAGAACTTAAACCTGAATGATAATCTCATGGAAGTCTTACTTTCTATATTATGGGACTTTAAGAAAAGGGTTCAGTAATTTCCTTAATATGCTGTGCACTGTAGTTTTTAAAAAATGGTGCTCAAACAGGAGGAGTGTATTTTTAGCCACAGATTAACACGTTGGGCTAAGTGAGTAATATCAGGAAGAGTAACTCGGGCAGAAATGTGCTTGACAGCAGTTAAACAAAAAAGTGGGCAGGCGGGGGGGGGGGGGGGGGGGGCAATAGATGTTTTCATGCATTTCAGTTTTTACACTTACTCTGCCTCAGGCCTTTGACATCCACATGGGTAGGACACATATTGACAGATGGACCTAATACCCATG
Source organism: Echeneis naucrates (assembly GCF_900963305.1). Taxonomy (NCBI): domain Eukaryota; kingdom Metazoa; phylum Chordata; class Actinopteri; order Carangiformes; family Echeneidae; genus Echeneis; species Echeneis naucrates. The sequence continues at coordinate 12,085,709 of NC_042528.1, read as the reverse complement.
GCAATACTGCAGGACCCCAGCAGTCTTACAAAGCAGCCTACCACTCTAGTTTATTCATGTATAGCCCAACATAAGTTTTGCAGTTAAATATTCTAAAACAGCTTTTTCCACGACACAAACAATGGCTGTTGGGATTCATCTGTTTTTGGTTCTGTTACTTTTACTGAATTTGTTGGCAATGGGATAGATTTACAATATCATCTACACAAAACACTGAATTAGAAAGTATAGCACCAGCTGGGCTACCCATCCATTGCTCAAAAATCTTCTGTCTTTGTATTTGATTTCTGTTACGTGCTCTGTTTCAAAGATGGTGAACTTTTTTTAGGTAAAAATCTAAGAAGAGGATAAGCTGCTTGGGGACTGTTTCTGCAGTACATTATATACATTTCCTTGTTTGCTGTGTGTCCATATCCCTTCCTTTGGATTATAGTCCATTCATCCACATAAAAATCCTTGATCCTTCGTTTAACAAATGTTATAAAAGAAAATAAAAAGTTTTTTTAACAATGTTTTAAATTCTGCTCATTCATTGGCACACTGTCTTCTTCTATTTCTTTGTTAACACTGTATTTCCATACAATCATCAAGTAACAATTAGTTAAATAGCATGAACCCAAGGACAGGATGTGAATGGTGCAACCAACGTGTTGGCATGTGTTGATGATAAACAAAGGTCCCTGCTCATTACAGTCGCTTCCACTGGAAGTCCTATTCTTGTTATTTTGAATCATAATTAGTTAAATGTGTACAAATTTTTTAAGAAATACTCATGTAACGACTGTTCAAAGGCAAAGCCAAAGTCTCTTACAAGACCAAATTCTCTGCGGTGTTAAGCTTTCAGCACACTCACTGAATGCTGAAATTCCCAGATGTGTTCTCACTCAGAGCTAAAAGCTATGGTTTCACTTCAACGTGACATTCCCATATAAGCTGAGGAGTTTCTGTCTGGAGGGCAGAGTCATGGTCTCTCTCTCATTGCTTCCTCACCACAATATTATGTGGGAGAATGCAAAACTGATTCCAAGGCTCCTGCATCTGAGAGTAACTGTTTGATTCCGACTTACTGAGGTCTGCTTGCAATTACTAATCATTGGCCAGAGGTAGAGAGTGAGAGATGGCTGCATTGGCTTATTATGGGCTGTCCGACAGCAGTGACTGGGCTCTGGCGTCGCCACGGCTGCAGCTTGGCCAAACCTCAGCCGATTATTCTTTCTCTCGCCGTCTTTCTGGTCTGCAGCCATCCTGCTTTGTGCTTTTTTTGGGTGAGGAAGAGCGAGTGGGAGGGATATAGACTGAGAGAAGAGAAGAGAAGAGAAGAGAAGGTGAAGGAGTAGCAACAAATAACAGGCGATGAGGAGGAGGAAGAGGGCAAATATGATGATATAATGAAAAAAAGGTTGGATTGGAGATAAACAAATCTCAAAAAAAGGGGGAAAATATGAACACAAAACAGTCCCTGTAGGAATCTATGGGTTTCAGCAGGGCAGTCAGCTGGCAGGGAGAGAAAAGAGGAAGAAATTTGACAGGGAGGGTTTAAAGCGGATTGGGGGAGGCCAGTTACTGTGAAAGAAGCGTGCACTAATGGGACCACTTCAGCCCCCCCCACCCCTTTTGCCTCCATGTGTCCCCTGATGGAAGCCTTCTCCCCTCTAATCCGTTAATATGACACTTCCAGAGGCCGAGCACGCACACATTAGACTCTCATATTGACGTGTGCGTCTTTGTGTGAGCTCACACATGCATGCAGCAGACATACACACGAGACTGAATGCCAACATTAATCAAGTAGACTGAAGGGGCACACATAATTACATATATAAACAAACACACACTCACAGACACACCACATGAACATCGGCACCCACACAAAAAAAACATGTAAATTATTGTGTGTACAGTCAGATGTGTGTGTTCGTGTGCATATACATAGATGTATCTACAGAAATTACAGGTGCCAGTGGTAGTGAATCTGGGTCTACGTGGAACCATTATTGCCAAACTGTCAATCCAGTTCAAGAATTCAGCTGGGTTCACTTGAAACTGAGCACAGCCGGGGCCGAGTGTTTCGCAGTGAAATGTGAGGGTGCGATGAATTTATGGGAAGGCTGCATCCAGAAGGAGCACCATTGAATCTTTTTACACCGTTAGCTTAGCATGGGTCACTGGAACCAGTGATCAGCAAATATTATTATTCAGCAGGATACTATTTTAGTCTGAGCAGATGGATGTGAACTGGGCATGCTTGATTTACACCTCATAAATTTCAAATGGAAAACATCACAGCCAAAGGAGCTAGAAAGAATTGACATTGAGATAGTTCTTTTGTTAACAAAGTTATTTATTTGAAATCGATAAACTCACTCAGAAGCTGAAAGATGCAAATATAGTTGTTCTTTCTCTGCCTACAAGGTTATTTAAATTACAAATCTTTAAAACGCCACCTTCAGACGGCAAAATGCTGTAAAACTGTGGCGAATAAGGTTGCAAATCTGACAGCAAGCTATAATGAAGGCAGATAGAGTAGAAAGTAAAAAGTTTCCCAATATAGTTATGCCAAATAATTCTTTTCCAGGCTAAAACTAATGACTATTTTGATTATCAATTAAGCTACCAATTAATATATGAGCTAACTGGCAGTTATTTCAGCATCACATTTGAGATGATGTAACATCAATTGTTTTTGCCTTCTTGCTTAAGAGGCAGCTCAAATAGCTTTCTAAAGTTGCATATTAATTTGTCATCAAGATGTCAAAATGTGTGGGAAGAAAATTGAAGTGACAAATTCATTAAACACGAAGGCGTACATTGAGTTTTTTTGTTGCATTAGCTTTGCTTGAAAACAAACCAAGAGATGAGTCATCAAGACAAATATCTATCACCATTTAATCTGTCAAGCCTTCATGGCCATCTTCAATCAGTCTATTTACAAGTCTTGCTGCTTTTCAACAAATTTTTAGGTTGGTGTCAATCCTCAATGTTGTCCCCCACCCGTCTGTGAGCTGCTTTCAGAAGGGCCTGGTTGGTAATATATCGGCCTGCCATCTTGTTGGTCCTTTTTGAATCAGGAGATTAAGAGAACAAGGCCGGCGAGGACTATTCCACTTTTTGTTGAAAGCATAGACATAGGTAAAAGTGGACTTAGACTCTGTGGCTGAAGAGTGAAGCCGATGCTGAGGAGCCATAAAACTGTCTATCTAATGAGCACCAGGGGCGACTTCTTTGTAACAGAAGTCTAATCGTATTGAAGTCTATGGGAAAGCATTTCTGTTTCTCACTTGATTTATTAGCTCAGTAGACGTTTTCCTAATGAGTTTCAGGTCTGAGTCTCTAGGGGACGTGCTGAGTTCTAAAATTTTTTAAGACGCTTCTGAATTAGGCATACACAGAGATGCCCAGAGAGGTGAATGTGTCCATTTATGTGTGGGTGAACGTCTCATATGCATCCACGCATGTCTAAAAAGGTCATCTTTAACCATGCTATTGTTGTGATGGCCAAACGTAACCTTAGAATAGCTTGCCACACTTCCTACCTACATTAGCATAACAATAAAGAAACAATAACAATAAAGAAACCCATACATTCATCTCCTGCTGCCATTACAATAATCACTTATTTACCTCCACCGCAGGAATCTTTCATGACCTTGAACGCAGCTTTACGCCAGCGTGTGTGCAAGAGTGTGTTAATAAAAAGGCAGGAGTGTTTCTGTTATCCTCCATGTTGTCTATGTGCAAGTGTGTCTGTACCAGCGTGTGTTAACATCAAAACCTGCCCCACTAAAGCTGCCATTATGTCTTTAACAGTGCCCCACCCGCCTGCTCACACACACATACACACACGCTGGGGGAAGAAAAACAAGTGAAGGGGAAAAGAAAAACAAAAAACATGCCAGAATAGATGCAGTCTGCACGTCCGGCCTGTTCCGATTGGCTGGGCAGCGGTTGAAGGTTATCCCGTCTAACAAACATATCACGCCAACCAAGGTAGCACACACTCACACAAACACACTCATAGACAAAGGTATGCACACCCATACAGTCTTTTGTGGCCGAATAATAGGCTGTAACCTTCAATTCGCTGACAGTGAAACAGTCCCTCACATCGCTTGTATTGTCAGGGCAGCTAGGGCTAGCAGAGGTGGAACAAATGTGAAAAATGGAACAAAAGTAAACATAACAAAGTAAAATGTAGCAATAACAGATGAGTGTTACTTAAACAAACATGTTCGGAAGACAGAAATAATTCTCTTCACACTTTACAAGTGTGTACAATTCTTACAGTTTCTTCATTACAGCAAAGGCTTTTCATTTCCTCACCGACTTTGTTGCTATAGCTGTGCTACATTAATGCCTCTGTAGTTAAGGAAGCAATCAGAGACACAAATTGATGATGTAACTATCCACAGTTCAGCCCAATGGATTCAGGAGCCAATCACACTTAGCTTTTTCAGCTGTAGGTCGTGATTGAAATCGCTCACTCATTCAGTCACTCCCCTCTTCTCACAATCCAGGAAGATCTATTAAAAAGATTTATGGACGGTGTGTAAAATTTGATTTACAGTCTAAATTCTAAAGTCCAAAATTGATTTAGACTCCACTGGTAGTAAAATGATGTCAGATTCTATTGAAGTCTATGTGAAAATGGTCTCATTTGATTTATTATCCCAGTAAACATTTTCCTACTGAGTTTATGGTCTCAGTCTCTCGTTTCAAGTTCTCTTCAATACAATATGTACAATATCATTTTTTAAATGATGGTCCCATTTAGAGGAAAATATGCCATGAAATTAGATATTTATTAGGGGGTGTGGCTATTGTGTGATTGACAGTTTGTACCACACAGTCAGGATAGACAACAGAGCAGATTAAATCCAGCCCTCATTCTTCCTCAGCTCCTACTTCTCCTCCAAATAAGGTTAATCCATCTATCCATCATTTCCGGGTCGTGGGTAAGATTTATTCTGGTGAAAAAAAAAAAAAAAAAAAAAGCAAGATGGCTCACACACAAATGAACAACTGCAGGCTTCAAAACATCATCAGTTTGAGTTCAATATATGTGCATAATAATTCTCACGGCAGCACGGTAACATAGAGGTTAGCACACAGGAAGAAGGTTGCAGGTTTGATTCCTTTCTATGCAGAGTCAGCATGTTCTCCCTGCGCCTGCGTGGGTTTCCTCCGGGTACTCCAGTTTCCTCCCACCGTCCAAAGACATCATGTTTGGGTTAACTTCTGACTCTAAATTGTCTGTAGGTCTGAGTGTGAGTGTGATATAGTTTGCCTTTTCTGTAATGCAGTGTTGGCAATGACAAGATTCCCAATTCCTACTGGTATTTGTTGTCCCTTTACTGTGACTATCAAAAGGTTTATGAAAGTGGCAACCAACCTACTCCAACTCATGGCCCGCGTGATAATCTCAAATGTGCCATAATTTTTCTATATAATTCACAAAATCTTTTTCCAATCAGTTCAAAAATTCTTATTGAAAATGAATTAAGCATTCAAACGTTCAGCAGAGACAAATCAAATGTTCAAAATGCTACATACAAACAGACTGTAACCAAATATTCTTTGTATAATACACATATTTGAAACAACAGAGTTACCAGCTCTGATCATTACATATTAATGAATCTCTTTCTCTGTCTCTGTATCTCTCACAGGTTGCCAGTTGCAACAAATTGGGGGAAGACGGGCAGGCTTTGGCATTTGCTGAGGGCAACTTTGCAGTAATGTCGACCTGACAGCATCAAAAACTGATCTACTGTTCTGCCAACAAGCCACAATAAATGATTCAGACAAGGTGAAAGCAAGAAAAAGCTTTTGTTTGGCTGTCCCACAGGATCCATCCTCCATTTCACCCACCCAGAAACAAAACACAGAGGCTAACTGACCATAAAAAGGGAGTGGTTCCCTTTATGCATCATTGCATTTTGTTTATCCAGTGCTTTTTTTCCTGCATAACAAACTTCTGCAATGCAACAAAACACCCTAGTCGGACAAAACAGCTGTGGTGATTAATTGTAATGCCTTTGACCATGATTTGTGATCAATAAGTGCTTTTTCCACACTAAAGCAGAACTCAAGGTGGGTATCAGTCCTTAAGGGTGAAAATAGATTGTACACAATAACAATTCAGTTCAATTTGCGAGAAAAAGAAAATATCTAAACAATTAGTCAATTAAAGTTGAGAGCAAACAAGATGGTATCACACCAGCCTGAGGCCAGTGATTGGATTTTAATCATTGGAGGGCATTCTGGGAAAAGCTCCAGGTTTGATGGTGGATGGCAAGTTCACGTATTTGTTTTATTAGCTAATTTGTCTTCCCATATGGGGGCAGAAATTAAAAGGGAATCCCACCAGTTTCATTTTGAATAAATTAAAATGTAAGTAAACTAGATGTTTTTATATTGTATTATTTTTGCAGACTAAAAGTAAGTCTCAAATCTTGGCATGAAGACATTTATCCAAATTGCTATCCTCAGCGAAAGTACAAGTACTGAATTTTAAGTCCTAAATATGTCATTATGGAAGCACCAATTTAAGTCTAATGCAAATTCTAGCCCTTGAACAAGTCCGTTGGACATCGTCAAATGTTTTTGGGTTGAACCAAATCTTGAATATCTATTTGTATCCATATATCCTCCTGAGAGCCAAAGAAAAAAGTGTCTCACAATTTCTTTTGTTGGGTGATTTTCTACCTATTTGGGCCTAAAAGAAACATCTTACAATTCCATTTTTTTATGTATATATTTTTTATTTAAATTTTACAGCATGTTCACTGTAGAGGACAATAGGACAATTCTCATTTGAAAACATAGCTGAATTTAGAAAATACAAAAATGAGCAGATTATGTCTTCAGAGCGATGTTAACCCAAAAAGACATTTAATTTCATCAAAAAATAAAATTCTGTATCACTCTTGTTGCGTGTGAAGTTCTACAGTGAATTTTAAGACATAGAATATAAACAGTTCTGCATTTCTTCTTCCTTTGGATATTTCAGCGGTGATAATCCTGGAAGCATGTTTTCTTTTTAGTGATGAAGAGGAACATTTTGCATTTGGTGCACCTCGTGTATATCTTGCCATTGCATCCCTTACTTCTGCATCTTTCTGCATGTTTGATGTCCATCATCTCTGGCATGTACCTGGCTCCTAGTCTACATACAGATGGCTTTGGTTGGCTTGGAAGGCTGAGACAACCTTGCCTCACACGGTCAAACAGTGGCCTCACTCTCCAAAGAATGTCTGACTCCTTTGTCGCTTCAGTTACTTCGAGGTCATTCACAATCTTGAGTGAGCTTCTCAGCTTGTAGAACCTATCCCTTGTCATTTTCCTACAAATAACTGGCACTTTGGTTTTTTTAGCACAAAACATTTTGACTCTGGGATAACCAAGGCAGGCCACGTGTACTTATATGCCGAAGAAAATCTTGATTTCTTGGGAAGTAATATTCAGTGACACTCCTGTAGTTTGGGTTAGTGCCATCTGAGATTTGTAAAAGATGCCAGATCTTCAAAGATTTTGTAATCGATGTACTGTGAAAAGTACTGTATTGGATTCCAGTATTCACGGATTTTAGGGTCATCTTGATAGGCAGGAAGCCCAGGTAGCACAGGTGTGAATCTATTATGATGGATGGAAGAAAATACAAATTAATTCAAGTTAATAAAAGGAGTAACAGCTAAAATTTTACACATCAATTTGGATTAATGCATTAATTTCAGTGACAGGGATGGGATGTGTGACTCACTATAGACCAACCTTATAAGCTTATTTTTAGGCAACTCCATAACTACATAACACATTGTACTACTACAATATTAACAATAATAATGATAATGGGATTGAATACATTAACCTGAAACAAATTATAACATACAAGTTAGTCTTGGCCCACAGAGAACGACTTTCCTGCTCCCTCTCTAGCTCCGACTCTGTCTTCACTGTCTTCCCCTATCACAGGCTGATACTCATCCTCATCCTTTTCCTCATCTGACAGCTCCAAATCTGAATCGCCTTCTACTATCCGGTATAAAATCCTCTCTGTTTCACTTCATTCTCCTACAACAATGTGCAGTCATTGAATACATTAAAATTGTCCTGGTGTCCACTACAGTTGACATTCATTATATGAACAGATCATTATCAAAACAGAAATAATGAAATTGTTTTCATATTTAAAATGTTGTTCTTGACATGTTAATAAGCAAGAATATATATAACTGTCATGGTAAAAATAGCAATAGATAAAGAATATTTGACTTACCTTTCCTCTTTCCATAAAATGTGGATGTTGGTATGGCAGCCATCTTGATAGAGAAAAAAAGTAAAGTTCCCAGCATCCCATAACATGGCACAGAATGATATAGAATGATATAGGGCTTGATAGGGTACCTCCAAATACTTTAGCAATATACAAGTAAATATAATGTCCATTATAAAGGACACAAACGAATGGGCCGGGTCTCAGGACGATATAAATAAAAAGAAAAAAACAAAAAAACATAATGACTGTGTCATTGTCACTGACAGTTCAAAGTAAACTGCTTACCTCCAAAGTTGAACTGAAATTTCTAGGCACATTTTTTGGTTACCATCCATCCAGCCAGCCCACAAAACGCATTTATATCAAAAGGTTTTTTGTGCAAACTGGCAACAATTTTTTAAAAGAAATTTTAAAGACTTACTAGTTAGTGAAGACGTATGGAAGACGTATGGACACATTGTTTAATAGATTTTATGGATTACACGTCAGGGATTGAGTTTTGTTTGTGTTCACATCCTGTTTTATTTTGAAAATGTTCTTGTTCTGTTTCCCTCGTGTTGATTGCCTTCCCTGCCCTAATGTGGTTCAGCTGTGTTTTGTCTAGTCACTGTATTCAAGTCCCGTTTTCTGTTCAGTCCATCCTTGTCCCTTGACCACATGTTGTTGCTCTGCCCGTGTCTCTCTGTGTCTCTTGTTCACTTGTTGATGTTGTTTCACTTTTGTCGTCGTTTGGTCTGCCTGCCTGGGTTCCTGACTCCTACCTGTCTCTGCCTGTCTCTCTGCTTGTGTCTCAGCTTGTCTCCCTGTCGTCCCTACATCTCAGTTATTTTGTAGTTTTTGGTTTTGTTCATCGTCACAGTGTCTCTGTTATTTTGTAGTTTTTTTGGTTTCTTTGCTATTAAAGTATTTATTTTCACACCTACCTGGTTCTCGTGGCTCTTGCATTTGGGTCCTCATTCCACTACCACCCGCAAAAACTGTGACATTACAGGTTATAATACTTTGGCCTCTGCTGCGACGATAGGAATACCGTTTCAATCAGTCTTTTGTATATGTATATCACTGCAAATCCCTTGAATACACCTGATGGCTGTTTGCATCCAACCATCATATATTCCAAGTCATCATTTATATCAGTTGAACATGAGAAATGTTTCCTTTAGGAAGTAAAGAATAATATTCAACTTAAATAGGCAGCTGAATTTAAGACATCTGCAGGTACTGTAGATTTTCTGCTAATATCCCCTTGTGAGCAACTGCCCTTTTATTATTCTCACTCTGATTTCCACCAACTCACAACTGTCTTCCTCCCTGGTGTCCACCTCCTCCTACTCCTCCGCCTCTGTTTTCTATCCTCTCATCCCTCCATAATTTACCTGCCAACTTCACTCTGTCTCTCCAGAAACAGGTAAGGAAATCAATCACTGATTTGTTGATTCTCACTGCAGCACCCAAATGGAAGGGTTTCCTAACATCGAGTGGCGCCTTGCTGTCAAGTTGGTTAGGCAGACTGCGCATTGCTAGTTTGTGTGTCTTGTGTGTGCTGCTGATTGTTGAAATTACATGCGCACATGTAATTTCAAATAGGAATTTGAACAAAGGAGGACGACAAGCATCTTCCTTCCTCTTTCCCTGAGGATCAACACATCTCTCATGGTTATTCTTTTTTTCTCTCCCTCTTTGTTTCCTCAGTATCTTTCTCTCTCACTCTCACACACACACATAGATATACACACTTGCACACAGTCGTTGTTGCCCATGTTATTATTTTGTGCACCCTTGTGACTATGGAGATTTCTAAAGATACGGCAGGGTTAGCTGTGCTACTGTTATTAAGATTTCGCAGGATGCAAACACAGTCATACACTCATGCCATCACACACACACACACACACACACACACACACACACACACACACACATACACATAGCCCCGTCATTGTCCTGTCAAAGCTACAGGCTATTTCTGGAAATATTGCCCACAGCCCTCAGTGTAAATGCCTACCCTTCCTTTCCTCCCACAGCACCCATCAACCCCCTTGTCGCTCTCTGTCACCATGCCAGCCAATCAGAACCTCCTCCGAGTGGCTTTGACAGGAAGCAAAGCTGACAGCCCACCAATCAGCTAATAACTGCTCTCTGCAGCAAAACGTTGACGAGACTCATTGTGGATATGGATTCAGTATCTATGGTTATTTATGGTATACTTACAACTTGATTCCATGAAAACACTAGCTGTGATACATGGCAGTTGGTGAGGTACCGACGCCCCAGGATGAGAGAAAAATTCTGATTCTGAACTTTTTAATGAGGAAGCACTGCACAGTTAATTTTGCCTAACAAATAAAAAAAAATATTTCTTTAACATTGTTTCGAAGAACCGGACTGTGAAATTTAAAAAGTACACTGAGATGACAAGTGCTTGATGTGTAACTATGAAAACACAAATCAGCTACCAAGAAGGCAAAGACTGAACTAGATTTTGGTGTAGGAAATAAGTTTAATATAAAGTTTATTTTCTTTTTACATGAAATGATTCAGTATGAAATTGAAACAGTGATGCTGCTAGGACAGATCCTGGGTACTCTATCCGTGGGGCAGAGCTCCTGTGACTGTCTGAGTCTCCAAAGTAAGATGCTCTAATTTGTGAATGCATGCTTTTAAAATGAATTTCCAGCCAGCATCCCTGAGCACAGTGTAGCCGGTATGTTTTTGGTTTCACAGCTCCTTAGTGGGCAGGTGTCACAGCATGGAGAAGAGGTGAAAATTAGCATGTTCACCAGGGTGTTGTGTTTGCATCTATGGTAATCAGAGCCACTTAATGATAGTGTCTACTGCAGTCATCTGACCTGAGTCAAATGACAGTTAGTAACATGTTTCTCTGTTGTTGATACCAGATAAACACTGTGTAAACAATAGTCAAATCCGCCACATATTTGGAAAATAAGATATAACACCCTGAGTTTATTATAAATTAAAAGATCTGCATGCACAATCAGGCATCTTTGAGTGGTCTGCTGTTTCAGATCCTGGTTTTTTGGTTTGTCTTTGGTTGATTAAGATACAGTTGGCAATTAAACATGAACAAAAAAGAAATTGCTGGGCTGTAGCAAAGCAGAAACTGTGGTGCTGATTATTTGGAGGATTTTTCAGCATGGAATATTAATGAGTTTGCTACAGTTAACACAAGGAACATCCTTTCATATTATACTGTGAAGGGTTGGACATCACATCAAAATGTCAAACAAAAATGATCTGGATCAACTTAACTTACTTTGTGGAAATAAAACAATGGTTTTTAAGACCTGTAAATGTATAACTAAACATGAAAACCAAAAGCAGGGAGAATTTCACAGATAATGAAGAAAGTCAAACTCTTTCCTCTTGTTTTGGTCCATGTTGGATTTGAGAGACACAGATACTGTGACATAACACTACTATGGCGCACTTCACAATCCTGGAAACTCTGTTGAAGCACACTGAGAATAATTCTAGGTAATTGAAACACAGATTTAATTCTTAAGAGTCACTGATGAACACAGCCACTTCCTGCTGCTAGCTAATTGCCTATGCTCCTGCAGTAAGGACACTTGCAATCATTGCAGAGGTCTCACAGTTACGAACAACAACAAAAATAATTCCTAAATAGATTAAATGAAAGAGGTGGTCGCAGAAAAAAAATGAGGGGAAATTGAGGTTAGTGTGGAAGGTGACAGAGATAGAGCCAAATTAAAATGTGGATGCATAGAAATAGATGAGTTAAGAAATACAATCCAAGATGAAAATGATGATAAATAAACTAACACCTTGTATACATTTTCTTTGCTTTAGAGACGTCTACACCCTTCAAAGGGGCCCTCCTGCTTCCTGCTCTAAATCCCGACAAGCATCCACTCTTCTTCTGCTGTTTCAACAAACGATCACAGGCAAAGCAGTCTGGAGAAATGGCTTTGTTACTGATGTGATTATTCCCATTTAAATCATTAAGTGGCTTTTGAATCAAAAAAACTCCTGGGACAGCGTCTGCTGAATCCGGCTGTCAAGCGGATTGTTGCATGCTGCCGCACATTTCTGCAATGATCACCTGGCTGAGGAAACTGACTTTAAACCAGTATGGAGAAAGAGGGAGCTACTTTAGATTGAACTATGGTTTTCTACTAATTGGCTATAATTCCCAAGGCATCCGCATAGTCTGCTGTCTTTAATGAAAGGCCCTGGTTCAATACTGCCCTCAGTTTCGAAGAGAGAGAGTGCTTAACCCTAACCTGCAAAACTAGAACAAAGGTGCCTGAGCCTCCACATACAGATTAGGTGGTGTGAAAACAAATTCACAAAAACCTCAATCCATCTCCACATATTCAAAATCAATTACTTCCATTTATATTTTTCAGTCTAATAAGTAAGAGTGCTGGTTTATACTTTATTTCCTGGTTTGCAGTTTGTAAGAGGAGCTTACACTGTGTTCCAGACAACTCGGAACTCTGAAATTTCCAGGCAAGTTCCGATTTATATTATAAGATTTATACTTAATCATTTCAATTGCCAAAAGTGCCTGCAACTTGCTCATTTGGGTGAAATGGAGGAGGGGAAACGATGCACAAGTTAACAGAAGCTTATACTTTATATTTTATGTTATTTGTCGTTATTTTGAAACATATTTTGTATTGACTGACGATACATGATTGATTTTATTGATTAATTAACATTGTACGCCTAATTTTGCCATGCTGAGTAATTGTACATTGGTTGTTTTAATGTTGATCGACTTTTTAACGTTAGCTAGCACTAGCTAGTTCGTGTCAGCTACATATTTGGGCACCATTTCGGACACATAACAGAGTGTAGTACACAATGTGTGGAATATTTTGATTGCAACGTGTGAATTTACCTTACATTGTTCTGAAGTCTGTGTGCCACGCGCAGTGCCACCGCATCCATGGAAGCTGCCATATTGTTTAGGAAGCAATCTGACGTCACAAGTCGTAACTTGTAGTACATCGGTTAGGTACAAGTTCACAAGTGGGAAGATACGAGTTTGACTGCCGATCCAGTGCACTTTCACGAGTTACAGGTGGGAGAAACACAAGTTACAGGTTGCCGGGAACGCAGCATTAGTGTGAGCAATGGAAAACCTGTTTGGGCAAATTTCAGATTTTAGAAGAAGCTCATGCAGATCAGAGGCTTTTTATAAATGTGGACATTGACTCTGGGTCTGTAAACAATGCTGATGGCCTTAAACCTTGACTCCACCTAATGACCACCAGGGGGCAACTACACTGGTTGCAAAAAAGAAGGCAGATTCCATTGAAGTGTATGGAAAAATGGCCCTATTTCTCACTTGATTTATGAGCCCAGATGTTTGTTTTTTATTATTTAAATAATATATGTAATGGGCTCAGTTCCTAGTTACAAATCATCAATACAACCTGCCAATGGACAAATCATTAGCTGGAGGCTTCAAATCAGCAGCTCACACATTGATGGCTGACATCACAATGAGTTGACACCAGGATTAGACATTAGCTTTTTCGATTCAATCGTCACAAAAGCATGTTATGAAAACAAATTGAATGGCCAAACTTGGATTCATTAATAAAATGTGTCACATTCATTATCATGTTTTGAGCCTCGCCACTGCTTAGTGATTTACATTATTAGTTAGTAAAGATGAAAAGGCAGAGAGCATCCTTTCATTCATCAGTTACTCTTCTGACAGTTTCTTTATTTGTCATGCATTTGCACTGAAACATAAAATGTAAGCCTGCAACATTTCTGCTGTTTTTTGAAATAAAAGCTGTCTTATATTCCTTCTCCTCCAAAATTATTTTGGCATGAGCCGTGATAAAAGCTGACTGACTCTTTTATCACTGCTGACAAATTTGTCTTTCTGTTGGACTGAGGACACATGCAACTGCGAGGAGATGTGCCTTCAGAGCAGAAGCCCCTAAAATAGAGTTTGATACTCAGTGGATTACTGATGGTGTGTGTTTAGGATTTATTCTGGAGCCTTAATTCATGGTTTAACGGCACTGTGCTGGACAGGTGACAGGTGTGTGTCTGTGCTCTCAGACATTACAGCAGGGAAGAATTTGTAAGTTCACTTGGATATTGTCTTTACTTCAATGACAGTCGGAGCTGGAGCTGCTAAATACCAGTGTTATGGAGTCATCTGATCCAAGTCAGTACTTGCAGCTGATTGTAGCCTTTTCTGTTGTCAACAAAAGCCAGATGGGTTTTTTGATGAGTGGAAAAGGGTCTTTCGGGTCTTTAGGTCTGTTGGGTTAGCCTGTTTAATGAGCTTGACCTCTGCCTGCATTGCAGCTTATTCCCTGAATAGATGTTTCTACCTGCTGCACAATGCCACCAGGATTACAACCATCATGACTCATCAAGGCATCATCTCATATTGATATACACAATCTATGTTTTTCTGTTGCTGTGTCATATTCCCAACATAATTAAAATGTTCATTGATCATGTGTTTGTAGTCGACTGATGCATGAAAACAAGATGGGTCCCCTCCGTAGTCCAAAGATATGTGTTAGGTAAATTGGCGAGTGCGAATATTTGTTTGTCCTGACATGTCAGTCCTGTAATGCACTGGTGATCTGTCCAGGGTGTACGCCACACTCGCCAAATGTTAGCTGGGATCAGATCCAATATAGATCGAGGATAGATGCATAATCTATCTGAGATGTTATCATAATTTTTCATACTATACTGCATTTTACACGTCTCAAGCGGTGACATTATTAAAGGAAAGTAATTTTTTCAACTGTCAGTCCAACTGGTATCTGAACATTCGTACCACACGTGAAAATTTTTCATCTTCTCCTGTGATTCAAATCACAAGGAAGTTTCAGTTGGTATTAAAAAGAAGAGATTAGACATTACTGCACACTGGGACACCCCCATTTCCTCCACAGCGATGTGGTCCATAGTTTGGAGCTGATGAGGACAGGTTGGCTTTAAGGTAAGGAAGCCAGATGCAAATAGGAATGAATAGAACAAAGGGGGGAAGAGGAAGAAGAGAAAGATAAGGTGAAAATTAAGGTAAAGAAATGAGGCAGGGAAGAAGGAAGAGTGAATCGAAAATATCTGTGACAGGCTCCATGTAATTACAGCACTGTTCCATTATTAATCATTCCCGGTCCAGATAGGACTTGCATGAGAGTTGTATACATAATTAATGATGGGGACTGGAGCATCCGATGCTTTTTTCTTCAGTGGTGGATGGGTGGAAGACAGAGACTGTGTCTGATGGCTGAAGAAAAAATTATGAACCCAAATAAGAATTTCAGTAACCTTTGGATGCTCTTTGTTTTTCATTAAGTTCTAATAGTCCAGGCTTTGAATCAGAATGTGAATAAAATCAATTCTATATGAAAATGACGGGGGCAAAAATTCTCCTGATTTATACTGTCCATCGCAATGTTGTTGCCTAAATAGCTCCCTGTGTCCTCATGAATAATCCAATTGCGAAGTCTGATGAATTGAATCCCATTTATTTTTCAAGTTTTAATAATGTAAAAGGGTCCCCCAATGGCCGCTGTTGTTGTGTACACACTGTTCAATAGATTATAATTGACTGCAGTGATAACATCACAGTACAACTGGAAGAGAGGAGACGGTTACTCACAGGTTTCGAACTTCTCAAACTCCTTCACAGACTTCATTAACAAATACAAGGGAGTTCATTCGTTACCAACAAACAACTAGAGAGAAGAATTAAGGCCACGGAACAGAACATGAATGTGAATTTCTTCTACAATGTGTGCGCCACTCCAGACGAACAACAATGACATTGCATTTGTATTCACACGAGCGAAACTCATCCTTTGTTTGTTATCTATTTAATGATATATGCCGTTCTGCTAGATGTGCAGCCTGCCTATGCTCAAAACTTGCACTTTTATTTATCTGGATTTGTGGTTTGAATTTTCCAAAAGGGCTTCATGCCCAAAAAGCAGTTTTATTCTTCTTCTGCGGTGTCTGAAGACATTTTTATCCATGATGGATTTCCTTGGGATTGGTTTTCCCTCTGCATGACATAATTTGCTCTGACTCTTTACAACAAGAGCATATTTTCTGTCTCCACCTTGCGTACCCTCTGTATCTGCTTCAGCGTCTGAATGTTTCCTCCTCCTTGTGGTACCTGTGGTCTGTTGGTTTCTGTTTTGGGAAATGGTCCGCCAGTGGGGACTACCCTGTTGACACAGCTAAGGATTCAACAGGAGCACATAAGGAGGCCGCTGGGCAGCCCTGTGGTAGGATGGTTGCTGCAGTGCCTGAAAATGTGTTGTCACTAACCCTTTAGTTTCCAATATCATACAATCTTATTACATTTGTACACTTTTTCTGCACTTTATTGGTCCAGATTGGTGGGGCTAGGAGCAGTGACTGCTTTGCTGTGGCATCACAAAGTTGCGGTCTTGACGGCTACCTTAAGGTCTCAGTTTCTGAAGACAGACTGTGAGGATTTTTCTGCGGACTGAGACCTTTGATAGTTTGGTATTATTAATATAGAACCTTGATCTGATGTAGAAAGATGTAGATGAAGATGTAGAAATCTGGCTTTATACATTATGAGACATTTAAATATTTCATTAAAAGTAAAAGCACATGGTTATTAAGACATTTAAAATTTCCTGGTGTGTGAAATGCATCAGGCGTGTACAAGGTGCATTGTGCCTCTAATGGTGCAAACAACACAAATTGACATTCATCAGTATTCCTCAGTAATCAGGTTTTTTATTTTTAGCTTAGTTAGCGAACATTAATGTGTATTTACTAAGCGTGTGGTCTTGGTGAGCTAGCTGTGTTCTCACTGCTCACTCTTGGTATCTCACCATATAAATTTCTGCAATGGAAAATACTGTTAGAATATGCAGTAGTCACCAACTCATCACTAAAGAAATGCACTCATATTTTGTCTTACTCATTTCATCTGGTTTGCAGTTTAAGAATACACACACACGTGCACACACCCCTACTCACTCTGTCTCTACTCTCTATCTAGGTGAATCATGTGATAGCATTAGCCTGGTGTCCCCTGACCTTTTCTTGTTTGTGCCATCCAGATAGAGCAGCACAGAGTATTTCAGCATGGGGGAAGGCGGGAGGGGAGCCACAGTTTGCATTTATAGTATGCTAGCACAACGCTGCCTTTTACACAGGCTTTCAAAACTACTGAGTTATTCAGCCTCCCACTGCTCAGGTTGGGTTTATTAGGTAGGAAGCTATAGCCGGAGTAGGAAGAAATAATCTTCCAGTAACTACTTCCTTTTTAATTCTAGATTTTATTGAATCACCTTCAGGAAATTCACCTCTCACCACAACAGCTACCGCAGGGAGGTCTTCAAGATGTTTCCCTAATCCACTGTGTCCATTTTCTTGACACTTTCCTCATATACCAAATGGCAATCCCAATGTATTCCTTAGTTCATCCCTCAACTTCAGATGGAATTCATCCTTAAGACACCACCAACCACCAACACTCTACTCAGTGTGTCAACCCTGAGTGGGTTTTCCTTTGTCTTCGTGCCACGATGGTTTTCTCTCAAAGCCTGAGAGCTCCAGAAGTGAAGAAAATCCTCCAATAAATGATTCCCTAATTCAATCAGACCCTAATGACAGTGTGGTCCTTGCTAATGAAACTGCACTTCATAACCTCACATTTCTTTGGAAGTTAATGAAGCGAGACAATAACTGAGATGGACTCTTACCCTCCTGGTGATCACCTGAGCTGCTGTCAATGTCAAAGATAGCTCTACAACATCTACAACAGCTTGTCCAACCCTGATAAAACTGCATATAGTCTCTGGTGGAAGCAGAAAAAGCTAAAAGCTAACGAGGATAAGTAATAAGTAATTACAAAGCGCTGGCGGAATTAAAGCAGAGGTGAAGAGGCCCTCTTTGAAGCTACAATGTTGCAGGCTTGACTATGTACACAGCAGACAGGACTGCTGAGTTGCTGGATTTCATAAAGAGGGTTATACGACCCTCAGGGAGTACAACTCGGTATCTTGGTTGATAAGGCTCCACTTTCGCCTCCAGCCAACAAAGCGGACATTCTCATAGTGAATAGTTAGGGAAAGTGAGATAGGGAGTGGGTGGGAACCGGCTGCCGTTTATGAACACAGAGGCACGAACATGCATGCGCATACCCACATAAGCACATTTCATATCACATAACCAAAATGGAAACATCAAAAAGAAGCAATGGGTTTGACAACAGGAGCATACAAAATTATATTTGGACTTTACAGAAGAAGAAGGAGTTTAAGCGTGAAGATATTCTTTCATTTGTCACATTGGCAACCTTCGTCAAAAAAATATCCCATATTTCATTCCAGGATGAGACAGTCATCACATGATATGCGTCAGAAACGTGCACTCATAATCAATCTCCATCTCTTTTAATCATACGCATACTGTACACCTCATCCCCCACCACCACTGTTCTCCTTTCATGTGGAGCTAATTAAGCAACACTATTGCAGTTAATTAATTACTTGCCCATGCTAAAGGCCCCCTGCTCATTTGGGCAAATTAACACCGTCCTTATTATTATTGCTGTCTTAGGAGCACTGGGTTTAGGTAAGGTGTGTGTGCGTGTGTAGGTTTCATCCTTGTGTGCTGATGGGATTGGTTGCATGAAGGTGGAATGGAAACAAAGATAAAGCAGAAGGTTGGAGGCTTTTTCGACTTTCGTACCAAAAGGGAAACACTCATTGTTCGACCCAACTCGTTCACGTAAGCGTATGTGTTTGTTCAGTTTTTGTGGCTGACCATTCACATACACATATCCCCAGCTACTCCCCTCCTCCCTTTTCACAACCAGTCTTTCTTTAATACATCCAACAAAAGTGTCCAAAAAAAAAATAAATCTGAAAAAAACACATTAGTGCCCCCCCTCTGCGACAAGACGTGTAGCTGTGTTTTGGTGAAAGCTTTTTTAAACTCGCCCAGCCAGTGGAGTTTGAAAGTGCCAAATGGGGCGAAATGAAGGAGTTTACAATCAACCCAAACATTCTACTGGCCTGAAAAGTCTGGACACTGACCCTTGTCCTACTGTTTGGGAACATTTGGGAATTTGGGAACATTCCTGACTGGAGTAACTGACTGCACTGGAAGTTAACGTGATTTTTCTTTTTTCCTGAGAGACAGCATTTACATCCATGCAAACATATTGGAATATACTATCAAGTAATGAGTTTCAGCAGTGAGGGGTTTGGCCCGAAACTTTGTAGACAGATATGTCTTTCTATTTAAAAATATGTGTAAACTACAATAAGTATGTGCTTGGTGTGCTTTAGTCATACTTGAATTACTTACAATCTAACATGTTAAGCTGTCAGGGTAACTTTATATTTCTCATATTTCACACTCTTGTTCAAACACTAACAAGCCCTGTGATTTACATCTTTTATTTCCTTTATTGCAGCACCAAGACCGAGTGAACAGATTAATGCAGACATGACTAATCTCCCCATGAACATCCATCACTCCCCTGCAGTTGCCTGCGATGCCTTAACGAGCATGATGTTCTTGTCACCCTGCCACTTCCTTTCCCTTATTCGCTGTCACTTGCATGCATAAATCACACAGTATTTCCATATGTTAAAATATCAGCATCATTTGGTGATTTTGTCGCCACTTTGGCAGTGAAAACAACAATGAGTTTTAGCTAAAACATGGATACACACCTGACTGAATGGAGCCACAGAAGTCTTACAAGTGACCTTATATAATTTATTCTCACCCCTTTCATGTACGGTCAAAGTCCCATACTTTACAAAATGAGACATCTAAATCAAATCAAATCAAAATCAGATTTATTTGTATAGCGCCAAATCATAACAAAGTTACATCAAGGCACTTTACATATAGAGCAGGTCTAGACCAAACTCTTTATAAATTTATTTAAAGAGACCCAACAGATCCCCCGATGAGCAAGCACTTGGCAACAGTGGCAAGGAAAAACTTCCTTTAAGAGGCAGAAACCTCGAGCAGAACCAGGCTCAGGGGGTGCGGCCATCTGCCTCGACCGGTTGGGTTGAGAGTGGGAGAGAGAGAGAGAGAGAGAGAGAGAGACAGGCATTGGAGGGGGGGGTGTAGGCAGGAACATGTTGTTGCATGAAGTTCATGGATCTAATATGTCACATCTAATATGACTGAATGCCAAGTTGTGTTATTTATCACTTTATTTGGCATCTGATGCCCTCTTATAATTGATGCCAGTCACCTAAAATGTCTCTTTATAGTCAAGACCCATATGCTACTACATTTACTGTAAGATTTTAAAGGTCTCATATTGTATAAACTGAAATTTCACTTCTGTAGTTCTGTAGTATTAACATGCCCAGTCTGCAGAGATATTGGTCATAAACTGAGCTTTAAGGTGAGCTTCCAGGACTTCTATTGCTTCAGTTCCAGTCTTAAAGGATTTGTATTGTTTTTCCTGAATTCAAATTTTTCATTCAGCCAATCAGAAAATAACCAGCCGATCAGAAGAGAGTATCAGAGGATGTCTTCTGATTGGCTCACTGACCTGTTACTGGAGTTTGATGGAGAACCCAAGCGAGAAGATGTAAATCTGAACTGAGGTGGTTTTCGAATCTTAACACCACAAATATATCACAGATATCGACACTTCAGATAACACACAGGAATGATGCAAATATCGGGACTTAAATACACCTCAAAGGTCTTCCACTATTATTTGACTATATTTTCTTCCTTCCCCTGAGTTTCCATGTCATATTGTTGACAATAGTGACCTGGCAGCTTAAATTTATTTCTAGGGGTCAGTACTTCTGTGCAGCAGACTTCTTACCTCCCGACATCAGCTATATTTTACAGTGGAAAGCATAATTGCCTGTAACATCCAGCTCGGATCAGCAAGAAGATCACTACTGGGATCATTCTTCCTTGCCAAAAATTAGTGGTGACCATCAGCAGCTGATACCGAGTCCAAGAAGAGATGAACCCATTAAATTGGTTTATTCTTGGATAGGACTGAATTACATAGCTGCATAGGTGTTGGTAAATAGATTAAACCAAATAAGTCCTTAACAGGGTTACTCCATGCATGTAACACAGCTGGCTGCATAAAGCCAGTGTCAGTACGGGGGCCGAAGTAGGAGAGATTTTCAAACAGCTGCACACTCAAACTGTGACTTTTTAAGGACTCGTTTTTTCTTTTTCTTTTGAGTGATGAGTCTTATTCAGACTAATGAGAGGGTCCATTTACCCCTCATTCGTATCTGACTGATTGCATTATGCTGTACTTCAGCAGTTTGAAAATGACTGCTGAAAGGGTGGAGGGGGTAAAAAAAAGCAGGGTGAAAATATTTAAGATAGCCAAAACCCTAATAAATGTCATCTGACTGTCAGTCATGGTGTTGCATTTAGAGGACTTAAAAGTATTATTTACACTCCAGGGAGTAGTGGTGTGGCAGCTGAGTGGCTAACTGAATAATAACAAAGGAAATGGGTTTTTACAGGGAACAGTGTTTTTCTATACAGAGCATTACATTGCTTTTTATGGTTTTTATTGCTCATAACAGTTTTATGTTCTCCGCTGAACTGACATTTTGAGTTTGCTCCCATGCATGCTGTGCCCCTTAAACTTCACATGCTTTAGTTGCGTGTGTGTGTGTGCGCGTGTGACAATGATAAAGTGTACTGTTTCGCTCGCCAGCAGGACAATGCATTTTAGACTTGGTCAGCCTGAGGTTTGGTTTGGTTTCCAGAGGCATGAGCCCGTTGCAGTATTCACAGGAGACGGCTCTCATCCCTGAGGAACAGCAAAGCATGTCCCTCAGACGGGGGAGGGGGTGGGGGCATTGGAATTGCGACATTGAGGATTGAAATAAGCTCCGACTGTTGATTGCAACTACTCCTTATTCGGACACAAATTAACCGCATCAACAGTAAGAGTGAGGGCAAAAAGGGGCAATACGGGGGCAGTGGGGTGGGTTCAACAGAGATGTAAATAAACACGACTACCCAGTTGAGCCCTGTAATTACACAGCCATCGTTTGTTTGTGCCTCTGTGTAGTAATGCTGGCTTAAGATATAAAGACTAAGGGGAAAAGAGGTAAATTTAGGGGCAGGGGCAGAGCAAGAGTTTATCTATCATGTTGTGTGTGTAGATATGCATTTTACTAAGCCTCAAGATGAGAAGCACCCCTGTGATTATTGACTTCTTACATGTGTGTATGTGTAAGTCTGTGTGTGCTCTGTAAAAGTCAGCCATGCAGACGCACACATCAGGACATCCGCATTTAGACTCACACAGCAAAGTGAATGAATCACGGCGGGATGTTAAAGTGTCCACATTTTGACTAGTTTATGAAGTTGGGGAGTTGATAAGATCAAACGTGCATGTGCAATTGTAGAGATACAACCACATAAATGTTTCTGAACCTGCATTGCTGTTTTCAGTTCATAGAGTTCTCTCTGTGTTTGTCCCAGAGTCTATCAGTGTGCTCATGCTCTTAACAGCAGAGAGGCCGCAAAGATAAATTCAAAGCCAGAGGAGTGATTCTGTCAACAACTTCCTAACTACAAGGTCAGAAAATTGTGTGTGACTGGGTCAGTGTGTGTACACTCTGCCATGATACCTGACTGGAAATATGAACAGGCACACTGTACATCCTTAAATGTAGGAGACAAAAAGTCATCCTCATGCATACGCATCAGCCAATCACCCTTTCTTTACATAACCATGGTGCCCCCTATCAAAAAAACTAATTTGTTTATTGACTGTCAGGTTTGTCTAACCCTGACCTTTCAGAGTTGGATACTTTATTCAGGGAAACATCACTCTTCCTCCCAACTATCCAGCTCACATCCTTGCTCATTTAGAGATGAGCTCTAACTGTCCAGTGCTGGCACTACAGCAGAGCTGCTTTTCATTAGCCCCCTATAGCCTGTCTGTCAAAGTCACTACCACACACCTGCACACAGTATATGCATGCATGCAACATCCATATTCTTTTAATATCTCAGTGTACATACACAAGAACCCTCTCGATGAACCCCCTCTACCCTCATCGCCTCCTTGGCATGTCCAACACCTCTGTTTGTTCAGTCAGCTGTACGTGATGCAGCCGAGGCACTAAAATGCTTCGCCTTGATGCACGCAGTCTTGGTACATTAGCATGTCGTGCATGAACGTGAGATGGTCTCCCCCATCAAAGCGTCCTTCTGGGCTTTTTAAAGCTGGTAAATGTCAGAATGTGTTGTAGAGTCCATTCCTGGATACTACACTTTCAACTCCTTCTCTGACATTCTGTTCGGTGCCATACTGTATTAGAGTATTATGGTTAGAGCAATGATTTTTAAATGAGTGTATAACTATGGTTATTATTGATTCGTGCTATAATATTTCATCCTTCAACCTCTGATCCTTTATCAGACGCCTGCTGGTTCTGCTCGGAATCTTTTCCTACCACTGCACTCTGTTGTACAAAGATCTCAGATTTTGTTCCTGAAATCTGCTGGAGCCATCCCCCCACTTAGCAGGTCACAGCACCTAACGTTTCCCCTGTTGCCTTGACTTTTCACATCTCTTCCAGCTCTTCTTTCAGCCCTTGGTATTTCTTTAGCATCTTACATTACTTCCAGGCTCTGTCTAGATGTATGATCATTTTTACTTCCTGTACCAACTGTATCTTATTTTGACCATATATAGACCCTGCTAATCTGTTAGCATCTTACACTCAGTGTTATGTTGTGGATCTTTATGCGGGTATACTTTATGTGGTGTGGTAGACCCCGGCCTCTTGTGCTCAGAGCCTGCATATATTTTCTATGAAAGAAATAAACATGCGAAGGCTCCCTGCTCTCGCAGAAGTGAAAATATTTCTTGCAGTTTCCCACCTGTAATAATCAATAAAGCTCTAATTCTAGGTGATGAAGGAAGTATCTGCACAGATCTGCATATTTCAGACATCTCAGCCACTTATGGTAATCTTTTGTGTGTATTTGTTAATCTCAGCAGATCAGGGCTTTCAGAAACCTTCTTTTCACACTCTAAACCGCCAAACAAACTGCAAAATCCTTCAAAAAACCGTCTGTGTACATGATTGTACTAATAGAATACAAAATATAGTACCACGGGTACAGTATAAGTGTGTGCTCAGCTGCTCTGGTTTACGTGCTTTGCATTCCTCATCAACAGCTACTCAAAGAAGCATGAACATGATATGATCATGCCCTGTCTGAACTCCATACTGGAGAGCATACATCATGCGCCATATATCTTATTGAAGTCTGTGGTCAGTGACACACATGGGTTGCAGAGATCTGTTAAAAATTAATGACATTTTTGCAGATGACCCTCTCTCCTCCTCAACAACAACAATAATTTTCATCCCAGTGAAGGATCTTTTACCGTCCGGCCCATCGCATGATGTAAAGGGAAATATAGGCTGTACATATATACAGGTCATAGTCAGGAATGTCCATCTGTGTGGACTGAGCAAACATTATGGGACAGGCCCTCTGACCACTCAGCACCACATACCCAGCATGCCGTCAGTTTTTAGGAATCCCCCCCTCGAACCAGTTGCCAGTAACCCAGCTGTTGATATGTGTGGTGTGGAGTCATCACAGCAATCCAAGGAAGTGAGGTAGTGGTAGAACCACAAAAAAATAGGATAAATGCTCACTTTCCTCCTCTCATGTCTCTGTAGCTGCTGTCCCAAACCCTTGCTGCTGAGCTGCAAGAACATCAGCATTTCAGTCACTGCTTGTTGGACTTGATCATCTTCAAACATAGGGAGAATGTGTCAAACACGGAAGCTATTAGACACAAGACACAAGCTTTATCACCCAAGACACACCACTATCAGCTCGCTTTTGTACTGTGCTGACATCAGACACCATATCACAATCCCTCCTAGAGTGTAGACATAATAGGCAAATGTCCCAAAGATACAGGAGCTGACAGATTAAGGATCAGACATATTTTTGCATTGGGCAGATTGCGCCAGTAGCAGACAACTGGGAGAAGACACAGTGGTCAAAGCCAAGTAGCCCTGAGCAGGAAGTGAGATAGTTGGCAGTCAAGTGTTCATTTTGGAAGATGAATGGCTCAGTGCTAAAATAGGTTTTGCCTGCATTGTGTTCCCATAGTTGGTGTTCATCAGCACTACTGCCAATTTCCTTCTGCCAAATTTGCATTAAGCACAACTACTTTGAAAATAGTGTATAATAGTTGTTCAATCTTTTCCAACAATCAAAAAGATGGATTTTGGCTCCAGCATTTGTTTCAATGTGTTTTATTCAAACAAAACAACATTGGTCTTTATAGAAGTGAGGAAAAACGAATCCAATTCCAGAGACCTTGTATTAACATTAGTTAATGGTTCCTGTTTATAATTTCCATTTCTGTCATTTATCAAATAAACATGCCAAAAACATTCAGTATGAATGTTTCAGCTTCTCCAAAATAATGATTTGCCGCTTTTGGCAGTTTTAATCCAACACAACACATGATCATACCCATACCCAGTTATCTATCATACCCAGCTGAGTTCTGGGAGATTGTGTTTTCTACTTTGCTGCATTATACAGACTCAGCATTTAATTAATGAATCATAAAAACCCCCAAACTCTATCAGAGTTTGTGTTTGGCTTAGGTAAATTGTGCTTTTTACTTGCTTACATTTTTTATGGCCTAATGAATTAATCAGATAGTCACTAATGCTAATAGAAACTCATAGATTCCTTGCTGATTAAAAACAAAAAAAAAAAAAAAAAACTTTTCCTTGTTAAGGCTGTAAAATAAAGGAAATAAAGCAACACAAAGGTGTTTGTAGTCACGATTAAATTTTCTTACTTTTGATTTAATTAAGCAATGATCACAAAAGTAAAATGTGCTCAGGTAATCACAGTTATCTATACAGGGTTTTGGAAGCTGATGCAACGAGCTGGCAACTACCTACATCCAGGATGTGCCGTTCCTCCAGGCTCCGTAGGATCGGACCAACGCCACTTGCCAAGACTTCCCCTGGGGGATGGATGTTTTCCACTACAAGGATGATTTTGGCAGCCTATGCTTTGCTGCACACCCAAGTATTATGATTTTGTATGGGTGGTAGGATTGTATTGTTTGACAGGCACGCCAAATAGACAAAGACAATTAGAGCACTTAATTATCCACAATGCTATGCTTTGGCCATATTATTCTACATGATTTTTCGCATGGAATAAATAACATGGAGGGAAATGGTTTTCTGGCTGGCTGCCCTGATGCAGCACAATGAAACACAACCACATCTTAGAGGCAGGAACACTATTGAAACCAGTACTTACCAAAGTAATGTTTGGCAAGTCTTACTATAGAAGGCCTATAGAAAGGCAGCTAATGAATGAAGCTGTAAATGTGATATGACATTTATTGTAGCAAAGCATATTTCAAAATGTTTTAGTACAACTGCGGAGAGATGCGTGCCACTGTGGATCTGAAAACACGGACTCATATTACTCTGTACACACAGGGCAGCAAGACAGCTCAAAAGTATTTTCATCCAGACTAAATGTATCTGGGGAAGAAGTTTAACTCTGAATGTTTAACAGACAGAAAAGTTAAAGGAGCCATTTGTAAGTTTTGTCAGTAATTTGTCATGTGTAAGCTTTGCCAGGAGCTTCAGCCATCTTTGACAAGAACTCAAAGAGGTCCTTAAAGAGGAGTGGCTTCTTATACAGTGGAGATAGTTTTGGAAAGTGATGGTTAGCATGCAAACTTCAGTTCACAAAAGGTATTCGGAGTAACAAGGGCAAAATAATAAATTGTGTTGCTCTCCATACTGATACTGAACTTTCTCTTCTTGACTCATAAAAACTAGTGAATTGCTACTAATCCCAAAATGACTTTGAAAAGCAACAGCAAAACTTGCGAATAAACACTTTACCACTGTACTTCTAAAACGTCTACTTAACTTCATGGAAAATCCTGAAATATTGTGTTTTTAGTCCTGTTTGGTCTCACACAGTCTTATTTTTCATTAAAACCTAGTGCCTGCAGTACCAACTGTGCAACTCAGCCAGCAATTTGAATGTGTCTCACTGGTAGCAGCTGTTGTAGTTATTGAACCACTGGCTTCAAGCAAAGATGAGCAGGTTATGGAGGTCTTTTAAGTTCTTTCTGACTCTGTACTTTTTCTCATTTCAAGCTCAACAGTCTCAACCGACGTAGACTCATCACTACTTATTAGCTTTTGTGCATGTCATTGTGACTCATACACAACTGATGAATGCCTGCATAGGTCTTTGTTATTATCAGCATAAAACTTGTTTTCTGAGATAAGAGAAAGGTCTATATGGAGTTGAAATGAGAACAATAAACGAAATGATTCAGGCACTGTGCATGCATTGAAGAGTTAAAGAACAGAGTCATGTCTCAAGGTGCTGTGAGGTTCAGTGAATTCATGATTTATTCCACCATATAGGCCTGATAACATTTTTCTCTCACTGACACTGAAGGCGATTTGTCAGAGCCGATTGATTTGGCTTGCTGCTTGAATATAATACCCAAAGTATAAACAAACTTTGATGGTGGTTGCGATTAAATAATTAGAGTACCTTGATTACAAAAAATGGTCTAGTAATCGTTTAATTTTTACAGAGCACAACGCATTGACATCATGCACGCAAAGGAAGAATAAGGAGGGGCGGACATGTTTGGTTTTAGCAGCGGGAAGATATGCTGCTTTCCAGACAACTCGGAACTCGGACATTTCCCAGTTGAAGTGTCCAAGTTCCGACCTCAAAGCGTTCCAGGCAAGTTATGACTTCCATTTCACCGCAAGGAATTCTGATATGTAAACAAACCAAAAAAGGTCGATGCAACTTACTCATTTGCGTGAAACGGCGCATAAGTTAAAGTATCTTGTATTGATTAACAATGCAAGATTAATTTTATTGATTAATTAACACTGTATGCCCAATTTCGCCATTTAGAGTAAGTGTACATTAGTTTTTTTAAGTAGCACGATCGACTTTTTAACGCTATTGCTAGCTAGAACTAGCTATTTCTTGCCAGCGACATATTTGGACACCGTTTCAGACACATAACAGATTGTAGTACACAATCATGTGTGTAATATTGTGATTGTAACGTGCAAATTTAATTTACATTGTTCTAAAGCAATCAAGCTCAATCAAAAACAATCAAGATCTTGCCATTGACTTTGTATTTTGTGAAAGTGTCTCTTGTCACACTCTGTGTGCCAGCAAACACAAATGAATGCCCAAAAGCTGCTGTGTGGTAGGGTGATCTACTAACAGGATAAAGAACCCTGATCTAAGTTTTTCGAAGCTTTCAAAGAGAAAAAATGGGCCTTTAAGACAATAGAATTGGATACAGGCAGTAAGACGAAAGGTGCCCTCCTTGGCTACAGATCAACCTTGAAGACTGGGCAGACAGAGTTGGCTGGTTTATGGTTCATCATTTAACTTAATGGTGATAAAAACCAAGTCTTATATAAGTTAGGCTAAGTCCACACTCTTACATCGTTTTAAAATAGCTTTTTATAACCTAAACGTTTCAATCTGCAACACTTTATGGGGTTTTTACGTAGTTGGTGGATGTACGTTTGCCTTGGTTAGCTTCAGATCCTACAGTTAGCCTGGCCAACTCAGTAAACTTGACTTACAGGGTTAAAAGAATGAATGCGCATAGCCTTTTTATCTTTTTCTTAGCTCTATAAAATTTAACATTACACCCCTTAGGCTACAAAATATTCTCATAAAAGCTTGGTATGAGAAGAGTATCCAGTGAGGGCTAATTGCTTGTTATTTATCTTCCTTTTTGTTAGCAATATACTCTCACACATCAATGAGAAATTAAAAATCTTTGGATGCCGATAACTTTTTGTAAGTGACTGGAACCCAGTTGTGGTCTATCATTACCGACAAAAAGAGAAGCAGATTCTTTTTTTGAGAAATGTTCTTTCTGTACAAAAGTTTATACTTATATCTCTGTCAGAGAAAGTCAGCGTTGTAAAGGTGCACAGTTATTTCATCATATTTATTATTTATTGTGTTGTGTTGATTTACATATCTGTCAGGATCATTTCATTGTTTTGAAAAAATTGCTGCTCAGCAAAAGTTCAAAGAAAGTTCAAATGTGTTTTGTTTTATTAAATTCATTTATATTAATTATTTATAAAAGTTTAATATTTTGACATGCACATTAAAGTTGTTACATTGCCAGTATTTGACATGAAGTGTTTTTAAGGGGTACTAATATTTTGATTGAGAAAAAATTTGCCAATAAGCAATCATTATTGGTAATTGGTATTGAATATTTTATGTAAAAAGTAATTGGCATCATAAAAGTGTGGTATTGCCCATCACTAATGGTGAGCTCCTAATTGCTTTCCCCTCCTGTGTGGGCAGAGCTTAAATGCTCTGTCTCTATGGAGTAAAGACGTGACAATGATGAAAGCAATGATAAAGATAAATGTTGATTGTCGAAAAAAGGAAACCAATTGTTCATTATTAAGTGAAATATCTTATTTTCTCATGTATATTTATAATTGCTCTTTAACTAAACAAAAATATCTTTTTATCCGATTACTCGATTAATCAATGGAATTTTCAGTCGAACACTCGATTACTAAAATATTCCATGGCAACAGCCCTACACGTGATCATTGTGACGAAAGTTGTATGACCCTCAGGTCTTTCTATGAGTTTCATTTATCTGTTGTCATCTTTTTTTCCAATCCTGGCGTGCTGGTCAGTGTTTTTAAAATAAAAATTTGGAATGTAAGGGCTATTTTTCTGTGTCTCTTGCTCTTAAGAGCCTTGGGAGTATACATGTGGCATCAAATGCAGAGGACTGCATTAAAAATTAATGTCAGCTCCAAGATAAATGCTCAGATGTGGATAAATTGAGGACCAGACATTTCTGTATTTAGCTATGTGCCAAAAATCTTTTAATTTTATGGGCAATTATTGTTCTATTACCACATAATTTAGTGGGGTTCATCATCATCATTATTGTGTTCCATAACTATGACTATAAATCTGCTTCATGGTCAGCTGTGTATACTTATAGCAGCAGTGCAGACACGCACAATCTGCTCAATTGGTACAAATTCTGCAGTGACCAGGTCTACAGGGACCTATTACACTGGTGCTATTGCATATAGACCTCTATGTGTGTTAGCTGAGTTGGCTATCAGTGGCGCTAATGTTGTGAACTCACTGTTGCCCCCTGTATCTTTCATATTCCTCTGCTTAAGACAACACTCTGGGCTCATCGCCATTCACCTCTTATCTAGCCACAGCAGACTGTGAGTGACTGTGACTTGGGCATGTGGGTTAGTCTAAATCTGTGTGCATGTGTGTGTCAGACAGAAGACTTTCAAGTACATAGAGAAGGAAAAGTGCAACTCATGAGGAAGAGCAAATAAGAAGTAATGGTAGATGGTGAGATCAGCAAGGGGATGAAGAGACTCTTAGCTAAAGGGAAAGTAGAGTCATTGAGGAATGAAAAGAGGCACAAAAGAACAAGTGGATGGTGAAATAGAAAGGGTGGACAAAGAGATAGAAACAAAGAAGATGAACACCAGAGAGATACACGGTAGAATGAACAGGGACACCCAGTCTGTATGACTGCAGAAAGCCTCAGAAGGAGAGCTCAGATATAAGCAGCACTGTGAATTCATACTTCTTGATAATACTTGTATTCTATTGAAATGTTCCCTGTATTATCTGCTTAATTCCTCCCTTCACACATAGACAGATATCTGCCCGGCAGAGAGACATCGAGATAATTCTCTGAATAGTGGAATCACTTCTTTGGCTTCTCTGTCATCATGCACAAGAACGGACTCCGCCTTTTGACATTTCAACACACAAAGACATGGGCACAGTCATCAAGAGAAGCCATTGGATTGGCGATAACCTTTGACCCTTCAGCTCTTCTGCCTGTGTAAAGGTTGTTTTCGTGACCTGAAGATAAGCAGGCCCAAGTTATTTAGACTTAAAAAATAAAATGCTGCTTGTTTTGTACAAAAAGATTCAAGAGCGGGCAAGATAATTTCACGCTTCGAGTGACTGAAATAAGGCGTAATTCTCTACAAGTATCATGATGTCACCTAATTTAACAAAATGCTTTAAACCAGTTACATTGTATCAAAGACTTACTGTAATTTGAGGCTCAACAAAATAACTTTTCGGCACGTAGCATTTCTCACCACAGACTCTGATATTAAATTCAGTCAGAGGCTCTTCAAGGGCTGGCTGAACACATTTGGAAAACTTGTTTCAAATTAATTTCACCTCAGACGGGGAATGCAAAGCAGCAGCAGGGAAGTCTTACAGAAATGAGACAGAGGGTTGGAAATACTGCAAGTGATGTTGAGGTTTGAAGCAGTCTTTCCCGACCTTTTCCATCCAACCTTGTAGCAGAGGCCAAATCCATTGCAGAGCATTTTTTTATTCATGATGACAATTGATCTACAGGATTGAACTGAAATCTTTTTTTTTTTAAGCATCTCTGCCTGGCAAAACTTCTTTGTATCGTTGACTTGACAGAGGAGAGATCATTATCTGCCTCTCAACTCTCTTTTCTTTTAATTCTCCCAGTTACTAACCATCTATGAATCCTCTGTACCACCAATCCAGTTTGTGAAGCCAGCTGAGGTTGTGAGAGGGCGGGGTCCACTCTGAATGCATCGCAAGTCTATCACAGCACCCACAAGTAGAGACAAACAATAAACATTTATGCCCAATGTACACTTACCCTATAAGCTAACAGGCATTTCTTTGCATGGTGAGAGGAAGTTGGAGTAGCTACAAGACACAGA
Source organism: Echeneis naucrates (assembly GCF_900963305.1). NCBI lineage: Eukaryota > Metazoa > Chordata > Actinopteri > Carangiformes > Echeneidae > Echeneis > Echeneis naucrates. Next base: position 12,053,597 of record NC_042528.1, on the reverse strand, counting down.
ACTCCACACAGAAATCCCTCAGGCATGGCGTTCAAACTCAGAACATTCTTGCTGTGTGTACGACAGCTCTAACCACTGCCCCACTGTGCTGCCCTGATGTTAACCAACTATCCAGATATTCCAGTTTTTCGTGTGATGTCCTATTAGCAAACATCTGCATTTCTATTTTTACCTCATCACAGTGATAGACCTTAAAATTAGCTTTTTTGACTTCTTTAATGTTTTCATTGCAGGGCTGCTGGAGCCATTCCCAGCTCACATTGGGCAAGGGGCGGGGTACATCCTGGACAGGTCGCCATTCCATCGCAGGGCCAACACACAGGACAAGGACAAACAATTCACACCTACGGTCAATTTAGAGTCTCCCTGTTAATCTAGACATGCACGTCTTTGGACGGTGGGAGGAAACTCACCCAGACACAGGGAGAACATGCAAACTTCGCACAGAAAGGACCCAAGCCGGAAACCGAACCCGCGACCTTCTTATTGTGGGGCGACAGCGGTAACCACTATACCGCTGTGCTGCCCTCTTTAATGTTTTAAAGATCATTTAAATGTGATATTAAATTCAATAATGCCATATTGACATTGCCAATTCAGCAAAATTTGTCAACCAACTCTTGTATCGTTGTGGTACACCCATGGGCCCATATTCACAAGTTTGAAACCACTGCTTTAAAGGGATCAACCTGCCTGAATTTCATCACACTCCTTTTCTACAGACTTGCAAGCAAAGACTGGATGCAATGGATCTCATTTCACCTCCAGTAACAAGTGTGCTTTTTTAACCTCTGGGGCACCCTCACCCTCTCCCAGCTCCCCACTAAATTAATTAGCATGTGTTAATTACAGCCAGTACACCTGAGCCCCCAGGCTAACAGGGCAGGGACTTACTCAAACACTAGTGACAGTCATTAGCTTCGTTACTAAGCCTTGAAGATCTACATAGAGTCCATGGGAAATGTCAGCATCTGGAGAAACCAACACCCCTACATATGTCCCTCATGGAACATTTTATGAGAGGTTGGACATTTTGGGATATCATTAAACTATGCAACTCCTGTGCTTCCACACAACATGGGTGTAAGTCTGAGTGGACTTTGGAAGACAATTGCTCATTTTTCCTTCTTTTACTAATAAATCATCTCTGTATACCTCCATGTTTGTGTTGTGACAGCTTTTATATCTGTTTCAGATGACTGCGGGGCGAGTGAGAGAGTCTTCATTCGCCGAAGTCTGACACAGTTTCACTGTTAGCACATTCTATTGTTTTGCACAACATGATGTATTTAACATCCGCACACAAACAGCAACTGCACAGACTAATTCCTATTAGCATATTCATACTGTTGGAGCATCACCAGGACTGTCTCGGCAGGTAGTGTTGCCTCTTTTGAAACGCATGTCAGATATTTCTCCCCTTTTTCCACATTCGCCTTTCACTCGCTCGCGTATTTTTCAATTTCTTCAATTGCCACAGTTCACTGCTGCTATATCCCACTTTTCCCCTTCAGGTGAACAGACTGAACAACGAAACCATTTCTCCATTTACATGCACGGGAAGTATACAGTATCATTCAAATTCGTTTAGTCTCTTTCACAGCGGCACACACACACCCAGCACGCAACGCAAACATCTCACGGTTCGATTCACGGGTCCGGGCCCACAACAACTTGAAATCACTGTTGGATAAAGCAGGGGGTTGCTCAAATGCTCTTTTTTGTTGGTGTTTTCACATAACAAGCACAGAGAACACTGTCTCAAACTTCTCAATGTTTTGCTAGTTTCCCATACCACTACTTGCAATAAAGATGATTTTAGCAACCTTGAGGAATCAATAAAAAAAATGCTCTGCTGCCTTTTTTCAGGTCACTCCACCGCTCAGCTAACTGCAGTTATAATTACCAATGGCCCCAAAGGTCACTCACACTAATTAAAGGTGCTACCGGACAGGTGGACCTATTTCAGCCTCTACAAAGAGCCATTGTCTGAAGGGTTAGACTGAATCACGGGATTGAAGCTGCCTCATTTTGGTTGATGGCAGCTGCCACCACCCCCTTCTCCTCTCCACCAACCCTTGTGTTTGTATGTATGTTTGTCTAGGCCTTTTTTCAGATCAGTCGAGTGGTTGGCTCTGCCAATACTGCGACATCACAGCAGCCCACTGAGAGATTCAAAACTGCAGCTTATGGGTGATGTCACAAAAGCTAAATCCACCTTAATGCACACAATAGATTGAATATCAATTTGTGTTGTGATAAGCTTGTGAAACTACATTTACTCTCAACCAAGCAGCCCCCTAATTTGAACATATAATTGGTTCACTCCATAAATAAACAGCAACACCGATGATGAGATTTCAATAATGGATGGGACTGTTCTGCATGCAGTATTATGAGACTTTTACTGTACTGGATTGTTCACTTGCCAAGTATAAAATTAAGTTGAACACTTGCAGTAATTTGTAAACTATGAGGTCCAGCTGTCATAATGAAATTGGAAACCTCTGATATTATGTGATACTACAAGGTCTACTAGAGAAGAAAAGATGAATTGATTTAGCAAATACTAACAGGTGGGTGTTATGGCTCTGCAGTCAACTATACCACTGGCCCCCTGGATCTGCTTCTGTAATGTGATTCACAGCTCTCAGGATTCATACACCAATACGAATACAATGGGATCACCAGCTATGAAAATGTGACACATGGCAAACTTCCACAAATAAAGAAAAAAGACTGCGCCACTCAATCACAACATGGTGGCAAAGAAAAGAAAGACAGCCTGAAGAGAAAGTTGACTAGCAAGAGATGGACTGTGAGATAGAAAGACCCAGCTGTGGCTTTGTTTCAACCTTGATTAGCTTGTAGGCCATCTGAAATTTTGGTGTGTTCAACTGATCACTCATTCCCCTCAGTTTTAGTTTGAAGTGTGTAAAATTGAGACACTTGGCTGAGGTCATGAAGGAGCAGAAGATAGATGAGAAAAAATTTAATAAGCCATCTACATTAAGGGTCCATTTTCTACACTTTTCCAGTATTTTATCTGAAGTGCTGACATCCATAAGATAATGTATTTGTGGTTTTGATAAGCAAAAACCTCTGGCTTTTCTCTGGAGCTCTGGTCGCAACAAGTCATTCAGCCAATCAGAAGAGAGTCAGAGAGTGATTAAACCAACAAATATAGCCTTTTGATATAACAAAATCAGAGTTCTGTGAACTGAGCACAATATCAATATATAACCTAGAGTCACTTAAATGTCAAAGAAGATACTGCAATTCATAGAATCCATTTAAAAGTGATCCCAACATACACAAGTGGTTGGAGAGTCAATCATCACTGAAGTCAATAGCATTTGGAGGCATCTACAGATAAGAAGAACCTTTTCCAATTGTTCACAGCGTTTGCATGACCTTTGAAATGAGTTGTGTGTGAGAAGTGCACTCTGGTACTTCAGAAAATAATACACCTCACAGACAATCCACACAACAGCTTTTTCAAGAGGTTGATTAAAAAGAATTGGATTTTTTCCATCATTTTTTTTTACAACAGAGCCGATTAAACCAGCAAACCTGGATGAGACGAGGACTTTCAGCCTTTGCAGATTTCCATTCAGGAAAAAAAAAAATTTGCTTCAATCTATCCTGCATGACTCATCAAATTATTTTACTCAACATCACACAACTTCGACAGCCGCACAACAATGTTTGTTTTTGTTTTTTTTTTTTTTGTTTTTTTTTTGTCTCTCCACAAATATTATTTTAATTTCAGGACAAAGCACTCGGAATACAAATTTCTTGTGCATGTAGAAAATTAAAGGGGAAGTGGGAAAATAAACAGTCCTTATCTTTGTTGTTTTCATACAAAGTTGACAAATTGAATGTGATGCCAGTTTCAGGAGGCTTTGTCAGAAAGGTATGCTTCCAGACCTTGTGATTGGTATTCCAGGCAGTCCATCACCTCTGTCCCCCTGGGGTGACTCTCCTTTTCTAAGGTGAATAGGTTTCTGCAGCCTGGGCTAAATGACCCCACTGGATGACTTTACAAAGTAGATTCAGTGTTCTTTGGGATGTTGAGCCATTTAAGGGTCAACATACAAAGTGTTTCACAACAGCTCATGCTGGGAAAAGGCCATGGCTTTAATGGAGAGCTGGAGAGTGGGACAGCACAACTGGATTGAGAGGGTTCACATGGAAGGCAGAGGGGCAGCAGAGAAGTCCAGAGCATACGGGGGTCACAGCAACTGGGGAAAATTTGATTAGTGGACTTTCTCCCTGCCCGGCTTGGAATTCAGCATGACGTGAGAGAGCATACATAGCTTCTGTGTGCATGTACAGGACAGTGCAGCCAATGAATAGAGTCAGATCCTTCCCTGGGAATCTGACCCTTTAGGCCAACACACAGCAGCCTAGTGTGTATCATGTCCTTTAGCCTGTCTTACACATACTGGAAGAGCCACAAAGACAAACACAGTCAAAGTAACATTAGGAAATAACCACCGTACAACTGGACTGTTGTGCAAGTAACAGCTAATTTAGTGAGTTTAGTCTAGTTTGCAGCTGAGATGAGGACTGGCAATAGCTACAGTAACAGACAAACGAGTGAAAGTAAAATGAGATGAAAACCTTGGATGTAAATGGAAATGAAGGACATATGAAAAAGGGACTGCATGCAGCTCAACAACAAAAGGAAAAGGTCATCTGAAAGCCACCTTTGACATCCTGTCCTGTCTTATCGCAGTACAAATGCTGAACCCAAGTACCTAACTCACCCTCTCTGTATCACACTGTCTGTCCTCCCTCTCTTTTATCTAAATGTCTACAAAAGAATAACAGCTTCTCTTTTTTTATTCTTAGTTTCCAATCCAGGACACCTCAATGCACTCTCGCATGTACCCATTCTTCTCAGTTTTATCCACATGAAGAATATGTAATTACAGCAGAGTCCAGGCCTGACAGATGACTGTGTGTAAAGCCACAATGCAGCCCAGGAAGAGTTATTCTTCCCAGGAACCATTATCAGATTAACAGCCCCTCTATTCTTCTGTGTTTGGGCATCGCTGAAATCTCCTACGGCTCCATAACGGCCTCTTTCAGTATATACTTTTCTGCCTCTTTTTCTCATTTTGTCTTTCCCACTGGTCTCTCAGACGTACCAGGTTACATGCCATTGTCTGGCAGGCCACAAAGTAAAACAAAACAAAACAAAACAACAAAAACAGGAAAGAGACAGAGTTAGAAAGAAAGAGGTGACAAGTCAGGGTTTTACTAAAGCGTAAATTTGCAGATTCGTGATCAGGATTTTGCCAAATTCAAAATGATACACATTGTTCTGTTGGAAGTTTCGATCCTGCTATTTTTTTTTTAAATACCTGTGGAATGATAATGATAGGACTTAATTGTATGCATTTTCAGCACATTATTGGTCTTTGGTAGTTGAATCCAAACAGTGATTCCAAAGCTCTACCAGTTTACTCCGACTGTCCACTAAGCCAATCAAGCCCAATTACCACTGAGCAATGAACAGACCAACACATTGATACTGAGATTTTGAAATATCTTTAATTGGCCCTCCTATGGAAAGACTGTATAATCAGGTTCACCCTGAGATTCACCTCATATGATAGAAACGAGGGGAGGTAGGGCAATTTGTATTGTGGCCTGAAATGGTAAAAAGCTGTTGTTTTTTTTCTTTTTTCGTGACAGTGACAAAAACACAAAGAGGGAAAAGGTTCAAAATCCAAATGGGTGGGCACCACAAAAGGACACTTTGAATTACTTATCTATGAAAAGCACAAAGACAAGACCATATCAGTTATTCCAACATGAAAAATGACTTGCGGGTGGTCACCTGACATACTTTCACTCCTACATGTTGAACCAAATGGGAATCGTCATCCTTGAGATTGCAAATATTGTGAATCTATCATCTACTTGGTAAACAGCTGCACCGTGGGCAAACGGTCACTTTACCACTCTCGCATGAAGTCAGGCATTTGAAGCTGCTGTGCGGCGATGTGAAACACAGGCAGCGTGGAGAGCTTCATACATATTAAATCTGGCAAGAACTGGATGTCTAACTGGATTTTAACCCCTGAGGAAGACACTTCAAAGACTTTCTTAGCTGGGAAAAGCGAGACAGAGATTACAGTAGAGGGAATGTGATTCATGCGCACTGAGGAGGGACGCGCCAAAGCACCTGCATCAAGGAGAAAACACTAAGGATCCTTTTAGGCAGCCACCCTCGCTACATACAGACCTGCCAGCATATGCTACACTGTTGATATCCGTTATCATGTAACTCCATTAAGCAGATTGCCGTATCATTTAGAATGAATGCTTAGAATATGACATGTTTGATATAGTTTAAAATCTAATGCTTGAGGCTTTATTCGAGCGTTTAGTGTCTGATGAGATACACGTATGACAGTTGAGCAGTGGAAAAATGAACTGTTGCAGGACATGGTTCAAAAGGGTTATACCTAGCCTCTTAATTAATCGTTAGTTGATGTTTGGGTGTAACATGCAATAAATCAGCCAGAACACTTTATAATAGTACATATTTGTGTTTGTCATGTAGCTCATTGCCCTTGGAGTTACAATTTGCCATTCTGATGTTGTGGTGTTAAAATAACAGGTTTGTGGTGTGTTGGTGTGTGTTTGTTGTGATGGTCAGTTATTTACAGGTGCCCCAAGACAGAAATCAATCATTTAAAGATCAAAATGGCCAATGTCTGCTCATGTGGGTGCTTGCTATTTAAACAAGATGGGCTCAAATGACAACTGTGTTGGTCAGAAACTAACAGACATTCGTGTTTTTCTTGGCACCATATTGCACCAGTTGCAGGATAGTTAATAAGCGCTTTGGTCAGGCAGAAAATCCCAACTCTTGGATGTCTATGATGTAATGTCTTCCAGATGAATGCAGTCAGATCCAGGAAAAAATTAATAATGTCATATGGAGTCAAACCAGTGAAATGAAACTGCAAGATTAACTCATTGACGTGATTGTATTTAACTTTGTGGACATTATTAGGATAAAAAAAGCCACGATGTGTGCATGTAGGATGTGTAAGTATGTTTTTCTGTTCAAGGCACAGCAGCCTTGCAGCAAATACACAAAACTATTTCAATCTTGATGTCCGGTGCATATTGGTGGATTGGCGGTAGTTTTATTATCATTCTTTTGTTCTGATAAAGTTTCTATGTATTTCTGGCTGGACTGGACAGCAAAAGTAGAGCCGACCATATAATCTGGTGTGTCCCCGACTGACTGACTGAAGGCTCATATTTCCACTATTGGTCATCTGACTGCCACTTCACTGACTTGGAGTTTTTACTTCAATGTTGCCAACAAGTTCCTTATTTTCCTTTCTTTTCCTGCTCCTTTTTTCACCTACTTTCCTTCTTTTCCTTTCCTTTGTTTCACCTTTACCTGCTCCCAGGTTATTTAAGGAGCTCACCCACATTCATCCTTTCTAGTCACATATTACACCAGTGTGAGTCTAAGAACTTTCTTTATCATTATTCTCCTTGTTATAGGACATGACATTAATACACTACTGCTACCATGTTTATATGCAAATTATATGCAAATGTTTTCAAGCTTGCAGAATATTTGGAATAAATCCTTCAAGTTTTCATGTTTAGTTTTTTTTTTTTTTTTTCTTTCCATCTGTCCTGAACTGATGCCCATGGTAATAGTTCCCCTTTGATCACAACCTCCTTTACAAACAGAAACAATGTTTTCAAAGAAGACCAGGTATATACCTGGTATATGACTGAAATTTCAATAGATGTTGGACAGGGTTTTAGAACTACGGGCAGTCTATCAAGCTGCTCTGGGAAGAACAGGAACACTTCTTATACACAAAAGAAACTTGCATGTAAACAGCAGAAATGGCAGCAAACCAGAAAGGAGACAAATGCTAGAGGGTTTTTATTTAAAAGCAGTGATGAGTTTATATAGTAACAAGCTCGAGCAACTGAAATTAAATACAACTGCAGCTAATTCTATATATCAAACAGAGGAAGTTAGAAATAGAGACCTGCCTTTGATGAATGTCTTTTTTCTTCTGCAGCTAGAAGTGAATAAATGCAGAATTATTGGATCACTGAGGGAGGCTGTGCTCCGTAAGGGGGGGAGATTACCTAGTGGAACGCATGTGACAAGGATGAGTCCTACCCTCTCTTTCACTCTCTCTCACCCCAAACCCTGTCTCCTCTAACTTTTGCTCTGAATAATCATTTTATAAATGAACTAGTCAATATCAATGCCAAACCTCTGTCTATAATTTACATATTTGGTAATTTTGTCAAAGGATGTTTCTGAATTTAAATTCAGACTTGACCAAAGGCGGTCCAGCCATATGCAAGGGTTTTTATATGGCACCTACATCTGCGCCTGCTACACTTTCCTGGCCACCATTGATTAGTGCATCCTAATCAATCATGATCAGCTCAGGTGGCGATGATACATAACTCTGCATGTTCATGTGAGTGAATAAAATGAGCGCGTCAGTAAAGTCTTGCTGTTTGAAAGCATCTCAGTGTTTGTGTTGAACACGGACACACTCACTGCTGCTTCTCTGAAAAGCGATACTCACAGCCTGACTGCACAGCTGTATTACAAATGGATGAACTGCTGTATTTCTGCGTCTGTGTCTTTGTTTGTATGCTCAAGTAGGTGGGTGATCTGACAGGAGTGTGCGTGTATGTGCAATCATATGCACATTCACCAGCCATTGTCCGACATGGTAGACAAGCCTGTAGGCATTAGCTCATCTGGATAGAGACACTCATTACTGTTTCCTGAAATACATGGAAAATAATATCAGCTCTCTGCAGTGGAGCATGGATAACCAAGGAAATGATGGAGTCCTTTGTGTAAAGGACAGAAGGTGCTGAATTCAAGAGGCTCTTAGCATGAGAGCTGATGACAAGCATGATACTAGAGTTTTGTGGTGTGGCACACAAGTGGTCTGAAAATGCGACTGCAGAGAGAGGGCAATGGCATACAGTACAAATTCAACCAGAGAGGAAAACTCATTAACTCAACGCACACACACGCACAGCAGGTTGTAATTACGCTAACATGTGCGCGCAGCATGTTCCCAAGTCCCACAAAAACGGTCTGCGGGTATGCCACTGCGGCTCTCCAGGGCTCTATTTCTCATAAGCATGCCATCACATGGGTATGCCTTGCCTGCGTGACTTCAACGAGCATGGCGGAATGGCGGGGGAACGCATCACAACCAATCACATATTCGGGGAAATTGAATGTCTCCAACACACTAGGGTGATTTGTACCCTGACATGGGGCTCTATCTTGTCCAGTGAAATGTGGAGCAAATTGAAAAAGCAAGCAGAGGACGTATTTGACAATGGGTCTGAGCAGAGCGGAGTATGCAGGGTGGTGTCGGGAAAAAAATATTTTTTGTTAATGTATCTCAAGTCCACAGCGGAGCAAAGTGGCCCTGGTTTATTTGAAGCATGACGGGGATTCATCTGCATATCAATGCGTTTTTAAAAGTATTTCACTGTAGCTGATGAGAACAAGGAAGCAATCTGCATTTTCACCCTTCTCTCCGTCTCTACTCCACTTGCCTTTCCTGTCCTTTCACACTCATATTTTCCCTACTCTCACTATCCTCCCATAATATGGATCTAAGGTATGTGTTCACCCACTTTCAGCATCATCATCATCATGGATCCCATCCCTTTATCTATCACTGTATGAGGCCATGTGCCTGAGGAATCATCATGCCAGTAATGGAAGCGGTACCATGTTGCAGAGTTTCCAATGAACTGATTGAAGCAAATCACCAATACACACATAATAAGGTTGTTCCCACCAAAAATCCCTAGAGCGTTTTGCTGATTCTCTTAATTTTTCCAGCAATTTCACTTCTGGCCTTTGTTCGAGCAATGTACGTGTGGTCAAAGGGTCAAATGTCAGGAGGAAGCAGGAGACCAGGGTCTGCTTCTTCTTGCTGTCAAACTGGATCCCATATATAATACATATAATGAAGTATAAAATCAAATAGAGACCGATGGGAAACACAAAGACTCCGCCGCCCCCCAAAGCCCCACTTCCCTCTGTCCCACCCACACAAGAAACAGAGATATAGATAGAAACTGAGGAGCCTTGAAGATTGAGATATTTCCTGAGAGATAATCTCCTCTTCGGGTGGAAGATTTTCAAGAAGGGAACCTTTTCATCAGGGTTCATTTTGCTCTTTTATCTCCTCTCTATCGGGCAGCAGTCCTGACAAATTTCTTTTTTATCCTGAGCGTCTCCTAAGGTTAAAAGCATGTACACTATTTCAGCCTAAATGTTGTCATTCTAAGATGCATTGAGAAAAACATTGGATAGAACAGGTAGAACACCATCAGCGCTCACTGTGCATGAAGCAGAATCTCTCACAAGGTAGCAGGTCTTATCACTTTGCAGTTAATGTCTGAAATGAAATGCGTGATAGAGCAACATAGAAATCATAGTATTCAACAGATTTATCTGCCTATTAAGTTGTTTGTTTTTTGATCTTCACTCAAATTGCCTGCTGTCAGCCTCAAACTACATCTGTGCTAACGCCATTTCAAATAGCTGCATTTCCCTAATTTACATTACTTATTGAATCAGGTTAGTGTCCACTCTATTAATTTTTAGCTCACGCTAACTTGACAGACTCACTCACAAAATTATCTGCCATGTTTACACACGAGCAGACCTTGTGAAAGCTTTCTGCAGCGACAAACAAATCTACCGGCCCTCTTTAAAAATTCATTCAGAACCGGCACTACTCACCCGATGAGCCCCCGGCCTGGCTCTTTGTAGTTGAAGCAGCGCTAATGAGAATGAGGTCATGGGGATTTTGGCAGCCATTTCGATGGATGGAGAGAGACAGGCCAGAACCGTAACACCCCTTTTCTGCAGCACACGCACTCCCCAACCAAAACTTACTGGCTGGAGGAACAGTGGCAGCTGACTGAGAATTAAGTGAAGCTTCTTGGTAACTGGCAGCCATGTTGGAGGCCAGTTCCAAGTAAAAAGATTTATGAGGAACAAAGAGAAAACAGGAAAAACTTTTATCTTTCCTGTTTGACAGTGAAAGCCCTAGCTGAGCAATGCAACTGATGCAGAGATGAGAGTACACAAAAACACTCTTTTAGTTTACACCAATTGGCCTGTGTGCTCTTTTGCTTCTGGCAGGTGGCTGTCTGTGTTTCTTTCACTGCATAGAGAATTAGAGGAGGAGGAATGGTTGAAAAAAGGGGGCTGTGAGAAAAAATCAGTTTAACAAGGGAGGCAGGAAGGGGGGAATGGCTTTAACAAGGCTGTAATGTTGCAGAAAAGAATCTCTTCTTTCCATGTGCCAGCGAAATGGGACTAACAGGGACCAACACTGAGAGAGCAACGCACATACATGCACACATTGTTACTGAATGAGTGCTTCATCCTCAATGTTGTCATTTTCATCAGTTGTGTACTAAAGAACATGACATTCTGATGGCCTGACACTGGGCCATATTTACTTCACCGTGAGCAGGAACAAGGTCAGCCTTGATGTTGATCAAATATGCAGAAAATGTTATTGAAAATGTGACTTTGCAGAAAAAAAGAGTAAGAAGAGTAACTGTACTTTTAGCATTGGTCTCTTTGTTTCTGTGATGAAACAGATCCTGCCTCACCTACTATGGTCTGGTTAAAAGTATCAGTGTGCAGCATGGTAGATACAGCTGGCATATTTTGTCTTTCACTGACACAACATTAGCAAACAGAACATCAACAACAACCATATAAACTGATGATTGTTTCCTCTAGGTCTATTGATGCCATGATTTCCAATGCAACTAGAAAACTGGTGTAAATCTGGTCTTAATGATAATTAAAATTTTAGATGCTTACTTGTGACACTTTAAAGGTCCCAGCCACTCAAAAAGTAAATAGCCGGGTGGTTTCTGATTAGAAATTAGGTTTAGATTCTATATTAATTCTGTGAAAGTATCAAAGGGCTCCCAGTTTGCTACCAAATCCTCCCCTTGAGAAATATTTGTCACTCTATTCATTTATTTTAATTTCTATTATTTTGATCTATTTGATCTATTATTTGATCTAGACAATGATTTTGAGTTGTCTGTCCAGCTGATATGCTATCATTTTAAGTGTCAGTGACTTGGTCAAAGGTCAAGTTCAATGTGACCTCACAAACACATTCATATGATGATTATGAGTATCTGTATCTTGGCTGATTAAAGAAACATACCATGTGAGCCAATGTATTGTTCTCTACAATAATAAGACCTTGCTATCATTTAAAAGTTCCAAAAAAAGAAAGAAAATCCTCTCATCATGGACCCTCCCTTCTGACATTTAAACTATTTTCATGCTCTCATTAGATTACAGGGTGGGTGATTTGTCTGCTCAAGACAACTTTGTCTGAACCGACTTGTTGGTAACTTGTCCCTCTTGGTCATTTTGTGCAGACTACAAAGAAAAATGAAACTTTCAAGTGGAACTCTTGTATGATCCATTTTCTCTTGCCTGCAGCCTTGAAGGGTCTCCAGACAGCCACATCTGAAGCTGTCACATCATCACCTCCATTATGGTGGCATCATTTGACATTTCCAGGCTTCCACCTGATCTGTTGACCTAATATTAGCAGAAGTGTCTTATGACTGAAAAGTGAAATTGTACAGCTTTGACTTTCCCACATTACACCACATAGACTGCAATGTACAGACACATTCAACAGTGACCTACAATCCCACAAAAACAAAACAAACAAAGAAAAAAAAAAAAAACAACAGCTGACTTCTTAGCAAAAGCAGTTTCACATATCCCAGAGAAAGAAATGGCACACTCTGGAAATCCATCTGTGGTTTTTTGCAACCTTTGGTGCTAAGCTGTGTTTCAGAGGCAAATGAAAAGAAAAGGATGATAATGAAAGAGGGGATTAACCACTAAAAGCAAGAACCAGTTGTGCCTGGTGCTGAATAAGCACAATAAAATTAAAAGAAAATGCAAACAAGCATTCTCTACTGGTCTCTCTTGCCCTGTTTGAGTGTTGCTCACCTCAGTGCACCAGCTCTGAACTTATACAAGGTTTTCAGTGTGTGTGTGTGTGTGTGTGTGTCTGCATTGGGAATGAGAATCGTCCAAATGACATATTTGCATGCAAACAGCCTGTCCAAATTCACAGAGTGGGGAAGAGGAGAAGAAAGAATGAAAGATTGCAAGCAATAGAGCAATATGGAAAGTGTGAAAGGATATGAGTTCATGTGCATGAAGGAGGGTGGGGTGGGGCATGTGTCCTCCTCAGGTGCTGAGGGGTTTTCGATTTAAGCAGACTCGAGAATCTCATTACCTGAGTGATACACTCCCTTATGTTTACACACATTATTCCAAAGAGGCTTCCAAAGAGCCACAGTGAAAGCTGAGGGATCAAATACTTCTTTCTCCCAGAGTAGGGAGGCTGCAAGGATGGTTTGGGAGAATAACTTTCCTGAAGTTTGTCCCCCAATGACAGCACTTGAGAAGTTGCACAGGCATGAAAAATGAGGTGTGACAGGAGGGAGAATGTAGAGTATGTCTGAGCATAGGGTTTGTTTGTTCATTCTGAGGAAAAACAGCTACTTAAAAGTTAAGGTAATGGCCAGGTGTGTTCACTCAAAGTCCGCCAGGGTTATGACATCACAAAGACAGCACAAAGAGGATCAGCAAGAGTCACAATGTCAGTTAGTGACTCAGAGACCTAACCCTAACCCTAACCTTCCTCAGTGCGAAACACATGAAAGCACACACTGAGTTTGCCAGAAAACGAATGAAGGACTTGAGAAAATTAATTTTCTGGTCTGATGAGACTCAAGATTTAACTTTTTGGCTTCAGTTCGAGAGAAAACCAGCTTGTGACCTCAGACTGGCCAAAGGTTCACCTTCTAACAAGACGACAATAACAAGATGACCAGCCTCTGAAAAGGCTTAAAAAGCCCAACCTTTTCTTTCTTCCATAAAGATCAGTGAAGATTTTCCCAAAAGTTGCAAGATTCTTTCCCTTTTTTTCCCTAACAACCACTGCTTGTTCGCAATCACTTAACTCTGTGAGGCAGCAATATTTAACTTATGGGCTATCATATTACATTGCAGCTAAACTGATGATTTAGATGCCATTTAGTCTGCCAGCACCAGATCTACCTACAACAGACACCAGCTGACAGTTTCTCTCAGGCTGCCTGTCTGTGGCAGATTTTTTCCTTACATTGTTTGACGTAGTCACCAAACTTTACAGGAATTTGAATAGTTTTTGCAAATATGAAAATCCATCATATGCAACGAGAGCTTTTTCATTTGTTTTTGCTGATGAATAAGTGACATGTAACAGTGAGTGGGCTCCTGACTTTGTTTACAGCCAAATAAGCTGAAGAGGGGACCTTGATATCAACATTAGCTTGAAAACTCCATTTCCTCTATCATTTAATGTATCTTTTCCTTATACGTTTTCTATTTCTGACATTTTCACTCAAGTAGAACTACTTTAACTGTTATCAGCAAAAGTGTGGTCTCTACTTATCTTGTTTCATTATTCTGTTCATTTTTGGTCTTGACTGCAAAAGTTGGATTAGCTTTATAATCTGGAGTATCTCTGACTGAAGGACTGACTGACTGACTGACGAATTCATTGCCTGACTGACCAGTTAACTCACTGACTGAATAACTGACTTAGTGAAGAAGTGACTGACTTGCCAACTGATTAGCTTACTTACTGGCTGATTTTCTGACTGACTGATTGATTCATTAACTGACTTATAGGCTAATTGTCTTACTGACTGATTTACTGACTGATTGACAAACTGATTTACTGACTCAGTGACTGCCAGCAACTCTACGGTCTCTCACCAAAATCTGTTTGTACCTGAAAATACAACCGATTGATGAGGCTTTCAGTCTGTCAGTTAATCAAATTTATTTATATAGCGTCTAATAATAACAAAGTTACTTCAAGGCACTTAACACATACAGCAGGTCTAGACCAAACTGTGGATTTGAGACCCAACAAATCCCTTCAAGGGCAAGCACTTGGAGACAGGCAGGGAAAAGCTTCTTTTTCGAGGCAGAATCCTCGGCTAGAACTGGGCTCAGAGAGGGCAGTCATCTGCCTCGACTGGTTGGGTTGAGCGATGGAGAGAAAGGGGGTGGGGGCAGAGAAAGAAGAAGAGGCAGTGAGAGAGACAAAGTGAGCGCAAACATGAAGGAGAGGAGGGGAGGACTAGGTGGAGGGATGCAGTGAGAACAAGTACAGGAGGAGAGAAGCTGCCATGGAAAACACAAACAAAACATACAGTGATTGCAACCCAGTAGTTCTAAATGTGCACTAATAAATATTAGCAGTAAGGGAGAAGAAGAGGTTACAATGGGATAACTAAAGGTAACTCTAGCAGCAGCAGGTACTGAGCAGGAACATGGAGCAGAGATGATTCAGCCCCTGTAGGACGGGACAGGAAGAGAGAAGACAGGAGGAACAAAACATAGACTACAGGAAGAAACAAAGTTATAAACGTGTAAAGTCGTAATGTACGTGGAGGAAAGAAGGGGGGGGGGGGCGTCTAGGCAGTCTAGGCTGCTATAGGCCTAAACTCCTGCAACCCCCAGCAGTCTAGGCCTGTAGCAATAAATCCTTAGCCCCTACTTCTCTAAGGTGCTTAGGGCCAAGAACAATGATGAGTTGCAGGTCATCCAGGTCTTTATGTCTTTAAGACATTAAGTCTGAAGTCTGATTAGCTAGTTTCATTTGGCTTTATTGACAACTATGACTAACTATCAGCAGTGAAAATTGATTCTGTGCTTCCGGGTAATACAGCAAACTGTTTCTAGATTTAAACTTAGCCCATGTGTTGCTCATACATGGACGCTGACCTGGGTTAGGGCGACATTATGAGTCACATTCAGGCCACCAAGCTCTTCTGGTTTCTCAGCTGCTCATTAACATCAGGGCAGCAGAGAGTTGCTTTCTATACACTGAGACTCTGCACTATAAAGGCACATGCTTCAGTACAATAAATGAAAAATTAAACACTTCTGATTAATCATTTTATAAGTCAATAACACAGTGTGATCTTAATCTTTCATTTCAGTTTTTGGTAATTTTCCCTGAAGTCATAAAGTCAGTATTTGACCAAGTAGAGTTTTATTGTTCCCCAGAGAATTTTAATCTGACCTTGTCTTTCTAACCAGTGTAAGCTGTAAGAGACTTATTCAAATAAAATGTTCATACATTAATCTATACCTGAACAGCTCCCATTAAAATGGGTGGCCTGCTTATTAAAAACACATAATCAGCCATTCTTGCAGTCTATTTTTAGTATAAGAGGGACCGACTATCACCTTGTCTTTGTGAGATGCTCCATCTCTCCCTTTCTGAGCCACAGAAGGCTGAAAATCACCTGATGTCACTGTTGTGACGAGCAGCGCTCCAAACAATAATTCAATTTGTCACTGCTCCGCATCTTTATTTTCGCTCACAGGCTTGCTTCACCTTTCAATTAAGCCAAAGTAAACGAAATACAGGGCAAGTGACAGATGGAGAGGAGACAAAGAGAGCGAGTTGGAGGAAACAAACTCACAGAATATGATAGATCATTGTTGGTGTCAGATCATAGTGCATGGCTCCACCGTTATTGTGAAAAAGTAAAGTTTTTGACAGCATGTTTGTTTAAAAGCACCCAGAGAACATGCAAAGTTTAGATGAAAGAGGCCTTTGTTTCCTTTTATATCCTTTTCACTTCTTTTCCTTTTCTTTCCTCCCACACACTCACCACCACCACCACCACCACCACTCCCCTGATGCACCGGTGCTCTAATTGCTATCAACATGAGTCATAAATGTTCAGCCCGTTTTGTCTTTTTTCTTTTTGTATTTCCAGTGAAAGAAATTATTACTGGGATGCATCACGTCAATCAACACATGCTAATTCCGGTTTTACTGCTTTGGGATGCCTTGTGTATGTGTGTGTGTGTGTGTGGCTGGCACAGTGAGCCAGCAAGTCATTCCCAGGAGAACTTGAGTGGTGGCGTTGCCTTTGAACTGCTGCAGACAGGGCTGAGTTAAAGTCTGCACTTGAGCTCCCAGGCATGCATCCGCCAGATGGGGACAACTAGAGGTTGTAAAAAAATGTTGAAAATCCAGTTTTAAAAGAATATTGACCTGCTGTTTTCTTTGAGTAAATGTGAAATCACCATCTTTACCAAAGAACATTTAATGAACGCTGTTTCTTCTTGACTCTTCAGCAAAGCATCACTTCCGAGCCAAATTAATTAACTCATATTTAACTCATTTCACACAAAGTCCAACCACTAAAAGCATCAAAGGGCTGTGGTAAGAGAGGTTGTTGAGATTTAAGGGGAGGGGGAAAAAATCTAATGAATTAATCAATATTAAATTATACGTCTGGGTTGTAAAACCGAACACATCAGGGTCTCTTGATGGAACAGTAATTTAAGTGCACAAGAGGACACATTGTCCAAAACCTATGACTCTGTACAGAACTAACTCATCACTATTTGCTACATGGCAGGTTCATTATTATTGCCATCACATACACAAACACAAGAATGACTTTATCACGTGAGGAAAATACATTCACGTATATATGCGCGCTGTTCAGGTTTTACACATCATGTATTGTTTTTATTATCTTTGTTTTACATTTTGTTTTCTCTATTATTCCTGCCTCTTCTTACTAGTTTGTCAATTTGTCTTGGTCAAGATGGACTGTAATGCATGGATGGTCTAGCCTGATGTAAAGTTTGTGCATCTACACAACATGTGCGCCTCGGAATTTTTACAAATACAAATTTACAAATTCTGAGGCGTACATTAAAATGGATGATACACAGTATAGTGGGCCATACTGTACAGTAAGCGGACAAAACAATGTATTAAACAACTGAGCTTTTACAGAGACTGCATTTTCCTAAGTACAATGAGTGTCAAGATTAATGTAGTTTGGGATTTAAAGTTTAGTTTGGTTTTCATTAATTTTTAATCTTTTTCTTATGTTATTTTCTAAGTTTTATTAGTTACAGTATGTTATTAGGTATATGTAATTGACTTTACTGGACAGAACAAGTGAATTTGTGTTCCTTCCGAAACAATTGTTCTTATTCCATGGTTGTTTTCTGATCTAGCAAGAGCTGGGCGAGTCCTTTAGTTACAGAAGCTTATCCCATTGGTCATTGGTCATGGTTAACAGAAGCCAGCACTGGTAGTCAGTCAAAAATCAGAAATATACTGAAGTCTCTTGTGTCTCCAAGTCGTCCAGAAGCCACAGGAAAGTCTGAGTGGATGACTTATCCTCATCTGACCACACTGCATCTGCATTTGAGTCATGCTGCTTTACTTCATACATTAGAAAAATTTGGTCTTACCTTATTCAGTGCTCCACACAGATTGCGGTTCATGCTTTGGTTACCTCGTACCTTGACTACTGTCTTACTTTTTGCTCAGTAAAACCTTTATTTCCTGATGCCCCTCACTATAGACCGCCCTTGGTTCAGGGCCATCGGTTTCAAGATGTGCTGCTTCATTGCACTGGTTCTGTCTTTCCTCCAAACATAATAACAGGTATTTGAGCAGACCATTGCAAGGACAGTGCTTATGTGCCTTTCCACTTACAAAGCACGCATAGATGTGTATGTGGCCTCTCAGTTGATTTAAATGAACAGCTGCTATCTGTGTTTACTGTATTCTTTACTGCCAATCAAGCCCAAGGACATGGACTATTCAAATTCATATTCATCTTCTCTCATCATCTCTGTCTTTGGTTAATGAGGTCCCTGCACTATATGAAAAGTGCTCCATAATTGACTTGACTATATGTGTACCATTTTCAGTTGACCTCTGATTTGTGTAAAAGGTGTCAAGCTGCTGTTGTGCATAAGGCATCAGACAGGTTTTGAGAATAACCAGCATCCCTGGTGAAAGATGGGGTTCACATTGGTGGGTTAGAAAGAAAATGGGAAACGGAAACAAATCTCTAAATGTGTTAGTGTGAAGGTGAAATACCTAAGAAACCCTGCTGTGCTATATTCCACAGCTCTCTGAGAATCTCTGTAAAGTTTTTCCCCTCTTCCTATTGTAGACACAGACACATACATCTCACATCATCCTGTCACACACACGACAGTTAAGAAAGACCTTTCTAAGGCCTGTGTATATATGTAGTAAGTGTTTTTTTGTAAGGGTTACAGCCAAGAAAAAATATTTACACCCAAAAAGAATGGAATTGCATCATTAACAATGAAAGGTTAATCTCCCTGAGAGCATGAATGTAATTGCAAGTTTTATGGCAATTTGCTTCATAGATAATGAGAGTTCACAAGGGAAACGTATTATCCCGCAGAACGTGAATCTGCTCTCCTTGTTTTATGGTAATTAAGTGGATATTTTGGCCTGGAGATGACAACAGAACAGTGATTCCCAAACTGTGGGCATACAACTTTGGCAGGAAGATGTATATATATATATATGTTATCATGTTATCATATATCATGTTTTTGAGTGCTTTAAAAATCAAAATGAGCTTTAAAGTGTTTTTTCTGGAAGTGATGGGAACTTATTTTGTCACTTCATTAACCACATTGTAGATTTTTTTGTTTGTTTGTTTTTTGTCTGATCAGGTGATGAAAAAATTAAGCTATAATTAGTATGAAAATTGAAAATAAGAGTTAAAAACAAGACAAAAAAAAAGAAGTATAGAGTGAATCAACAAGTGAGAAGATTTGGCCTCTGTGACTTTTCAGGTACAGACTTTTTTGAGTATTTCAAGTGGGCCATAGTTTGAGGAAGTTAGGAAAAGTGCTGCACAATTATTCAATTCATATTCTCCAAACAAAGGAATATGTCAGCTTTCCATAAGATCCAAAAATGACAAGATAATTTCATAAATGCATGATGGTCATTGGTTCCTGAAAAGTTGAGAAAGAGGAATTTTATATGACAACTGGTATGTAAGTTTTTAGGTGCAATTCATGGCATGTCCAGGAACCTGGGAGGGAAGTGGGACGAGGGGCCGCTCGGAATTCAGAACAGGAACCAAACCACCAGAAGACCCCAACAGGATTCCAGTGTGGGGTTGCTGGGGCAACGTACGCAGGAACTTTCAACCATGACAGCCAAACTGCAAGACGGCGAGGAGAGCATAAAACAACAGTGAACATGGGAGACCAAAAAAATAAAAAATACAAAATCCTGTTGTTTCCAGGGACAAAACTAGAAGAACAATGAACACACGCTGGGTGTATTTTAGTCCTGTAAGAAAGGAAAGAAAGTTGAAGGAATTTCTGGGATGTTCAAGCAGATGAGGGGCTGTCTTGTCTGTCAGAGTCTGCCCACCAGTTGTTTTGGCTGTCACTTAGTAACCAGTGCCCCCCTCCCCACTCTAACACACAGAGAGACATGCAGACTGATACCCAAACACTAATATTAAGGAACTCTGCTGCCTTCAAAACCAAGAAGAAAGGACAAGTTAGGGAGCAGAGAAGAAAAGAACACACACAAACACACTTTCCTACCATAGAAATAGTGACGCAGTAACAAAAGGACAACATTCTCTCAGTCCAACTGTGCCAGCAGCCCCAGAACAACCTGTACGACAAGCACATCCACACTTTTATGTAACTGCTGGGGGGCCAGCAATACTAAACACTTAATTAGACAGTAACAGTAACAGCAGGCTGCCTCATACACTTTCCCAAGGTCTTGTTAGCGAGGCATCCACGGCGCTACCAACCACCTAGTGGCAAAGAGGGAGGCTGTGCCAACAGTTAGGACACACTTTAGATGGATCTGCCACCGAGGAGCTTGTTTATCCGTGGCACTTTCATGTGTCAGGCAATTAAGCCGCTGCTGTTGTTTGTGTCAACTCGTGCCAACAAAGGTCGCAGATACATGCATGTGTTGCTTCACAGTCAGGATGACCAACACCTGCAGCGTCTCGTCACCTGATCAAATCTGGCTGTGTTTTAGAAGCCCACTCCCTTTTAGGGCTGATATATGATGCGTCATGTCCTATTTGTTTTGAATTGCATGGATATAAAATATAGAAAGTGGTTTCACTGCAATGACTCTCAAAGCTTCAGTCATAGTAGTTAGACCAACATGAAAAAACTAAACATAGCAAAGACACTAAAAGTATAACTTTGGTTAGCAGAGAATTTAAGGTATTAAAGCTGAGGGAACTACCATTACGAATGTGTATTAGTATGTGTGTTTGTGCCTGCCTTCCTGCATGTGTGTGTCTCTGTCTCTGTTAACTGTCTGTCTGGCTCTCTCTCCCTCTCTTTGTATGTCTTTCTTCCTCTCCCTTTGTCTGTCTGTCTGTCTGCTTTCTTCTATGTCAGTCTTCCTCTCTCCCTCTTTCTGGCTTTTTCTCTCATACCCTGAGCAGTACAACACCATTTCTGGTCATTATCAAGAACAACTCTAGTCCCCAGAGTTAACGCCACTAGCAACAAAAATGTTTTGCCATTTTCCCACATTTGAATAAAAAAGTGCATCAAAAACTGTGTTATTCAGCACAAATAGACTCATCTTTGGTTATGACACTGGCGACAAAGTATTCCTTTAACTGGAAAATGTGTATTCTTTTGGGTGCTCTTCATCATCACATTAATACTTAAAACCCTGTCAAAGCCTCATGGAGGCATGATGGATAGCAAGTATCAATCATCCATTAGACAGAAACCAGGAGCCAGCTGACGTGGAGGAAAGAATCACTGCTGGGCTTGAATGTGTTCTGACATTGGTCGGTTGGTTAGTTGGTTGGAAAGCCTGCCGAAGTGGTGCTGTACTTTGTAATTTGGTAGCAGTGAATGAGTCACATTCAAGAACAGATGCAAAGGGCCAAGCAAACAAAATGTGATGATTTACAGTCTAGGTTTTCTGAGTGTCTCTTGAAGCAGGATGAACAAGGACAGACAAGATAAATGATGTGAGAGGCTCGCCTCACATGTGCAAACAATTTTCTACCACAGGACAACCAGGGGCCTGAACTGTCTGCTCAGTATGTGAAGCGTGAACAAATGCCTTTCACATCAAGGACACTGGAGACCTAGATCATATGTGCACATGTGCACATGGTGTATATGTGCACACCAGCATAAACCACGAGTTTCCATTTAAACAGTCAAACACCTTATTATAAAACATTTAAATAGCCATTTAAATTCAACCAATGCCATGTTTAGATTAGATGTTTACTGCAGGCAGCTAATCCTTTGACCTGATTGGACAAAATTATGCTTACAATATGCCGTTGGCAAGGTAACAGCAGAGGGTTGGACAATAGAGGTAAAAGGTGGTCAAGCTTAATATTCTTTCCATAAAGAAAGTGAAATTAACCGATGGTAACTTGTAATACAACAACGTGAAGCAAAGCAGAGGTAGAAATAAGTTAGAGTAAAGAATACAGTGGTTACAAATAAAAATATGGATATTGGTGATGTGACAGTGACGCCTTGGGAATCCTACATGCTCTTCAGCCATAAAATTAGGACCGCCTACCTAATATTGTGTAAGGCCCTCTTTTGCCCCGATCCATGCAAGCCTGGACTCCAGTGGACCATTGAAGGTGTGCTGGCTCCCAGAGAATTTGTCCCAGAGACATCACCTCTCTCATAGCTTTTCATGGTAGAGCCAACACAAATTTCTCAGCAGCTATTCTATGTATTTACACTCGGTGCAGACATCTCCTCACAAGATAAATTATAGATTAACATTTTATCTAAATCATTATCTAAAATGGCAAACCTCGCTCGCTCAAACCAACCCTACGAAATGCAACAATGTCCTGATCGCCAGCATCAGCACTCTACGCAGTTTTATCGCAAGTACTTGCCTATTATTACATGTTTGCTACCCTGATTATACCTGTACATGTTCACCATGGGTGCTCTGTGATTTGCCCTTCAAATGGCACAAAATGGTCCTTGACCTTGATTTTATTTAATATGACTCATAACGTCCAATCAGATCCTAAGAAATAATAGGTGATTATATTGTAATTCCTTATTTTAGTCTTATTTTTATGAACCCAGGAGACATTTTAAACCAAGTAGTGGCAGAAATTACCCAGAATACCCCTGTGGGTCTGCAGGGGTGGGTCTAAAGTCTGGACTGTCAGCCCCCCTTTTGCCACTCATTAATCATGTAGTCTAGTGCAGGGCAGGCCACTAGGGATCAGCAACACACACAAGGACACACACACACAAATTTAAAAAATGTAATAAAATAAAAAAAGGTGTGAGCAAAAATCTAATGTGTAATCTGTCTCTCCATGAAACAATCAATACACACAAAGCTGTATTAAATGTTGGGCTGTTTCCTTGCCCATACAGATCCACATATTAGAGACACACACAGATAGTGACACCCAAAGAGGAGCTAGAAATAGAAGGAAGACAAGCACGACCAAGAGTGCCCTGGGGCTGGTCAACAACTTAGAAAGCGGAGAGACAGAGGCACAGAGAGTCCTTTCAATAGAGGAAGCTCTTCATTCTGACGACTGGTATCATGTTATACAGCTTCATATCTCTTCCCAGGACGCACAAACTCTATATGCATGTATGCTGACATCTGTCAGTGAACAGAATCTTTCTTTCTATTACATTTTTCTTTTAGTAACAAAATATGAAATGCATGTACTCTTAACATTAATGTCATTTGTACACACTCAGAGTCAAAGCGGTTATGGTTATGATTTTGATGATGATAATGATAATGGATAATGATAATGTAATTGTTTGGAATTATTCATATAGTTGATTTATAAACAAAGGTCAAGTTCTAATCAGTTCTACTTTTTTCATTTTTCATCAATAGCACACTCATATTAATATATACAATAACATTCAACGTGCAAATGCTACATTCAAATGTAAAAGTAATTTCAATAATTTCTGTAAAATCCATCACAGGCCATCCAAATGTAAGGCAAAATCGAAATGCTGTTGAAAGTAAAGAACTAAGAATGAACCTTTGTATGGGGCCCCAGATGAAGAAAACCATAGGGAGGAAACAGAAAAAGCAAAATAAAGGCATATTTTGGTCATCAGCTCTTTTTGAAATGGAAAAATAGCCAATCACTCACAGACAGACAAGTTTAACAACTGAAAATGAGACAACATTTTCTTCACTGTTGCACTGGCATGTATCTTGGTTTTCTGCAGCCTTGAGGCTCTGAGTCTAAATGCTATTAGGCAAACTTAACAAGCTGCAGTGAGCTTCTCTCTGTGCAAACCACTAATGTTAGCTGTCGTTACGACAGGTAAGGAATGGTCACAGACTCAGACAAGCTCCGTGTTACCTGAGCTTGTCTCAACATTTGATTTTCACACATTACAAAAATGCCATCATTTGTTCCTGAGGCACCACAGGACAAGTAAAGAGACTGAGATCCAAACCAGCTATGGTTCTTGAGGCCCCGCTGTCTTGGGCCCCTGGATACTGTCCAGCTTCCCTAAAGGTTAATCCACCTCGGTAATGTTATCAGAGGTCAATAGAGCTGGGTATAGGTTTGGAAACATTACTTTTCACTACCAATGTGCATAATAAAAAGTGTAGCACCTGCATTTTTGGTGCTTGATCCACACTAATGACAGTTTACCTGAGGGACCAATCAATGAACAACTGGCTTTTGTCAGACTGTCTATCATAAATTAAATTCAATGGGCAGCTCTTGAAAGCTTTCGTATTTACAGTTGTAAACACAAAGTGGCTGATGGCACTTTGAAAATGTTTCTATATCTTAGATTTATTAGTGGAATTAAATGAGCACAGAGGGGAAAAGAAATGTGACAATTTCCCTTTGTGTATTTGGGCAAATACAGCCTCATCTCATGGGTTGATACAGACAGAGGACAGTACACAAGATGAAGTTGTTTTAAGTATCATTGCTTTTCCTATGCCTTACCAATCCATCCACTTGTCAAAACACTTCACAGCAATATAGTCCGCCAGAGCACAAACATGCACATACTCAAGAATGATTAGCCTTACTCATTATAAGAAACTATGCCATACTGAGATGGCCTCGACTACATCTGACAACCCATCATACAGACAGATATGACAGTTAAAGTCATCTGCACTGTTGACCCTTTCTTCAGTGACTTACATTGAGAACTGCTAAGACTCAAAAATGAAAGGATGAAACAAGGGAGGTGGCAGCGATTCATTTTTCCCTCCCATTACTCTACACTCATCTCATAAATGTCAGCCTTAGGGAAATTGAATGGCACCATTTGTCTGTGTTTATTAGGCTGGGATGAACTCGGTCTCTTCGACCTTTTGGAGTACATATGCAGCCCAAACTTGACTGAGACTTGCAGATCTTGTGGCCTTGCAGAGCCTGAGCACAAGACTCTCTTACTGCAACTATAAAAAAAAAAGAAGAAGAAAAGCTGAGCTCAAGACAGGAAAGTTCATCACAAGAAAGATCAGAGAGCATTTAGAAAAGTCAGTTTTTTTAATTACTTATATGTCCTGTCTTAAATGCCAGAGTACTAAAATCCCTGAAGACTTTGAATTGTGGTGCCTTGACCTCAAAAGTGACTTTGTGGAGATTAAGTTTTAGAAGACGCTTGAGGTCTAATCAAAATCCATTCTGACAAGACAGGTACATTTATCCTCTGCGTTTCATTTGTAATTAAACTTGTGATTATCGCATCATATTTTACATTTAAAGGCTGTCAAAATTACACATTCACTGATACAATCTCACATTTGCTTTATGCTAAGACATTTCTAACAAATTGTTCACAAAAAGATGACAAAATCAAGCTCTAGAGGAACACAAAGAAAATGGATTGCTTGACCCTAAAATGCAAACTACAAATAAATCTGAATGTATTTGTAAATATAAAAAAACACATATTAATCTTGGTAGATGTTGCAAATTGTTATGGTTCGTTTTGGGTTACATTTTCAAAAAAGAAAATATGATGTGATGTTTGCACAAAACAAACATGATCCTTTACATCTGGAGAATATAATATTTATCATATGTAGTATATGTATACAAACAGCATCCGTGGTAATATTTGACAGTGATTAAAAGAAAGTGATGTACACCTAACCGCCAATAAGTCAACGGTAGGACTTGCTAAATGGATATCTACAGGATGCAGGCTGATTAACAAAGTGGTAGATAAAGGTCTGAACAACATCATCCGGATCACTTCCAGTGACTCGATTTATTTGCTCACGGTGGTGACCAGAATACACGAGTTGTATGAAACAGAAGGCCAAATTAGCTGAGAGCTCACAGCCACAGTCACACTTACCTCTAAGGTCGGCCACATACAATTATCACTAATGTCAGCTCTCCCAGAGGAATGGTGAGGTCTGATACCAAGTGGCACAGGGCCAGAGTCATCTGTACTGATTCTTTATGATTAGAAACAGCTTCTTTTCATAAAGGAGGGAGTAGTTTCATGATTTATAAGGTGTGCACAACCAATAGACTAAATTTGAATATATTTTAATGACCAGACATGGATTATCAGTCGATCTGAAGAAGTCAGAATTCATACTGAGACTTTGGTTTGATTCACACTCGAAGCAAAAGAAAAACTGGCTTCATTTATTCATTTTTATTGCTATAAGAACAGTGAGAGTGAGAGGGAAGAGCTGGGGACAGCTAAATACAGAAGGTGCTGACACTCACCAGGTGAATCAACCAGGCGCTTTGTTAACGTGTTGGTTTCGTGTTTGGCTCTACATGACATAAACATGAAATGACCATGACATAGAAAAGAGGAAATCTGGATGTGAAATCACTAGTAATATAATTTTGGGGTTGATCCTCCCTCATCATAAACAACAGTAAGACTAGCAGCTAAATATATACTGGTACTGTTTATATCTAATATTCTTTCGTCTTGAAATCATATTTCAGTGTTCCATACTACAAATCCAGATATGTGTTCCATAGACAATGGCATGGTAGAACTGAAGAAGGTAGCTCATTTATCTGCAAAATACAAATACATAGTAAATTACAAACATCCTTGTGCAGGTGGGTACATTGATCCAACACACTCATTAAAACAAACTGTTCACCCAGAGGAGCCAGTTAGCTATAGCTGAACAGCTCTGTGCCCCCCTGCAGGAGGACTCTGGGTTTCTTCTTCTACTCTTTGTACCGCTGGTGTTAGGATGATATTAATGTGACATATGAGAAAGCATAATAAAATACTCTGTTGCAGCGACTGCAACTGTCAGTTATAAACAGTTTTATAACATTATACTATAATAACACACAGCATCAATTTTCAATGCTGCGCAGATGACACTCAGCTGTAGAAGACAATGAAGTAAGTCAGCTAGTCAGACTGCAGACATGTTTTGAAGACATAAAAGTCTGGATGACCCATTATTCTCCACTTCTAAAGAAGACAAAACTGAAGTTATTGTACTTGGCCCTAAGCACTTCAGAGAAACCCTATCTGATCGTCTAATCAGTCTGAATGGCATTACTTTGGCTTCCAGCTCCACTGTAAGAAAGCTTGGAATAACTTTTGACCAGGACATGTTTTTTGTCCCTCACTTAAAACAAGTCAGTAGGGCAGCTTTCTTCCACCTGTGAAAAATCAGGAAAACCAGAAACATCCTCTCTCAAGAAGATGCAGAAAAACTAGTCCATGAATTTGTTACTTATAGGCTGGACTACTGTAGCTCATTCCTACCTGGATGTCCAACAAATCTCTAAAAGGCCTTCAGTTGATTCAAAATGCTGCTGCATGAATATTAACAGGAACTAGGAAAAGAGATCGCATCTCTCTTGTTTTAGCTTCTCTTCATTGGCTGCCGGCAAAATTCAGAATAGAATTTAAAATCCTTCTGTTAACATATATGGTCAAGCTCCATCATATCTCAGAGAGCTCACAGTTCCTTACTGTCTCAGTAGACCACTCTGCTCTCTAGATGGAAGTTTATTTGTGGTTCCTGGAGTCTCAAAGTAAATCAGGAGGCAGATCTTTCAGTTATCAGGCTCTTCTTCTATGGAACCACCTTCCAGTAACGGTCTTATGGGCAGACTCTTTAGCAATTTTCAATAGCTGGCTTAAAACCTTTCTGTATGACAGAGCTTATAGTTAAAAAGTTAAAGTTCATTTAGTCTTTAGCTATGCTGCTATAAGCCTAAGCTGCTGCGGGAAGGACTGAGCACCTCTCTCTCTCTCTCTCTGCTTCCCCCCTGCATACACCAACATATCAATCAATAACCATGCTTCTCCGAAATCCCTGTTTCTCCCAGTTCTAAGCATGTGTACTGTATTTACTAACCATGTTCTGCCAAAGTCTCTGTCTCAACCAGTTCCTCTCCTCTCCCTCCCTGTCCTCATCCTGCAGGTGGTGAATCATCACTACCCCATGTTCCTGCAATGCCTACTGCTCCCATATCTTCATGAACTCCATCCACCCTCTGTGAGTGTGTCTTTCTCTCTCTCTCCATCTCACTAGATCTCTCTCTAGTCAACCGGTCGAGGCAGATGGTTGCCTCTTCACCTCTTCGCCTCTTAAAGGAAGTTTTTCCTTGCTCATCGGGGGATCTGTTGGGTCTTTTTAAATAATAAGAGTTTGGTCTAGACCTGCTCTACATGTAGTGCCGTGATGTAACTTTGTTATAATTTGGCACTATGTAAATAAATCTGATTTGATAATATAACATAAAAGCTCCCAAATGTCAGAATATGAAAATGTGATCTAATTAAATGTCACTGCACTGCTGGATCTGGCTCAGCATCGAGGATATGTATTATTCCACCCGTCACAGTACCTACTGGACTGTACCAGGGAAAATTCAGACAAAGACAAAGCTCAGCCTGTTACAGTATATAGACAGCTGAAAATGCATTCAGATGCTTTGACTGACATAACAATGGAGAGGCATCATCAGCATCTTATGGCCATAGCACATAATTTTTGTTTATTACTGAGAATAAACAAAAAAAAGGAGCACACTCAACAATAAGTGGAACATTTGACAGTGCACTTTCTAGATCAGAGAAAAAGGGGTCAATGCACAAACCACCGAATTGCATGACCACAACAGCAAGTTGAAAAAAAAAAAAAAAAACAAATGTGCAAAAGGTGCCAACTAGATGGAACCTCACTCTGAAAAGGAATCCGAACGTTTAAAGACATACTGCTGTAGCCCCAGAGAAGGCTGCTGTCATCGTGCCAACAGCTGGAGACATTGCTGTAGCCCTCCAGGTAACCCTCACCCTCTCACTCACTCTTACTGTTAGCACAGACAAAGTGAGAGGGAGAAGCTCATTACTTTCAGAGTCATTGTCAATGCCGATAGGCTACGCACTGCTAATGTATGCTAATGTAGATTAACTTGTGCCAATGCCTTCAGCTGAGATAAAGGACAGTTACAGTTGTGACTGCCTCTATTTAATCCTCCTGTCCATCTAACTGCTGTTTGCTGTTGCTTATTGCACACAGGTGTATAAAAATGCAAATGTAAAGTCCCTCATAATTTTATTTCTGTTCATTTGTCTTAAAGGTCCCATGTTTTTACACTTTTGATGTTTTGTTTTAATATCTGTAAGCAGACATATTTGTGCTTTTATGAACCAAAAACAACTTCTTTGAGTGTCTTTTTCTAATGAGTGGAGGGGGCTTGGTGGGCTGTTCTCGGAGCCCTGGGCCATGGTTGAAGTCTGTGATTGCATGGTTGTCACATCACAAAGTTAAGGAATTTCTAAAAGCTAGTTTTGAGGTTTAGGTGGTGAAAAGAAGCTGTGTGAATTCATAATCACACATAATACAGTATGGACTGCATGGGGCTAAGGCACAGAATGGTATTAAGCAATGACTTGACATTCCGATATCTTCAGTTGTGCATTGTTGTGAAGAACTGTCCCACTCTGGATGTCTGACAAACGAAGAGCTCCACAGCACTTGAGTTGTAGGCTGAGGACCTAAATTACCTGCATGGAACTGGGGGCACTGAGACACAGACATCGATTGCCTGCATTTTCACAGAAAAGATGTTTGAACAGCAACGTCACACCCTCCACACACACAAAAAATTTTGTTGCTTCAGAGTCAGAAAAGGCAGAAGCTGTCATCAGCATGGAGGATTGCTCCCTTGAGTGTTTGTCTAAACTTACAGGGACACACAAAAAGCTAACCTGACTTGTACACAAGTACTTAGAAACACCTTGCTCGCACCTGATAGGTGCCGTATGTTATTTAGAGGATGTGAGCAGCCTTGTCGTATCTGGAAATGAGACCTGTGGTTCGAATCAGCAATTAGACACATGGTCTAATCCAAAATGCTGTGCTACTGGTCACTGGACCAACAGCTTCTTTTTGACGGTCCTTTGAAGGATCATTCATAAAATCCTTGTTTCAGAGTAGGAATTCCTAAAAATATCTAAAAATTCCTCTTAATGTAACCTGACTATATATCTCTCTTATTTCACTCTTTCATTGTGGCAAAATATCACCATAAATTATATTAAATACTAATAGCAATACTAACACTAATACTAATAAAAAAAAATAAGTTCGTGATTAATTCTGAATATCCACACAAAGTAGTGTGATTTAATATTACTTTAATTGTTTAAAAATGTATCTGTGTAATTGCACTACTGCTCACTAGACCGCCAGTCCCATTGGTTAATCTTATTAGCTGATGTAAATCGTAACATGCTTGCTATGAAGCAAAGCCTGAATTCAATCAGGGAAACTCTTTATGCCTCATTTATTTACTGTTCTCGCTCTTCTCCCTCTCGCTCTCTCTTTTTCTCATGCGTCCTATTAAAATAAGCTGACTTCAAATGTTTTCAGCCAGATTTTGCCACAATAACAGCAAACCACAACCGCATCCAGCCTTGAAAACCCAATGACAGGTCGAGCCCACTCTGCATCATGTCCAGATACCCAGCATTCCCCTCTGACCACCAGCAGTGTCCAGATACTTCATACATTATGACATCACAACTGGGTTTAAGACTCTCATGTCCCACTTTTTTCAGCAAATGCTGCTATTCACATTATTTACTAGGGTTGGGTTAAGTAACAAAAGTCTGCTGAGTTATTCATGGCCAGATGCTTTCATGTGATTGCATCCCACAAGGACATTAAGTCTTCACCCATATCTGTTTTATGATTTGTTTCTGAGCAAAAAAGTACTGAACCAATTTGCAGCCTGTCCTGGCTGTCGGGATGGATGTTGGGGCAAAGAACAACGCATTAAACCCAGATCCAGGAATTACCAACCACCTCTGGGTGTGTTTCATCCATTTCTCAGAAGATAATATTGATCTGAAAAATCTGTGAGTGTATACAGTTTGGGGCAGATCCAAAAAGGTATCTGGCTTTGGTAGAAGAAAATGTAGGACCTTTACTTTCTGATTTTTTTTTTTCCTATAAGCTGCCTGAAGCATCCAGTAAAACAGCAACACGTTAGACTGACAAAAAGGCTCTGATTGCAAGCGATGTCCCCGCCAGACACCACCACCGCTCAAATCCCCCAGGCATCTGTCAATATCCATCACAAAGACTGCTCTTGTTTACACAGAAGAAGCTGGACTGAAGGAAATCAGCACAATGCTTGTACAGTGACCTTAAAATCCCCCAAAATGTTCTTACATTGGGATGTATTATGTTACAGCTTTTATCTCCTCAGTTCACGGTTCAGGATTATTCAGCATGATATCTCTACATCTGACTGAAATCTGTTTTCGTGTCACTCTTCAGGCACAAAACTGACACTAAAAATAGGCAACAAAATCTATTTTCATAGGATCCAGATCCCATTTCAAACTGCAAATAAACAAGACACTGCAAAATTCATGGGTATAAAGCTCCATTAACTATTTAGTAATGTTTCATGTTACTAAGTCAAGCAGCGAGCTTAGCTGTGTAGGGCTCTGTGCACTCACATGGACTCCTCTTGTTATCCTGCATGACTTCATGTTTATTGTTGTGCTTCCCAAAGGGGTCGGTAATTGCACACATAATCGAGTTAGCTGTGGTTGATATAATATAATAAGATATTATCGGACAGTGTGCAGCTCAATGTAAACAGATAAGGTAGTGTGACCCTGAGCACTGTGTGATGTCTGAGTCGTAGGAGACACCGTGATCAAGTCTTTTCGTGCTGGATCCGATTAAGAAAACCCTCCAAAGCCCTGCCGTTTCAACAAACCCTAATAAAATCCACCGTGCGTCCAGAGCAGGTGAGCTACCTGGACGCGTAAAAGCCCCGCGATGCCTCCCGCTCAGCTCTCAGAGAGCCGCGTAGCTACGCGGCGCGTACGCGAGCCTTCTGCGAGAACAATAACTTGTAGTGATGTGTGCTGTGACTGGGGTGATGGATGGAGGAAGGTGACAAAGAGGGGGGGCGGGGGTGGACGGGATGGTGCACGAACCAGCAGATCGTGCCGGGACGAGAGGATGAGGGGGGAGAGGCTACTCACGCTGCTGTTCTCTCCTGTCCAGTGGACCATCGCCTGGTTGTGGGTCGCATCCCCTTTGAGCACGAACGAGTTGCTAAGCAAGGACATTTGTTTTTCCCCGGGCAGTGCTCTCCTCAAGCGGGTTGAGCTCTCGAAGGCGGCGGCGGCTGCGGCCGAGTCCTCGTCACCGCCCCTCTGCGAGCCCGGCGGGGAACCTCTGTCTCCGCCGTCACTGTCAAACATACGGTCCATCCCGCCGCGGCGGGTTAAAGCCACGCTGTCACAGTGCACGGGTCCCGGCAGTGCCATCCAGGCCGAGGCGATCAGCAGGAAAACGCAGAGGTGCCCGGCGGCGAACGCTGGTGCTTTGAGGCGCAGAGGTGCCATGCTTTGCGCTGTAGGAGCGCTCGTTTCGCGGAGACTGATTGTGAGACTGTTGATGCTTGTGGAAGATAGATAGGTGTACACTGTAAGAGAGAGAGAGAGAGAGAGAGAGAGAGGGAGGGAGAGAGGGAGGGAGGGAGGGAGGGAGGGGAACTGGAGTGAAGGCAGACAGTGGGAACAACGTGGACGCTTCTCCGTGCCAAGCGGGATCCACCGGGCGGCACAGCGGTGCCATCTGCTGTCCACCAGGTGCAACGCCGTGTCACCCAGGACGGCAGTTCACCTTTCACATGTGACGTGTTTGTGAACCTTTTCAAGTGAGTCTGAGCCTTAATATCTGTCCATGGGACGGTTGGACGGGACAGTCAAGCATGGACGGTAGAAAGAGCTGTTCAATGGCAGCGTCATTATCCCAGTCAGCTGCTTCACTCTGTCTTAAATAAATATATTTTAGAGCTTCATAAACAACAACCAGGGCCATGTTTGTCATTTTTTCACAATATTCTGATGGCTTTATTTTATTTGTTTATTGTCTATTCATTCACTCTATCCGGCACCCCTGGGGACATACATACCGTAACTGTGCAGGCTGTTCCAGGCCACTATGGTTTCATACTGTGCAAAAACCTTTAAATTTACATGATATATTTTTTGTCATAGTGTTTGTAACAGTGTGAGGTAAAGTTTGAAGTTGTTGTGTCTGGTGCTAGGTCAAAAGAGCTGCATTTAAGTCCAGTAAGCGCACAACTCTGGCAGTGATTAATTGACCGAAATGGAAAGCTACATCAGGTCTCAGGTCCTTGTGTTTCATCTGGCTGGCCTGTTGTCCAAATCTGGCCCACACAGAGTATGTCCGCTCATTTCCGTGAGCAGATGTAACCAGAGGCTGACGCTGAGGCATCCCATTATTTCTTACTCCGGTAGGTCATCAGTGAGTTGGTTAGGAGGCCTTGTTCTTTCATTCTTCTCCTGATTTGTTTTCACTTTAGTCATTTTAAACCATACGAACTTCAAAGGACCGTCAAACCACATTTGCGTTTTGTCAGTCTTCTCATCTTCTTCACAGCCTGTGGTTTGGAAGCCATCTGGCTGAGAGGTCGTAGTTCACAATTTGATCCCAAGTAATAGCTGTCTTCTGTGTATGTCCTCCAATCCAATTATAGGCAGAGGCTGGATTAACCCATGATTGCTTGGGTCAGGTGCATCTTCGGGTCATTCAGGAATGATCCTCTCCGAAGGTTCATGTTAAGCCATAGCCACAAAATCTTAACAACGATCTTTCTGTTCCGCTGCTGAAATTATTCTCTTGCTGATTTTCAGGAGAAGCACACAGAGGAAGTCTTGTTTGTTACTGACATGATCGACCTGCTTTGCAGGATGTCGTAAAATTTCCATCCCCTTTTTTTCCTTCCCTCATTCTCGATTCATCCATCTGACGGCCTGTCTCTTAATCACCAATTGACTCGTGTTTTCATGCTGACCACTCCCCATTTGTATCATTGCATTCACCTGGTTACCACAAGGTTATTCAGAGTTCCCTTAGATTCATTCTTTCTTTCACTGTTGACTATTATTCTTCTGGTAAGAGGTGTTAAACTTTAAAGTAAGCCTGTGTCAAGGATACAGTGTTTTCCTTCTCATCCATCATGACCTGATGCCCATGATAGTTTTGTTAATTTGAACCTCCTCCTTTACAGCCAGGGTTTTCAGTCGTGAGTAGCCGAGTATAATGTGCTGTGGGGAAGAATTAACATGAAATTTCAAGCCTACAAAAAGCTTTTACTAAAAAAATTCCCAATGATGTGCAACTAAACAATAACAACTCCTGCCCTCACCCAATGTCAGATGAGATTGGCCCCCACAAACTTATTCGGATAAGCAGTGTGGAGAATGGATGAATGTAAACTGAAATGAAACTATTTTTTAACCTTTTAGTTAACGTTAGATGCACCAACTGTGTTTCAAAATATCCCCGTTTTCTCAAATAAACATTTGAACAAATTTATATATGTAGCATGAAAGAAGTTGCTTAACCAACAAATGGGTATCACCAACACAACACAGCTCCTCTCAGCTTTGGAGCCTCCTTTGTTTCTCTTTGTTTTCAAAGCCTCTCCTCTGACTGGCCCTTGTTGGAGCATGAGAAACAATAAAAACTGCATTGAAGTAGTTTTTGGCACTTAAAAACTCCACATACATTTTCTTTTGGACATTAAAATACCACAATACTGTCATAAATTATGACAACTGAGCTGTTTCTATCTCGCCTGAACAACCATTACTGCTGACGCACACTGAGATGTTGGATTGAAAGCCAAGGTTGATTTTATTTATTTATTTATTTTTATTTCCATCACGTATAACGAATGCAAAAAGAGGCTGCCAGACCCAGGTATTGGAGACACAGGAACATGCACACATGATTATTTCAGCAGACACTGCCTTTAAAGACAGACTCCTGGCCTTTGTGACCCATGAGTAGTGTCAGTGTTGAAAAGGGGATTTTTGTAAATTATTTATTGCCCAAGTCCTTCTGCTGTTGCTGTTCATTTGGAATAAATGGACTGAGTGGTGTTGTTTGCTCAGCTAGTTTCAGATCAGCACTCTTGGGTGTCCAAAGAGGCAGAACAGGAGCAGAGTCAGTTTGAATATTTGATGGCTGTGAGGGCAGAAGGTGCATCAGTGTTCCAAAGAGGGAGAGAAGAAGAGGACGGTGGGGCATAAAAATACATTTTCTCTATATATTCACAATATCATACAGATTTTGTTTGCAACTTTTCATTTCTCATCATAGACCTTGAAAGTCCTCAAACCTGGTTTTGACTCAGTTTTATCCTAACACCACTCTTGAATTGTTTTGTCTTGTTGACAAAGTTCAGAAGAGTGAAAAATATTTATTTGCTCATGAATACTATAAATGAAGTAGTACAAATGTTGACTAATTCAGTCAATGATATGAACACTTCATCTACATGGATACAACTGATAGATTAATATACTGAGTAGTCACTTTGACACAAAGTTTAAATGTATTCAGAAGAGGTCAAATTTCAACCTGAAGCTCAGCTGTCATGTGGAAGGGAGGATGACGACAAGAGGCAACCTTCAGGCAAAACAGGAGAAAGCTTGAAAGAAATAGTTGAGTTGAAAAATATTACTTTCTACAGTCGCAACCATGAAATGAGAAACAATTTTTCTCTTAATGGGACCATCATTTAAAAAAATAAACTCAAACTCCAATCATGTTGCATTGCAGAAGACTCGAAATTAGAGAAATGGAGAGGCCATAAACTCATCAGGAAGAGATTGCTAATAAATTAAGTGAGAAATTTTCCCACTGGTTTCAATATAATATGAATTATTTTTACAACAACTTAAGTCTCCCTTGATGGTCCTCAGACAGAATGCAGGTTTAAGGATCTTCAGTACTCGCTTCACTTTACAGACTCTAGAGACTATATACACTATATCCACTTTTATAGACAATATAATTTATAGACTTATAGACAGTCTGCAAAATATAGCAAATGTTTGCAGATGTTCTATATATGCAGCTGATCTTAATGGCTTGTTTTCATATTATGTTTTTGTGACTGAAAGTACACAAGCAAGTATTTTCATAGGGAAAAAAACCTTGAAAGCAAGTGGAAAAGCTTTTGACAGAAAAAAAAGTTTTTCCAAAAGAGCATAAAACTTTTACACTGAGATGGGAAAACTTTGGGAAAGGAACAAATCTGTTGGGAGGAATCCTATATATTTTGAGGTGAGCAAAACAAGGTGAACATAAAACATTTTTGAGAAAACAGAGAAACAAACATCTGTGACATGACATTTGCAAAAGAATAAAAATATCTAGAGAAAACATCAGGTGCAAGAAGAAGAAAATGTTTTTCAGGGGAATGAACCTTTTGTGAGAAGAAAAATTTTTTGAACAATAACTGCTGAATAGAAAGAAAATCACTGCTTCTCTTTTCTGAACGTATTTGGTTGGCTATAAAACCCCCCAGAGAAACCATATCATGGAGGACTGGATGATGGGTACTGGTTGACTGTATTTTGGGGCGTGGCTGCTTTGTTGTGACATCACCAAGTTCCAGAAGTCTGTGGCATGAGAAGCTTGCACTGCATTAATAAACAACTATACCTAATTAATGACCAAAAGTGGAAAACTTGCACAATACAAGATGGGCCTTTTAAGCTGTTTTAATTAAATTTAACATGTAAGCGCATTTAGATGTTTTACTCATGGATCTTCACACTTGTTTGGGTAACCCCCCTATCATTCTTAGTGCTGCATGTTTGCTTGGTTCCTATGAGAACAGCAACCGGCAGCATCATTCGTGGTGTGTGGGACAAGATAAATGCTAGTTGTCCTGTCATGTATTGTTCCTCTAATCATCATAATTAAATCATCCTGATTCCTACATGATTTTGTAAAGAATGATACAGTGTCTATGTTGCACAACATGCTAGAGATACATGTTGCCCACAGCGCGCACAGGGAAATCCTTGTAATGACAGTGAAACATGTAATTAGAGTGAGAAAAATCTGTAGTAAATTATCATGAAGCCAGCAGCATCTAACAGTTTGCTACAGATGATACAGTTCTGTTAGTACACTGCAAGATGTGAATTAATAAATGAACCAGAATCAATCAGCTGAGCAATCAGGTGATCGATCAACATTAAGTCAATGCTGTTACAAATTTCCAGTACAGAGGCCGCACACAGCCCCTGGAAGCTGCTGAGAGTCGAGGTCTTCAGTGATTCTTCTTACAGCACTGGAAAACGAATGCACATTCATCTTCATCACATCCAATTAAATTTCATGAGCAACAAAGCTATGTTCAGCAGCCACCCAGCAGCATGCTAACAAGCTGGACTCCTGCAGTCCAAGGCTCACTTCCCCCAGAGCTGTCTCTACCCTCAGATGATCCAAGACCTGTTTTACACACGCACCAACTGAGCAATGTCAAAGGCACCCATCAGTGAGGGCCCTAAAATATTTACAGCATTTATTTTGCTAAGAGGCCATGCTGTGGAGTCTTACTCTCCAATTTGTTTCAGATTTGGCAGCGTTCCATACTGAAGTTAACAATATAATTCTCATATTGTATCACACATGAATAATGGTGGTTTTGAATACATAGGATGAAACTATTTTTGACTCCATTCACACATGCTACCATATGTTAAAAAACGCTACACCTCCGATACTTTTTTGAGATTGAAGGTGTTTCTGGGTC
Organism: Echeneis naucrates; assembly: GCF_900963305.1. Taxonomy (NCBI): domain Eukaryota; kingdom Metazoa; phylum Chordata; class Actinopteri; order Carangiformes; family Echeneidae; genus Echeneis; species Echeneis naucrates. The sequence goes on along the minus strand of NC_042528.1, from coordinate 12,015,491 downwards.
ATTAAAGCTGAACTATCACAGCTTAAATTATGTTAATAACTTGTTAATAAATTGGCTCAAATAAAAATATATAAAGTAAAAGATGGTGATATAATATGTAAGTATTTATGTTTAAATATTCTAATAACACTGTAAACCTGGGGAATCTTTGGGCCTCTCTTCTGTTATAAAAGAAATATATATAAATTAAAACATAAAATAGATTTTAGGCAAATGCTCAGAGAAACCAAATCATGGAAGGAGGATGGATGACAAATCCAAGTGGGTTGTATTGAAGACTGATTGGTTGAGGGCTGTGGCTGCTTTCACAATTTTCCAGTTGTCTTGACAACTGGTTTTAAGGCTCAGTTTCTGAACATTTCTCTGTGGACTGAACCTTTGATACTTTTACAGTATTAATATAAAATCCAGACCTGATTGATAACCAAAGAAAACAACGACATCTACCTGAATGGGACCTTTTACATTTATCACTATGTTATATTGTTATGGTCAACATGGCAGCATTAGAACTCACTTGGACCATCAAATTGATCATCTTCATCAGCCTGTTCTGTCTCTGATTTAAGTGATAGTTCTTTCTGTCTTTGAGATTAAGCACATAATTGTTCATACTAGTAATTAAAGCTATTGCTAATGAAGTTTATGCTATGAATTATGAAAATTCGAAGTTTATGCTAAAGAGGAAATGAAATACATTCTAAATATATTTTTTTACAGTTTTTATTGGCTGTAATAATTTCCGGGCCCTGTTGTGAAGCACTAACTCCCACCTCCATACAGCATAAGGTGCACCACAACACAGTCTAACAGGCTGTTCCAAACCAATAATGAGGCAGCCAATGGCTGATCTTACTGAACTCACAAGGAGTAATTGCCTCGGTTCAGGAACTTTAACGCATTTGACACACATCTGCAAACGCATGCACAGACACCAAAGCTCGCCTTGCTTATCCCTTCTAGCGTGGTCTAAATGGTGTGACCATCTATTGAGGGCCATGCAGGCACTGTTCGCTCCTCTCACCCCCTTTATTTAGTGTCCTTGCACCCCTTTGGTCATGCTCTCTCATCACAGATTAAAAACTGCAAGGTTGATAACTCACCTTTGCTGCTTGAGAGATACCCCAACAGAGAGAAACAAGGCTCTCACACTTCTTTCATGTCCCCTGCTACTGTGAGTGCATGAACAAACAAGTTTGGAGCTAGAGGATTTCCTGTTTCTATCTCTGTGTAAAGTCTGCACCAAACTTGAATGCATCAGTTCAAGCATCTTTTTATTATAGTGTATGTTAATGAAAACACTTACTCATTCAGAACATGTTAAGATATATTTAACTTGTATCCAAGTTTATTAGCAGTGTAAATAATGGCTGGATTGATTAGGATTTATTATTATGAAAAAACTGGCTGGGGGCCAACTGGTCCCTGCAGGTGGGCTACAGCCTGGTGCCCTGGGGTCAACTCCCTGGAGATATCACCTGGTTTGATGCCATCATGCTGTGTCCGTGGAGTCGGGAATTCCTCCTTACTGGGTTTTGAACAATTTCCTGTGTCTCTGGCATAATTAGCCCGGGGGGGCTTGCAGTGGGTGGGGTCTCTGTGCATCTGATCTTTGACGCTGGTCTGTGTTGGTTTGTGGTGGACGTCACCCAGTGACTGCGCTGCGGTGGGGGGTTAAGTCTTGGGTGGGGTTCTGTTTGATTCCCTGGGGTCCCAGCCCCACTTGTGGCCCCTGGACCAGGTCCCCTCTGGCTGGGGATAGGGCCCTTACTTGCCTGGCCTCTTAAATTGCACCAATATCTGTCTTCAATCACCACAAACTTGATATGATTCCTCACAAACACATTTAGGTGCACAACATACATCAGTCATAAGATTTAAATGCACCACACCTTAGGGGACAGTCCGGGGCGGGTTCAGGGCTCACTATGTCAGGAAAGGCTGCAGGACAGCAGTGTGCTGTAGCCCTCTGACTTGCCCCCATCCTTCTCCCCTTTCCCCCAAAGTTAATGCACCACACCGCATCCAGGGTCACATTCACAGTGCAGGGTTATGCTTCCTCGACAGGGATTGAGGAAGCGCAGGAAAGGGGACACTCTCAATTACTGCAAGTCACAGCATTTTGACTATGACAGAAAAATGACAACAAAAACTCTGGTCATACTGTCATAAAAGCATTCTCCAACGTTTTAAAAGACTTCAGCTCATTAACTTTTAACATCCTTAAACCCTCTTTACTGCAGCAATAAACACATCGGACCAATTCTATTCTGCCAGTACTTGATGGAAATTTATGCTTTAAGAATTCTCCCAATACGCATTCATTTTCTAAATTTCCCCAGAGAGTGAGTTCACTTTCCAGCAGCTTCCCCGCCCATAACTCCCACTCAGTCAAACAAAGCCTCCCTTTGGGGTTTCGTTTTCAACACAGCTAAATATCTGGGCCTCCCAGTGCCTCCACCACCACTACCACCCTGGACTCGAGTTAGGCAACCGAAACACACCCTGCTGTAACCACACAAATTGTGACAGATTTGTTTATCATGCAAGGCATGTGTCTCAATTGTTTCCAAGGGAGGATGGGGGGATGGGATGGGTAGGTGTGGAGAGGGAAAAAGGTAATGCGTCAGCGGAGTGCAGAGGAAAGGGGGATGAAGGGAAAATGACAGCACACTTCAGTCATCTTTAGAAATGTAGCATGTAGATTAAAACTCCCACAGGTTATTCCAAGGTCTCCAGCTAGAGTCAGAAGAAATAGAAGTCAGAAGGAGACATGCCACCTATGTTATGCAGTGAGAAAATACAACTGAAGCTAGACAAAGTCCATATATGGAGGACAAGGTGGAGCTGAGGCGGAATGAGGGCTGGAGCTGACCTGCTCTTTCCTCAGTCCTAATCATGACGTACAATCTGTCAGTCACACAGTAGCCACACCCTAGCACATCCTCATACTTTATAAGACTTGAAACTGGAGACCACAAACCCAGTAGGAACGTGTTTACTGAGCAAATAAATCAAGTGAGAAGTAAGGCCATTTTCACATAGACTTCAAAATCTACACCGTCCATCTGGGACGTGGGAGATTTCAATATCCATGTAGATGTAGGAAGTGACAGCCTTATTTCTGTGTTTCTTTCCTTACTAGACTCAATTGGCTTTTCACAGCATGTGAATGAACCAACTCACTGCTTTAATCATATCCTTGATCTAACATAGTGCATGGAAATCTACAAGTTAAGCATTCTCCCTCAAAATTCTGTTCTGACTGACCATTGCCATCAGAGAAAGAATTTATCATCTTTCCTACATCAGACAGTAAACTTCTACTGAATTCAGCTGCCCCTGAATCAACTGCAATGCCTATTGCACATCTGGAGTCATTCTCATCTCCGAATCGCTCACAGCTAGCTTCTACAGTTTCATCATCTAAACCATCAACCTGTCTATTAGACCTAGTACCAACTAGCCTCTTTAAAGAGATTTTTAATTTAATTGAGTCATTCATCCTAGACCTGATTAATTTGATGTTATCTTTGGGTTATGTACCTCAAACTCTTAAGACCGCAGTCATCAAACCACAACTTAAAAAGCCAAATCTTGATCCAGATGTGTTGGCTATTATAGACCCATAACAAACATTCCCTTCATTTCTAAGAATCATTGAAAAAGCAGTAGCAAAACAACATCTGCATCTGATTTGAAAACAATCTTTCATCATTGCTTTCAAAACAAGGTTTGAAGTTCTTCAGCTTGGACCCAGAGAGTATATCCACTTTTACATAAAATCAGTGCTGATGAGCATGTATAGAATGTGAGTTGTTGCATGGGAGTATTGTTGAGTGTTCCTGCAATTGTGCTTCTTGTTTACTTGAATTCAAAATAAAATGTTTATATCTATTGCAGCGTACTTTATATCAAGTCAACAGAAACAACATTCAATAAAGATATACTGAGAGAAAATCATTTCATTGTCTATATCGCATTTCACCCCTCCCCTTACAAAAAGTGATGTGTTGTTGTGGTATTGGTGTTGACAGGGTCTCACTCTGCTATCTCTCTCTGTTTCAATCTGTTTGGATGTCTGTGTGTGATGCTGCAGGCCTCTCAGGGGGAAGACGAAAATGATGAATGAAAGTGCTTCTTGTTGCTTGCTGTCCTGTGGATGGCACTAACATTAGAAAGCCTCCCCTCAGGCTCCACACTATTGCGTGTATTCCTCCTGCCATGTATCAGCCAAATAGCTGAGGAAGAAAGAGGGGATATGGTGATGTCATCATATTTCAAGTGGCTGTGTACAGTGGACCCCGTTCCCCTTCTTCCCAGGGGTGATGATAGAGGTTCATGTCTTTTAATGCCCCCTGCTGGCAGTCTACACACCCTGCCTGTTGAAAACTACAGCAATCATGCAGCCCAAGCGAGCTCTACCCCTCTCCGAATCTGATCCATGTAAACAAACATCCTCTTGGTAATTCAGTGAGGGTCTTGTTAGTGTTGTCGGATGAGAAATGAAAGGGCTTAAAGAGCATCCCTGAACATGAATAATTGAATGACCTTGAATATGTTTTCTTGTAGATTGTGGAGAAAAAATTACTTTCAAACAATTTGTGTTCACCCTCCTGTTCTCAACCTTTCCTCTTTTACAAATGAGCTTTGATGGAAGGTTTACTTTCCTTTATGCCCTTTTGTGTGGCCCTCACTCATTTGTGTGTGCCGTCCACTCCCTTCCTCCCTGCTTTTATATAGCACAGGGTTAGAGGCACTGTCTTTGGTAAACAAACAGAGAGATCTGTCTGCTGCATCATCCCCAAGGCTGAATGCTCTCAATGACTACTCCGAAGGACGATAACCTTAACCTAGATAACCACCCAACAAACATCATGTTCCCAAGGCTTACATTAGAATTTGTGAGGAAAGGGAGCATTTTACAATGATATTGAGCAATATATTGATGGAGCTGGGGTGTATTTGTATCTCAAATTAAAATAGCCAGATACCATAAGGGAGGGGGGGGGGGGGCACACACAGCAAATACAAATAAATGTTAGAAAACTCAGTAATACTTATTCACATGTAAATGATGATTTAGCAATGATTCAGCATCAGCCCCACTTTCTCCTCCAAAGGTGGTTTCTGCTGATTTCATCCATTGGTTTGTGAACTGCCATATGTTTATACCTTATGGGATCATCATTTAAAAAATTTATTATTAAATCATGGTGTCTTAAAGAAGACTTGAAACTAAAGAGCTCAGGCATTAATTCATAAAGAAAAAGTTCACTGAACTAGTATACTGAATAAGAAGTAGGACAATTTTCACATAAACTTCCAAACAATTCGATTTTTTATTTCATTTTAATTTTTTTACTGTTGTCCTGTTTTACAGTACTGTTTTACTGTTGTATGGTTTCACTTTCTTTTCAGAAAGCATGGATTTCATGAAAGGTTTAGTCCAGGACTTCTTTAAACCATGAAGTTGGAATGGCTTCCAATAGCTGAATAAATAGAGAATTGAAGACTAAAGCAGCAATAACCTATTGTATGAAGCAGACTCCAGAAGCACTTGATCCTACAATTTCCATCATGAAATTTAAGAGGAAAATCAACAAACAGTTAAAGATTCTACCCAATGGGGCCAGAAGCTGCAGCTAAGCTGCAACCCGAGTCACTTTCACCATTAAGCAGAAATCAAAAGCCTTTTACGGCTTTGAGTAATGACAGATGTTAGATTTCTTCTCTGACGCCTCATCAAAGGAGAAACAAGAGAGTTTCATTCTTAAATTCGTAAAACAACCCTCCTGATAATGAGGAAGTGCCAAACTGTCCGCTATTGTTTCCGCAAAATAAAAGAGTAATTTGCCTCTTTCTTTTATTTTTCTTTTCCAACTGATGCAGCAACCGTGACATGTGAACAGGTGGAGCCACTGGCCTGAGAGGAAGCTGAGAAATGGCATTCCTATCAATTAGCTCCACTTTGTCAGATGCACACTAAAAGAGAGGTAGAGATAGAGACAGGAAATGAATGGTAGATTGGAGAGTGTGTGTGCGTAACAACAGCCAGACAGTGACAACAGAGTTTTGAATGCATTGTCTCTTACTGGGAGTGTCCCTGTTTAGAAGACAGCATCCTACTTAGATATAGAACTGTCAGCATTATTGGCTTCACTTTTATCCTCTGTCTGCTGCTAAACTCAAACTTCACTTGAATTAAGTTTGCTACAGGCATAAAGTAAAAGGCTGTATCCAAAAGGCCCTACAGTGCACTAAATTTCCTTTCCACCATTTTATGTGTCTGCCATATGAGCATAAGGATAAAGCTGAGCATTTGACCTGGCAGTTGTGCTGTGTTGAACCGGACCGCTGTGCATGTGGTCAATAGACAGCTGAGCCCTGTGAACCAAAGCAGTTGATTTACCAGTCAGTCTACATTTGAATCCTCACCAGTGATCATGAGCTTAAGTGGTGAGTGAATGAAAGATTCTGTGAATACGTTTCTGCTGGAAGGTGGCAGACCTCACACACAGTGATCCAGAGACTAAAACAACTGCTCCTCACACTGACTGAATCGGGCATTCCATTATGATCTATTTCCCCACTTTCCATTAGACTTTTAGTACATTCAGGAGTCCCTGGATTAGACAGAGAACACAGAGAAGCAATTAACGTCATCTGATCTATGATTGTGTGGGTCTCCGCCAGGTACTCCAGTTTCCTCCCATCTTCCAAAGACATGTATGTTTGGGTTGATTGGTGACTCTAAATTGTCCGTAGGTCTGTGTGCGAGTGTGGACTGGTGACCTGTCCAGGGTGAACACTCAATGTAAACCCCCGCAACCAAGAAATGGAGAGGTAGGAAAAGATGAATGAAAATAGGGTATCCTCTACTGCCACCGACTGCTGATTAGTGGAATAGCAGGAAAGGGACACATTTTTGTATCATTCTTGTACATCACTATTCACACGAAGAGCGGAATCCACTCTGAGAAACATACTGCTACCTCTAGTAATCAAGTACCTTTCATTTTGAAGTACTTAAGTGAAGTTTGAATTTTTCACGGCACTGTTGCAAGAACACTAGAAATATCTGAATTCCCTCACTGACACCCTCATCCCTGAAGATATTGTTGACTTACCCTATGTTTGAAGACATTACTTAGTCCCATTATAGTTTCAATTATCTCATTAACAAGATTTCCCAATTTATGAGTCTAGTTGCCTTATTGTGAAGTTAAGGATGATTTTATTTAATCAGCTCTTTTATAGCAAGCTCAAATCAATCTGCTCAAAGTGATGGTTTCATGAAAGCTCTTGAATCAGAAAGGATCCACTATGGCAGCGACAGTTTAGTATGGTACTATAATCATGTACATTGAGAAATGTTTGAGTCAGAATTAGTAGAATTAGTAGAAAGTAGAAGTAGAAATACCTTATTCTTCCCAGGGTGAAATTTGGTGATAGTAGGACTTTAAATTTAATAGTAATAGCTTTCATATCTACGCAACAAAGAGGCAGCAAAAGTACTTTGCATTAACTGTAGCCTTTTTTCATAACATTATTTGATTAATGTCAAAAACCGTCGTCCTTGGTCACAAGTGTATCTTTCACCTTTACCTTCTGTTCAACCAAACCAGTATTTGTCGTCAAACGCTTCTCTAAATCTGATTGATCAGCTGGAAGAGGTGTTCTCCTTACCGACTCCTGATTGGCCCAATGCGCTCGCGGTAGCTAACATGGTTGTGTGTCCGTCAGCGTGTCTCCCAAGGAGTTTTTACCCGCACAGTTATCTGCAAAATGGCGAGCCTGTGTTCTCGGGCACTGAGACAGAGCTACTCTCTGGTAGCTTCATCTGCGTTAAAACGGTAAATAGCGCTTATTAATGAAACGCGCTTTTCGTGGAGACGCGGCGCTGTCGGTGGGCTGCTGCTAAACTGCTGTTCTTACACAACTGTGGCCGGCTAGCAACTTTAGCTTTCCTTACTGAACATGGTGCTAAGTGTTTACCGTTTTTTGATGGAGGTAGAGAGTCAAACGTAGCACGGAGCACAGAGACATGTTTCTGTGTAAAGGACACGACCCACATTAAAGCAGGTCTACTTCTGTCATCGTTAGCATGTTTGGGTAACAATGGAGTCTGAAGCTATAACGTGACATAACCTGGATGATGACAGTGTCAAGTTATGCGACGTTAAAATGCTCTTTTTTTAATCAACTTTTACATTGTCGGTTCGTCTGTAAAGTAACGACAGGCCGGATTCCATCTAAAGTTCAGCTGATTCGTCTTTTCCCATATTGTTGATGAACATGTTAATTTCTGATTTGACTACAATTGAATAATCCATGAATGGAGTTTGCCGTCACGTTGTGACATTATTCAGTTACTAGATCTGGATGATGATAAAAGTGTGCACATGTTGAAATAGATGAGAGATAATTAGCCTGTATTCAGTCTGTGAGTGAGCACCTAACATGACTGCTATAGAGTGGAGTTGTATAACATTGGTAGTCCTACTGGCAGCTGGACAGTTTGCAGTGTTTTAAAATAAGCTGTCTGATGCCATCTAGAAGATGGTATCAGACAGATTAGAAAGACTGGACAACCAAAGTACCCTGATGACTACAGAAAGTAACACATGTAGGTCATGTGTGAAGTCGTTTTGGGTTGAAAGCCAGTGAGTATCTCCCCACATGTGTATTCAAGATTGTGTTGATAGTAAATTCAATCGTGTTAATGCCTACTCCAGTTTTTGTTTTTTGTGGTCAATATTTACTTTTAGTCTGCAAGTTAATGCAATTTCACGAGTTTCGCGAGTTTCAATAAAGTTCAACTAAGCAAATATCATATTTTAACTAATGGATTCAAGGGCTGAACAATATGCAAAAACAAAAAAGTGTCTTGGTGAAAATGATTTGAAGTTCAGTGCATCTCTGTAGTACCGCAATTCATACTATGTTGTCATAGGGCAATTAATCAAAATGTAATTGTGCAGTATTGAAATTGCAAGAGCTTTTGTAGTGTAGTGTTGATGGGGAAAATCATATACTACATTCTACAAACAGTTTATTACCATTCTTATTTATTTATTTTTCAATTAAATCTATTGCAGTGTCTGCTAAAATAATCACTACAGCGCTAGTTATGACACATTTGCCTTTCTATTATCACATTAAAGCTTCTGTGGTTTTTTGTTTTGTTGTTTGGCAGTTGTTTAGCACTAATTATTCCAGCTACTTATATATGTTGGAAAGTGACTACAATCCAGCTTAGATATCATGCAGTGGTAAAAACAAACAAGTCAAGAAAAGGGTTCCATTGTATCACACACTATGACAGTAATTTAGCTGAAATCCTTACTTGAATACTTGAAAAATTAATGTTTGTTTGATCCTCCCACACAGAACGTCTTCACGGTTGTTATGTACAGCCACCCAGCAGAAGAATGGCCCACGGTCAGAGGAGGAGGTCGAGAAGCCGGAGCAGAGTGCAGCAGAGAAAGGGCTAATTGAGGAGAAGACCCAGCTGGAGGAGCAGCTCAAGGACATGACAGTAAGTCTGAGGTGGCTGCACACAGACTGAGGAGGCCCCTCCACCTGTTCTGAATGCAGACGCTCTGATAATAACATTATGGCAACAACACTCTGAATAATGTCCGTATATAGGTACTAATTGAAGGTCAGTGGTTAATTTCCTCGATTGTTTAAGCTTTTTCACAAGATTTGCCCCGTTTTATTATTGATGTGTGTGAGGAGTGCTATATAAATGGGTGTGTGACTGGGTGAATATAACTTTAGTTAAATCCATTAATAACTTCAACAGTCTTGCTGAGTTTATTTGTGAATAGAATTACCAGTTGAAACATTTCAGGTCTAGTTTATTACCACCTTAACAAATCATTTTTATTGATTATATTGCTTTTATTTTTACATATAGTTTCTGTTGCTCATCTTCTTATGATAACAATTGTTGATCTTGTTTCTATAGTGCTGATCTTTCTTCTGTGTTTCCAGGACAAGTACAAGCGAGCCTTAGCTGACACAGAGAACCTCAGAACGCGGAGTCAGAAGATGATAGAAGATGCTAAACTATACGGTGAATACTAATTTCTGTTTGCTTGCTCACAGCTAATAGCTAACTTTTCCACAGATTGCACCAACACAAGCCTTCAGTTTTCTGCACAAATAATTGTGTAGTTGCATATACCAACAACTAGGTGTCATAAAATGGAAACTCTAGCCTCATTTCTACATTGACAATCCTGTTTTCTCTTACTTTGCATCACCAGGGATTCAGGGCTTCTGTAAGGACCTGTTGGAGGTAGCTGACATCTTGGAGAAGGCTACAGAGAGCGTACCCAAGGAGGAGGTAACAACACAAAACCCTCACCTGAAGAACCTGTACGACGGCCTGGTGATGACAGAAGTCCAGATCCAGAAGGTTTTCATCAAGCACGGCCTTGTCAAGCTCAATCCAGATGGGCAGAAGTTTGACCCCTACGAGCATGAGGCCCTCTTCCATGCCCCTGTGGAGGGCAAGGAGCCCGGTACTGTCGCTGTAGTAACCAAAGTGGGCTACAAGCTCCATGGTCGCACCCTCAGGCCAGCGCTGGTAGGTGTGGCCAAAGCCCCGTAGATATGATGATGAAACTGTGACAAAGTGGGATTTTTTTTTTTTTTTTTTGTTGCCTGTGTGATGGGTGACCTCAGGCACAGTAGACTGGTCACAGCACTACGCCCACCCTGTTCCCATGTGTCACAAACCCCACCCCCACCCCCCACCCTGAGACATGGGAACCCAGCTAAACAAACTTTGTATCTGGACAATATTTTATGTGGTACAGGACAGTCCATACAGTAAAACTTCAGTTTGTCATCACACAAGTCATTTCAGGAATTTACTGTCAGTGTTCCTTTCTCCTCTGCTGTAAATCCTAACTGGAAGATGAGTGGCTATAGTATTTTTCACTGACTAAAATAAAGGTTTTCAATAATAATAATCATAATGTTTATAGGGTGAGAGCAGCTGTGACATCCATCCACAGAGTGAACAGTGGCTCTCAACTGCTTGGCATCATTCCAGACTTTTATTTAAAGCTCTAATAATCTTGAACTCCTCAATTGTTTATTATTGAGTTTCATTGATTTTTACTGAGGTGGGCTTTCCAAAGACATCTTCCTCAGGTTCACCTGGATCTGGTCTGAGTCCTCCTTCAGAGTAAAGACCCAGAGTATGGCTCTGTGGGGCTGAGTGGTGTAAGAGTAAAAACTATTGTGTATGTAAAACTGTTGGACTATTGGACTCACACCATCAAGATAAGATGACCTTTGAACTCTGAAAGGTTTGCTGGGTTAAATGTTTGTTGGAAATAAAATACATAAAAAGCTGGTTTCAATTGTTGTGAAGCAGTTCAATTTTAAATGTATGTAAAGGAAGATCTCCACACACCTCATCAATGTTACTGTCTAGCAGGTTAGAGGAAGTATCAGCTAGCAGTAACCAGTTTTCACTAGTACTGTCTATATACATGGTTGTGTTCTTCACATTTTTGCTACTATGTGTTCTATGTCACATAATCAAGGCTCAGTTAATTATTTTTTTTCTTGTTTGTATCTATCAATAATTATATTGTTTTGTGGAAGCTTTTTTTGACAAGCTCAGATACAGCCTACTTTGCTTTGCACATAGTTCAACTGGACAGCACAGTTGTACTTGAAGTCTAAAAGGTCTCGCATTCTACAAAGGTAGACATCTTTGTGGTCAGAGACTTTGGCAGAACATGGTTAGTAAATGCAGTATAATTGCGTATTATGTCAAATAAAAACTTTTATGTGTTTAAAGAGCAATGAAGGGCAAGAACTAAATGTGTCATTCTGCAGCTAGTATGTACATAAAAATTATAATAAATTACAAAGTCAATTACAACATGTCAGTCAGCCAATAAAAGAAAGCTAGAAATCATCAATCCAGTAAAACTTTGTTGGCTTTGGTCATTGCGGGATATTAAAATATATCCTTTTAATATGTAATTATTAAATTACTTTGTATTAAATGATTGATGAATAATTGTATTAAACTGCTATAGCAGTTTCCAGTGTTATTAATTACCTAGAAGTGCTTGTCAAAGGGGCAAAATCACATTTCTGCAAAACAACCAGACTCAAACAGGGAATTTAGGATGCAATATCTTGCTAAGGACACTTCAGGTAGACCAGAGGTATCAGGTATGGAACAACTGAATTAAGGTGGAGTACTAGCTCTAGGTCTGACCTCTTCCCCTTAAGTGTTTCAATATGAAAGAGGACACGGGAGTAAGTAGAATCGTAAAGTATTTGCACTTTTAATACATCTCCATACATTGTCATATGCGACAACAAAGTAACGAAACAGCGAAACAGCTCAACAGTATCAGACTGGTAACAAGATTAAAGACGGCTCAAAAGCATGCCATCACTCCCCAACGCTTCAAAAAATGATTCTTTGAAATCCAAAATCAGCTTTTTCTTTTTTTTTTTTTTATAACAAAAACTATAAAAATTTCCATGACACAAAATACTGTACATTTCACAGGTCAGTAATTATACTTTCTTTTTCCAAGGTATCTTACAAAATTATTCACATTTGGTGACATAAGGTAAGCAAACCACCCAGCCAGCCCTTTACAAAAAAAAAAACCCTTCCCCATGGGAACACAACATAATGGAATTGTCATTTTCTCTCGAAACATTTAAGCCAAAGCATAATGCTTTGGAACATTTGGTTGCACATGCAGAGAGACATTGCTGTCAATTTCAACCAAAGTCAGAGAAGGAAGCCAAAAAGGCAACATTAACACAGGGGAGAGACATCAAATAGCTTCATCTGACAGTCATGTCATTGCTGTTTGGGTTATTGACTGGAAATTAGCTTTGTTGCTCGAAAGCATTCTGATTCACATGGGATTTTGGCCCTTTAAATTGACCTCTGACCTAAACAATTACATGTTTTTATCACCCTTTGACATAAAAGGCCTGGTCTGATGTTCAATCGATAACCCAACTGCACAATGACTAACGCATCTAACTACAAAGATCAAAAGATGTAGCTGAAAGATATTCTTATTGGATTGGTCAGAAAACAGGCAGCCAATGGGCAGTGAGCCAATCCAGAGAGGCCTGAGAGAGGAGGTATAAAACTACACTGAGATGGTTTTTGGTTTTTCTTATAGATAAATCAAAGAAAAATATGTATGTTAAATATGGGACTTTTGACATGCAATAGTCTATAAACAAATCCATGTATTTGAACCATACAATTTGTATTCCAAATATTCAGTGTTTTTCCATTCTTTAGATAAATGGTGCTCTAAAGCATGAAACCAAGACACAAGAAGAATGTAAAGGATTTTTTTCTTCAACAAACAATAGCCTACCCTTTTAACATTTAGACTACTCCACACTGTGTGACGCTCAACCACAGGCACTGCACCGCTGTGAAGATGAGTCGTGCATATATACTTGCCTTTTTTTGAAAAGGCTTCTTAAACGTGTAGTAAATTTTTGGAGGACTATTTCCTGTGGTGAATTTTTATAAATTATAAAAAGGTATTTGGTCAACAGTGGAACTTTGAGGCACTGAGGAATTATATATATCAAACGTTCGATACAGACCAAAGTTGTTGGTGGTTGTTTTGGACGTTTTCATGGGATTTGTTGACAATAAAATACACAAAAATAACCTGTTTGTAGCACCACTCTGATGAAATATCTGATTTATGACAATAACTTGTGCCACAGTTTCTCCATACTCTCTGAGCAGACCCTCAAGTTCTGAAGTTCAACAGAAAAGAAGAGAGCACTCCTCTTCACCAAGCAATAAAAAGCCAAAGTAGCATTCAAAGGATAATGCCAACCACTGCAGATCTAATGCTGCTCATGACTTAAAAAAAAAAAACTAATAATAATAATAATAATAATAAATCCAACTACCAGAGAACAGGACGATATGACTCAGGCATGTATGCCAGCTCAGGTAACATCAACACGTTTACAGACTTTCTTTGCTGAGGCTCGCTCTTGGAAATAATTTCATTTACATTTAAATAGCACAGTGAGTAGCACAGAAAAAAAAAATGGCACATAGCAAGAGAGTGAGTCACCAGTCCTTCTGTTATGGTTCTGGTGCTATTATGGAGACTGACGACCAGCTCCAAAGGAGGAGGGCAGGTAACATCTGTTTGACATAAGATCTGGGCAGCTGTGTGCACAAATAGAGGGCAACCAGGGGGCCACTGTTACGTTTGAGGAACATTATTATAAGTGTACAGAGTACACACTTGACAAACCATAACCATCCTGAAATAGTTTTTAATCATCTAACTGTCATTGGTTAATGCCCTTAGATATCTTTACTTATATGGAATCCAGTGAAGAGTAGAACAATAAAGCCACACTATATTTCTGGAAAAGTTGTGTTTTTTGGGTGAAAAGCACAGAGTGGAGCCCCAAAATTTCATGGGACAAACTACAAGGCTGAAATAAAACACAGGATTTGGGAGACTGATAGGCTTCTTATTGTGAGTAAGAAGTTTACTGCTAAACTCCCAGTTGTTGCCAAAGTTTTGGTTATTTCACACATTTCTGGATTTCTGCTTTTAATCAGAGAATGGCTTCACACAGAGAAATGTGATGTCGTAAATATCAGTGTACCAATCTGGATTTGGCAACATCTTGTTCTCAAATTGACTATGGAGCAGTGTTTACTGCTGGATACTCAGTGTGAAAGCTTAAATGTTATAGAGGAAGTGGCTAATGCTGCTGTTGTATTAAACACAACTTGAATTAATATTGCTAATCTAATCAAGTCTTAAAAAGGACCTTATTCAGAAACAGTGTATACTGTCATCTGTCATCTGAACTTTGAACTTATTTCATGCTAACACTGCTTTTACATCATCTTAGTAGATCTTTGGCATTCCTTGTTATTTATTGTACACAAGAGGCCATGCTAATATATCTGTGATTGAAATTGGCAGACTTATTGATCCAGCACCATCTGGCATATTCAGATACAGGTAGCTGCAAATGGTCACACCAGAGAGACCCAGCTGCCTTTTTTCAACTCCTCACACCAAAGTTGGAAGCGTTTTTTAAAAAACATGAGTGAAAGTAGTGTGTCTTTCTGTTCAGACCAAGGACACACAACTGCAAGGGCTGATGGTGTGACGTGACGAACACAGTGGAGAGAGACTGAGCTGCTAGCTCAATCTGTGTAATCTGGTAGAAACAATCTCAGAGTTGTTGCTCCAGTTAAGATGTCAGAGTGAGCCAGTTAGAGAAGGGATTTTTTTTTTTTTTTTTTTTTTTTAGAGCTCTTGCTCAGTGTATCCGCTGTGTTTCTGAACAGCTAGTGGACCTTTTTATAATGTGTGTGCTCTCAACGACATTACAGCAGGATAAGGAGTGAAAATTTGCAGGTTTTCTGAATATATGAGCCAACTGGAGCTGGAGTGGATAAACACATTTGACCTCGGTCTGAAAAAGGCTCTTGTTCTTGGTGCGTATTTTTTTTTTTGTTTGTTAGTTTTTTTGTTTGTTTTTTTTGACCAGTGGCAAGGGGAAAAGGAAAATAAATAAAGGCCTTTCAATATTAGAACTTTAAATATCAACTTCATTCTTGACTGGTAGCAACAAAGATAACAATGATGGGTAAGGTTTGAGAGAAAGCCATCTGCAACAGTGACTATTTGCATCTATCAGAGCCACAACTGTTAATATCCAGTATAATTTTTCCATAGACGTTTTCAGTGAACCTGTTGAAATATTGATACAGTATGTCTGAAACTTATATTCTATTATATCTTGGATTGCATTTCCATTGCTATTATGTAGCAATATAGACACAAAGTACTGGGAGTCCTTTTCCACCCATCCTTTTCCAGGTGCAAAAATATAGACTTGGTTTTGTTCCGAACCCCGGTATGAAAATATACTTTTTTTTTTTTCAGTGGGGCATCCTCTTTCTTTCTAATGTACATATTCACAAGGTCACCTCTGATGGTGAAAGCCAGTAATCTTCTGCTGCTTCCAGCTTGTAGCAAGATCCACTATCAGCTATCAGTACTTCCTGATGAGTTATCCTGGTCTTGGCATCGCTAAGAGGTGTCTCTGGATATCCAGCCACTTTCTGTAAGGAAGGTGAGAATGCGCTTCTTGAGGACCTTGTCCAGATAGCTGGGCAGTCGGCTCTTAGCTGGGATGCCTTGCCTTTTTTGGAGGTGATCTTTGATGATGATGGTTTTGACAGTCAGGTATCGAGCCGGGCTGAGGTTGAGAGAGTTGCACAGTACCTTCTCCCTGTCTGACAGAAGTTCAAACCCGGTCAGGTTCTCAATGGCAGCAAACTCACCATCTTTACCCTCTTCTTTGATCCCACCTCCTACCCCTAACCCTCCAGCGATGCCTCCTCCTCCTCCACCCCCACCCCCAAGTCCCAATCCAGAGCCAAGTCCACCCCCTCCGCTGCTGCCTCGCTTGGAGGTGACCACACTTTTGTTCTCTTTGCGTTTTTCCCGTTTATGGCGTGCTGCTTCATATTCAGCGGACTCTTCGAGGCGAGTGATGCCATTGCGTCGGTAACGCTGTAGCTCACGCACCTTGGCCCTGAGAACACGCTCTTTATGTATGTTCTCAAAGAAGTCTTCAAACTCTCGATGAGCCATGAACTGGCAGAGTACACGCAGCCGGACCCTCTGCTCCTTCTCCTCCTTGGTGATCTTTCTTTTGGGTGTACTTGGAACAGAACCAGATGCTGCTGCTGTCGTGGATCCTGATCCTATTGCGCCACCACCAGCTCCCACCCCGACCACGCCACCAACAGTGCCTATGACTCCCAGGGTTCCTGGTTTCTCCTTCTCCTTGTCCTTCTTGTCTCGTCCCAGAAACACAGGAACTAGGTTGTAGTCTCTGGCAATGTTTTTACGTCTCTGGCGTTCCCGGAGCTTGCGCACATACATGTCCACATGGGCACGCTTCATCTCTATCTCCACATCCTCATCATCGTAGTTCACAGATAGCCCACTAATAAGCTTCTCCGCATCCTGGTCATATTCAATCTCATAGTCATCGCGTAGCGGCATGTAGCCCAGCTGCTGCTGCTCAGCTAGGCTGATGTCCAGCGGTGGGAGAGGGGTGGTGAGGCTGGGGGACAGAGGCCCCCCACTTGGGCAGGTGTGGTCAGTTACCCGGTTGGGAATGCTGTCAGGAATGCAGGCCTTACCCAGGTTGCCATGGATGTACATGGTGACATAATGCTCCATGACTTCCTGAGGAGTACGAGATGCTCCAACGTGAGCAGCCATGTCCTCCTGAAAGACATAAACAGGAAGTTTTTGCTAATGAGGATCATGCAAGAAACTTAATAGTCCTCTACTCAAACTATATAGTATAATCACTATTCACCAGGTTGATTAGCTTATTAAATTATATGGAGTATAAACCAGAGTCCAGCTGAAATAAACTGACAAAGAAAAACATTTGGCAATACAGAAATGTAAATGACCTAATTTCTTCTATAAAAATACCAAACAGTCTGACTTCCTTTTATTAATTGTATTCCTTTGCATCCCCCGGGGCTCTGAGAAACTCAACAGTATCACTACTTTCATATGCTAACACAAAAACATATTGACCCATCAACCTATATGGAAGTTAAATAATACATATCCAGCTCTTCAATGGTATACCATTGGAACTAAAGGGTCTATTTCAGTTAAACTTAAAAACATTTTCTGTATTTTTAACATCCTTGTCTGTTTAAGGTACATTGCTTCAGCTTTAATACTTGACAGGCAAGTTAGCAAACATCAGATTTTTATATTAGCTGAGACTAAAACCACACTGAAGATGTGGAGCCGAGACGATGGAGGGATGGGGGGGCTCCATGACCCATCCCAGTACTTAGATGTAGCTTTAAAGTAATTCAACCAAATGATGAATAGGTTTAGCTGAGTTTTGAGGTGAATATGTTTTACAAGCTACATATATGTTTCCCCCTGGAGTAGCGTTGATCATTTACGAGACTCCTGCTGCTGTATATTTTTTATGATAAAGTAGGTATTATAATCGCAAAAGGTAACGTTGGAAATGACTTATAAGAACCCGTTGTTCCGTGACAGAGGAACATATTCCCTATGATATATCGATAAATAAAATCACACAAGTATTTCATGGCCAATCGTCCTACTTTAACGACGGTGCGAAAATAATTATCTGTATTTCCCCTCCCAACTGTCATTTAAGTTGTCGGAGCTTTCTGGCTATGCTTGCTGACTTTTACTCCTGACATCTTCAAAACATTTTGCTTGAACTCGCGTACAAATGATGTGTCATGTGCAGATTAA
Organism: Echeneis naucrates; assembly: GCF_900963305.1. Lineage (NCBI taxonomy): Eukaryota > Metazoa > Chordata > Actinopteri > Carangiformes > Echeneidae > Echeneis > Echeneis naucrates. Next base: position 11,997,123 of record NC_042528.1, on the reverse strand, counting down.
AGAATTGAAGGAAGTTACGCTGGTTTACCCAGTTTCCAAATCCATATTGCTCGATGGCATCGAGGAGCGACTGCTCTTCCCTGCTAGTCCATCCTCCCTCTGCCTCGGGACCCCAGAGAGAGAACCGACCGCCGTCGACTTGCTGGTAGCCGTGCCATCTCCGGTGATTACCGATTTCTGCGCCCGCGGAGAAGCATTCCGGGCACAGCTCAATATCGGGGCAGTCCGTGCAGCGAAGCCGCAGGTTCGTGACATCTGCGAGGCAGTTAACGCAGTACTTCTTCCCCAGCTCGGCCATGTTGCCTCGCTCCTGCTTCTTGTTGTTGGAGGCAGAAGTGCGCCTGCGCACAGCGAGCCCTCGCAGTGCGAGGCTACTGAGTGGCTCCTGTTTAATATTAATGAGCTTGGGGCAGAACGCTTCTGATTGGTTCCCCCTGTCCCAGTCTCCAAGACAACAGAAACAAAACGAATCGTTTCATCGACTCCAGACGCGCACGAGCTGTGTACCTACAGACAAACTGCTTTTGTTTTTGTTTTTTTATACATATATTATACATACATATATATATAAGACAAAATGGATGAAGAGGCAGAGTATGACGAAAATGAGGTGAGCAAGGAGACAGAAGATTCCTGCAATCATGGGATCAATTCTTTCATTCGTGTCAATGGAAGTGAGGTGGGTGCCTCAAACCACGAGGAAAAAAACTCAGTGAACGTGAAAGCTACTGAGGGGTGGCCTGTTGAAGCAGCCACTTCTGAGACAGAAGACAAAGGTGGACATGAGCTCCCTGGGGACATTACCACAAGCAAAGACCTGGATGTGGCAGCAAATGACCAGCCAATGTCCCATGAGGAGAGTGTTGTGTTTGAAATCGACAGCAATGATTATAATAATGGTGATGATGATGATGATGATGGTGGTGGTGCTGGAGCTCCCAGACTGTATCTTAAGACCCCAGACGGAGAGAGAACCTCCAGGCCCACACAGGATGAGGAAGAGGAGGTTGTCGGAGCGGAGTTGACTGCTGCTTCTGCAGGAAACATCACCTGCAAGGAGTGCACCCTGGTCCTTCGTGAGCTGTGTGAGCAGAGCAGTAAAACCAGTCAACATGGCCGCCTGCTGCAGGCAAGCCTGGCAGAGTACCTGAGAAAGAAGCCCGGGGATGATGCCCAGCTGGAGGAGGAGATGCAAAGGCTGCTGCACAAGTATGAGAAGTGCATGAACACCCTGACTGAGCTGAAGCAGCAGATCGCTGCTGACTCAGAGGCAGCACAGCAGCAGGAAGATGAGCTGAGGTTACTGTCCCAAGATAGTGTGGAAAAGGTTGGTCGTGTTCTGAAGATTTGCTGACCGATTTCCCAGTATTCAGGAACAGGAGAAGCCAGATGGTCTTCTTCTGTTTTTATCTGAGGATCAGTCACTGTTTATACAGCTGAATGATGCACAGGAGATCACACACTTTTCTCTTTTTTGCTTATTGAATAAAAAGCTAAACTGAATGGCCATTCTGTAGATGTTGAACTGATATAATTGGCAACAAAACTGGCAGCATTTTGAGGAAAGTCTGATAAATGCCCCTGAGGTGATGGCACTTGAGTTCAGTTGGGGCTGAAGGTGGAGATGAGATGTTGGGTTAGAAACCACTGAGTTGACCTGACTTTTATAGCCTGCTCTGTATCTGTACTTGAAGCTTAAGGCCCAGGGCTACATTAGTCACTACCAACACAACACGTCTTAATCTCTTGGCTCTTTTTTGTAAAGATCCTGCTGTTAAATAGGCCCTTCAATATGCCAGCTCTGCTTAATTAGACTAAACTAAACAACATCGGCAACAATGATGCTCCAGGGTGGGATTTTAAAGCATCTGGACTTATCCTACTGTGTTGCTCTCTCAGACATCAGTCAGTATTTCCACTGACCTCCTTATTGCCCCAATAATTTGCAACCAAATAAATCCAAAGTTATGCAAAATAGGAATAGTGGAACATGTATCACCATATTTGGAACTACCCAAAGTGACAGTTTTTTTTGTGGAATGTATCTGACATGTACTTGTATATGCCACCAGGGGGCAATGAAGCTGTCTTCTTGAGCAGGTTGTATAAAAAGGGTTTGCGATTTCACTCCCAACAGGAAGTTGCATTGTTCATGCAAGGTTTTCTCAAGGAAGCAGAACGTGCAATAAAGCAGATGATTTCTGTGGTTCTGCATAGGTTCTTTTTTTTAAGTGCTTTACACAATTAACACCGCCAGTAGGTGTGGCGTTAGATTGTAAGTATTGCAGCCCAGAACAAATGTTTTATGATAATATGTATTTTCAGCAAGATGTTATGGAGCAGCGAAATGCAAAAAACCAATCAGTCACAACAATTAGGCCATGCCTGCACAGCTGTGAAAAACTAAGACAATGCTGTCATTCAGGCAGCTAGCAACTGCAACATTTGCTCAAACAAATTCAAAATAACTTAACATTATCACGACAGCTCTCATGGCATGTCGTGTCATGTAGCCAGCCATTCATTTATTAATGAAGGTGAAGAAAAAGACAGTTCAGATTCAAGTTAGAGCAACATACAAGACTGCTTCAAAACTGTATCTGTTCCACAGTCAGAATGGAAAGAAATGCAGCCCTGAACGAAAGACAGAAACACACAGAAAGGGCCAATAAAAATGCTAAAAACTCTTCAGGATGTTTTTCTGATCCATTAATTGCCAACAGTGTGTATGATATAACATGGAGGGATTCACACGCACTAACATGCAGGCAGTGCCAGATCATCCACCACCAAAAAAGAGGAACAAAAAAGCACTAAGACACAAAAAAGAAGCTGTGACTTAAAAAATTTCACTGAATTACAGCCATTATTAACATTTCAAAATGAGATTTCCAGGGCTTTATATTGTGTCCTATCTGTGCAGGAAAAAGGAGTACAAAGGGTCTATACATGGTGCTATCCAGTGGGCTTGGTTAATGTGACATGCATACTGAAATGTTCAGACACAAGGAAAGGAACAAGAAAAAACATAGAAAATCAGCAAGGTGGAAGCTCAGTCCAGGAAAATCTAGTAACAAGGTTTACTGGGGATAAAGACTTCGACATCAGTGAAGCGCAGGTTTGGTCTAGACCTGCTCTATAGCTAAGTGCCTTGATGTAACTTTCTCGTGATTTGGCACTATTTAATTAAATCTGATTTGAATTGATTTTGATTTTGATTTGACATGGAATACTCTTCTAAATATGACTTTGGGGAGGTATTGTATGTGTATTGTATTAGCCAGCAGATAGTTACCATCCAAAACATGATGTCCAGTGTGTCCTGATTGTGTGTGCAGTGATTAGCTGATAAGTGGTCAACGCTCGCTTTTCTGGGCCCTCAGGTGGAGGATGAATGGCAGGAGCTGCTGGCACTGAAGCAGCACACGGCTGTGATGGCGCTGACCCAACGTCTGGGCAAACAAGCCGCTCAGGCCAAAGTGGAGTCGGCTCTAGTGGCTGAGCAGCTTCGGCAGGATGAGCTTGTCAAACTCCGCCTTCAGCACATCAAGTTGAAGATCAAGATTGAAGGGCTTGAAGCAGAGCTCAGGGAAAGGGAAGAGGACCGCAGGGACCCCCTCCAGCTGCAGTTCCAACAACTGCAGGCTATGAGGCTGGAGCAGAGGAAACTCTTCGAGAAGCAAAGTGAGGAATCATCAAAGCTGCAGACCAAGATAGTCAGCGGCTTGGAGGTAAGTGAAGGGAATCAACAGACAGTGTCACAGTCATTTCTTCAGTTGCTTTGTGAATTCCATTTCAAAATAATAGTGTTGTTCTGCTGTGTCAGCTCTTGTCAAACATCAAGGAGAAGCTCTTCTGGGACCAGATGGAGGTTCAATGCAAGCGAGAGCAGCTGGCTGAAGTGGAGGCCACAGTGGCAAGGAAGAGAGACCTCCTGACCAGGACCAAGCAGGCCTGGAACCGCCTGCAGAAGGACAACCTGAGGTTGAAGGAGTGTCGGGGGCTACTGGGGAACAGGGTTTTGCTGCAAGACTTTGAAAAAACTGTGGATGCCTCTGACCACTTGGAGGAAGAAATGGAGAATCTGAAGTCCTGGAAAGCTGAAATTACCCTGAAATTTTTACACTAACAAATACATCTGCCTTTTCCTGAGAAACAATGACTCCAACAGTTGGTTCCTTTGTGGCCCAACCTCTCCCAAGTTTCATTGCCGCCAGTGATGAAAGTGAAATGGCAGTAAAAGAGATAAATCTTCCAGATATTTTGTCATATAAAATAAAATACTGTATGATAATAATCAGGAAAGCTGAGTCCTAATTCATTGTCTGCTCCTTCAAGGTCAAAGGTAAAATAAGATGTTTTTTTTTTTTTTTTTTCCAACAGCCACAACATAAGATGTAATTCACATCGCAATTGCATAAATATAGGCTTTGATTGCAGAAGAAAATAATGACAAAACTCAAACACACTATATCAACAGTCAGTGTGTCCAGTAAAAAGCACAAGTTACTTTGACAGTATAATTTGGAAGCATCCAGCTACTTTGCATAGGAGGAATTTGAAGAACAGCAAAAGACACCAGAGGGAGAATCTAATCTGGATAACTGAAGGTACTTCAAACTAAAGAAAAATATAATCGGTGCAAATGTCGTGCAGAACCTGCCCTTTAGTTTGCCCTACTCCATATGTAGTGTAGTTAACGTAAGCCTTAATTTGGTTTATATTAACTTTACGCTATATGAGTATTCTTCCTCAACATGTGAGCCCTGAGCAGCACCCACCAGCACACAAAGGTCACATGTCTGCTGGTTTTTATATATATATATATATATATATATTTATTTATTTATATATATAACCTCAGTTTATAAATTAAAAGTCAAATTGTGTGGCATTTGAGGAAATGAAATTTGAATATTCTTCACATTGCATCCTAGAAAATATTTATTTGAAACCAAACAATAATTTTGGGTTTTCGTCTTTTTTCCCTGTCAGGAAAAGAAGGAAATTTGATGGTCTTTTCAATGCAAAATTTTAGACAAAATTAATAAATAAGTAAATATTCTATAAATGGAATTTGAAATTGTATATATATATATATATATATATACATATGCTTGTATATTTAAATTTAGACACTCTTAAATTGAAATCATTTTTTAATTACACAACTGACATGGTTCGTTTGTGTTTCTTGAATTTATTAAGAAATGATTATTGTTACTTACAGCATTTTTATTTTTACCTTATATAAGCCATACAGATCGCTTTAGGAGGAAATCAGATGAAACAAACATGTATGTCTTCTATTCTGTAAAACATCATAGATTATACAAAGCATGTAAAAGGCAGGTCAGACAAAGGATCAGAGGATGAGGGATTGACTTCAGGCTCAATTAATACTCATTCTGTAGCACCATACAACAGTAACTTCTCAAATTAACTCTCTCATATCCACCGTTTTCATGATGCCCTGAACCCAGGGGATATTTGGATCTGCACAGATGTAGCGAGACTTTTCAGTCACCAAACTGCAAGAAAAAGCACCATAATGATGAGTTACAATATGAAAAAAATAAATAAATAAATAATAATAATAATAATTGATTCATTCATTCATTCATTCATTTGTGACTGCTCACAACAATAAAATATAGATACTAAAATGAGGATTTATCAGAGGAAATTTATGATTCTATCAACAGAAAATTAGCATTTAGTGCATCATGAGTAGGGTGAGCTAAATGGAGTCGTACTGAATTTGTAAATAGATATAAAAGTCAACAATAGGATTATTTAGGTAAGTGTATTACATATTTATAATAAAGGAAACTTACATGACTGCAGTCATTGCGCACCGGTGATCTGTCATGTAATAGGACTTGATGTGGGTTTTTGGCATTCTTCTGGGGTAAAATGCAAAGCAACATTCATCAGGGCTAATCCCATCTAAGGAAGAGAAACGACACTTTGTCAGATAAGCAACAGCTCTTAATAAATATTTAGTAATAGTTGGTTTCAGACTTACTTTTGCAGGCCGCCAAGGAAAGCAGCACAGCTCCCAGCATGCACAGCAGGAGAATGCGAGCCATCCTTATGATGAATAGATTTTCGTGCAGAGATGATGGAGATTAAGACAGTGGCTTTTTAACTGTTTGAGGCTTCTGAACAAAATGCGGTGCAGCGTTACCTTTATGAAGTTCAAAACCTTTGTTTTTTTTTTTTTGTTCCAAGTGTCAGCAGAGTGGGGAGGGGGGTTGTGGTTTGAGTGTTTGCAGAGGAAATGCAGGTATGGTTAGCTCAAAGTGTAAGGGTTGCATGAGCCGCAGAAAAAAAAAAAAAAAAAAAAAATTATTTCACTTTTGTGGGGCAAAATTTTCCTTTTCGTCTGAAGAACATGACACTGCAGTGTGTCCAAGGCATCCTAAGTGATGGATAGGAAGGGAATGAGATGAGGTAAGACAGATATGCATGCAGTTTATTATTATGTAAGATATTATAGATCAAGGAAGGCATTCAAAAGGCGGAGCAGACAAAGGAGCAGGCTCAAGTGGATTCTTCTCTGAAGTATTGAACACAGGAACAGCCTTTGCAGAGCAGCAACTGGTTAGGTTAGGATAGCTCATCCTTACTTGTCATGATGTCCTGAACCCAGGGCAAACTTGGATCTACGCAGATGCGTTGATCTGTATTTGTCACCAAACTGAAGGAAAAAGACTGAAGTGACTGTAAATTACAAAAATTATAGACTGAAATAGCTAATTATTCTGGGATTTTCCTCTGTAGGATCTGTTACACAGCAATAAGACACTAAAATTAGCTTTTATTGCAAGAAACTAATGATAAAGAAACATTTTACCAACAGAAAATGAACATTTAATGCAACATTGTTGATAGAAGTCAGGGGGAAAATTGAATATTTCCACTAGTTTCAGCAGCCATCATGCTGTCCAATTGAAATTCTGACAGCACTGAACATGAAGCTAACTCACATGACAGCAGGAATTGGGCAGTCAGGATCCGTCCTGTGATAAGCCTTGATTTTGGATTTTGGCAGCATGATGCTGAAGCGGAAGAAACAGCACTCAGAGTTAAGGGACCTGAAGGAGAAAACAGACAATGTTTTCAGACTGTGATCCAGAGAATCAGCAGCTCTGAATGTATTTAGATAGTTACAGACTCAGAATTGCAGGCCACAGAGGAGAGCAGCGTGACTCCCAGCATGCACAGCAGGAGGATGTGAACTGTCCTCATGGCGATGGCGTTGCGATCAGCAGCTTTTTGTTTGGGGGATTTTACACTAAACAGTGAGATAAGTGTTTTCCAAAACCTTTCCAAAACCCTCAAGGAGGCTGTCCTTTCTGGGAAAACTTTGCTGCGTATCTTTGTTTTATTGGTCAGGAATTAGAAGAATCATGGCTGCCTCTCCATTATTCTCCATGTTGGAAAAGACCGTCCCCAAATTTAACCAACAAATCAATAAAATAAAATAAAAACATGTTAAAAATCCATCAATGGTGCCAGCTGTCTTCAAAGTAACAAATGAACTAAAGAACCAAATAAACAATAACACGTTTTGACAACTGCCCTGACTCTGGCATGCATTATGGTGGTGAATCAACATCAGAGGTTAACTCTTTCTACTCTGTCCGTTCTCTTTTTTTTACACTTTTGTGTTTGTGTAAACAAAAATCACAAAATATGTTATATAGTGCAAAAGAAGATGATTAGTCATCAGTCAGAATGACCAAACCAGCTCTCTCAACTTCATACTTAAAAACTTCAAACATAAAAAGTATTAGGTTTTATAGGACATGTATAGGTTTACATAACTATGACAAGTCCTCCTGATCTGAGAGGGAAACTGGATTTGGAGTGACACTTGCTGGTGAAGTGGTGGAGGTGAGGCGTCAGTCTGGGTTCGGACCCAACTGTGTTGATTCAGGCCTGATGGAGCTGTTGTGTTAGTTCATGTGTCTCTATGGAAAAGTTGTGGAAGCTGCTCCTACTGTATTAGTCCCCTAGTCTCAATATGAGGATGATGATTTTAGTGAGTAATGTATTTAGCTTTTCTTGCTGATAATGACTTCCTGGTGTTACTAGATATGAGGGAAAGATTGGTATTAACCAGGACAGCAAACAACTACAACATTGATGCGCATTAAGCAGTGATGTCATTGACAAGCAGCAAAACAGAACTTTTAAAACTAAAGTCTTCTATTGATTTAAAACATAAATACTCTCAATTCCAGTCACTAAAAATCTGTCACATTTTTCTATTCCACCATTAATTTTGAGTAAAAATGCACAGAAGAGCCTCTGGTTAAATATTTACAGCTCTTTATTTTAATAAAACCATTGTTATTATACATTTCAAGTGAAATACAGTTGCATGGTGACCGATTGTTGTCTCCACGTGTCTATCATTCCTCTACAGTTCAAGGGTCTCTGAAGAAAAGACAATTCAAAATAAGCAATACCCAAAAAGAAAAAAGCTAATCAAAGATCATTACACAACAGTTTCTTATATTTATTCAAATTTAGTTAGATTGCATTTGGTTTTAGACCACAGTAGGTCAAACACAAGGGCAGGAAGTCAGTGTCAGTCCTGCTGGGAGTGTCCATTTGGACATTTAAAACCTGTTTAGGGAACTTCAACTGATGATGGTGTGAGTCACGACTCAAAGGCTCACATGTGCAAAAAGCTTTATTGCAGTCCTGTGGTGTGTCACCACAATGGAGGGGGAGTTGGAGAGAGGAGCGCATCAAAAAAAAAGTCTGCACACATGCACACACCAACCAAGATGTTGATTACTTACAAACAAAAGACGCTTCCTGTTTTTAAACTCAGAGCAGGCCTTGAATTTTCAGCTGTGGTCCAGATATTTCTGAAACATGTTTCTCAGAGTCACAGAGGAGGAATGGACACATTCTCAGTATTACAGGGCAAAACAAAGGGGAAGCCAACTCCATCACACACAAAATTAGTAGCACAACACAGCAGGAGAAGCAGCCGCAGAACCAATAACAGAACTGACAGAAAGCACTAGCAAGTTCTTTGGAAAGAAAACTTGACAAAAGAACAATTCATGAGCAGGTTTGTGCAAAATGGACTAAAAATCACACAAGATTTTAGAAAAGTGCATTCCCGTAAAGAATCAACAAAATTGATACTTCACCTTTTATAAAATAATTATCACGTAAATTTGTGCAACCTAAGCACTTTCAAGCTGGCCGTTAACTCATCCAAACAACTCTTGTTGGATTCCGTCTGTGCTGGTTGGGACAGAGCAACACCATCAACCATGGCGTGAATGCCAGAGAGTAGACACACCATCAGACTCAACGACCACAAAACCAAAGAGATGAGAGTCTAAATTCACCTGATGTGCAGCACAGGACGTTCAAGTTGAAGCAAACAATGTTGCTGAATATGCCACGGACTTGTGGGTTTTGCTGGGACTGAGGTCTGTTATGTTTGAGGGAACTGGCTCGACGCAGGCTGTGCAACAGTGCGTTTGTGTACATCTGTGCAATTTTTTATTTTTTTTTTAAATCATCATTCCGTCTAACACCATTTGCTGCCCAAAGTTCAAACATAAATAATTTACTTTGACGTTGCACAAAAAAAAAAAAAACTCACCAGTGAGAAACGGCAACAGAGGAATGTTTAAATTGTTGAGGAAAAAACAAACTTCAACTTTCCAATTGGAGCAGGAAAGAGGGACATGAGGGAACGGGATAGGTGCATGTTGGGATTTGATGCACTGATGTGGCCATCAATTGTACATGAGTGTACATTTAATGTGCTCTTTAAAAAGTACCAGAGAATTGTCATGTTTTCAAGTCTTGTATATCAGTGTAATTTAGTGATAGATGTAAATGCATGTTTGTGGCTGCTATTCAATATTTCATCATACAAAAACCTAAATTCAGGGTTGTCTGTATTTGTTGTATGTAGTTAATGCTACATGTCCACAATAAACAACTGTGCACATGGACAGTGGAGGCAGTGTAGGGTTTTTTGTTTTTTAAATTATGACTGAAAGTGACAACAGAAATTATTACACTGACTTTCCAGATACATCTTGGTCACCTGTTTTGTTTCCAACCAAGCAACTCCTCAAAACCTGAGTCTGGGTCTGACTGAGGCTCAAATATCTGCCTAGTACAGGCAGGGATAGTGGGTGGGGGATAAGACCTGATCCGGAATATTTAATGAGGACGTAACAATAGATGAACTTCAGACCCAGTTATGGTTTTTTTTTCTAATATGTGGGAAAATCCTGTTAACCAAAACATTTGTCATTGCAAATTATTTCTAGAGATTAAAACCTGTTTGGAAGAATCCTTAGGAGAAATTTTGATAGCCTGCAGTAATTTTCACATTAGCTAATGTGCTTTAGCCCTAATCTGCTGAGTGGACATGATTTTCAATCCTTTAAGTCCACATCATGAACAATGATGCTCCAGTCACCTACAACCTTGTATAGCTTTTTACTAAATTTGAGTGTGCAGAGGCTAAACTTTTAATTTTAATGGAATGAAGTCCCAATGTCCATTTGATAAATATTAAATAAACACACAAAACACATCAACACTCAAGTCGAGACATAAAGAATCAAAATTATAACCTGCTGAAATGTACATCAAACGTATTAAGGGCAGGGGACTTCCAAGTTCCAAGACACAGTGGGTGTGTGTGTTGAACAGTAACACGTGACCTCATTATTTACTCCAGCTTTGTTATTTCATAAATGCACTGTAAATCTCATTTTACAGACAGCTCATGTAGTTTTTAGAGGGTTTAAACATTTCATCATATGTAACAACATGGTGCTTTCAAAGAACCAAGGTTTTAAGTGACAAAATTCTTAGTGGACTTTGTGGGAGATCGAGTGAGAAACTTTGCACTGAAAAATGGAAATTACGCTGAGATCATAGCTGACAGATAAACCAAACTCTGTGGGCAAGAAGGAATGACATAAGTTTTGAAATAAAAAAAAAAAAAGACTGACATATTTCAACATTACAGTTAACAAATATGTTGCTGGAGATGTTTTAGGATATTACCTTTGCTTTTCTTGCTTTTTGAAGCTGAGGTCCAGACTGTTGTTTATGTCAGATAATTGTAAAAGCAAAAGGAGACAACAAACAACCTGCTGGGTACACGTATGTGGGAGTGTGTGGTACATTCTTTAGCCTCTGCCAGCTACAGTTTCCCATCCACTGTTGGGCTTCTGAGCACAGGAGGGAGTGGTGGGGGGTTAAATAAGGCCTCATATTCCTTTTCACACCCTGGCATCTACACACCCCTCCCTCCAGGGTCCTGGCTCTAGTCAGATCAGTGACATGGAACTGGAGAAGAGGTTTATGGTAGCAGCTACAACCAGAATGTCCCCAAGCTGAACACAGGTGTCTCGCATATTAATCTTGGCCAGAGTCCAGTTTTTCCTCAAACGCTGGAGATGATCTGTTTGCAAACAACTCAGTGCTTCAGAACTGGGCTGCCTCGCTCGTGATCTTTCTGTAATGCCTGCAGGACCTGAGGAGATGAAGTTGGACGTACAGTTATAAAAAGGGAAAGAGGAGAGGTTGATGTATTCTCTTTGAGAAAGGAGCAGGCCCCCTTTTTAGATGGGTGTTGCAAGTAGGCGGCTCAAATGGCAAAGTGATGTAGAGAATGTAAAGCAGCTAACAGCACCATTTCTCTACATCACAATAACATAATCCAGGGCAATTTTTTTGCTACTTTCCATCAAGTTTAAGCTCAGTGAGTGTCTCTTGAAAAGCAAATAAAGTTGGAGCATTTGGACAGCCATTTTGATAGAATCTGGCCAAACACCATTGTGAAATCTGCAAATATCATTGCTATATATATTTATTCATTCATTTATATGCTATAGATGAATGAATAAATGAATACATATTTCACATCCCACCTGTGCCCACTTCCTGTTGCGGCTGGTCATGTGAATGGTAGCGATGTGCTGGAAGAGCTGCTCTGCAGGGATGAGGTCTGGCAGTCGGGTGAGGAACTGAGCCATGTGAATGAAGTCCATACAGGTCAGGACGTCCTGGTAGAGACGCAGCAGGCCAAGTGCTGTGCGGAAGAGGAACTCCTCACCATCTCTGCAGAACACGTCCCACACTCGGCACGCTAGGTCCAATGGCAGCGACTTACTATATAGAGTGAAGATCCTGAGGGGTGGGGGGGGTGCGAAGAAGGACAGAAGGGGGACAAAAAGACAAAGGAATGGTACTTGGTGATGGTGCAAAAATTGTATTAAAATATTGAACACGCTGGCCACCACTCCTCTCCCTTGGATTCTGGCAATTACAACTGTGCAGCTGGTAAAATGTGGAATAGTTAACACTGTATGTTACCAGAGCAGACAACAACTGATTATCATTCCATTTAATAGTTTTCATAGATCCAGCTTCGAAGATAAATATGGTCTTAAAAAGACAGACTTCTATGTGAAAATTGCCCTACTTCTCACTTGATTCATTAGCTAAGTAAATATTTCCCTTAGTCTACAGTTTCAAGGCTTCCTTAATACTAATAAACAGAATAAACCATAGAGCAGGATATGCATTAAGGCATGGCTACTGTGGGATTGAAAGACTGTATCATCCAGTCAGAGTAGAGCACACTTTGACTGGACACTTGAGGACAGTGAGGACATCATCAAATCTACCAGACTGTAAATCAACCAAAAGACTGACTGACCAACAAAGTAAGTGGTAGATCTATTGATAATGAACACAACTACTACTTGCAGCAAACGCTGTCATCTTTTTAACTGTCAAAACTATACTATTATATTGTGGGCCGTCAGTGCTTTGTGTAACTTTTCACAACTTGTGTACAACCTTTGTCAGCTATGACACTTGGCCCATGTCTTTCCACAACATGTCCAACCAGCATTCAGCATAGGTCAATTCTAGTCATGATTAGAAACATTACAAAGATGGCATGAAGAGAGATGAGACGAGAGAAGAGATTTCAAAGTTCCATTATGGAATAGTGACTAGATTAATGAGTAATTAATTTTTAGCTACAGGATAAAAAGTTGAAAAAGCAGAGACTGTGAGAATGTGCTGTGTTGCCCTGGCATCCCCTTCCATAAACTGTGGTAAAGTATGATAAAGTGTGATATAAGTGAGGGCTGAGTAAATATAGAAATCTATAAATTTCCATTTTAAGTGGGGAGAGCTCACACACCTTCTGCCTGCACAAAGGGACCATTCCGGTTTTCTCAGAAACAAAAGACTGTGGAAACGTAATGAGCGCAACGTGAGACACCAGTCATGTTTCCAGGTGATGTAACAAGTTTACACCAGGACAGAGAGCACATTGTGGCTACACAGATTCTATTGTTCATGTTCCAGCTGTAAAATGGTAAAATGATAAAATGGCAAGTAGGGTGAGAAAATTTTGAGTGATGGAAAAACATTAACAATTGTAAATACAATAAATGTTTGAAACTCACCAGTCAATTAAATAAATATCAGGGGTCAAGTTGTTTTTCTTGAAATGTGCAAAGAGCTTTGGTAGATTTTCTTCAAAGAAGACTTCAAATGCTGCAAAGTATGTCAACATCTGAAAAGGAAACAAAGATTTTATGTAGTAACTTTAATACATATCAGCGGTGAGTCGTTCAAAAAACAGACACCTGTGAAGAAACAAAATGTAAACAGGCAGCACCGAAGCTGATGCGATGTTCTACCAGGCCACGACCCTGTGTGAGATCACTGAGGGGTTTTTGTGGTAAAACCCAACCCTACATCTCAGAAAGGAAAGTGGACAGGGTTTCATGTATGGGCTGTTTTCTAAACCTGCCACTGCTGCTGCAGTAGAGCGTTATGCATCAATCTCTGAGCAACTCTGAGTAATCATTGAAAAATACACCTGCAAAAACAATTTTGATAGCATTGCATAAATAATGCATTCTATGCCTTTAAGAAGGAAAATTTTATTGTTATTACAATCATTTTAGAACATGTAAATATTTGAATATCCAAATGCATTTTCCTAAATTCTTAAAGTGTTACATTCTATAAAGTAAGTCATCAGATTTGAGGTTGAAATGTTTCCCTTTGTGAGTATAGCTTTGATAAGTATAAAGCGCTTTAATCCAGTGTATATTTTTTCCTTCACCTTATCTAAATGTGGTGTAGCTGTGTGCACGGCTCAGAATCTAGTCTGGTATCTATGTGCAATAGTTGTAATGTTTGGTGAGAGTCTGTGTGTACTGACAAGGCTGTGGTCGACTCTGAAGAAGGCCATCTGACAGGGCTTGTTGAGCAGGTTGGCAAAAGCGATAAAGGCATCAGCTGTGTCCAGGTTTAGGATCAGCACTGCTGCGATGAATGACATTCCCTGCACCTACACAATCAATCACAACAACAACAACCAAAAAAAAAAACAAAACAAACAAACAAAAAAAAAAAAAACACACAAAGAAATTAAAATAAAATAAATAAAAACTTACTTTGAGGTTGTGTGAATATGAAATTGTTAGATCACACTTGAACTTTGACATATTAGTCTCAGAAGGAACAAGTCAAGCACAACATCACTGCACATTATTCCCTCTGTACAGCTGGAGTTCAGCCTCAGTTTGGATGTTTAAGATGTGAACTGAAATATAAAATTTTGATATGTCCAGATTCAAAGGACAACAAGAACAAAAAAAACAAAAAAAACAAAAAACAAAAAAACATCAATAAACAAAGACAAAAAAAAAAGCAATACTGTGCACAGAGGTGAATGCATTTGGACGTGTGTGTGTGTCAGCTCAGGGGATAGGGTCGGAACAGGAAGTCATACTCATTTATAGAAAGGTATATGTATTACAGTGCTGCGGTGAGGAGCAGAAATACGAACCACAGCACCTACAAGCACAGCCTGGCTCTGAAATGCAAACTAAAGTACAAATTATGGGCTGAGTCTAACTGCATAGCTTATCAAAGACAACAAGGCAACAGCAGTAACTTTGTTTTATAACTACAGGCTGATTAAAAAAATGTTACAAAGGTCAAACGCGCACGTGACTTTAAAATCGGGTTTGTGCTTCAATCTCCATAGTCTGAGTATGACAGAAAAAATATATAAACCATGAAGAGTGAGGATGTCTGTGAGAAACAGACTGAAAGGACAAAGGAGCCTGATCAGCAAATCTCCCTGGAGGGAAGAGAAGCGTGAATGGAGGGAAAAGATGCTAAGTGGGGGAAAAAAAACAAAAACAAATCACACAGCAGAGGGGCCTGTCCCAAACCACTAGTGGATTGAAACTCAGGCAGGTTTGAACTTTACACATTTTGTGAGAATGTGTTGAATATAATTATATCTGTATTAAGTTGTCATTATCAATGGGCTATCAAACATGATTTATCCCCTTTGTTAAGGAGATTAGCTGATCAATATCATGCCTTTGCTTTAAAGGGCCCATACAGTCGAAAGGTATATTTATCTATGTGGTATTTGATTATAAATCAGGTCTAGGTTCAATATTAATGGAATGAAAGTATCAATCTGACATGCTGTGTTATGAATGCAATATAATATTCACATTAACCTAAAAACATATCACATATAAAGTCTCACAAGCATAACTAATGCATGAACATCATAAAACAAAACTGAAGTATTCATCCACTTTCTTGACTTTCTATGTTGAAAGTAAGCAAAGCAAATGGCTGAGTTTACTGAAGAACTGCAACAATGTTTTAGTATGACTTACATAGCCAACATCTGGCCGGTAACAAGTGTATGCTCCCAGAATGCTGTGCAGCACATCGTGATATGGCCCGCCCTGACAATGAACAGAGGAATGATGAAGACAAAGAACAAGAACAAGAACAAAAACACCAAATTCCTACAACAGTAATATCAGAGTGCTGTCATTGTAATATTGTGTATGACTTTGTGTCTACGTCACTGTATCCCATTAACTGTTTTGTGCATTAGAAACACATTTAACAGACAAAAATTGCAGTTAATGGGGGGTAAGCTTCTGTCACCGACCTGCTGGAAGATACACAGTTGGGGGAAGGTTCGTGAAATGTCCAGCTTGATCAGTTCCAGGCTGGATTCCCTGTCTGAGCAACCAGCATCTGACAAGAAAAAATGGCCGGAACGCAGAGAAAAGGTATGTGACTAAATGTGGAGAAAATGACACAAGGCAGTGGAAAGATTTTCTGTTCTGTCTCTACCTTCAGTTTCCGTCTCTGCAGATGATGCTGGTGTGGTCTTCCATTTTACCTTTGCCCGAGACAGGCAGATGTGGTACAGCTCTGCAGAAACATTAGAGCTGCAGTCAACAGAGGCTGAGCAGAGAGCATGCAACTGGACAGAAATCACAGGTCAGGTGATGAAAAGACACAGCACCTCACATTTTCCTGCATCTGTAATCCTAAGGTAGATCAGAAGAAATATCTCCTACTGTTTTAGAAGACATTTATTTCTTTGCAGTGCACTGAAGGTCCCAGGATGTGCTGTGGCCTGAGGCTGCCCTCTTGTGATAAGATGCAGGATAAACGTAATGAGCGGTTCTTGACACAACATATCAGGAGGGTAATTTATAGTAAACCAACACTGCCACAACAGAGCTGGCAGCTTCAAACACACAGACAGCAAGAAAATTCGAAGTTTCAGATTGTGAATTGAAGTCTAAAATAATGTACAACCAATACTAAACAAAGACTATGTGTCCTTACACCTCCCTTTAAAACTTGACCCTCACAAGGACCTTGACCTCTAACATGGCAAAGGTCAGTGGGCTTCTACAAAGCATTTACTGCCAATGGTGGAACCAATCGGAAAGAAAAAGTTCATGAGTGGTCAGTAATTTTACCTCCACGTTTTACTTTGAGGGACTGAGCTTTGTGTGCGTGGGTGTGTATTTGCAGCACACTGCACGCCATTTAAAAGGCTCACAAGCAAAAGTGAGCCAGTGCTTATCTGTGATCGACCCTTTGGGTGCTGAAGAGCAGACACACATTGATAGTGGAAGGCCTGCCAATTGACACTCTTTTAGCAAATTGAAAATGAAGAAAAAGCAAGTGGGTTTAATCTTAATTTACACTCAAGGAGCTCATTGATATTATTCTTATTCCCTCTTGTACTGCGAATCACCAAACTGTGCTACCTCTTAATGGACAAACTCTTCCTCCTTTTTCAATGTATCTCACTGACATTTCTAAAACTGAGAACAATTGCTAAACTCATCTGTGTGTACATGGATTTAGCCTACATATTTATGTCATGAGTATGTAGTGCTGCATTAGTGTGGTTTACATTGATTCTTAGTGCAATTAGATCAGGACGTGGCGATTCTAGGTCAGGTCCTTTAATAGCAGTAAATGTGGCTTTGGTAACAGTCTCCTCATTCTCTCAGCCATTCATATATTAGCCTTCTCCTGTACCGTGTGTGATGTTGAGCTCGTTCCCCACAGCAAGGCTCCACACTTTGCCTCTGACACTGGGGGGAATACCTTGCCACCAGAGATCTCTGACTCGTCGAGATGTACACCTGGAAGAGGAATGTGGGGGTGAGTGGAAGGTAAATGTGGGGAGGGGAGTTGGACAGTCTACTTAACATTGTGTTTCATTGAGGAAAGTGTCACTTATTGATTATAACCACGAGGAGGCAGTAATTACAATGAGCAGGGCTGGAAGAGACATTCCTTTAGTTTAAAACTAAAGTAGTGACAGTTACACTCACATTGCACTCCAGTTGGGTAAGATCTCCTGGTTCCAAGTCTGGGCAGCTGTACCTATGCTCTCCTCAAGTTTACACCGATCCTCCAGCTGCTTCTTCCTCTTCTGAGCCTCCTTCAACTCTACAGAAACATGAAAAGTGGTGGTTAGAAGAGATGGGAATCTCAAAAAAAAAAAAAGACAAACAACCCATGAACAGTAGTAAGGAAAAACTAATTAGCATTTGTAAAAATGGCCTCACCTCTCTTCTTGGCCTGGGCCACCATCTCTTCATACTGCTGTCTGTGTTTCTGAGCCTCCTCAACTGGCTTGGCAGGAAGGTTACTGTAACACACATGCACATTAATAAATGTGTTAACAGCTACATGCTTTCTGGGTTTAGCTTGCTTAATTCATGTAAAGCATGCTACTGTGGCATGAAGAAGAGACCATGCACAGAGGAGCTTTCTTGTGTTTATAGAGCAGAGTCAATATGTAATGAGTCAATATTCTGCATTCTATGGTCACATCTCAGCTCATTGTTCCTTTACTGTCCTAAAGTCACTTTACTCTCTGGATGTAGGTTTACTTGTGGTTCCTCGAGTCTCCAAGAGGAAATCAGCAGGCAGATCTTTCAGTTATCAGGCTCCTCTTCTACGGAACTAACTCCCAATATCGGTCTGGGGCGGAGGACGCGGAGGAAATGTAATGCTTAACTATGCCTTTTCCTTTAGTTGTTCTGCTATAGGCCTAGACTGCTAGGTTGCACTGGTGCTACATAAATAAATTAGATTTTATTGTTGTGACCCCTTGTGGCAGACTGGTGCAGTAGTTAGCACCGTCACTTTCAGCAAGAAGTTTGCAGTTGACTAAATAGCCTCGTCTCAGGGTGTGTTTTCAATTAGCAGCTGCTAAACATTGAATTGAAAATTCTTAACATGGACAGAGAAAAGTGAAATAAAATCAAAAATTCAAAGACAGCAGTGGAAACCTGTGCTGATGAAGCACATCATAAGGCCATTGGGGACAGTCGAACCTCTGCCCAAATAATGGTGACAGTCAGTCACAGACATTTGCAGATGTAGCACAGGTCTGCAGCTGGTCCAGCCAAAAAGCAGTAATGGAGCCAGGCTGTGGTATTGCCATTAAACTTTCAGTAGCGCTTCTCTTTTACGGCCAGCAGACAAACAGGGGACAGGGAGAGAGCTGTAGTCTAATAACCATGCTGAGGAAGGACAGCTGATAAAGATGGAATGAGGGGAGGATAGAGGCTAAAAGCAAACAGACGTGGCTTTATATTCAGATACAAAAAGAAAAGAAAAAAGAGGACAAAAAAATGTGGGAGAGCCCAGTGACCCAAAGATCAAAGATTTTGTGTATGTATGCGTGTTCACATACGCAGGTCTGTCCTCCAGTATGAGTGCAGTGGTGGAGAGGGGCTCAAAGTCCAGGTTTTTCCTCACACTCTGCCTGGGAGATGTCGGATTGCCAGGTCCACCTCTACCACTCTTTGTTTCATATTCCTGATAAAAAAAAAAAAAAGACAACAGATGATTTAAACAAATGAACAAAACTAAATGTATTGGTTTAAGCATTGTGGAATTAGGGGAAATTCATTTGTTTCATTCAAGTTATATTTAGTTTCACATCACTGTAATGTGTAGATAGCACCCACAGACAGACTAACTGTAGACCAGATTGAGGGAGGTTTGTGCTTCTCTATGCTGCAAGTGAGGGACTGACAGCCAACAAGATGTCCATGTCTCTGCACAGCCAGGAAATTGCAATGTTACACTTTCAATCAGAAACAAATAAAGAAAAGATGAAAGAGGCAGTTGTGTGTCCATATAATGTCAGACAGACACTGAGAAATGTCTTGACAACCTTGTGGCCTCTAGGCATTTGTCATCTGGTGGCTAATGATTGTGCTTGTTCACTGTGAGTGTCATAAGGGCCTGTAGAAAGAGGAGGCCATGTGACCGTCAGTGTGTTACAGCTAAGGCCACACAGCACTGAAGCACGAGGCCATCTATCAGCTGACTGACTTTCAGGTTTGTATGGAAGCAGCTCTGACCTTAAAACCAGAGGGTCAGAGAAAACAAGTAATTCATGGAAGACCTGTAGCAGAAACCCCTGCAAGATATAGCACCATCTTACTTGTTCATTAGGAAGCTACTGTTAAGGGGCCAACCGCAAGTACTATATAGAAAACATCACACTGTGCACCCATAATGTCATCCAGGGTACGTTGAACTTCTTAATAATCCAGTAATGTAATAATGCTGTAAACAATCAGCTTAACACTGCTACCACAGGGACTCATACATAGATCAGGGTACAATACAGGCAGGAAAAACTATTCCTGCGTGTTAACCAATGCCAGTTAGATTAATAATATTGGCTGCAGCATCACTGTCTTTGTGATGCTATCTGGTGTACCAGAGCCAATGCTCCATTGGCCATAGGGGACAAATAAAGGCAATTGAATTTAAAAATTTTTGCTTGAGGATGATGAAGGGGGAAAATCGTGAGAAGAAATATCACAAAGAAAAAAAAAGAAAAAAAAAAAAAGATATTATGCTAGCATGAGTGCATTTTCACAATGCTCCATGACATGTTGCTGACTGACTTAGATTGTGAAGGGAAAGGGCATTCATAGTGTTTTCAGATACAAATGGTTCAGTATTTACCATTAGTGGTTGCAGTGACCAGTGATCCAGATCCTTAGGGAGGACATACACATGCCTTAAAGTTGATGTATAAACAGACTATAGCTAAAACGTATCAAATAAGCTCTGTGTATACCGCATTACCCAGTATCTACTTACAGTATCTTGCAGCAAGTCAGAGAGGAGGTGGGGGAAGATGGAAAAGCCTGAGAGCAAAATGCCAGAGAAGATCTATCAGACAGGAAGAAATAGAAGCACTGAGGGATGAAAAAGAATGAGAGGAGGATGTGTGAATATGGACGTTAAAGTGGTAATGGAAAACTGTTGGCAGTGCAGTAATCACCCCCATGCTCCAGCAGTCTATGCAGCCCTCGTTCCCCTCTTGCTCCCCAATTTGACTTCATTGTATTGACGATTATCACCAGACTGCATCCTTGACTAGAGCACCCTCCTGTTGCAGTGGGGAACCTTTTAGAGCCTAATAACAGGGCTTTGTGCTGATTTATAATTTCATTTGTACGATAACTTGACACTTTTCAACAACAGAGATGTAACTAATAAAGTTCTTCACAATCATGTAACATCATGTCATTTTTGACTTGGGTTAAAATACTGTGGTGAGCAAAAGTGAAAATGACACATTTTATGGCATTGGTCAAGTGCTGGCCTCCCCTTTGCCTTGGCAGTATGTAGTCAAGTTTATTTAAGTGGACTAACATGAAACTATTGACTCATCTAATATATAAAAAAGGTACAAAAATGCACAGAAGAGGCAGCAGGATAGAAACAGATGTATGTTTTTATTTATTGATGATTTTGGTAATGTATAAAAACCCCTGAAAATAAGATGTTGGCATACAACTTGTTCCTCTGCCCCAAAGTTGTAAATTAATAGAAATTGATAAACAAAAATCTTTGGTTGTACTAAAACTTTCCGATCATCATTTCAGAGTGTTATGATATACTGGCTAAAAGTTAAACAGTTTTTAAGGACAATCTTTAAAGGCCGCCTGAATGTGAAATGTAACTAGAACACAGTATTTTTACACAACTACAGCACAGTGGGTACAGTGGGTCAAGGTTGAATCCTTAATTTAAGATAAGAAAAAAGGATGAATTTATCAAACTGAGAGGAGACAATCTGGCATCTGTTAAGCCACAATGCATGTGTTATCAACAAGGTTGAAACGAGACGCTGTGCACGTCGAGAAAAATTAATGAGTGAATGTGTGACAGTGCCCCCTCTGAGTAAAATCCAGGAAAGGAAAACATGAGTGCACACTGTCACTCGTTAACCAGTTCTGCGGGTGAATCAGTACATGGCTGAAAACGAATTACACATTAGGAGCCTACCAACTCTAGCTCCTGGTCCATTAATTATACTCTTGTATCATGTTAATGATCTCACAACGCAATCGCAAACTCCACCCCTAAAGTAAACCATGATTTCATTAACATCACATTTTAATGAACCTAATGTCTATATATCAACTCCCTTTTCTTTGCTCATTAGGTAGTTTTATATCACTACCATCCACTTCTGTTCACTGGACTCTTATATTCTAAGCTTGTTAAAGAAGTCATGGCTTTAAATGACACAAATCATGAGTCTCCCTCCTTCTTCCTGCATCATTTACTTCCAAAAACAACTGATTAGAAGGCTGAGCTCATTTTATCCCTATGATGACTTCCTGTCTGAGTGTTTCATGTTGCTGAATAAAGTCACACTTTCATGCACCTGGAATCCCAAACCAGAAAACCTGACTCTTTGGGATCTAAAACAAAACGTAACAAACAAGCATCATAAAAGTGTTTTGTATGGCACAAAACCCCTCCTGTCCCTTCACTGTGGGGTTGTCCCCCATGGTAGATTTTAGCAGTAACAGCAACTATTTCCAATGATAACCTGCTGCCAGAGCAACTTGCTTTGTCCTACTGGCTTTCAGTATGGTTCTCCACTTTCCTGGTAATGATGGACTGTAAGAGCTGACTGCGTGCCTGGCTGCACTGACAGACTGAACATGATGTCTTGTTCTTCTCTGGTGCTGCTTTAAAAAAATTAATTAATTTTATGATAACGACTAGACTTGAAAGCACTGCTGCTACAGTTGTTGGTAAAACTCCTTTAGCATCATATCCTCATGAAAACACAACTGGCTTTCTTCATTATTTAACGTGAGACATGAAAGATCACAGTGGGGTGCATAGCCTGGTTTCACTCACAACACTGCACTGCTCAAGCTCTCAGCTCTTCAGTCAAAACCACTTCCGAGACAAACCCAAATGATCAACAAACAAAGCAGGGATGAGTCAGATGACCTCTGTGTATTTGATAACAGAAAGGTGAGGCCACTAATCAGAAGCATGACAAAAATACAGTTCTGTATCAAGTTTTTGTTTTTTTTTAAACTGATGACCACTTCAAAACATTTTTGAGTGTGAAGCCACTTGTAACAAAATGTAGGATCCCTTATTTTAGAAAACTGTGATTTAATGACATGAATGAATTGTTTAAAGACTTAGCACCTACACCTTCATTATAGTCTAAAGAGAATGAAAATATGACTAAATACAATATGGGACCTTTAAGTTAGCATCAATCACCACACAGCATAAGACACATTTTAAATATGGTTGTTCATAGCCACTGGAGGCTAAAAATAATTACAAATTTAATAGCACAGACCAGATTGTTGACATAATTGAATAGACTTGAATCTCAATAACACATGATAAAGTGACAGCAGACGACACCAGCCAATGAATGAGAGTTAACAGGAGCAAAGGGTAAGCAAAGTTCTCTCCAAATTACTCTAGTAATCTGGGTGCTTTAAGTCAAAATGAAGGCTATCCATAATATCTGAACTACCAGAAAGCATTTGAAGCAAAACAATAAAAATGTAAGTGTTTTTTTTTTTTTTATATTGAGAGCATATTTGTCTCTACCTACATCAGAGCTACCAGCAGGAGGAAATCCCTTGATTTGTTTCATGGAATGAATGAAGTCGGTGCTGTCATGCACATGCTTTTCTTGAAGGAACAGGATATAGGTCAAGTTCCAACCCATTGGTCATCTCCTGGGTGGACATTCGTCTATCAATGCATCCAGAAACCCAGATAGTTTCATCCTTCTCATGACTTACATATCTTGACAATCATCACCTTGCTTCACTCCACAACCACCGCCAAGCATAGAGCTACAACATACTGAAAGAGACTATTACGTGAAATCCTAACCAACCTCTTCAGCTTCCTCGCTTTCATGCTCTGACTACAGATGCCCTCTGATTCTGGCAGACAAGGAGAGAGACAGTGGGTCACCACACTCACACTTTACTTCACTGTGCAAATGTTCACTCACCATGAACGCTGCAGTTCCTTACAGACAGCCAGTCCTCCGGTGGGGTTTTGTTTTTTTTTTTAAATCCTAGCCTAACATCATTGCTGTCCCTGAGGGCTCACTCCCGGCAACAGGACACCGAGGAGGTGCAAAAGGAGGGCAGAGGGACAGTCAAGCTGCCGACAGAAGGACACACCCCGTATTGGAAAAGATGCAGTACCAGCATGATACCACCCCTCAACCTCCCCCCCGCCCCCTCCTCCTCCTCTTCTTCTTCTCTCTCTCTCTCTGAGCAGTGACGCTACACCATACAGCTCTGCATCAGGTCTGGTTTTACTGCTGTGTGTGTGTGTGTGTGTGTGTGTGTGTGTGTGTGTGTGTGTGTGTCAGCAAATCAGCACCACTGTGCATTATTAGTCATCGCTGCTGCACTGAAAAAGATCTGCGCTCAGCTGTGCCCTGACAGCCATTCTAATCGACCTTGGAGTAATGGATCATCTTTCATCCCTCTGCTGTCCTGACCAAGTCGGGACTGAATGAGTGGCTGCTTACCAAGTGTCTTTTAAAGGTTTAGGATCAACAACCAAGTTGTTGGCCTTGCAGAAAATTCCTCAGATCTCAGTCCAATCCAGCATCTGTTGTATGAGCTGGACCAACAAGTATAATCCATGAAGGCTCAACCTTACAACTTCGAGGACTTAAAGGACCTGCTACGAATGTTTTGGTCCAGATACAGCTCTAGGTCTAGAGGAGTCCAGGACTCAGTGGGTTAAGACTATTAGATTATATTGGATAATATAACTATGTGTACTACATCTAAAATTCCTTTCTTGTTACAGTTTAGGATTGAATATAATTCAGTACAGTGAAACTCCTGGTAGGATTATTCTTCAGTTTCAATTAGCTTCATTCCCACACCTCTGCACATATTGTGACACTTAGTAGCCGAACTCACAGCAACTCAAAGATCTAACCCTAACCCAAATTTAGACTATAAGACTTGAGTCACATCTTGAGGTCTTTGGTGGAAATAGCAGTGTGTGCACCTGAGCAACCACCTAGGTAAACAGAGCCATACACACCCACACAAGTTTGACCCCTTAACCCCCTTTGAATAGCTGTGCCAGAGGGAACACAAAAGCTTGAAAGCCTATCCTTGTAAGTTGAATCCTAAGGTCCAATATAAGGTTGCAACAGCAGATGAGATGGAGGCTAGTGAGTGCATGTTCAGGCGTTTGCACATTCGTTGGTGTCAGAGGCATCATTTTAACATTTAAACATTTTCTAACGTTTACAGAAATTTTAAACTAATTGTGACATGTTAAAGGGCTCATATGTCAACTGTACATTAACATACATTAGTATCAACAGCACAAAGCTAAGAAGAAAGGGTGGCTTCTTTGGTGTCTGCCATGGGATAATGACAGGCTTCTCCATGCTGTAATTATGTGCTGCCATCTTGTTTTTAGGTTTATTTTACCAGTAGAGAAGTGCTATGTTGTTTAATTGGCGCAGGGGCAATTTCCTGTTTCCCTTTGAATAGAAATTACATGTTTTCAGTAACCTGCTGGCTATCTAACTTGGTGTTGTCAATGACATTGACATTTTGAATTTCAGTTTACGGAGCAACAAACACAGCTCCACCTACAGATGGCATATAAATAATCCTCCAAGGTTACAGTCTGGCACAAAAATATGTAATTCTAATTGTATAATTATATAGGGACCCCTCAGCTCCTAGTATCCAAATTTAGAAAACTGAATGGTTCTTTGTATTTTTTTTTTTTTTTTGCCTTGTCTTGTATGCTACAAATTTTACATTTTCTCACGTTGCTCTACCTTGACCTATAAGCTTTTTTTAAAAGCAGTTCAACTAGATTACAATCCCAGAAAAGCGAAAGGTAGACCTCTTTTGGTCTTTGAATATAAATAAGGTCTAGATTCTATGTAAATTATGTGAAAGTAAAAAAGGACTCAGTTCACAGGTCCAAGCTCAGTCTGTATTTGAAAACTGAGCCTATAAAATCAGTTGCCAGGATTTATGGAACTTTATGATGTCACAACAACTTAGCCACTGCGCCTCAGGCTCTCCCAAAGCCACACCCACACGGACCCAGGAACTTTGCAGGGTTTGTATTCTCTGAGTGTTTACCTTGAATTTGAATTGTTTGCAACAGCTAAGAGAGACTTGGCCATCTCTTTAAATTAGCATACAGACCTGTTCTACACCTAATCTATACTGAGAATGATTGTGGTTCTTAAAAAAAAAAAAAAAAAAAAAAAAAAAAAAATCACACATACAATCTTCTTATGAATAGGAACACTTAGCAAAATAAATTAATTAATTTCATTAGTTCCAATTTGGGACCTGTAAAGTGCAACTTGCAGGTTGGAGATAACAATAAACAACACAGAAATTTGAACATTTCTACAAAATCCCAAAACTCCCATAAAGTCACACTAACGTGACTTTTAGAGTACTTTTGTGACAAGAGGACTTCACCTCTGCCTCCAGAAACTAAAGCACTGTCTTATGTAACTCTCCTTTTAGAGAGAAGGATTATGATCCAAGAGATTTTCTGAGGTTCAGCAGGGATTTTGCAGCCATGGTAGTGTGAGGCTGAACACACGGTACTGGAAACATCATCTGCAACAGCTTCCAGTACTGTGACAGCAATATCAATTACTCACCTCATTATTTATTGTATATTGTATATTATATTGTATATTATATTGCATGTATAGTTTTACTTTTTGGTTCGGCAACAAGTTTACCAAAAAATTAGCACTGTATATTACAGCGGTTTTAGTTATGTAGTCATGTCTCTTCATCTGAACTATTTTTAGGTTCAATATTCGCCAGGAAAGTGTTCAAACAAAAAGCACATTCAGTGGCTGTTTGCGTTTCAGCATGGGGCCCTCTAAAATTAGTTGTACAACCTAAATGCCACAGATTGTAGTGTTCTTGTTTGGGACCTGTTGCTCCGTGTATTTTACCTCTTTTGAATTCCCAGTCCAAAGGGATTACATAAAACAATTTCAGGCATGAGCCATAATGCTTGAACACTTAATTTTTACTTTCCCATGGTGTAGTAACCAACTCTGTTAAAGGACTTAGCTGCATTTAACGCTTGTGCTGCATACAGTACAGTTGTGGTCAGAAGTTAACATACACTTATCATGGGCTTTAATGTCATATTAATTTTGGGCTTTTAATGATTTATTTGAATCGTTGTTTTTCCAGGGTGGAATGATTATGCAACATACATCCTCAATGAATTTTAAAAGCAATAATTGGGTGCACAAGTTTGAATTTATTTTGGATTTTCTCTGATCCACACAGGGTCAAAATCATACATACAGGCTAAAATACATACACACATTAACCTAAATCTTTTAATGAGTGGTGCTGAAGGTTGCAGAATGTCTTTTTACCTTGCAAAGCCAAGCCCTATCAACTTGTTGTTTGTGATCATGACTGACTGCAGCTGGTAGTTTAAAGGATTTGTTTGACAGAACTCATTGGAATGACCAATACTCAGAGAAATGGTAAAGTCCAACGAACTCCGTGAAGATCTAAGAAGGGAAATTGTAGACTTACACAAGTTGGGAAAGGCAACAATCTGTGGTTGTTTCTAAAAAAACCAAGGTCCAATCCAAGGTCATCATTTCAAACAACTGTATGGTACTAATAGTTATTCGGATGTGTCACCACTTTGACAAGGTCTGGAAGAAGACCCAAGCTGTCACCCTCATATAAAAGATAATTGGTTAGGATGTTCAGGAAAAACCCAGGAACCACCAAGGCTCAAGCCTGCCTTGAACTGGAAACTGCTGGAGCACCAGTGTCACTGTCCAGATTGAAGGGACTTACATTGCTATGGACTGAGAGGGTGCCAACCAAGAAAGAAAGAAAGAAAATAGAAACCTTCAAGCTTGACTGAAATTTGCAACTGCCCACATGGACAAACCAAATGTCTTTTGGAGAAAAGTATTTTGGTGAGATGAGACAAAGATTGAGCTATGTTTAGAGGAGTCAAGGTGAGGCTTTCAAACCTAAGAACAATGTACCACCTTTCAAGCATGGTGGTGGTAGCATCATGCTCAGGGGCTATTTTGCTGCCAGTGACACTGGTGCACTGCACAAAGTGGATGGAATAATGAAGAAGGAAGATTACTTTCAAATTCCTCAGATTCAGCTCAAATCAACAGCTAGACAACTTGGACTTGGACACTATTGGGAGTTTCTACTTACAGGACAATGATCCCAAACACACATCAAAACCGGTCACATTAAGCTTCTGGAATGGCCTTCCCAAAGCCCCGACATCAACCCTATTGAAAATTTGTGGACTATGCTTAAAAGCCAAGTCCTTGCTGGGAAACCAAGCAATTTAAATGAACTCGACCAATTCTACCAAGAAGGGGTGTCAAATATCCCGCTAGAGTTATACCAGAAACTTGCTGATGGCTACAAAACTTGCTAAGGGACACTAAAGCAAATATTAGTGGGGTTGTATGTATTGTGTATATTTAAGCCTGTAATGTATAACTTTTATCCTGTGTGGATTACAGAAAATTCAAAATAAATTCAAACTCCTCCACCCAATTATTTTTTTTGT
Source organism: Echeneis naucrates (assembly GCF_900963305.1). NCBI lineage: Eukaryota > Metazoa > Chordata > Actinopteri > Carangiformes > Echeneidae > Echeneis > Echeneis naucrates. The sequence continues at coordinate 11,968,785 of NC_042528.1, read as the reverse complement.
AACTCATCGAAGAGGTCCATTTGAATGGACCTCATCTTAAAAAACAATAATAAGCTTTCATCACAGAGCTAACATAGCCATTCAGTTAATCAACTGTAGCATGAATAAATAGATAAATAAATAAACCATGGGACACACCTTCAGGGTTTGTTTACCATTGCCACTGAACCAACATGTTGAAATCTGATGAAAAATATTTCTCAAGTATGTGAAATCTGATGAAGGGTTTACTGTTGAATTCTATTTCAGTGCCAAGATGTGATCAGCTGTCCAGAGGGAAAAACTCTCCTCAATTCAAAGTCAGGAAGACCATGCTCTCTGTGATAGGCTAAATACACAGAAGAACAAACAGTGGAAAATAAAAGAACCTACTGTTGGCTCATGTGACTGATATCTTCTATCGGAAAGAACATAAAACGCTGCTGAGTGGAGCCTCAGATATTGCTATGTAAACAAGCAACACAATTTTTAAGCAGCCCTGTTTCAACACTGAGCAAATATTTTAAACAAGTATCTTATTAATTATAAGTGAAGATATGACCTTCATATATATGATAAGTAACTAAGAAACTCATTTACTGAGCTAGTAAATCAAGTGAGAAGTAGGAACATTTTCCCTTTCCCAGATCTGACTTTGTTTTACAACCAGTGGAGCTGCCCCCTGAAGGTCATTAGATAGAACGAAGATTTAGGGGTCCTCAGCATTAGCGTCACTTAATCTCCATTTTTACAGATAGTATATGGTGAGCTGGTGGATCCAGCTCACCATAGCTTGTGGATCCATCCTCAAGTATCCAAACTGATGACCTAATTTCTCCCCCAATTTCTCTAATTAGCTTTTCATGCATTTCAATCCAAATAAATTACCTTGAAAAATCTTTACCATACCTTTTGTACTTTCTTGGGGTCCTTGATAGGGCCTTCCCGTGGGGGAACTTTCCCAAACAGCTTCCACCCTGGATCCCTCTGCTCCACTGGCCGATTGTCTTTCACCCTCCTGGCGAAGAGACTCCTGGGAGACAAGCGAGAGTGACAAGGTTGGGAATGTGTCAGGAAGACAAGAAAATCAGGTTATTATATTAAAAAAGTGGAACACAAGGTCTGATTGAAGTCTTCACTAGGTCAGCATTGGGGGCCCAGAGCTAAATAAATGTGCCTGTACTGGTTATTATGGCATTAGGCTCCAAAGGAAAGTATGAATTTAAGACTTGAGCCATTTAGGCAACCCAGAAAGAAACCAATTCTTCCACCAAGACATTTTCAAGCAGGAAGGAGGAAGGAAATTGTCTGCTCTGCAGTTGGTTGCCAAGGTTTAGAAAAACAAAGAATGAGCACCAGCAGTAGTGAAAGATAAGACTCCATGCAAAACTTCCAACTTGGTGATTCAACCTAGATTAATAATAGTAAAAAGCCCCTTTTTCACTTTCCACTTTTTTCGCTGCTCCCAAAAAACTGTAAACACCCACTAATGTCCATTGTTTTTCTGCAATTAAAAAGGCTACAACAGACATTCAGACCTAAGTGATAAAGGCAGCAAAAGTGATTTGTACGTTTGTAGAAGTATGCGGTGGATACAGGCATCTATCGGCCCTGGCTCAGATCAGTATTGATGTCAACACACCAATTGGGTGAACATGCTCATTTTCAATCTTTTTCCTGCTGTGTAGTTTTTTTTAAGATCACAAACATTGTAAACAAATTGGTACATGATGAGAAACAATATGGCTACACTGAGCGTAATGATTGAGGTGCAGCAATGGGATTTTAACTCACAACGATCACGATCAAAGTGTTTCATACAGAGGTGCAAACACTTTTACACAAGCAAACACCTGAGGATGACATATTTTGTCAGTTTTCATGGCACCTTCCCATGCTTCCTCTACTGTGTCTGGCATTGCACCATGGAGCTGTGTGTTCTCAGTTGTACGTCAAAGACAAACTCAACTGGTAACGTAAAAGAGGTCGGCTGTTTTTAGCACATTTACTCACAGTTAAAAAAGAAAAAAATGTGTCGCACTAATTTCAATGTAAAGGAGTAGAAGTCAACCAGCGGGAGAAAATGTCCTTCAACATTAATCATTCTTCTATCGCTATAGTCAGTAGCGATAGAAGAACAACTACGAAGAATATTTGTCTAGCTCATTGCTTAACACAAAGCTCCATACAGAAAGGTCAGCGATTTATTAAACATGGTTTGAATTTTAATATTTGAATCCTTTTTCTAAATTCAAGCATGCAAGACCAGTATAGTGTAAAAATACACTGTATAATGTGGATGTAGCCTGGGTAACGTGTAAACTGGCAGCGTGGTCAGATTAATTTGAATAATAAAACTAACATGCTGCGTGCAACAACAATAATCCACACTTAGAGAGAAAGAAGCCCTCTTCGGTGTCATTTAAGAGTGCATTTTAAATTACCAGTAGGCAATCGCGGCTATCATCTCTGCAATTCTTCAAGAGTGTAATCTGCACCCCGTGTTTAGTTTCCATCTGCCACATGCAAAGCTGCTGAAAAACCTTCCGCTTTTCAGCTGGGTTCACTGTACCATTTAACCAGCCAATCACTTCATCTTTCCGTCAGTGGCCTATTGTCACAAAGCTACTAGTGTGAGCTTTAATTAAAAGCCTGAATAGAGGCAGGCTGTGAAAAAAAGTGAATAAACTGGTCAAATAGAAGCCTACTCTGACTCAGTAAGGATACATAACCGGCAGAGCAAAGGTCCATACCTATACCTAGTGCTTGTCTACAAGCAATTCACCTTGAAGACCGCCTTTGACGGACTTCAACCGCATGTGTTGGCGCTAGGGCTGCGATGATATGCTTATCTCCATATCCCATACTATCAGTCATATACTGTGCTGTATTGTTAGTTATTATTTCAACTTTGATTTATTTTACTAATAGACCATTCGGAAAAACTTGAATCATGTATTTCTGCAGACTAAATATATCAAGCTTTACATTTGGAGAGGTGGCAATTCAAACTACTGTCAAGCAGTCAAACTGTGTTAATATAGAAATAGAAAGGCAAAATTAAGAACTAAAGAATCATTCCCCCAGCCCCTTTACAACAAAAACAGGACTCAGGAAGAAACATACCAATAGCTGACAACTCACCATGTGCAATAATCAACATACAACTGACTAATAACTCATCTCCTGATTTCGATATTTAGATATTTAAATATCTAATAAGAATAGTATGTCACCCTATATTTTTTGTATTTGAAAGTTATTTTGGTAGTAAGTTTCCCCACTGTGGGAATAATAAAGGAAAGTTGTTGTCAATATAGTTGTTTCAGCATGAGCCAAGCCTTGAGGCCTAACTACAGGGTAGTGATGACAGGAAGCATGTTGGCAGACATTGAAAGCTGACTGTATCTGTTGTTGATATAGACATCTGTTGTGCTCACCAAAACCTCATTGAAAGCTCATTTCTCATGGTGACTTTGATGACGACCATATAAAAGGAAATATTTTGTCAATCAGATTTGTCATCTCTTTTATGGTGTTTCGTTTACTAGGCAACAAAATATACATTATAATGAAAATGTTTACTTCCCTTCGAAACCTGCAAAAAGATGACAACCACCTCATAAAGACCTCATAAGCCAGGGTAATTATGCATTTCCTTATTATGTGGGGGACTCAACAAGAAGCTAAATGACAGATACAGATGTGAAGAACCAACATGTTCTAGATATTGAGCATAGTGCCACACCATCAAGAAGCAACTTGCAACAATTTCCCTTTTTTCCCCTCCTTAGGGAGATGACAAAAGAATGCCAACAGATGTAGAGGAACATTGTAGAATAGAACACAGGTACTGCTTAAGGGAGCTATCATTTGGATATTGTTGTAATCTAGGTCACCTCATCAAAAGAAATAAAAAGTAAGGAAACACCAGCTTTCTGGAACAACTAATGCAGGTAATAGAGAGAGTCTGACCCTTGAGAAACTGAAAAAATAAATTCAAAGTTCCCATATCTCAGGCTTGGCGATATGGCTTCAATATAAAATCTCTATTTTGCAAGGGGAGCTAGCAGTGGAGCGTCGTGGTGGTAGTTTCTTCAACACAAAAATCTAAATTTGAATTAATCGATTAAATTGATTTATCGTCCAGCCCTATTTACTACCTTTTATCTGCACTATCCATACACTCCCAATGGTCCTCATCAGCACTTAGATGTCCATGCTTTTGCTATGACCTGTGGTCCAAAGATCATACGTCCAAAGTTCAATACGCAGATCACATGAAGACCTATGTGGCATCTATATAACAGAGCAAACTCCATCTGCTGAAGAAGACCATTAGATGCAGTTTGTTTTCCCCAGAAAAAAAAACATGTCAGTGAGCAAACTGTATTTGTGAATTATTCAGGTAATGGAGCAGGAAAATGTCCAGATGTTGCTCCTTACTGCCAAGGATTGATTGCTAACAGGGTTAAACTAGGGTGGAAAAGATAAACTGTAACCTGGCTTTGAACAGCAGGGAGAGGTGAACTTCAATAACCCTGTGAGCAATAATAAAACAATGTAACAGGCTGTAATGCAGTGGCCAACAGGGTGCCAGCTTAAAACAAGCAGTCCCTAGTTTTAGGTCTTTTAATATTCTCTACATCAAATTAAGTCCATGATACTTTTTCAGTTTTTTAGTTTTCGTACCTGCCAAAAAACAAATATCCACAAAGCAAGAGGATGATTTGCATCATGCCCAGGCCAACTGTGCTTCAATGTAACAGCTGAATGACTCCAGCTCCAGTTGAGTGCTTGAGGGGAACAGCTAAAAATAAATAGATAAATCCAAAAGGACCATGCTGAGGTGTTTGGAGCTCGGCACTGCACTGGTTTGTGATAAAGTCTTTGCTTTCTCAAGGCTTGTGTCCAGTGTTCAGTGTTCCATACGTTGATAAGGTGTCCCAACGCTTTACATGCTTCACTTGATCGTGAATACACCTGGCACAAAAATACCAAACAAGCTAGTACACGAAGAAGGAAAGGAGAGGAGATGGAAGTTTGTTCCCATCATAAAAGACACGAACAAGCAAGAGGCAGAGCTGCTCCAAGCAATCTTTTACAATCAACAATTGGCCATAAAGCCAAGGAACAGTTTGTATTTAGAACTTCAAACCCAAGTCACATAATTCAACTGCAGACCCACTCTCTATATGGTTTCTAGCATAAAATGAGGATTTGATAGACAGGAAACCAAGTGTGGAAATGTACATTAGTCAACAATAGCAAAAACAGTCCAACATAATATTGTTTATCATACCTGTCAATGTATAAAATGAGTGATGCTGTTGCCATTCTGCTCTGTCAATACAAAACACTAACTCTCTATTCCCAGAGAGGAAAAAAGCAGAGACCAAGTGGCAGCAAGTGGTTGAGCTCCTGACAAAGTCAAAGCTCTGTCTCAGTCAATACTTTGGTCCACAGCTACCATAGTCTAAGTAGCAGAGAATCTGAAAAGGTCCTAAAGAGCAGAGTGTGACTGAAGACACTGCAGCTCCTCAAAGAGAGACAGAGGTCTGACTTCACAAATGAGTGGGGAGGAGCAGGAATCTGAGGGGCACTTAGGGAATGAGTAACTTCTCCATGTGACGGCAGAGGAGGAGGGGAACCTAGATAACAGGGAAGAGTGGTGAAGGAAGGAGGTGGTCAAATGAGGAACTGCTTTTCAACACATGATGTGTCATACTCTAATCAAAAATCAATTACAGCAAACAACAGCATGAGGTCTGTTACTGCAAGACAGGAAAAGTTTGAGATGGACATCTTTCCAAAGCTGTGTTTACCCCCAACGTTAACAACTGACATTTATAGAAAACTGATCACATTTTCATTTAAATTATGTTTGGGTTTTTTTTTTACTTGTGAAAAGCAAATCTAGGTTTTTCCATAAACTATTTTATTTTCATTATTCATTCTTAAAATGTGAACTCTAAACCCTCCACATTCACACTCTGTGTCCTGCCAGATGATTTTTAATGGCAACATTTAAAACCAGTTTTCACAACCATTTCAACACAGTGATAAACTTCATATGCACTGTAATCTCATCACTAAATGCTCTGTTGTCAGTGTTGACGACTGAGTCCATCGTCATTGTATGTATGGAAATGAATACTAGAGGAAAAAGTGGATAAACAGAAAATACTGTTGAAAGACACTGGTTTATTTAAAAAAAGAAAAAAAAAAATCAAAAAACTGATCAGTAACCTGAATATGCTGTTGATCAAATTGATGACACGTTAGAAAGTGTGCAAGGTTTTTCGTTCTGCAGCATTGGTTTAAACAGGCTGTGCCATCTTTATAAACACAGGTACTCAGGTCCCCTTGAACAATGCAGCCTCACTTTGGGCCAATCAAATGGTGATGGTGGGATCTGTGCTACAACCCCTGATGTATAAATGCAAATCCATTTCTCATTTTAACTACTTTCCAAACCCAGACTTTATTATTAGATCTATTCCTATGTTGGTCTGTCATAAATCTTTCAGCACTTCACATTGCAGAAAGTCTGACTGAAGAAATACTGCAGCAACAAATGTGCAGTGAAGATAAACTTTACTAATGTTGTGTCATGTTAAACTGAGAAGAGAACTTGGTGTCTTGACCAACCAAGTTTGTGAAATAACAGCAAATGATAATGTGTGTACTTCTGTTAAGCTACAACAGCAGTTTAATCACAGAAGTGATGTTTTATCCAATGACAGAATAAAGAAACATGAACTGTTTCCTCAGTTTTATCAATAAAATTAATAAAATATTTAGCAAAGCCTTTTTTTGAAGAATAAAATTGGAAACCATCCAATTAACATTTATAAAGACTATATAGGCCACTCTTAGCATATTGGTACTAAACAGGAAGCTAAACAAATGCAATGTTATATCCAAAGACTAATACAAAGCATTAACTCTGAAAACGTCATCATGAGGCTTTTTTTTTTTTACAGTACTGAAAGCACTATTAATGATAAGGCAGTGGCACCTTAAACAATTTTAGCAATAAGCTGAATGACAGAATGATAGCAAGTGCAGGTGCAGAGACAGATTTGCCTTGATGCAACAATACATCATGACTAATGTATGTAGACAATGTGCATCATCATCATAGGCAAGTCACAGACAACCAGGAGACAGCACCCAAATGATGGGAGGAAACACAGCAAACTTAACAGCTCAAACAGACAGATCTGTGAGTTCATATATGGTCCCATGTTCAAGTCCTAAAATGTCAAGGTGAACTTTGTCTGCCAACATCTGTTATAATAAAAGCTCCACATATAACATTTACAGAGGCTAATGGTAGCTTTTTTTAGGCCAACTTCTTGAAAATATATTCAATATAGTCAAAGCGTGTTTACTGCATTTACTGTGTTTTTGTTGTGGTTTCAACAGAAATCTGACACATACATTAATAGCTACGACTTCCAAATGTAATCTAATCTTTACGTTTCGGGTGGAGTGACCGATTCTGACCCAACACATTTTTTTGTAAAACTCTGTGACACTTGTCTCATACCGCATTGGCTGTGTGTGTGTGTGCTGAAAACAAACTAACAAACAAAAAGAAAAAGGGGGGGAAAAAAAAAAAAAATCACAGGTGTTCTTGGACTGCCCAGCATTGGACCAAGTAACACAAAGCTCTTGCAGCCAATCAGCAACAGGCTGCATTTGTGTTCATGCACAGAGCAACAGAGAGAAGAGGGGAGTTGGTGGTGAGAAAGACTGTCCATAACAAGTTCTAAGCTGCTCTGGATTTCACCACTGAGTCATTGATTTTGCAATTCATGTTAATGAATTTGGGTGGAGGAGTTTAAGGAGACTGAAAGGACGGGTGTATTTGTTACTGTTTGTTTACTACAGACATAAAAATGTGAACGCATTGCCTCGCTCAGTGCTAGCTTGAGTTTCTGAATGATTACATTCCCAACAATGCCATATCTAAATTCAAATGAGGATTTCTCCCATACACAGGTTGATGACCTTGTGACTAGCACTATGGCCACACTGCATTCAAATCTCGACAATGCCGCCCCTCTCAAAAAGAAAGTATTCAATCTGAGGAGGCTGGCTCCCTGGTATAATTACCAAATCATTAAATTAGAAAGAAATTAGAAAGAAATTGGCGTTCCAGTAAGTCAGAACAGTCTCACAGAGCCTGGAAAGATAGCCTAAAAACATATAAAAAAAATCTCTCCATAGTGCTCATAGAAGAAAACATGAACAACCCCAGGTTTCTCTTCAGCACTGTAGCCAGGCTGACAGCGAGCCATAGCTCAGTTGAACCAGTAATCCCCTTAGCTCTAAGCAGTGATGATTTTATTAACTTTTTTACAGATAAAATTCTCACGATCAGAGAAAGAATTTATCAGCTCGTGCCTCCGTTAGATAAAAATCTCCGACTGAATACAGCAAATCCTGAATCAGCTGCAACGCCTCTTTGCATCACCTCTGAATCTCTCAGAGCAAGCTTCTATAGTTTCATCATCCAGACTGTCAACCTGTCTATTAGACCCAGTACCAACTAGCCTCTTTAAAGAGATCTTTTATTTAATTGAGCCATTCATTCTAGATTTTATTAATCTGACTTTATTTCTGGGTTATGTACCTCAGACACTTAAGACCGCGGTCATCAAAACCCAGGTTATAAAGCCTAATCTTGATCCAGATGTTTTGTCAAACTATAGACCCATATCGAACCTTCCATTCTCTCTCCCTCTCCCTCTCAACCCAACCAGTCGAGGCAGATGGCCGCCCCCCCTGAGCCTCTTCAAGGAAGTGTTTCCTAGCCACTGTGCCAAGTGCTTGCTCATCAGGGGATCTGTTGGGTCTCTTTAAATAATTTTATAAAGAGTTTGGTCTAGACCTGCTCTATATGTAAAGTGCCTTGATGTAACTTTGTTATGATTTGGCGCTATACAAATAAATCTGATTTGATTTGATTTGATTTAGATAGTGGCTGTCACATTGTCACACTGTCAAAATTACTACAACTTGTAATAATGTACGCTGACAAATCTTATAGAGCTAAATCCAATAGTTTTAATAATGGAAAAAAAAGGTATAGAGCATTACTTTTCCAGTTTGAATTAAATTTAACAACTCTAGATTTCCCCGTTATTAAAAAAAAAAAAAAAAAAAAACTTGCCTGTTGAATAAGTTTGCCAGAGGTCCCAGTTTCTTTTGCCTGCCATCCTCGTACTGCTGTAGGACACCCAGGCCAAGATTTGGTTGTATGGGACTCCATGGGTCTCCGGGGGTTCCCAAAGATGATAACATCACTTCTGAGAAGTGAGTAGCGCCAACATCATCTGTCTCTAAGGTGACAATAGCGCTGGAGTCAGAAGTGACTGGGAAACCCAAAATGTCTTCATTGGAGACTGATAGTTCGGTGCTCATGCTTGACACACTACACACAGAGATGTCATCGCTGCGGTTTAAGGCTCCCCCCACAAGACCCATTCCTGTGGTGCCAGATAATCTGATGGCAGGACTGAAAAGACGAATTGAGTCGTACCCGCTGCGGGGGAAGGTGGAGGATTTAGGGACGGAGTGGTTGTTCGGGGGATCATCATCCAAAGTTAAAGTCGCAGGAGAATCATGACTTATTTCCAGGATGATGCCTGAGTCGCCTGGGGGTTGGTGGCTGTGGACAATGGCCTCTGGTTGGTTGATCTCTAGAGTTGGGATGCCTGAGTCCTGGGAGGACAAGCTGTGGCTGTCTTGCTCCAGGTCTGAGTAGCTTTTCTGGGGACTGCTGTAGTAGCTTGGAGTAGAGGAGCATGACGGGATGTGAATGGACGGGACAGGCTCACTTTGCTGGATTGTACTGACTTCATGGCAGTTGGTGTGACTATGGAGATCAGAGGCAGTTGGATCTTTGACTACAAAGCCATTCTCCAATATGGCTACTCCAGACACACCTTTGAAAGAAAATAACACTCAGTTAGTTTGATTTTAATGACCAGAACTTAATCGACTAAAAGAAGAAAAGGTCCCATTACAGAGAGAACTCAACACACCTGATTGCTGACTTGTGTATGTACTAGTTAGAATTACTAAGTAGTACATACACAGTGCACAGAAAGTAGACAGAAGGGTCTATTTCCACTCCAGGGTCACACTGTTATATTCTGCTCTGACAGTATATTCTCTGACATTTTCAGCCATTGTCTATAAGACAATGAAACAAAAAGGGAAAAAACTAAACAAAAAAAGAAAACCCCGAAACTAATGGACTTCAACATTCCATCTAAATATAACATCAATAATGGTTTCTTCCACTAGATCAACGCATTAAACACGTGAGAGGGGGAGCCTTTAGAGGTGAAAACTAATCCAGCAGTAGCCAGGCTGTAACAGGACTCTGCTCTGTAATGAGAACAGGACTCCTGCTGGCATACATCATGCTTTAACACCAGCTGGGAAGCTAAGCTAAAGCTAGTGTGTCTAAGCTCTCAAACAGCATTAATTAAACTCCTGACTCTCAGGGACAGACACATTCCCATCCCCTACTGTTACACATTCCATGTTCACAAACAGTGCAGGAAAGTGATGGTGGTATGTGGAGGTGTTCTTTTTTTAAAGACAAGATAAGGAGAAACAAAAGCTTTGAAAACACACATTTATCATTTCATATAGAGTTTCAGTTCAGTTTGCCATTACTTGTTTTTCCATGCTCTGTTTTGGGATGTTTATCTCAATTATAGGTCATCTGACTTATTAATGCTAATGTAACTCAATGCCATATCAAATTATCTGATAGATGAGCCAAAACCCCAACCCAATAAGGTTTCCCAAATGATTGGTACATAAAGTCAAAAGCTCTAAACCATAACCAACATGCGGTCAGGTGAGCCTGGTAGACTTTGTCCCAGGTTGGTCCTGTGCCACAGTGAAAATAATGTATAACTACTGCTCAACAACAAATGGCAGATTGTTTCCAAACTCACAATTATTGCTGTTATCAGAGCCACATAAAAATGGCATCCTTATTTCAAATGTATCTATTAGAATAAAAATGCAGCACTCCAAACACTTTGGCCTCTGTGTATTAAGCTATTAACAGTATGAGGGCGACACCAACACATGCATGCGAAGAAGGCTTTTGTTATTGCTTTCCTAAATAAAATACCCACAAATCTTGTTCTGTGAGTGATATTATCAGTGTCAATAAACACCATGAGGAAATTCAACTTCATGTTTTGTTTCACCAAACTCAGGTTCAACATCAACATCAAAGTCTGGAATGTGGGAAATTTCTTAAGTAGTTTTCCAAGAAATAGTTCTCTTCATAATTCAGTCAATCTAAAGGGTAATATATATATATATATATAAAAATACAGAAACTGTTTCGAAATGGCCATGGATACCCAAGCCATTTACAGAATTCCATGAACACTTTCGATGTTTGGAATCACTCATTTGTAACTTGGCAAGTGCCTGGTTGGCCATTATGGCAACTGTGGAGGTCAATGTTTCAGTTTTATGTCATTTTCAAACTATAAAAAAAAAAAAAAACAAGTGGAGAGATATCAGCTTGAAATGACATCTCAGCAAATGGGCTTTCCGTCTTTCAAATGTATGTGGAAATCTCCGCTGATAAAGCATGTTATGTCTTTGTCATTGTGTAAATGTTTGAAATTTAAAGTCGTTAACTTCGTTTCTTTTTTTGAGAGCATTTTTGCGCTGTCTGTAAGATTGCCAAGGACGGCAGCATATTTAACACCGGGGCAGAGCTTGTGTGCTCCCCGCGATGAACACCTACCACAGTGTCTGCCTGTCCGGTCCTGGGAGCCGAGGGTCGTGTTCGCCATGCTGACGGTCGATGCTACAGGTGGGTGGCAGGTATCCGCCGACCGGAGCGGTCCATGATGATGCTGTGACTTACTGCTGCACCATCATCACCTTCTCTGCCTTCCTCGGCGTAGCTTAAGAGCACACGGAAATCGCCGGCGTTACGCACTATATCAGGACAAACGCATACATCCAGCTAGGGAAGGGAAGGCGGCCGGTGAACAGAAATGCGGCATCAAAACCGGATTTTCTCGCCGAAGTGCACTAGCTTGCCGACGCCACCTCACATAAGCAGCGCTTCCTCAAGTGCAGCCAAAATAAGTTGACACGAGAGTTTTCCCTTTTCTCTTCTTCTTCTTATTTTTGCTTTAACTACATTAATTAGGCAACACGTAACTACATTGCCAGGATGAGACCTGCTCCATCTACAAGTTTGTCAGCTATCCCTAAATATTCCGTACCTGTGTCGACGTTTCCGCCGCCATTTTAAAACAAACTTGTTTCGAGAGCGCGCTGTAATCGAGTCAAGAATGTCCACCGTCGATGTGTTCACCTGTCTGGACCTGCAGGCATTAATAATCGACCCCACAGCAGCCCCTTCACATCATACAGAACTACAGACCTACATTTTCATATAAAGCCCGGTATATATAATTCAGTTTAACGTTAAGATAAAAATTTAATTTAATTTGAATATCGACTGTTTCCCTTTTCTAGCCTGAGCAACTGAGATTTATTCGTTTTATAATCAGAAAAGATATCTGGTGAGACCATCAAAACATAAACATCCGAAGCCTATTTGAAATTACGTAACCCTCAAGTGAATGGGCATCACAAAAGTTCTATAAATGTTCTACATTACATAAAAAAGTTCCTTACATATTTCAATAACCATACACCTGGGCAAATGTTAAATACAAATATATATGTATAATTATAGTAAGGAAATGCATTTCTATTTTTAGATATCAGCAAACCAATCAATATACCCTCAAACCTACAATGCAGGCCAGTGTCCAAGTGAAACAGTTAGGCCGCAGTCATTCTGGGTACTGAATGAAATCTATTTTTGGCATGTAATTGGAGTGTTAGTTTCCCAGAAAATATATCAACAGTAAGATAGTGTTCAATGGCCTGGCCGTACAGCTTTTTATCCTGAAATTTAAAGATATTTAAAACATTTTAAAATGAAACCTGAGCAAGAAATAGAAAAAGGGCCCTTATCTTGTCAGAGGTCAAAAGGGCAGGTGTCTCAGCACCATTCATGCTTTCCCCAATCCCATTCTCATTCCAACAAAATGTGGCCTAAATCTCAAATCAGCTAAATAAAAAAAAAATGGCTAAGAATAAAAAGAAAAAAATTATAATTTTTCATAAGTGATTGTGCTGTTATAACTGGGTGGATGTTGACATGTCCTGTTAATACACTGATTAGCCGATACACTAAAATGGTTGTCTTAGTTTTGTGATGTCACTTTTTAAACAGCTGTCTCAGGATTTCTCTGAGAAATCATAGTATTATCTTCATAAGAATATAGAAAGAAAAAACTATGGTTGCAACTGGTGAATGGTTGAATTAATGAAGACATCTACAGTGTCCTTACCCTGCCCTCTAGTGTCACTATGAGGTCTTATAGCCAACATGTCAAGCTGTTCTCCCATTTTTGAACAGTATTTCCTAAATGAACAAACTAAAAACCAAAAAGGCAGAAGTTCACAGGCTGAGGTTTGGTTTATTCCTTTATTAGATGTTAAGAAAATCCACAATGAAACAAAATAATTTACTCAGGGCATACATGAAATTAGAACGACACAGCTACTCGAGACAGATGGAATTGAGGAACATAGAGGAAGGGTGAGAGTGAAGGAGCATCATCTAGGTGGAAATGAAAAGACAAGAAAAACTCAAGTTTTCAGTGCTAGATATGCATCTGAAGTTCACGCACCCGGTCAATGTCGTTCCAAATGCATATACAGCCACTAAATGCATTTTCTCACCATACTTTTTTTTGTTTGTTTTATTCATGGTTTTTTCTCCAACATGGCCTATCAAAATGGAAGAATTAAACAGAGAATGGTGTGATGCATTCCTTTCAACTCCCATATGTTAGCTTCTTGCACGCATTCATTGACAGATTCACACAGTCATCACATTCTTTCAATCATTAATATCACCTCAATCATATTTTTTTAACTAAGTTTTTTTTTTGTTTGTTTTTTTTATTTTCATTCAACAAAACTAAAAAAGATGGAGAGATGCTTGCATGCTGCATTTTCAGACATTCCATGGTTTTTTTTTTTTTTTTCCTGTGGTGTCCTTCACTCAAAAATAATTAACATGCAAAATTAACTGAATGACTTTTCTCCATTTGCTGTTGAATGGAAATATATGCCAAGGTGTTGCATAGGACTCAGGGCTTTTTAATTCCCCTCCACATTGGTTATGCAATCTACAATGGCTTAGTTCTCATTTTTCTTTTCTCAGTACACATACAGCTCTAAATTAATGACAAGTCACCTCTGGGGTTTGCTCGGAAATAACGCCTGTCAATAATTACTGCCCTACAATCAATGAAAGGTTTTACATTAATGCATCAATGCACTGTCAGGGGTCTGGTCTGAGTGTAGATTATGCAGTATGCTTATATTAAAAAATTCCTGAGTGTTTGATGACTGTCAAAGAAAGGTGACAAGACCCTGAAGTTGAGTACCTTTCATTCAGCTACTTGGGAGGTCTTTTTTCCCCAATTGAAGGGGCATTGGATCGGCATTGGATCAAACAAATGCTGGGCCTTTACAATTGTTGTATTTTCAAACGAGAAGCCATTTCCAAAGCCATGCCCACTTTCACCTGCCATGTTACAACACAGCAAGTTTGCTGGAGCTGATGACTTGGTAAATTACCCATTAAGTTTTTAAGTTGTCTGTGCTTCAGTTTCAAGGTAGGCGAAACATTACCTTGCTACTGTTTTTATGGATCTGGAGATGCTTATTGATTAAACAAACTATTTTCAAATTTTCATAGCAGAGATCACAAGAAATTAGAAAAACATCAACAGTGTTATAGCTACTTTGTTTGGGCTATGTTCAAATTATTGGGGCACTAATGCATTGAATTTGTCTGTGAACATATGACTGCATACATTTGCATTTCTCTGAGTTAAAGTTCTAGTACACTCACTCTGAACCAGTGCCTTCACAAGTTCTATGGTGACATACAGAGTGAGACATTACTCAGTATTTTAACATGATATGTTGTAAACCAAAAAATAAAATGCACCTCACATGGGGAAAAAAAAAGCATTTGTACCTTAGTGTAATTATGCCATGTTTTTGGTTTGACCATCAGCCCCGCCCTACCCCACCCGGTTTGTTTAGTTGCAGCATGGACAGTAATCATCACTGAATGCTGCTTTTGTCCTTTCTATCAGGAGACAATGAACTGAAAGGAAACATAGAATGAAATAGCAAATTAATGCGAATTAAATACCTGCACATGTTTCTGTTTCAGCTCTTACAGGCCTGACTACTAAGAGGTTACTTAAAAAAAATAAAATAAAAAACAACAAGCCGCATTAAGCAAGAACCAGGCAAAACTACTTTTCTTTTAATTTTCACAAAAATAAAGTGGAACTGCAACTTTGAAAGAATTTTTGTCAACATACTTATAGCACCAATAGTCTGTACCATAGAAATTAGAAAAATAAAAATAAATGTTTCATTTAATCGCAACACAGGTGTCTGCAGAAATGGCTGTAGTCATGACGGGTCTTGACCCCAGAACATAAACTTTTTTTTTGTTTGTTTTGCCCCAATTCTTTTACAGCATTGCATTTCAAGTAGGTTATTGGTATCTTTGCCAACAAAACTGATTTCCTGTTTTTCTTCTTTTTAATTGTAATTTTTAAAAGGTTTTTTTTTTTTGTTTGTTTTTATTTTAGCCTCACAAACCATACTATGTCTACTACTAGCTTTTGAAAGGCATTCGGAAAGTCTTCCAAACAAACTATTTAAATTAATAAACTCTCAAATTCTTAAACAACTCAAAAATCCCAACATCCTTATATTGTCTTTCTGAAGACAAGATGGAAAGTAGAGGATGCAATAGCAGTTGTTTCACACAACATTAGGTTCAACTAGAAAAAGAGGAGTGCGACTGGCTGGACTTACACACATGCACACCCATTCAGGCACCACCAACTACCAGTAACCAAGTTCAAAAGCAAAATGGCGGGAACAAAACCGACAAGGATAGAACAAAAGATTGTCCCTACAACCTGTGAGACATGAATGAGGATCAGTGTACAGAAGAATCAACTGAAACAAAATTTAAAATGCATGTCCGCACATGGCATCACTCAAAGACAGAATATGTTTTTTGAGTTTTCCTATTTTCACTCACTTTTTGTTGATCTGATTGTTGATTACACATGGATTTAAGTTAGTAAATGAAAACCAGCAGGGTTATGTGTGTGGGTTTTGGAGGGGGTGTCTCAGACAAATTAGCCTACATTAGGTTTTTCAGCTCTGAGATGACCCTGAATCTTTGCTGGTAGAGGTCCAGTCACAAGGAGGGTTTCCTCTCGAAGATGAGCATCCTCTGCAAAACTGGTGTATTCAAATATTACTGCTCCCTAGGGAAGGAAGTCAGGGAAAACTGTTAGTGTGTTGCATATAAAAATATTTATGCATATATCAGAGTTTGCCCTACTACCATTTCATATACTTCCTGTCTGTCAAATGTTATATATTCTGTAATCAGTTGGTGACCATTTTAGAGAGGAGTGTTTGTGAGCTGTCACTTTTACCCTTCAGTTTGATGGCAACGGAAAATGCCTTTACCACATTCATTCAGTGTTTTTTTTTTTTAAGCTGTTCACAAAAATGTGGATACAATGTAGATGGCTCACATGTCGATATATGACTGATCCCTCAGTTACCTGACACTAATCCTGATGGAAAAAGCCTGTGAGACAAGCAAACACTCTGTATGTATTGTATTTATGTAGTCTGGTATATTTGGTATATAATGGTATATTTTCAATGAACTGCAACATTAAAGTAGAAATTCACATTTTCAACAACTGACAACTTTAATCAATTAAGGTTTACAACAAATAAAGCATATCTTATTTTGAGTTTCTCTTTGAAGTTAAAGGATTAATTATAGAGTGTAAATGTATGCACTCTATAATTAATCCACCAATTAAATTGTGTCTCTACATTCAGATCCAAGAGGTCCTGTTGTATTCCAGCTAACAGCTAAGACAAATACATTTCAGATTACATGTAAATATTGTTGCAGGGCTGGTCATGTTGTAGGATCCAAACAGAGCAAATATAGCATTTTTTCACTTCCTGTCTTGCTTCCTTACCTCCTGTGCCATTATCCAGCTTTACTCTCTGTTGCGCTTCCATTTTACTTTCAAGCCATGACCGTTTGTTTATTGTTGCAAATTTATTATAATCAATAGTTTATTGACCACATCCAATAAATGCTTTCATTATTATGAACTTGTTGGCTTAATCCAGTGGCATGTAACACTATTTAATACCTTCAGAGAGCAGTGTCAGAGTGGATTTGTGGCAGAAAGATTTGGGTATTTGTAGGTCAGCCTGTGTTCATTCCACTAACATCATAATACTGTATCTTTTAGCAGTTTCCATTCAACACTAGCAGAAAACAAGTGTCTGCGTATTCCCTGAGTGACAAATTATAACAAATTAAACTATGTTTTATTGGACCAAGTTTAAGTTGGACCATTTATGTGCACTGAATTGTGAGCAACAAGTTATGTGTTTACTGATTACTTTAAGCCCTAGAGCTAAAACGTTGGGGCAAAATAAAAAAATAAAAAACTTTTACTGACTAATTTGATTTAATGTCCATGAAATAAAATTAAGAATTAAAAAATGCTTTTGCAGAACACATTTACCTGTACACTGAGAGCCAGGCAAAAGGGGGGAATAGAGTGTGTTCTGCCACCAGCACTCATCTTGCTGGATGCCAGTTTCTCCCTGTCCATTTATATTTAACTGAGGGAACTAAACAAAACAAATGAGAAGTGGTTAGTGTGTTTCAGTGAGCAGCTTCCTGAGAAATCACAGGTGGAACCAGATAACAGACGATGTTGGGATTATGAAATACTCCATGATTAGGTTCATATTATCTAGCACTCTGGTCACAATAGACTGAAAATCTTAGGTAATAATAACAAAGAGACCCTCACCTCCAGCTCATCTCCAACAAAGTCATAAGCAATCCCATATTTAGGGACCTGACCTGCTGGTGCACATATGCAGGACTGTTTCTCTCCTGAAGATTCTTCTTTTTGAATCTTGGCGACTGAGACGTCCGTCTGTCCACCTACAGTTGATGCAGATCCTGCCGTTTTGCAGTCAAAGCAAATCTCGTGCTCAGTGATTGGCAGGAGGGTACTGGACCCCTCCTGTGAATCCAGAGAAGTCTGGGCACTCTTCTCCATGCCAGACTTCTTTAATCTTGGTAAAAATTTACCAGATTCCAGTTCTGACTTCCCATAATATGGGCCCTCACATTCTGCATCCTCTTCCAGAGGTTTGAGGTCTGCCTGAGGATCATCAAAGACATCCACTGGAGCCAGGACAGGGAAACTCATCTCCTCTTTATCAGTCTCAGCTTCTGAATCACTTACTCCTCCAGGCGATAACTCTGAGGCTGAAATTGGTCGGAAATGAGTCCTGGGGGATATGCGAATGGCCCTGTACTGCGTCCGGTTGATGCCATATATTCGTGGGTGGAAGGCTTCGTTCTCCGAGTCCGAGCAAAGAATAGATTTGGGCTTGAACCCTGGACTGAAAGAAGCCATGTCCTCTGGCTCAAAAGAACACTCAACATGGAGGACTTGAGAGAAGGGATTGTTTAGGTTGAAGGATGTGAACGGGTATTCTAAACCTTGTTCCTCACTATGCAAGCCTCCGTAAGATTCGAGCAAATCTTCATGGAAGATGAAAGAAAATCCCTTATTCAATCCATCTCCACCTCCTCGAATGGCCTGGTCACTCTGCCCAAAGGACACAAGAGGCCTCCACAGGGGCCTTTGCCCAGGGGCAAAGCAGCTACTCGTATTCATGAAAACATCTGTGCCAGTGATGGTGAGCATATCAGAGCTAGAAGCAGATGCGGCTGCAGCAGCACATTGTAACAGGCTATCTTGGGTGTCACTTGGCGGTACAACAGCCCAATTTTTATCACCACTTAGTGTCTTCAACTCTCCATATACACCTCCTAGGATGAATGATGTACTCTCCTTGTCAGAGTTCAAGTCCCAGGGCTTGGACGGAGTCATGTAATCCCCAGCACCGTCTACCTTGGAGAGTTTGTTTTTGGCTAAGTCCTGTTCTTCTTTCTTGCCTTCCCAAAGGTGATACTCTGATCGCTGCACTGCTTTTTTCTGAGGTCCCTGAATTTGAAGTCCTTTTGCCTGCACCTCTGGACAGCTGGAGCAGTACCTGCCAGACTCGTCTGAAAACAGCCCCTCACTTGGTTTTTCTGTTTGTTGCCTTGACATTACAGATTTGCCGTCTTTGATTGCAGTCCAAATGTCCTTTATTATCCCTGAGCTGTAATCATCATTCTGTTGGTTTGCGTTGTCCGAAAACATGCCAGTGCTGTACTGTTTACTCTCATCCGCTTCTAATGCTATACCACAAATGGACTCCAATTTAGATTTTTTGGTAAAGGTCTGATTGGATGCTGTGCTAACATTGACCTCCTCACACTTGCGGCCAGTCTCCTCTTGCAAAAAATCCAAGATTTCTTCCTCTAGATATGTATTAGAGAGAGGAGGGATTATACAATCAATCTCTTCATTGCCAATTTGAGCAGCTTCCTCTATCGGAGCGTTTCCTTGTTCGTTGTCAGAACGGGTCTCCTCTGAATGAGACCACGGACTGCAAGTTCGTGTTGAAAGGTTAGAACAGTGTTCAGTTTCGTCAAAGGCACTATTTTTGGTCCATATTAGCAAACGAGACTGTTTATTAGAATGTGGGTCGAGACAGCTACAGACATCTGTGTTGTTTTCGTGACCAAGGGTGAGTGAGTCACGGGGAAAAGGAAAAGTTGGGCTCTCATACTGCAGCTCAAAAAGAGAGAAACAGGATGAGTTCAAGCCAGATGGTTCACTGGTGGCCTCTGGAACAGGTGGCTCCTCCAAATTTCCAGATAGTTTGCTCAAAGTGAATGAAACACCATCAAGAAGGGGAGAAAGCCGAATGGGCGATTCTCCTATAAAGCTTTCTCCATCTATATCTTCTGAAGTCGATGGTGAATAGCATCCCCACACTTGAGCCAAGTTTTCAAGATCCTCCATTAAGAATCCAACAGATCCCGAAGCTTCCTGTGAGTCTGCCTGTATTGCACTTTTCCCTTGCTGCTCAAGGCCATCTAACATTAAACAACATTCCGCCTCTACGTCTCTTTGCTCTTTGCGTTTTTGTCGAATCATGCTTAAGATCCGACTCTCTTGTATCGAGTCTGAGGCACTAGTATCCAATATGGATTGATAAATATCAACTTCATAGAAGTGAGTAAATTCAGACAGATGCTTGTCATCTAAATCTCTACTATCCTCTGGCTGAGGGCAGCTTGAGGTCCCAGTGAGTTCAGCAGTTTCCTCTTCTGTTTCACCAGGCCCTTCCACAAAGTGCCCACCCACGAATGACCCTGCTGCTAGGTAAGCCCTCTGGTAGCTCTCATTGGCAATGCAGATTCCCTGGATTCTCTCCGGTAGCCTCTCAATATCTGTTGACAAGTTGAAGCCCTCCGTAGAGTCGATCTTGTTTCTGTACTTAGTTTCCAGCTTGCTTTGTCTGCTGCTGAAAGGTACAAAATATTCTGTAATGGGCTCTGTGTACCATAGTGGCTCCTCCATATATTCCTTTTTATTTCTGGCCTCAACTCCGGACTCTTTTGCTTCCACCCAGCCTGGATCTTTATGAATCTCCTTAAGCGGTCTCTTCCCCTTTTTGTAAAGCTGTTGTTTGGCAGCGCCCCCAGTCGCACTGCTACTGCTCCCTCCTGCATTTCTTCGTTCTTCTTTGTCGATTACCTTCATCTGCAGCTTCACCTGTCCACTGTTGCGTATTCGCTTATTCTTTGCAGCCTCCCTAGATTTGTGCCTTATTTTAACTGCCTTGCTTCTGGACAACTTTGTGTCACCCTGGTTCCCACTTGAGGTCGAGCCTCCCTCACTAGAGCCAGATGACCAGGATCTGTGTCTGTTTTTGCCCTCAGATCTGTGTCTGGACTGTCTCTTAGCATGGACGGTAGATTTCTCCTCTGCTGCTGCTCCACCATGGTATCGGTTTTCTTTCTCCCTCTTGCTTCGTCGTTGCTGGCCTCTTTCATTGGTCACAGTAGTGATGGTACCACATGCCTCGAGGTTTCGCTCCTTTGCAGCCTCACCTTCACTGTTACAATCTTTTGGGGAAGAGGTGTCTGTGCTGGTCTGTGGGGCTGCAGAGGATGACGAACTTGAGTATGCACAGGCCTTAGCCTTGTTCCACACCGTCATGATCTCTTGGAGACAAACAGGTTTCTCTGACAAAGGAGGAAAGGCTTCATAATACCTGCAGTCACAACAGACAAGAGAAAAGATTGTCGTTCAAATAACCCCAATTTGATAATGGACCCCAATATGAGTGTGTTCTGTAAACTAGAGGTATATCAAGACTATGATAATGGAGCTTACATTTCCACCTGGTCCTTTGAAGAGGGGGACTCAGCTCGCTCTGGAGACTGAGAGCCATCAGCTTTCTTTTGAATCTGTTTTTCCTCTGTAGGAGACATTGAACAGTTTAACATCTTATTAAAAACACATCACTTTTAATATTTTCATCAGGTTATTAGTTAAGAAAGTAAGCCAAACCTTTCTGTTTGTTTTGGATGTCCTTAAGTTTAGAGCAAAGCTCTTCAACCAGGCTTTCAATTCCAGAGTTCTGCACAGAAGAAGATGACACAGGTTTTGTCATAGCAGTCCACCAAATGACAAAATCCACTACAACCAGCCTAAGGTGCAACCGGCCATTGAGTAACAGCATGCAATTAATTTCATGACTGGAAATTATGTTAAATAGCTGTGAATGTCATTAATATGAGCTTGAGTTTGAACAATAGTTGAATTTGCTCAGCACACAGATATATTAACATGTTTGGTGAAGGTTTTATATCCAGGAATAGGAATAAATGTATTTAAAAATATCTCAGTAGTGACTGGTGACAATGTCAACCAACATCACGCCAAGAGCATTCGAATTAGTGCTACATTGACCTCACTGTAAGGATTACATGACACATTCCAGTCCTACAATACATGGGAAAAAAATGACAAACACAAAACTGTGTTAATTTAGATACATTGACCCCAAGTATGCGACTCAGAAGAAAGCATGAAAAGCATGTGGTTCATACAAGTCAAACCAGCTGACTTGTGAGCGATTGGGCATGCTTGGAAATGGCTGCGCTATATTTAGATATAGTGCAGAAATGGTTTCCAAAAAAAATAAATAAAATCAAAATAATATAAATAAACAGCTGAACAGGTGAAGGGAATGTACCATAATCTTCTAAAACCCTTAACATTTACTACATATCATGTTTGGTTGACTGGGTTCACAGATTGAGTTGGGGTTGAAGAAAACACAAACAAAAGGAGTTTAAAATAAACAAGACAACCAAGTTACAATGCTAGCTTAGATCAAACCGTGCAAGCATATGACTCAACACATGACAGCATAGCTGCTCCTCAATCCCAATCCTGCCACACATTCTATCTTACTCACTGCCTGTTCATTCACCCAGAAAGTAATATTCCTTACCATGCCACCTCATGAAAGGCAAAACAAGGTTTTCTGCTGCCCTGCGTTTCCTCTTGCATCATTGTGCTAATGCCAGTCAGCTGACAGCCAACTGAGTCTGCTGCTCACTGCTGCAATCCCGTGCAGCATGTTCTGGTTAAAAAATAGACCGCAGAGTCCAGTCCCCAGAGAAGAGCTAAACACTCCTCCTCTTGCCTTGCAGACCCTTTCCCCTACTCTCCCCCCAGCTTTGTGTCAGTCTCATCTAAAGCACACCTTCCTCATTACTGCTGGCAACAAAAAAAAAAAGTATGCAAATCTCCCTGTAGCTTTGTCACACAAAAATGCATTAAATACACTATACTTTGTACCATTTCTTTGAAGGTCATGTATTGTAACTCAGGACAACATTGACTTGTGTCAGCCAAGAACTTTTAACAACTGACCTTAGTATGACCTAACTAAAGGTGTGACCAACCAGCCAAGTGAGGTGACAATGCATTTGCAATACAGACCTCTTGTCGTTCAATGCTTTAGTCTGATACATTGATGAGGCTTTATTCACTGACTATTCACGTGATTCACGCATTTAATATTTGCAATGAATACATAGGAAGAAATTCCTAACAAAATTAAACATTTTTTTTTTTATGGATTCTCTTCATCCTACTCACTCAAAAGCTTTTGAAAAAGGAGGCGAAACAATCCTACATAGCTCAGACAGATCCAGAATGTTATCTGGATTTGTATGGAGTCAGAACAGTCTCATAATGTATTAACTCTTGCGGGGCAAAGAGTTTAAAAAGATAAATATGCCTGAAAAACTTGGCATGAGTAGCAAAAAAAGTACCATATGTTGCAATGTTAGCCAAATCAGCACCAAAACAGAGCAGCACCTGACCCGGCCCACCTCTTCACCAAAATATGAAACTAAGTAATGGATGTTTTGTATTCCTCCAGACCGACAATGATTTAAGAGAAAGGTGATTTTATGCTACAGGAAAAAAAAGTCTTACTTGCACACTCCTCTGGCATTATTAGAAAAGCAACAACACATAAATATAATTACATTTACAACAATCAAGCAAGGACAAAGCTTACTTCATCAGATGCGGAGCGGAGGCATTGCACAGCAGCTTGTTTCTTCATTTCCTCAAGACTCAGGTCAGTCCCTCCTTTCTTCTTACTCTTGCCCCATTTCTTCCCAGTTCCCTTCTCCCAGCCTAAGAAGATATCATTTTCCTTTCAAAGACAAACAGAGACATCACTCACAGGGGAAAAGTTAACAATGAAGATATATAGATTATACCGTACTATGCTATATATTATATGTGCATGTAAATGTGTAAGAACATTCATAGAAATGCTTATATATCATAACTTTTCAACAACTGTATACTAAACCGATGTAATAGCAACTCACAGAAAACAAGATAAGTCAGTGGAACAAGTGCCATGACGTAAAAGAAGAGCCCCATCGTTAACTCCTCCTGCAAGATTAATATCTTCCCATAACAATGTCATTATATTATTATAAGGGTACCTGGTCCTGCAGGTCGTAGTCGTAACTGTCATGCAGGAGAAGGCTTAGAACATAGCGGGTGTAAATCATGGCATCAATCCCGCACTTCTCAAGCTCCTGGCCAAGCCAGCTTTGTACTGGCCCCAGTGACTGGAGCAGGGACATCTCTGAGGCAGGCAGGGGACCCACAATGGGATAGGGGCAAGAGAGGTTTTCAAGAGGAGCAGGACCGTCTGAATCGGTGCTCACTGGACGCATGGGACCTCAGGTATTGGCCATTCTCAGGTGGAGCTGCATTGTGATGCGTAGTTATAGGAGGCCAGTGGAGAAGGGTATGGACAAAAGATGAGGCAGAACCTATCTGGAAGAGGGGGCAGTCACTCCAGCAGCAGGGTTCCTACAGCTTAAGGCAAGTTAGATTTAAGACTTTTTTAGACTTTTTTTAATGCCACTTGGAGTGAAATTTAAGACCAACTTTACAATAACCAAAAATGAAGGGGGAAAAAAAAAAAAAAAGACATCAATTGCTTAGGGTTATGGACAATTTTGCCCAAATGTTTATTCTTACATAATACATGACTTTTTGATCCAGTGAAAAAGCTATATGATCTACTTCAAATGTGGGAAAAACAAAAAATAAAAACACTTTCTAGCGTGAAACACATGGAAAACAATAACATAAATCAAGACAATTTTGCCTTAGATGTACGGGCCTCATCAAAACTTGCTAATGTAGGCCGCCTTGTCGGAACTACACGCAAACGTATGGGTAATTTCAGAGTCCGAGAACATTACGCGGAATATGTCACCTACTCCCTCATTTGACTTATATAAATGGTGTTTCGTTACTGTGTTCAG
Source organism: Echeneis naucrates (assembly GCF_900963305.1). Taxonomy (NCBI): domain Eukaryota; kingdom Metazoa; phylum Chordata; class Actinopteri; order Carangiformes; family Echeneidae; genus Echeneis; species Echeneis naucrates. The sequence goes on along the minus strand of NC_042528.1, from coordinate 11,943,758 downwards.
ACACCACAATACCTCTGCTTTCAGTGTAGGGATACATCCGAATGTTGTCCGGAGGTCTGCCGTTGTTTGCACTGGTGCTTGTATCGGAGACAGCGGTGGAGACAAGGGTAGAACAAAACTGCGAAATACCAGGCAATGTGCCTCGTACACATTGCCTGGTGCCGGTTTCAGCGTATCAGCCAATCAGGTAGCGCTTCTTTCATGAACGTTAATGAGTCTTCCCCTGTCAGACTACATTCCTAAAATGAGTGTTGTTGTTCCCACTATCTTGATCTATGTGGCGTTAATGCGAGAGGCATACGGTAAATTATTTAAAAAAAAATTATTGTTATCAATTATTTTGAGATTTTAAATTGTAATGTCAGAGAAAAAGGCATTAAATCCTCATGCCCATTTCAGCATTTTTATGACCTTTGAAATACTGATTTAAGACATTTTAATGCCAGTTAAGGCTTTATTTTTAGATTAATGAATTCAACGCCTTCTAAGACTTTTTAAGGATCCGCGGGAACCCTGAGCAGGATGCACTGAAGGGGCTCTACATGTGGAGGCATGTAGTTGGTTTTTTTTTGCCATTTCTTTTTTATTGCTTTGAGCAAAAAAAAAGGGGATATTAATTGTCAGGCATGGCTTATGCTGCTGATAGATGTCAGCTGCTGAGCAAAACACAACGTGTTTGCTTCTCAGTTGCAGGGGTCCATTTTAGGGGTATAACTTACTTCATCGGCACAATCTGAAACAGAATAAACAAAAATTAAAAATGATTTAGAAGGTAAAGAAACAGTATAAGCAAGTTATCTGACAGATTGGACCACTGCAGTGTTCCTTATCCCAGATAAGTTTCAATGAATTTCGATCGTCATGCTAATCAGAGAGCTAATGAGCTATTTGAATTAAGAACACAGCAGCCTCATCATACATAATGGGAGTGAACCTGATTCCAAATGACAATGATGTCACAATGATGTGACATATTTCCTAAAAATGAAACACACTCATCGGAAAGGACCTCTCACACTGATGTGTATACTATTTAGCATTTACAATCAAACTAAGAATACAGAAGTGGTCCAGATAGATGACCCTGATTTAATTTATTATTACTTGTATTATTCACCCTCCATTACAATAACAATAAAATACTGGGTGTCTCGTTTTAATTGTCTGCAATAAAACCAAAAATATCCCTGATTAGTATCTGTGACAGAACAAGTGACAAGCAACCGAGTCTAACTGTGGAGGATCAAAAGGGACAGAATGAAACATATAAATACATTTTTAATTATTTAAATTACTTAGCACTGCAACAGGAACATGAAATAATCAAATAGTGAATTATATGTATATTTTTTTTCTTCCAGAAAATAAACTGGCATTTTAATGAATTAATGATACATTTAAGTAATTCTTTTCAAAATTATTTATATATTTCATTCTGTCCCTGTTGATCCTCCATATATAACACTGTGGGAATCTCTTGCTGTCAAATTCATGTGTTCATATGGCAGCAGTGGATTAGCGAACCAATGCAAAGAGCAAATGGAGGCTGCACCAATTTCATTGGCTGGGCCAGTAGTCATTCAACAGTGGCATATTATAGGTTGCCCATTAGAGACGTCAAAAGGGCAGGATAAGCAGCTTTGCAGTATATGACTATGATATATTGGTAGTCAGCCTCAGCACACAGAATAGTGTTGTCACGGTTAAACAAATACTGATGGACAACAGCATTGCTAAATATGGCTGACCAATGTCTACAACCCAGCTGTTTCTTGTATAATTCCTAACCCCGGCAGCTAGCTGCTGAATGCACCGTCCACATACCACATTTAGCCTGCAATCAACAATTGATTTTATCAGTTTTGGAAAAGGCAAAATTAATGGTGTTAATGCAGAGTTAATTAAAGGATAACCTACTTTGCTAAGGTTTTAGTCCAACACTGTGGATTACTGCTGCTCTTCTGACACAAATGCTACATTAATGGGTTAGAAACCATATTTGAGGTAATGTATTGCTGTCATAATGTCACTACACCACAGAATCACCGTTTTGGTGAAAGCTGAAGTGTCAACCAACATTGCACTGACTTGTGATATTAACTTCAGTTAGAGTCACTTGACAGTCGAGCAGCAAGGTGAGCTGGACCACCGACCTCTAGCTAATGAGCTAAGTTAGCCAAGTTAGCTGGCAAGTGCTTTTCGTCCTCTATCAAAACCGCAGATATCAAAATCACGTTGAATCAACGTTGATTTATGGTCAGGCAGAAATGCTGAATCTACATTGAAAAGGAATTGAAAGCACTGGTTATGATCAATGTTGAATCAACGTCATATTTTCAACCACATCTGACACTGAATCAACACTGATTCAACCATCCTATAAATGGTATTCCACGTGTAAATTTTAAAACAGATATAAATTCCGGTATTATTTTAGTTCAAAATGACCTTTGTGTGCTTTAATTTGAAGTGAAATAAAAAAAATATATGATAAAATAAAATAATAACACATACAGTGTGGACAATGTGCTTAAACAGTTTTAACGATCATTAAACATGATTGAGTATGATTTCAGACATTTTATGAATCACGCATTTCTACTCTCAGCGGACACACAAAGTTAAAACGTCAAGATAACTTTGCACCATAGTCAGCTAACTTTGTGTGCTAAGAGCTTAACCTGGGCGGCTAACAATGCCGTAAATATGCCCGTTAATATAAAACGTTATCAAAATTTCATGAACTCTAACACCCACAATGCAGACTCAGTTGGGAAGAATATGCTTTGTTCATCTCTGATAAGATAATGGTATGATCCACACTCTCTCTGACGCTGACACATTGCAGCGACTCCAATAAGTTGAACAGAACCGCCACCTGCTTGGGATATACCACCAGGCTTAAACGTTTTGACAGCCCCATTCCTTCCTGTCGCGATCCAGGGGCATCTTCTAGATGTCATAACATATTACACATAAACTTTAAGAAGATTTACTCATAAGAAATAATGTCCACTATATATGGTGCTTAAATTGGACTATATGAGGCACCCCTACGTGGTCTGACCCAGTTCTGCACATGGAAACAGCATCGTTGAAAAAATATTGATTCAATGTTGGCATTGCAACCATCAAACTTCATTTTCCAGTGTTGATTCAATGACATTTTCAACAATCAGAAGGTGGATCTGCTGTTGATTTTTCAACCTTAACCAAAAATAAAAAATAAAAATCAACCTTTCTGGCCATATATCAACGTTGATTCAATGTGATTTTGCTATCTGGGAGGTTATTATTACTCATACGATTACCTGGCATCCATCGCCAGGGTAAGACACGACCTGTTTCGGTGTAAGCGGTTGAATCACGGTATTTTACCTTCCCGGCGAAGGCTATCTTTAGTTCGGTATGTGTCAGGCAGGTGAACGTAGGCTGTGTCTCTCCAATGACATGAACGCCTGACGGTTCCCCATTGAAGAGTTAGCCGGTGGAGCAAACAGCAACGCGCTACCGTTAGGCCAACAGTAAAGTTTGAGTTGGAACCATGGCGCACATAACGTCCACGACAAGTTAGTTGAGGTGTTGGACTCATTTTCAAAGAAACGTTATCTTTTTCTTACGCTTGTTGTTGTGACCGAGGGGGAGGAGGAGCGGCTGCCCTGGTAGACTACTACAAGGCTGTCAGACGTTTTCGCCTGTCGTCATATGGCGAAAGAGTACGCTGGATAAACACGGGACATTGAAAGAGGACAAAAACACCCGGGTAGAACGCGAAAACTCCAATCTAGTCAGGTAGTTCACTTACCTGCAGTGGCCTGAAGTGGAGAGAAGCGGGGAAAGGGGAGCGGCTATTTCTCTCCCACTGCCATTCCGAGCTTGAGCTCTGGAATCCGCTGCGGTAGCATCGAGTATCATGGACGCCGACAGAAATGGCGCTGTTTTCACATTCGGTCCTTCTTCAACAACGTCAAGGAAACTGACAACATTCGGGCTCAAACAGCAGGAAGGTCATTCCTCGAAGACACGGACTACGCAGAGCCACAATGTCCGCCAGCGACAGCCAGTTACACTCTGAGACTGCTATTCGAATGCGCCACCCTCCGCGTTCGTATCTAGGCAACAAGGCAAACTTCCGCCGTCCTGGTCACACAGATTTGATTCCTCCGCTAGGGTATTGCATCAGAAGCCCAACTAGTACTCTTCTTATCTGCGCTCACAGTAAAATGACATAACAACATTTAGTAGACTAAACTAAACACTGGATGTGTAACTAATGACCCTCTCACCAAACGCTTTTTTCGGACAGGTTGTCGAATTTTTAATTTGTTTCCATTATTCATTACACTATTAGATAATGACAGGTCAGTCATCTTAATGACACACAACAAATCAGCAAGGGTAGCATGTTGCATGGTTCCACAAACATAAGAAGTTTTACTATTACTTTTGAACAACCCACTAGCTCTTTTACAAAGAAATGACTGGATTTCTGCATCTTGTTGTCTTTCTCCATTTTCTCACAGTATAATAGTTTATAATATAAACGCTTAATTAGTAGTAAAAAGAGCTGACTTATCTGTCTGCTATGAATTATTTAGTGTTAATATTTTATTATTTTATTTATTTTATTTTTAGAGTCAGAAACAGAAAACAAGGTACACTCATTTGCCATATATTTAGGACAATGTCTACAAATGCCTAAAAATATACATCTTTTGTCAGAAAAATGTCTATTCTAAGATGTTGTTCCTGATATTGTATTTACATCGCCATCGTGGGTCACTTTTTAGGCAAAGCTGTGTCAGAGTCTTAGAGCTTTAACTCTTTCCGTCTTCTCCTGCTACTGTACCTCTAGTAATTTCTCCTATTACCACAACTCTGGTCTTGCCATTACTACCAGTGCAATTTATAGCACTGCTGCTCCTTAAGAAGTTGCACAGACTGCTCTTGAACCAGAAACCCCTTTCCTGTTTGTCAAATTGGTCAAAGCCCGTAACCACACCACTCGGTGTGCGGGGGGGGGGGTTCTGTAAGTTGACCACCTGCCCTCTTTTAAGGATTTGTGTTCTGACACACTTTATCTGCCCTCTGACCCCAGGAGATACGATCCATGGGCCTATTGACCAGCTGTTTGCACTCCTCCTGCCACAGGCACACATTGACTCCAGCAGGATGACCTACTACCTGCTTGCAGTAACACCAGATGTAATGATTTTAACGGTTATTTGTGTTTGTAGACAAAGAATATCACTATATGTAACAGCTGATGTATTATAAAGGCGATATCTGTCATTTCACTACAGCTGCCACAGTCCCTCAATAGACTAATCCTGAGCTTGTTGTTTTATTTGAAGCCACAGCACTGCAGTCAAAGGCCAAAAACATATTGATCTTCTGCAACGGAGAGGCCTAATCTTTCAGAAGTTGTTGGGTTTTTTTTTTTTTAGCAATATATGATACATTCATGTTCATAAGCAGGCAAATAATTAGCTGTAAGAGTTGTCCTGTCTTTTTCTGAGTTGTCTTTGTTCTGCCTCAGTAACTATTCATGTCTTTCCTGTCACTGATAAAATCTCATTTAAACTTCAGCCTCAAGCACAGTAATGTGCAACAAATAATTTGCAGAGAAGCATCTCCATCTGCACTGCTTTTTGCTTGGGCAGCTTTCTCATTTGCTAGCATTAATTGAAAGTCAATTTGGAGCAGATGGCACAGTTAAAAGATGACCCATAATCCTCTCCCTGCAAGTTGGGGTTTAGGGCAGTGGGGGCAGGGTGTAAGTGGGTGGTATCATACCAAAGATGTGAAAGTGAAACCTTTTTCCGTGCAGCTGAAGTATTGTATTCTGTCTGCCTGTTTGCTATGTTGTCTGAGGTGAGGCTGTTCATTATCCAATGGGTGTTTCACCCAGGTAAATCCTTTATTAGTCACAGCTCACAAGCTTGATAAATACACATACCATTTGTTCTGTTTCTTTGTCATAACAAATTCTGAAGCATTTTCTTTCTGTAAATAAAACCTGCTGTTTTTCCACTTTTATTTATTTTTGTCTGCGTGTCAGTCGGAATGCATGGGATGGCTCACAAAGTCCTGTGCTCCTCTTGTTATTTTTCCTTCCTTTGGTTCCACATTAAAAAACAAAGGATGAATTCACAATCTATAGTTTTTTTGAGCACCATCTGTTATTTAAATTCACATTTAGTGACATTTAGGATAATATGGGAAAAACACCCTTTCACCTCTCATCTAAGGGGCTTCTTCAGTTCATGCTTTCTGACTAATAACGTCTTCAAGGATACAACAAAGTCCAGTCCCTCTCAACACAATTCTCTTTTGATAACTATGACCTGGATGAATGAGAACCTTCACAGTCAAATCTATTGCAAAAACACTTCCACACATAATTATACATAAACAAAATATCTTATTAGAACCAATTCTATTGCATTGAGTTGTATTTGTTCTTTGCAAACCCATTATTGCTGATGTAGTGTTTCATAAGTTCTCAAAAACAACTACACACGACAAAAATAAAAGGAAGTGTCTAGGATATGGAGTCTCTGCACTCTACTTGAGAGGCTGATGCATCATTGTTCCAGAGGAAATTCCATCACCTGATATTTTTATAATGGTTTGATTGTGCCCCAAGTGCCATTTTACAAGTTGGTCCAATGTTTCCCCCAAGTGCTTAATAAGGTTGTGATGTGATAACGACAAACGTCACTATATGTTATTATAAAACCATTCTGACTCAGCATGTCCTGTGCGGTGACATCTGCATTTGCTGTGTCAAAAAATAACACATTAAAATATAACTTCATACTTTTTGTATTCATAATATAGCGTATAGCGCATTTTTACTACAGTGAATTATTTTTCTGAATTATGCTTTATATTATCATTCATTCGCATTATATCAAGTGTATTGTCTTATTGCAACCAAATTTTATACTTCCTTTTTTTTTACTCATCACTTAAAATACATAATATTACTATTAAATATTGTTTTGTTAAACAGCTACATAGTAGTTGAAACTTTCACTCAACTATTGCACCAAAATAATCCCTACGAATTAATTTGTTTTGAATTAACATTATTAACATTAACATCGAATTAACTAATCCATGAAAGTCCACACACACAAGTTTGATCTTTTGAACTGATACATTTTCTTCTCTTCATCATTGGATCATTTGTTGACATAATGCTTTAAAATGTACAATCTAGTCATTATCATTATGTATTTGTTGGTAAGATCACCTAATTCTATATTAGTAGAGGTGTGGTTACAAACAGCTTTCACATTCACAAAGTCGCTTACCTTAATGAAATAATCAAATTTGTAAATGAAAACTAAGCTAAGAAAACAAATTACCCCCTTTTTTAAATTACAGCTCAATTTTAAGATTCCTAGTCCAGTATGTTTCAGGATACATTGTTTTCATTATGAGAAGTATTTCAGTATAATGGTAGCGACTGTTAACAATTAGTCCGTATCATTCAAAAACATTATTATAATAAATATTATAAAATATAGTAAACATGCAGGTAGAGATATCTGAGCGGGTTCATACAATAAAAATTTATCCTTTTTTACTTGGATAATATCTGAACTGAACTTGAACTGAGCATTCAGTGAATGCGTCATCATAGGAGGCAATGGATTGTTGTCTCCTTGAGGATGACACACTTCTCAGGACACTAATCCTTTCACAGATTTTAAACACTTGCCTTTGAAGAAACCAATCACAGTTTGAAGTATTAACCAAAGAGACCAATCAGCGACTTTGAGGAAGACACAAATCCCATCCTATCCTAGAGTCATATGACTTTGTTCCCTCCTTCCTGTTTTCAGGCCTATTTACTGCTCTGCTCTTTGCAGGTCTGAGTGCTTACATGCTCTCATACAGACTGTTTTAATACTGACTTTGTGTGCTTGCATAATGTTTTGTTTCCTGGCCTTGTAGTTGCACAAACCTTCCACTGGCACTCTGCCAGTATCATGCCTAACCTCAGCCCAATCTGAAGCAAAAATGAAAACAAGTCAAAATCTACCTGCATATTAAAACAGAAAGAAACTAAGGAGAGGAGTGCTGAGTTGAATTTTAATAATGTCTGGTGTTGATTTTTCTGCATTGCATTGTAACTCCTTGTTTATTTTCTACAAGTGTCTGTGTAGAAAGGTAAACAGACTACACTTATGTGCCACAATGTAAACCACATTCCCACACACAATCATGCAGTGCTTGCATGTACATACAGAGTGCTTCTACCACTCACACGCTCTGGTGGAGTAGCCATTAGAAGCAATTTGGGGTAGGCAATGTGCCCAGGAACATTTCACAACATAATCAAACCATTGAACTGATTAATAAACAACCTGCTCTATTTTAACCTATTTTCCACAAGGACCTGCAAATCGCATCATATCAAAAGAATACATTTCCATCCATTTTCTTACACTTATCCAGGATGAAGTTGTGTAGAAAACCGAAGGCCGGGCAGGGTATTCCAGACCTTCTTCCCTTCTGCAACCCTTTCCAGCTTCTCTTGGGGGATCCCAAGAAATTCCTAGTCCAGAGGGTATATGTAGTCCCAACAGCAAGTTGTGGGTCTACCCTCAGGATAATTTCTCAGGTCGACTTACCTAGAAAACCTTGTAAGAAAGTGGGCTGGGAAGCACCCTTATCAGAACCAACTAAAGAGGCTGGCCTCAGAGTCACTGTACTCCAAGAGCTCCATTGGATGTCAGAGCACCTCGCACCATCATTATGTCATGTCCTGAAACTCGGTGTTGTCATGTCATTTCTTGTTTTGTTTTGAAATTCCTGCTCTCCTTGTGTTTCAGTTTGCTTGCCCTTCCTCTTGTACCAGTCTGATTGTCTTTCCCCATGCTAATTGTGTTCACCTGTTCCCCATTACATTGTGTATATATAGTCTGTATAGTCATTCCCTTATGACCTTTGTCCAATCTTGTGCTAAGCAAGCGCCCAGTTAAGTCTGTGTCCTTTGCCTTGTCTAGTTTTCTGCAAGCATTGTCTTGTGCCAGTTAGTTGTATACTGAATTCCAACCATTTGCTTGCTTTTTTTTGTTGTTGCTGCTTTTGATATTTGTTTTGTACCGGTTTGTTTCCTCAAAGAGTGATTTTGAGTTGAGCTTTCTAAATAAACATTTATTAATCTGCTACTTTGTCTTGCAAGTCGTGCATTTAGATTTAGGTTCGTACTGGTCTGTCATACTATGTCCAAGGCTGAGTGCTAGCCACTTTACAGAGGAAATCTTGAGTTAGACCTGGGATGGGAGCTTACCAGTGAGCTATTGTTATTGGGCCTTCACCCGACTCAAAAATCACTACAGTACCACCGACAGGTATGGACTCAGGGGTTGAGTGCAGTGCCCACAGGGGAAGGGCTTCCTCTTGTAGAAGTGTGTTAATGGGTTGAATAAAGTTCATATCACATGTTTTTTCTTTGTTTGTTTTTGAGTAATGTGTAAAAAGAGACATTGTACACACATTCATTCATCTTCTACAACTTATCTGTTTCTGGGTTGGTGGAGCCAATCCCAGCTCACATTGGGCGAGGGCAGGGTACACCCTGGACAGGTCGCAGGGCCAACATGCAGCAATTCACACTCAAGCCTGTGGACAGTTTAGAGTCACCAATCAACCTAAACAACCCAAACCCGTGACCTTGTTACAGTGGGGCAACAGCGCTAACCACGATACTGCTGTACTACCCCATTGCACACAAATTACAAATCATTTAAAAGGCACACAATTTCTCTAAAGCATGTGAAAATTTAGGATGGAAGATTTTAAATGGATAAAGAAATTGAAATGTAATTCCCATTTTTATTTAGTTTTCACTTGGACTTTGCAGTAACCTAATAGTTTTGTTTTATACTTTAAGATAACTGTATGATTTATTTTCCACATCTTTGTTTTAGATTATACCTTGTGTAGCTCAGGACAGCATCAGAAAAGAGTAGGAATCCATTTTATAGTGCTCACCTCTCTTGACACAGTTTCTTGTTCTTCTGTGTTTCCATAGCTCTGATTATCGTCATAGTGTATTCTTATCTGTTTTCCCATCTTGCTCGGTTTCATTTGGATCTGTTGTTTTTGAATTTTCTTGTCCCAGAGTTGTTACCATCAGGGTCAGTCTATGTCCGGTGAGTTAGTTTCAGTTGTGACTCAGTTTTGATTTTTATCACTTCCTGTTTTATTTTGAAGTCCCTGTCTCTTCCCACGTTCTGTCTAGTTACCTCCTGGTGATTGCCTTCCCTGCACAGCCTGTCTAGTTTAGTTCAGTGTGTATGTAAATCCTGAGGGGTATTCCAGAAAGCGGATTATGTGAAAACTCTGAGTATGTTAACCCTGAGATGGGGGAAACTCTTGAGTTATCGGTTCCAAAAAGAGGGGTATCTGAAACTTCGATCACCATGGTAATACAAGCTATGAACAAAACCTGCTCACTGGCAGGTTTTCTTTAAGAAACCCTGAGTTTCTACCGGTCTCCTCCCACACAAAGACAGCTGTTGGACATGGATTGCCCATTCATTCCCAATCCGATTGATATCGAAGGCCAAGTAATTCGAAATGCTTAACGTGGCGAGAAAAAGTTGTCCCGGCGTTTCCAGAGTAGTATCTGCCATTTATCTCAATAGCATTCTCCGGCCATACATCTCCAACCTCACATACCGTGGCCGTGCTCTCACATCACAGCACATTTTACGCGTGGCGCTAAATTGTTTTTTGTTTTTTTGCAAACAGTAATTTTCTTTACAGAGAGCAGAGCACTTGGAAAGACAAGTGTGTACAGCTGTGAGAAAAGTGACTCTTGCACTGTTCCCAATGATGGGAGTGTTCCCGGGACACAAACCTGTAAGAAACATCAAAGAGGAATTCCACAGGATTTCAGGTGACTGATTTAGAAATCATGTATGCTATTATTTTAAACGATATACATTTTGCTGCTCTCCCTGTGGCAGCAGACAGCATTTCTGTTTCATTTTTTACTGCTTCCAAGTACTCTTCTCTCCTGATGGACTGCGCCTATTTGAAAATCTGATTTTATTCCAATTTATATTTATAACTGTAAGCTACGGTCTCTTACGGTTAAATGTAAAATCAATCAAAGAGTACATCCAAACTTACATGTTGACTCAGGTAGGTATTTTTTTCTCCTGCTGCTTCTCCTTCGCTGCTGCAAGCAGTGTTACATTTATGGCGAAACATGCACTCATCTTCTCCACAGGCCTGAATTCAGACCTCCAACTCCATTGGGTTGAAATGACTGGATCTTTTTTTTTTCTCTCGGTTGTCATTGTGACTCGTGTTATCGGGCTCCATTGATGATGGCTTTTTATATAGGTCGTGCACGCGTGCAACTGAAAGTGAACATACTCAGAGTTGATTGAAACACTCAGATCCCAGAGTAAGTCAACTCAGAGTTCAGGGATAGACAGATATATAAAGTTTGAAGAACCTCCTACCTGGAATACCCCCTGGTCTCTGTCTAGTCCTTGTCATATCCTTTGTCCCTAGCCCTGATTCAGCTGTTTCTTTGAATTCGCTACAGTATAGTCTTTCTTGTTTTGAGTATATGTATGTTAGTTTGTTTCTTTCTGTTCCTCGTTGTTTTGGTTTCCTCATTAAAATATATTTTGCCTGCAATCATCTATCGGCCTGTTCCTGGACTTGGGTCCTCACCTCAACACTCCCGCAACCGTGACAGTTATGGTAAAGTATGTTTGCTGGTGCTGGCCATGAGCTGCAGAATACCTGGTTATATATATTTTGATAAAGACATATAAAAATAGGTCTGGGAAAGAATATAAAAATGCATTTATGGACAGAAATACAATTTGCATTCATACAGGAGTGATTTCTGAGGAGGTGTCCATGTCCATATAGCCATTTGTTTCTTATCCATTAAGTTAAAGTCATTTAAAAATTCAAATATGTCTTAATGAGTCATAGTTGATTAGAAGTAATGACTAATTAAGTAAGTAAGTAATTAAATTCCATTTTATCTAATGTAGCCTACCGGCAGTAGAGTTTGTTCGAATAGCAGCAGTGTGCTCTGTCTGCTGCATATGTTGGGCTATTTGCAGCCAAACAGATAGCTTATCTAACAGGTCAACTTCAGTGGTGAGCATGTATGATCTCCTTTATCTTTGTTTAGCAGACCTCAATAGCACGTGATCTAGAGGTGCTTATTTTGTTGAGCGTCATCTATTAGTCAGTTGATGGCCAGCTGATCGATCAGTCTGATGCCTTTGGGTCATTGGTCACAGGACTACTACACAGGACTAACTTAACTCAGATTGCTCTTAAAGCAGCATTTAGATCCTCTTTTCTTCTTCATATTAGAATTAAAAACTACCATTTCCCAATTCTACATACTGTAAAACCAGACATTATTCTGAGATACAATTTGATTAAGTGGTATTTGAACATTGAGTGAAGATAAAGTTAGATAATATTTTAAATTTAGACAATTTTTCTTGCAGCAATTGAAAAGTCGAAAGTGCTGGTGTGACTCAAAGGATTTCCTGTGGGCACTAATGCCTTTGGATGAATTCAGATATGTGCTGCTTGACATAAGGTAAAGACAGCTGTTATGGTCCAATCTTTTTAATGCAGCTGACAATAAAGAGGGGCAAAGTCTCCTTTTCATGACTTTGACTGCGAGCATGGGTGAGAGAGGGTGTGCATATGTGTGTGAGACTAAGAAAATAGGACGGAGAGCAGGCCTGTTTGTACCCGGACAGTGCACAAACATTTCTAATGTAACTGGCAAGTGGCTGTAAAGTAGGAAAATGTGGATTACATCATGCAGTCTATGAACAGAGAGCCTGTTATCAGCATCGTGCTGGCATGAATGTGCTCTCAATGTAAATAATGTGGCCTCACATGCCCTTTGTTAACCTTTCTGCAGATGATGAAAGATTACTGATAACACAACAATACACTCCCAGTCACACAGACTTAGGACAGTGGTCTTGTTCTTTTTTTTCTCTGTGTGAGTTATCTGTCTTTTAATTTAATTGGGATGAAACAAATTAATTTAGACACATTTCCATTTGCCAAATAAAGCAACAGAGTTATTTACACAGGAGAAACAATGGAAGAGGGAAATGGTTCTCAAAGATTTCAGTTACTGAACATACAAAAGTTTTTGGCAGGATTGCAACAGTAGTTTAGTGACTCTAAATACCTGAAGAATGTGAATGCGACTGGTTGCTATGTCCACAAGATGGGAGAAGTGGGGGAATTATATAAATGGACCCTAAATGGGGTATAGACATGTGGAGTCACACTGCTGTCTCGCCCTCTAACCATCTTCCACTGTCCCCTTAGTGTGAGCAGCAGTGGTGGGCTGTCAACATATACTGATCCTGAACTGGAAATCTCAAGTTTTCTATTTTGCTTTTCTTGTGTTTATTGGAAAACCATATTAAACAAAATGCATAATTATGATAATATCCGAGTATTTTACATAGATTCTGGTGAGTAACTTGGATAATGGAAGAAATCTGAGTTTCTAAATGGACCAATGAGTGAAGACACACACTGCCCCCCCAGCCTTCCCTGTGCTTATTTTCACTTTCGTGTTTGCGCCTCTGCCACATTATGTGTCACTCCAGAAAGATTACCCTGAACTGGGAGCAGGTTATAGGAGCAAAGAGAGAACAAGAGAAGCAAGCACATAAAGGGCTGAAACTGGTTCTTTGCCAGTTGCAAATACGATTCAATAACATCAAAATGTTTACACTGTTTAAAAAAAAGAAGAAGAACCCTGCTGTTTTGGGAAATGACTGACTTAACCTTTCCTTGAAAGGAGAAGTTAATAATTGGTGAATTTAGGAAGTGCGTAGTTCTGACACTATCGCATTTACAAAAATTTGCCAGGAGACAGACAGACGTATGATCGTTTGCCAAAGTATTCAAAACAGCCTCTGAAGTGGTTTCTGCTATGGTAGGTGTCAACGGTACCACATTTTTCCATGATGACACACAGATGTAAGCTCAAAAGGAGGAAACAATACCAGCCGCAGTGTCTGGCTGGTTATCCTCAACCTTACCATTTAACACAAAAACAAAACACTGTGTTGTTAAAGAATTTAACAGAAATTCATTTGCTTTAGCTTGAATGGTCTATAACGCTTTGATAGTAGCACGGAAAGAGACTTTGCCTATTTGAGGATTATATAAGTATAGCAAAAATGTGTGAATAATAATGGGAAACATTCTACTTAAAATAGATTGTATGTTTGTATGGAATGACTCATTGCAGTTTTGCCATCCAGTTTTTTCTCTGTTTCAGACTGACAGACAAGTGCACATCTAGTTTAATGTGGCAGAACAACCAGGGGGGAATGTTACAACAGTTTGAGGAGGCACAATTCCTTTATTCAGGTACTATGGATGTTGGGAGAACTTCTGGTCGTCTAGACCATAGACTGTAAATGAAGTTGGAGGTAACCTCTGTAATGCTACTTCAAGGTTTCTGATGTGCAGTCTTAAATATCAAGGTTAGATGTTCAGCCAAACAGACCGTACCCTCAAAAATGCCAAACCTTTAGCCTTAGAACAATAAAACTTTGTCACAGTACAGAAATTAGGTTTAGAAGTCCAAACTGTTTGGGAACCCAGCTGTAAACATAGTTTATTTCTGCTGTGAAGTTGGACATATTAACATGGGAGTCTTTGGTACTGACACACTGCTAAATCCAAACTCTGGTCTGCAGGTTTTGGCCCTTCATTTCAGCCTTTGAGGCTGCTGCTTGACTAGCTATTTTTACTTCCAAAGAAATAAATTAGGTAAAGATTTGTTGCATCAAATATTTGACCATGTTGCTGTTGATAAATATTTGTCCTGATAATTACTGTGACCTACTCAGACTACTCATCTAGTTCATTTGGCATCCTATCTCTGCTTCTACTGCAGTTTGTCATTATGATTTCATCTTCATCCTCACCTGTGAATATCAAATAGCATCAGACAGATCAAATTAAATGGTCAAGGTCATATAATTCTTCTGACAATCCAATGATCCGATGATTATAGCAGTCACACTTTTGGCCACCTGATATAAAATTACTGAAAGTAACTGATAATGGGTAGAGCAAATCAGCTGCACCTGGGCAGAAGGAACCTGTTGAACCGTATGGCTGTTTATCATGTGTAGGTCAAAGGTTATAATGCCGGCATTACTGTCTGGTATGAATGAGGACAGTTTAATGTTTCTTTCCAAATATTATCAGACTTTAGGCCCTTTCGGAGTTTCTTTAATAAAAGCATTTGACAGAAACAACTTCTGAGACTTACTTGACAGGTATGCTCGGTATGAGAGGAACTCTCTGGTATGTTGTATAAATCCTGGCAACTGTTTGTTGGGCAGTTCACAATGCTTTAGTCAACAGGCCATTCTTGCAAGACAGGTTTCATGGTGAACGGTAATAATATGCCCATTAAACGCAGCCTTTAGAAGGTGACCCTTGCATAATCTATCAATAGGTAATTCCTGCTAGTTGTCATTATGAATCCTAACAGCTATTTAATAGTGAAGGACCGGGTGTGTTTGGCCGCTGTGATTCTTCATAGTCTGTCTGTCTGTGTCAGCCATAAAATTACAACGTATAATTCACACAATGAGTCTTAATTTCACCATCTCAGTTTGGTTTAGGAAAGACAGTGATAACACAATGAACTGGTGCTTGTGACATCAGGAAGAGGGTTTTGAAATGAATAGACAGTATGCAGTACGCTGTCTTGAGTCATTGCGCAAAATAAGTTTAATTTTACGGTAAATGCATATCAGCAAGGTGGGGTTACTGTAACATTGTGATATGCGTATTTTTATTGCATACTCTAAGATCCTACTGAATCTTACACACAGGTCCTTCAATATATAGCTTTAAACATAGCAGCTTTAATGTGACTGGTAGATTTTGCATTTGTTGTAATGCCGAATGACAAGTTACAAGTTGACAGTTTTCAAACAAACATTGATCCAAACAGTGCTGTGTCAAGTAGCTTTTCATCAGTTTACTGCGATCCCCCAGTGACGTGCCTTGATGGCTACGACGACAGGCAAACGTACTCGGTGAAAGTTTAAACACAAAGGGGAGCAGTGTGTGTAGCATGTTGCCAGGGCTGAAAGTTAAGTCACAAGATGAGCTGTGTAACCTTGGGAGCTCATATGACCTCAGATGTGTGGCCTTGAAACAGAATGAGGTATTTATAAGCGCACTACTTCTTCACATGGCATTTATGCACGCCAGAGAGAGAGAGAGACAGGGTGTGTGACAAAATAAACCTCTGTCCACAAATATCCTGCATTGACACCCAGGTTTAGATTGATTTTATTTATTTTTTTATACCCAGCTTCATAATGAAACTGTTCAGACCCTGTCCTGTTTTATTTATTGAGCTATTGATTACATGAGATGCTTGATTTTTCTTTCAGAGATGATTAGGCAGAGACGGTTTAGATTGGCACATTTTACAGACTCAAATCAGTTTTGGTCTTGTTTTACTCCTGTAGCCAACCTGTTATTAAAAGGCCTGGTCATGTCAGACAAATATTGAGGATTTTTCACAAAAAGGAAAGACAAAAGCTGGTCTATAAGAAATATATGATACATTAGTAGACTATTAATAATGTGATTTCCTTTGACTAACAAAGGTTTTACAAGACATGGATTTATATAATCCACTTATACATATCAGTAGTAATTACTCTAAATACATTTACTCAACCTATGGCTTTTGATCACATACCATGACCTCTTTCAGATGATAGATTTTGCTTATTAAAACATAGTTGAAAGTGCTATTATATAAAATAATGATAATGAAAGTCTAAGCATGCATGACAAGAAAAACAAATTATAATGGTTGATGGGAAAATAGGGCAGTCCAAACACAATAATTTTCCTTCCCACCTGTACCTCCTGACCCAACAGCCGGCACCTCCTTTACATGGGACACCTCCCCATAATCCCCATAAGCCTTTATAATGCCACAGCCAGAGAGAAAGGGAGAGAAATTGGAGAGAGGAAGTGGAGAGTCTCGGATTAATGGCCTTGCAAGCCGATTACAGGCCAGCCACGTTTCAAAAATGGCACTGCAAGGCCTCGGGCTCAGCTCTGTCAGATCAGCCACAGTCACAGAGCAAAGAAATGGCATGCACACAGCAACAGCTATTACTCCGTGAGATATGGTGATGATTCTTTGCTTACCAATGTTTCTTTTTTGTTGTTGGGGGTGGGGCTTGGTTCCTTAGTAAAATAGAGTTTATCTGCCACTAGAGGGCACCATAGGTATTCACTAATTACACAACTGCCCTGACTTTGGAAAAGTGTGTTACTTGGCCAGTGCTCCCTGGTGGGGTGATGAAGGGATGATCTAACCTAAAGACAGAAAGTATCAGAGAAGTAAATTAAGATCAGATTAACAAATCCCTGTGTTGTTTTTGTGATACCTGGAATCGTAGAGCAATCAGGTGGAAACATCCTGTTAGAAATATTGCTGCGTGGATGAACATCTCGAGAAGACTTTTTGAAAATTTTGCATATAAATATTGCAATAATTTGCTGACAATGATAAGAGATGTCCATATACTGCTGCTTAGCTGTTATTGATATTTTGACATAGCCAGTTGACATCGGAGGTAAAGATTATGCAGACTGATGTCACGCCACACAGAAAAATACACATGACCCAGCAGTATGTCATTGATAGTATATGTTTGCAATAATTTGGAACAAAAAAAAACCCCAACTTGTATGATTCTCCAACTGGAAAACAAAACACTTTGACCATAAACTGTCAATCAAAGTAATGTTTAGATTCAAGGCCTGAACAATGAAGCTGGTGCAGAAGAGTCTTAAACCTTAAACCTTGAAAAGAAACTGCATTTCAGAAGACAAGTTTCAAAATATTTTTCTTTTACCTTACTGTCAGTTGGATGCTTTCTTTTTTGACACTTGAATACAATTGCCTGGTCACTGCAACTCTGGACTGGATCTGTGATACAAAGCTGGACAAGAAATAGAAAGGCTTTGTGGTTTGCAAGTGTCTTCCAACAAGACTGTGAACCAGAAAAATAAAATGCAAGCTGCAAATGCAGTTAATCTTTCGACAAAATCTTGTTATGTTAGGGAAATTTTAAATTTTAGTGTTGAGGGTCAACCTTTTCTGCTTTCCCAGGACTTAAGAAGATCTATTATTATGGCCATTTATGTTTTCTGAGTGAACTTGGTACTGAGTTACAAGAAGAGTCCTGTATGTGACCACTAGATGTGTTTGTGAGATGACAACATCTGGTGTGTGGTTAGTGCATATGCTCGCAGTTTCACAATTACATGAGTGTTATACTAGAAAAATGATTTCCTATCATTTACCTATTCCTATTCTCGTTGTACTTTTTTCCTTTAAAAATACATGGATTCATGTTATTTTTTTATATGCTGCACAGTGATATATTCCATAATTAATCAATATAAACTACTCCTGCTCAGTCAGGCAGTGAAGTGTTGCTTTACTGCTGTTAATGTTCATGCCATACATAATTATTAAACCGTGATTTAGTGTTAAATGTGCACTACTGTATTGTCACTCATGGGGAAAACCTGAGCAATAAATGACCCTAAATGTGTTAAGAAGCCACATTTCACGGAAAAAAAAACAAAAACAAACAAACAAACCAAAAAAAAAAAAAAAAAACAGCCTTTGTTGCATCTTTGGTTAATCTTTGTTTAATGATTCATCATGTAATGGGTTTTGGGGTTAGGGTTAGGGTTAGTGTGTCAAGTGTGTCATAGATATTTCAAAATGTCCATCCAAATCAGAGCCAGCTTTGTTTACTAAGTGGGAGAGAGGAACGAAGAACATGTCACTGACAGCATTTGACACTTTCTGTCGCACACAGTTGCTTCCTTCCTGTGACTCCCAGGCTCTATGCAATAATGTGACTGTGAAGCCTGTTTCCTTATTCATTGAACTTATTTTGTATTCATTGTACTTATTTTTTCCAGAGTTTTTAAATAAAATTTATTTTAGAATTAGTTAATTTATTTGTGCTCTTGATACAGCTCCACCCCCTCTGCTGCTGTAAAGGCACTTTTTATTACATATTTTTATAGAAAGCTTCTGTGCTTAATCACAAAAAAAAAGTAAAAAAAAAAAAAAACCTTGACAACCACGCATAAGTGAATAAATAACTTTATTCAGTGACAGGGATTCAAAGCTGCTGTTGCCATCATTTGGCCCAGCACAGGATGTGACAGGCTTGCTCACTTCTTAGGGCAGCGGTTGTGGCAGGCACAGGTCAGGGCGGCCACCATGATCACAAACTCTGTGAAGTCCACCTCAGAGTCACTGTTAAAATCTAGACCACTCAGCAGCTTGTCCACCTCACCTGGGTTCTTGGCAGACTGCGCAAAACAAAACAAGTCTTTGTTTTTTTGTGTGTGGGTTTTTTTTTTTTGTGGTATGTCAGTGCTGTTAAGTGAAAAATGCAACAGCATAATGATGTGGAAAATAAAAGTTGATATGGAATCAGAGCATTATCTCTTGAGTTAAAACAGATGAATGGCTTTTAATATTATATCCCCAGGCACCTCAGAGCACATGATAATAGATTTTTGACCTCTTTCAAAGTAACACAACCTAATGCAAAAAAGAATATTATATTATTTTCAGTGTGCACATAATTTGATTGATTGAGTGCACCTCAGTGACATCACTATCCTGAGGTACACACCATACCTTGAGCAGCCCGGGAAGTTCCTTCTCCAGCAGAGTCTTGGCCTCGGCCTTAGTGAGGGTGTCTGGTTTCCCCTGTGTGGAGGCATACGTGTCAAAGGTCTTCATCATGATGGCCATAGCCGTCTCCAGTTGGGTCATGGTTGATTCTTCAGAAGTGGATCACAGGAAGAGATCAGAAACAATCAGGGGGGTAGTGGATCAGTCACCGGTGGAAGGGGAGGCAAATCTTTTTATACCTGTAGAAAAATGGGTGCGGCACCGTGCATTGGAACAGATAATACATTGCTGAAGTGTTTTTTAAAGGTGGTGCTTTGCCAATACCAACATCCATGCTACTTCACCCAATATACATATTACCTCACAGACCATACAGAGCTTGAGTCATTTATTTATTGATTTAAAGGGAGAGTCTAAGAGAGATTTCAATCTATGTAAATAACAAAAAACAATGTACAGCTATGCTCACTTCAAAATCATCACTAAATGCTTTTGAAACATAAAACCCCATGCCATCTACTGTGATTGTCTGTATAGGGGGGAAGTTGAGAGGAAACTTGAAGTCAGATGTGAATTTATTGAGACCTTGCACCATGAAAGTATACCCACAGCTTACTATACCTTGCAAAACAGCATTTCTGTGGTCATCATTCCTCAAACACAACAGAAAATAAAAACATACAAACTTTTTGCATTTACAGTCTATAGCTGAAGGATCCAACCAAGAATTTGGATTCTGTTACACATCAATGTAAAACACATAAAAGTAATGCTGCCTAAATGTGAATGCAGTTTAAGGTTTCACTGTACAACACAGGTGTTGTGAATTAGTGCGTACAGAGAGCATGTTTGCACACTGAACAAACAGTTTGAAGGCATGAGAAAGTGTCGGTCACAGTGCATAGTGCTGAACACATTCTGCAGGTCTTTTGAGGGGTTGGAAGGTATGGTGAAACTGTGCTGAGGAGTGTCTTTTCACTAGTCATTATCATCAGGAAACTGGCTGACTCACTGACTTCTCTGATAGTCTACAGGTGCAAATCATGTCAGTGTTTATCAATTCAACAGTCATTGCTTTATGACTTTGTCAAGACCTTTGTTAATTATGACTCCAAGATAATCTTTCTGGTTGATTTTCCTCTAAATGGCACCATCATTTAAAACAGAATATCATGTTGTACTGAAGAAGACATCAAACTGGAGGCTAAGATCATAAACTTGTGAGGAAAACAATTGCAGAAATAAATCAGTTGAAACGTAGGGGCATTTTCACATAGACTATTAGCACTGTCCAACTTTCTTCCACTGTTCTCTTAATGGATTGTGTTTGATAGTGCAAACAGCCAACATAGGAAAGAGTAATGGGCCCAATGAACACTACAGAGTGCACCAGTCCAAGTGCTAGTTTTTTAGTCCACCCCACCCAATGAATCCCAAAATACCCAAGTGTGGCCTATCCAGAGAAATAAAATGAACCAAAGATAGAGTAATTAGGTCAGGTAAGTAACAAAGACAATAGACCATCTGACTTCTTTTTACAACCAGAGGAGTCTCCCCCTGATAGTCATTTTGTAAAATGACAGTTTAAGGCTCTTTAGCGATGGCTCCAGGCCTCCGTCCTACTATTTTTAAATTTTAGACTATTATGAGTAAGAATTAATATCTTATTCATATTCCTACTATTGCTCGTCATTTCTAAAAGGTTTACACGAGCTCAGACTAACAACAATATTGCCGGAGACTACAGCAGCCACTGCCTACAACAGCAACAACTAAAGAGGACAGGAAGTGCAAAGCACAGTAACTGAAAATGTCTTCTGTTACTAGTTGGGCTAATTTAAGTGCAAGTAGTTTACTATCAGCATGCTAATGCATTTGTATTTTAACTAAACTTCTAATTTGTGCTTATAATTACCATGTGTGCGTTTTCCTTTATGCCAACAGCCTGTAAAACAAAACAAAAAAAGAACAACCCTAAATGCAGAACTTATGTTTAGCAATTTATCAATATGGTGTCCTTTCTGTGGTGAACATACATAGACAGCCGAGGAGAAACCCCTTCAACCACCACACATGAATGTTTCCACTTCCTGTTGTTGACCTATTACAGTGCAATCCCATAACGCTACAGTTTCCACCCCATTTGCCACCAGTTCAGGGCTGTCATCACTTTGTGATGTTTTCCCCTAACTGTATGATATTATGATAAAGTCAAAATAAATAAAAGGCAACAGGTTTTCTCCTTCTAGTACTGTAATTCTCTCAATAAATGAACACACAGCTTGTTTTGAAATACTGTCGTGTTTATAGGAATAGAAAATATTAGAAAATTCAAGCAAAGACAAATAAACATGTATGTATAAGCGGTCTCAAATTGTTTGTACATGCACAAATATGAGCAGAAGAAACGAAGATGTAGCAGAGCAGATCCTCATCCACCTTCTTTGGTCTGCACACGCTCAAAATAATCAAAGGATTCATACACCGGTACCTGACACTGAAAGAGACAGAAAGATCAACAAAAAATTACTGAAAACTCAGGAGAACAAAAAAACAACAACTTTTGTCAGGTTACACTGTTAAAGCGCTGTGAGGTTTGTGGCATTTACAGGTTACAAGTTGTTGGCTAATGAGTGCAATATAAAAGTGAGTAGGTGTAAGTAGCATATCATAAATTATTAAGACAGGAGTGGTAATAATGACAGAATCAGAATCAGAAGTATCAGATTGCTCCTAGAGAAATACACCTCATCATTTATTGCTATCTACTAAAATATTATCACAAAGTGGAATCTGATACATTCAGGTTTCAGGGTCAACATGCAGTAGGAAAACTAGAATAAAAATTACAACCAAAACAGAAAATTTTGAGCAGAACTAATAATTTCACATCAATTGCGCTTTCTATGAATTGGACTGGTGTAAGTTTTTGGACAATCATAACCTAAAAAGTTGAGCAGCCACATTCAATATCTTGTTATTTATTTAAACAGTCACAATCACACATAGTATAAGTTGTATAGACAACACAGACGGCATTGGCATTGCTCCACAATTTAATGTATTTATGTAGGTTTTGAATGGCTAACTGCATAATACTGCACTATACTACTTTACTACTTTTATTAGAAAAGGAACGTCAGAAACAGGATGGCCGTTAATATCAATATTAAATTTCAAATCAGTTATTTATTAAATTAGATTAGATAGATAGAAACATCAGGAGTCTGCTTGACAAGTAATGTGCGTGTAGATGAAACAGCTGTAAACAGACAGTGATGGATCATAGTGAGGATCATTAGAGTCACACATCAGGGTTCAAACTGAGGAAACACGCACGCGCTTCATTCTGATTTCACAAATAAATAGAATAATATAGAAATATGAATCCCATTTTGAATGAATGGATGAAACTAATGCTCTAAAATATTCTCAGCACAAAGACATACTGATCAAATGTTCATGTTAGCATGATTTAAGGACTTGTTAGATTATATTTGTGCCACAATTTAACAATTTTGTTTTGCTTCTTTCTCTTTTTGTTTTTTGTTTTTTTTTTACAAATGCATTTAAAATCATATTGGATTTTCTGGACTGAAAGAAAAACTGCCTGAAAGTACCTCTGATAACTTTTTTTATATTATATATAACCCCTAACCCTGTCATATACATTAATACATATGGTGCGAGTGTGGTTTGAAAGTCTGTTCACACTTTTTACCACATTTGAAATACACCTTCAAACATCTCAGATCAGGTAAATCCAAATTTATTTTTAATGTGTCTACAGAAGACATATACCAACACAAATTGGACTCACCCACTGAGAGGAGCCTCTGGAAGAGCTAGTGCTGTGTTTGTCCATCTCTGCCACCTCAGAGTCAGTGTGAGGAACCTCATAGATCATCCTGTCTGGTTGTGCTGAACACACACACAAACATAGATACACACTAATAACTAGCAGGACTGCCGAACAAAATTAAACAAATGAAATATTATCTTATGTTTGCTGAGTATTGCTACAGACCTACTAGCGCAAACACTACAACCCACTTTTCATTAATTACTCTACGCAATCCCTTTTGTCTCATTTAAACTGCTTAGAGACAGTGTCAGAGACCAGACTGTAAGAATCCCCATGGTAGCGATCAGTGTACCACAGTCTTGATCCCATACAGTTCTCATCTTAAGTAATTTCTAGTGTTAAAACTTGGTTCATATATGGCCTGGAATTGTGCATGCAGGAAAATGCACTGGCATAGAAGTGTTTTTTTAAAGTATGAGCTAGTTGTCTGTTATGGATATAGTAGTATCAAATACCAATATGCCAGCATACAGCTTTACTGCGGCAGCTATGTTGACACAGAATTAAAGCACATCAATATTCAAGATTTCATCCCTCTTCCTTTAAGGATAACCCTTAACTGTTGCCTTAAGAGGGAAGTTAAGGAGTTTGTATCTGGTTGTGTTTTGCTACTTTTATCACTGTTTATCACACTAACAGTTGAAATGATCAACCGTCCAGTTATCTTCCTCTAAACATAAGCCAAGGACTCTCTGAGCCAAAATGCGTCTCTCAACTTAGGTATCAAAGATGTATTTACTTTCTCAGCTGCAATATCCAGCTTTCTACCTAACCATTTCTTTTGTTGTAGACATGAATTCTGTGGCCTTGTTATTAGGGCTATAATCCAACACATATGATGCTCAAAAAAAGAAGAAAACACCGGCTATCAACTGGATTTTGCCAACAACGTGAAAGATCTCAGGTGAATTGCAGTCATTTTTACCCTTCTTCCTTGATGGAACATCTTAACGGCAAAGTACGCTTTCAATGGCGCAACTGACAAGTTTGAGTGGGTACACCCACTAATAGAAGGAAACAACATCTTCACAGGCAGTTAAGCTGCACTGGCACAGACGACTTCAAAGAATGGCTGTTGAGGCTGGGTTGTCATGTGCCATGTTTGAGAGAGGCTGTTATGCCTGTAAAGTGGAAGAGTGAAACGCAACTGTTTGTTTTTCAAACTTATTTAGCATGTCCCTGATGCCTAACTCAGACTACACATACAACTGAGAGTGTGCTGCAACCCTGAAACAAGTCCTAAAATCAAAATACAGTTATGCTCAATTTATTCATTTCACTAGACTGCACAGTAGCTGCACAGTAACAACCAGCATCACACCTTTAGCCAAGTTTCTGTGTTTCCTTTCTAACAAGCAGTAACATTAATTCACGCAAATCATGTCTCATCGTGTCATTTCAGTCTGAACATGTGCAGAAAGAGTCAGTTGCTTCTGTGTAAGAGAATTTACCAACGTAAAAAAAATAGTTTATATGTACAAAGTTTTAAAAGGAATTAATAAAAGGATATATTTGCCAAGGTTTTGAATTGCAGTCACATTTACATATTACAAATGGTACGTAAATTGCTACCATAATGATTAAATATGATTGTGTCATATTTTGGGATGTTATTTTTAGAGGTTTTCAGATGTACATTTCTGACATTTTAGAGATCTGAAGCGAATATCCAATTAAACAACAACAGTGTACTGTTTATTGTGAATATCGTACAGACTTCACTACTGCCTTAAAGAAATCTTCAACGTTCAATAGACAATTTAGAGTTAAGTATTTTCTCATTTCTTTAGGCATCACAAACAAAATCCTATCACCTCCGTTTTTTGTAGAAGACACATAACTCAGGAAAAGATGATAGATACACATTTCAGGAGACACATGTTTCTGTAATCTAAGTGGAGTAAATACTTAATCTTCTAGAACAGTAAATTGACCCTGTGATGAATATTCATTCTTTCTTTCTTAGTTGTTTTTCATACCTTGTTTCCTTCGCAGAGTGTAGATGCAGATAAAAGTTATGAGGAGCAGGGGAATTAATATAGAGACAACTATAGCAAGAGGACCAAGACGACTTTCTCCTGAGGGGATAAACAGAAACATTACAATGATCACTGCAGGACAGTAGGTGAGCTGTTAGTTTATATATTTAAAACAAGCAAGATTTGACTGATTATGGTTTAACAGCGCTGACTTCATTTTCTGAACAGAAAAGCTCCCAATGTTGAATTGATTAAATGAATATTTACTTCATTCACTGTTAAACCAGGATATTAGTCACTTACCACCATCTGTGCTGCCTCCTCTGTTCTCTCTGGCTCTAACTGTGATGGTTGTGCCATTTCCATTATACGAACCATAAAATGGTATCTCCGTAACCAAGTTGCAGACGTATGTGCCTGAATCATTGGTTGTGATTTTATAAAATGTCAATGTTGAACAGTAATATGACTCATGCTCCTGTGATCCTTCAGTTTGGTTATCATGGTATATCATCTGAGGTGTTTGATTTTTTTTCCAGATAAATCTCATTCTCTCAGACTTCACTGTGCAACAGCAGCTGATGTTCACAGTTTCTCCCTCTGTGATAGAAACATCAGGAGACTGCTTGACAAGTAATGTGCGTGTAGATGAAACAGCTGTAAACAGACAGTGATGGATCATAGTGAGGATCATTAGAGTCACACATCAGGGTTCAAACGGAGGAAATACGCACAGACATGCTTCATTCTGATTTCACAAATAAATAGAATAATATAGAAATATGAATCCTATTTTGAATGAATGAATGAAACCAATACTCTAAAATATTCTCAGCACAAAGACATACTGATCAAATGTTCATGTTAGCATGATTTAAGGACTTGCAGCTTTAATCCTCTGGTGATAATAATTGTGGCAGCAGACTCAGTTGTGATATTAAAGATTAAGTTGTGTTTCTACTTACTCCATGATGAGAGAGCACAGAGAGAAGACAGCAGCAGACTGCTCAGTAGGAGCTTCATTGTCTCACACTGCTGTATCTCTGAGACTATCACTCATCTCTTCAAAATTTTTCTGGGTTCCTCCCACAACACACAAACACACACACACACACACACACACACCAGAGAAATACACTGGGCATATTTTTTTCCTCCACATTGTCAGAGAAGTGTGAAAAACCACATCTTGCGTTCTTCTGTCAGCCCAGAGAAAGGCAGCATAAGTCTCTGTGAGAAAGTCTCTGAGATTGTTTGTCTTTTCTTTTCTCATGGTAGACATACAGATGTGGATTACTATAAGTGCACACTTGCTTTGACATATGTCCATTATATGTTACAATGTAGACCTTTTCACAACCTTCTGAAGTCTGCAAGATGGAAATGTAGATAGGCAGGACAGGAAGGTGAGACATTTCTCATCTCATACCTTTGCAGCCAGTAGAGATAAATAAAAATGTTATACTCCCCTGTTTATGTTTCACACATTGAACTTTAACAGCTTTAACCTTTGATTCTATATATAAAATGTGTACAAGAGAAGACAGTTATGTGATCTATGAAAATCAGTTGATGCCACATGGAGAATACCAGCAATTGGGGATGGTGCTTCATTGGTGAAGAGCGAGACTCTTCGTAGGATTTAGAGTAATATTAGTATTCAATTTGAAGACTGTAACACCGGATTAAACTTTTTGTTTCATTCATAACAACCAGGACGATGAGAATCAGCACCTCCAAGTCTTCCAGCAGAAGGCACAACAGCCGAATTAAACGGGGTCAAGGATCCCTTGGAAGTAGGAAAAGGAGATTGACAACTGGATCTACGTGGCATCAGTCATGGTGAAGACAGAGCTGAATCTGAACTGGATGGGTCGGATGAAGAGCTATTGTAGAGCTGCTGCTCTTTCATGTTGGGGAAAAAAAAGAAGTTCAGTACAGGTACCTGAGAGTAATGCCTCCTGAAAGCCTTGCTCTAGAGCCATGTTCAACTGGGAGTTTGCAGCAGGGGTAGACCCAGGACTCACTGGAGGGACTTCATATCCTGACTGGACAGGAAATTCCTTGGGGGTTCCACAGGAAGAACTGGAAAGTTTTGCTGGGGATATGGATCTCTGGAATTCAATGGGTCCGAGCACCCTGAAGAAAAAAAGCTGGCTCTGGTCTTGCCACATATTCAGAGAACAGTCCAGTTTACTGTCCAAGTGAGCGGCTATATTTTCATAAGCTGGCACCACCCCAGTGTCCTTTCAATGAAAATGAAGGAGAGGCCTAGACCTGCAAAAGGCCATGACCATCACTTTGGTCTTGCAGGTGTTCAGGAAGTCACCTGGTTCAGGCTATTGTCAGGTCCCTGTAGGGAAGTACCTCTGTGACAGGGTCAGGTTTGGTGTTCCATGTTATTTTGTTGTTTGTGGGGTGTTGCGTGTTTTTTTTTTTTTTTTTTTTTTTTTTGTGTGTGTGTGTGTGTTTTGTTTTTTGGCTATGCTTATTGGCTTGTGGGCTGTTGCATGTTGTGCTTTGGTGTGTTTGTGTTGGCTTTGCTATTTTTTTAACAGTGTTGATATTCTTGGTGGGCGCTTTCATTGAACTGCTTGTGGTGTTTCTTTTTCCCGAGCTGACCCTGAACTGCTCCTGGGCTCGCCCGGCCGCAGGTATATATCAGCATAACGAGCTGCAGGCGGTAAGCGCAGACGTAACCCCTTTTCTTTTGGACAAGCGGCCAGTGAGGCACCAGGGCGAAACAAGGACAGGACACTGACACAGGAGATCACACACACCTGCGGCGCAGCAGCCAATGCCTGTCCGGCGTGACGATCCCAGCTGGGGCAACTGTCAGAACGATGAAACTGGCGTACACAAATGCAGGCAGGCGGGATTCAGTTAGGCAGGCAAAGAACGTGAGAGCAAAAACAGGCATAAGTACAAACTCGACAGGCAGAGACTCAGAATCGACACACAATACTTAAGGACAATAATGCTGGATGGTGCTGTAGGAGAGAAGTCAATCGGGCAACGACACACAGGGAAGCACCGGTTATATACACAGGAGGGAAAGGTTAATGAAACACATCCGGGCGGGGACTGGTGATTACACGGGGAAGGAAGTAAACAGAACTTTATCAAAATAAAACAGGAAACTGAAAGTGCACACAAGAGGTTAACAAAATAAGACAGGGAAATGACAGTGTCGAGCCCTGAGGGCCTCCGTAGTAGTGGTTAATTTTACATTTCATTGTTGGCCATACTTAGACATTTGACATATTCTACTTTTTGCTGTGTTTTGGTGTGCACCAACCTCTGGCACTATGGCTGTTAACTGTTCAGCTCTATTTATTGGTGAGTTGCTGACTGCATATGACTGTTGGGTGTTAGGTAACAGTACAGGGGTTTCCTCTTTGGAAGAAGCTGCTGCTCCAGAAATAAATGGTTTTCTACATCAACTGTAACATAAATGCTGTTGTTAATAAATATGTCTATTTATGACACGTGTATATGATATAATGAGACAGTCAGTGCAATGATGATGTTGTAATATACTTTATTTAAAAAGGACTTTTCAAAACACAATAAACAGGAAAAAGTTGCAGCCATCTAGACTCTAAACAAAACTGCATGTCAAAGTTTATTATTTTTCCCCCTCATAGTCTCTCCTCTCTTCTTCCTGGTCTTCCCATCCTCTACGGTCCAAAGTGGAGGGATTTTCCAAAGCAGCTGAAATATGAATGCACCAACACATGAGCTCCATCCATCAAATGCTGCTAACGCACAAGTTACTGTCTACATTCCCATATTCTTAAGGGTCCATGTATCAAACTCTAATCTACAATCTCATGGACACAGTGTAGATATCTGTGTGCATCCTGTTTATTTCAGAAGTATTACAAGTATACTAACTGTCAGATGAGTTGTGTATGTTGTATAGCTTAGATCTCTTCCTTGGTACTACACCACCAGCACTTCAGATTAAACCCAAACCTCCAGCCTCCTTTTATCCAGCACCCCTCATGTTCACTATTTCTTTGTGTTACTATGTGTTAGAAGCTTCGGCCTATGACAAAGCACCGCTGTGCAGCTGCAGATGTTTACTGTCCCAGAACAAATGTATCTGATGAAACGGCTGTAAAGAGACAGCATGCTGAGAAATTAATTCAACTTATTTGTCTATTTGTCCTATGAAGTGTGGGATAGTGGGCAACCATGACCTGGACTTCAGAGTCAACTGGGAACCTTTCAGTCTGAGTTTCCTGAGACCCTGTCCCTAATGTGTGTACCCGTGTCTCATTGTCTTCCCCTCCCAGTTGATTTAGTATGCATGCCCGCTGTGTTCTGTTTGTTATGACCAGTTTAATTTTTGACCTTGTTTCAGCTTTAGCCTTTTGGATTTGTTCAGACTGACTATGTGTCTAAAGACTCTGCTTCAGATTTCACAGCTCCATCCTGTATTTTTGAATCACTCTGAAGGTCTTTCTGAGGCATCCATTTTTGGCCATTACTAGAACAAGCATACAATAACTACATTTTCACAGACCATAGGCTGATGTTAGCCCAAATATCATGTCTCAAACCCCTTGATTGGATTAGTGCTGTACCTGTTTTATGTTGCTGAGTCTTGATCAGTTTGTTGAAGCAGAAGAGGGTCATAAGAAGAACAAGTAAAGGAATGCACCTGAGGCAACAGATCAACACATCCATCCAGGGTGAACCTGGAACTGATCCACACATGTAGCTGCAAAGTTTTAAACTGCACCATCATCAGTAAGACAACACTCATACATGAAAAAAATATAAATCCAACAAACTACCAATACTGGTGTTCAACACCTAAACACCATCCGTGATATCATTGTAATTTCTTC
The DNA here is from genome assembly GCF_900963305.1 of Echeneis naucrates. Classification (NCBI taxonomy): domain Eukaryota; kingdom Metazoa; phylum Chordata; class Actinopteri; order Carangiformes; family Echeneidae; genus Echeneis; species Echeneis naucrates. Next base: position 11,913,272 of record NC_042528.1, on the reverse strand, counting down.
CTGTTATGACTATCATCACAAAAAGCATAAAATGTGGCTCAGGTTGTAGGTGCCTCAGCCTGAATCTTCATTTGAGAAGGTCTAGTTTGAAAAAGATATATGTTCCTGTGTCTTACAGCTGATTTTGAAATGTCACATCATCAAACACCCCTGTGTATCTGCAGATGTTTATTGTCTCACCCTCTATCCCAGAGACACCAGGAGTCTGAGTGACGACTTGTTTAAATACCTGTAAAGACACTGAAATTCAATAGCAGCGTGGTCTTTGTTTTAGCTTGTTTCTGCTTTGTCTACCAGGCTCTTCCTGGTTTTTCTTCACATCTCACCTCAGTTTTTGACTGGTAAAGTGCCCACATGCCAGTGGTTAGTGTTGCATTTGTTTGTGCATGTTATTCTCTTCTTTTCATAGAAAAACCCCCAGACCACATTACTGACACTCAATTCTAGACAGATAGCAAACTACATCACATCTCTTCTCAAATTAAATCTGATTTACGCAGAACCGAATCCAGTAACTGCTTCATGCTTCCTCATGTCCACTCTGACAATTGCAGCATACAATAACTGCCCCTAAATAAACTCTTTTATTTCCCTTTGAGATTTTAAAGATTGATTTTCTGCTGCATTTACATGTAGTTGATGATTATGTGCTAAAATTGTGTCTTATTGACAGTATTTAATGAAATTTGACACTATGTTCTATGTGTATGCATGTTCAAAGTTAATATGACTGGTTTAATCTGACATTTTTTGTGAGATTTGGAGAAAAAGGTTTCCTTAAAACCTGCATGTATAGATTATATATCTTTCAGCAAGCACGATTAGACTGATGATGAAGGTCCCACTGTTGAATTGATTCGGTCAGTATTTACTTCATTCACTGTTAAACCAGGATATTAGTCACTCACCACCATCTGTGCTTCCTCCTCTGTTCTCTCTGGCTCTAACTGTGATGGTTGTGCCATTTCCATTATACGAACCATAAAATGGTATCTCCGTAACCAAGTTGCAGACGTATGTGCCTGAATCATTGGTTGTGATTTTATAAAATGTCAATGTTGAACAGTAATATGACTCATGCTCCTGTGATCCTTCAGTTTGGTTATCATGGTATATCATCTGAGGTGTTTGATTTTTTTTCCAGGTAAATCTCATACTCTCAGACTTCACTGTGCAACAGCAGCTGATGTTCACAGTTTCTCCCTCTGTGATAGAAACATCAGGAGACTGCTTGACAAGTAATGTGCGTGTAGATGAAACAGCTGTAAACAGACAGTGATGGATCATAGTGAGGATCATTAGAGTCACACATCAGGGTTCAAACGGAGGAAATACGCACACACATGCTTCATTCTGATTTCACAAATAAATAGAATAATATAGAAATATTAATCCCATTTTGAATGAATGGATGAGACTAATGCTCTAAAATATTCTCAGCACAAAGACATACTGATCAAATGTTAGCATGACTTGGGGACTTGCAGCTTTAATCCTCTGGTGATAATAATTGTGGCAGCAGACTCAGTTGTGATATTAAAGGTTAAGTTGTGTTTCTACTTACTCCATGATGAGAGAGCACAGAGAGAAGACAGCAGCAGACTGCTCAGTAGGAGCTTCATCATCTGACACTGCTGCATCTCTTAGACTGTCACTCTTCTCTTCACACACACCCACTTGCCATGGTATGACAGAGGTGTGAAAAACACCACCTATCTGTCAAAATAATGAGCAGTCACTTAAGGGATGTTCATTCAGTGTTCCCTTGTTCTCACCAAGTGGTTTTTATTTTTGCCTACTGTTTCATTTATATAGTGTCCATTAAACATCTCTTATTTAGTGACAGAGGACAATATCAAGACTGCAACCAATCAATTGGGTTGTTTAGAGTTAAGGTACTCTTTATAGATGTCACAGTTCATTTACATTTGAAAATTTGTAAACCCCCAAAATCACAGTTTGAGAACTGCTGCTATGGGTACGAGTCATTGTTTGTTATCTCTTTGGAAAATGATTGACAATGAAGCTGTTATGCATCATTACATGTCAGTGTCTGTGAAGTTCTTGCCTGTGTGTGTGTGTGTGTGTGTATGTGTTTGAGTGTCTGTGATGCAGAGTATTGATGGATGAAAGATGTTGAATAACTAGTCCTGCTGTGACTCTGCTCTTCCACAGTGGCATCTCCATCCGCTGCTCTCTGCTCTCGAGGTTGGAGGCAGGATCTCTTCAGCTGCAGGTGGTTCCTCAGCATAACTGTTTCTCACCAATCCAGTAACAGCCACTAACAGCTGAATCCAAGTTCCACAGCTCAGCCAAGACATGATGAGATGTCTGCAAAGACACTAACTGACTGACTGACTAATTGGCTGGAATACATTCAAACTCAGCACACATATTCATTAGAACTGGACGATTAACTTTGATGAAGTTATTTCATGAGTTATAATTTGGATTGAAGGTCAGAGGTCATGAAATAATTCAGTAGTGTCTTGTGGGAACTTTGACCTCACAATGCAACAGCAACAGTGCTAACCACTATACCACTGTGCCACTCATATGCATGAACAGTGAGGTAGTAATTCTAGTTGCATTTAAATTTGTTGTATTCATGTGTAAATGGGTAACAAACTTTGCTCATCAACCTAAACCCAATAACCTATAATGACAAAGAAGAAATTGTAGTTTTAGAAATGTTTGAAAATTAATTTAAAAAAATCTAAAGGTCTTTGATGTTGTACTGTGTGAATTCCATCCAGTTCTTGTTTTTAGTGCTTGGCTGTTTTTCTTGAGTCCAGTAGCAAACAGAGTTGTCCGACACCAAACAGCCTTTAACTGCTGAGGGCATGAGGGGAAAGAGTTTCTGCTTCAATTAGACAAAAACTGAGCTCTGGATGGACTCCAAGGATAATGGCAAGCACAAGACTCCATTCATCCCTTAGATAAAACCATCCCTAAGGTGACACCTGGTGGTGGCAGTACCATGCTGTGGGGAAGCTACTCATCCACAGAGACTGGTCTGGATTAGGGGAAGAATAACGATGGACTAACACATGAATGAATTAACTACATTAACAGCCAAAATCTTAATTTGCAAATCTTGTAGAAACTGCATTTTATATTAGAAAAAATAAGATATATGTGTATATATATATATCCAATATATCCAAGCATACATGGTGATTTTAACCTGCACTGACTCATTACAGATGAGAAGTAACTCTGCTGGCTGTGATTTGGAGCACCACTTTCTGGTGTACTGTGGTATTACAGGAGCAGGCTTACAGGATTCCTCCTTTTGTTGTGTTACCTGCCATCAAATTACCAAAAAAGAACAAATCAACTCATTAAATTTTATTGCTCACATGCAGACAGGCAGGAAAAGTTAATGAATAAGGCTCTGTACAAATACTTCTCACCATTATAGCTGTTGAATCAGCACTGTTTGAACAATAGTAAATCAAGCTTTTTTGGAGAGGGAATAATGGAAGCTTATATTATTGTCATGCTTACAACAGTGTGCACTTAGCCTGCATCAGATGTCTTATTTCCTACTTGAGTTGGCTTTATGAAATGTTTATTATTCATGTCCAAGTTGCAACTGAGTAAACAGGAAGTCATAACCACCTAGCATTGAGTGTGAAGTGCATTTTCTGATATTTCAAAAAAGAATACTCTGTGTATTCAAATTTGAAATTTGATTCTATTTGGCTTTCTTAATATGTATTTAGGATTTAGTTTATCTGATTGTTTACCTAAAACATTTTATTGTTTTTAATGGATCGCTCAGAAAATAGTCAGCCAGTGACAAGTCAAGAATCACTTCTATCACTCTATTAGGCCAACACAAAAGTAAATTGCTGTCTGACCATCTGTGTTTCAAATTACAAAAAATCGATCACTGACCTGTACTTATGCTCATGATATTTTCATTGAAAGTAATAATTACTTACTATTATGAACTATATCATATAATAAAATCTAAGGTAGACCTTTCCGTCTGAATGTAATTCTAATAATATAAACTTTCACTTGTTTCAATTTTCTTTGTAATTCCTTTTTCTTTTTTTTTAACAATGTGAAAATCCAGTTTTTACAAATAAAATTGTCCAAAGGCTCAATCAGCAGAAAACCACTGAGCATAGTGACCAACATAAAAATGATAAATGAATACCAGGAAGCTTTAAGTTGCTATGACTACGGCACATTTTGTGGCCATAACCCTGACTGTGGTTCAAGCGGAAGTTCCACTTATGACGTGACATGTGATGTTGTATGTCACGCATCACACCATACAACTAAAATGCCAGGTCAGTTAAAAGCCTCACTCACCACAACTGAACTTCTTTTTTTCCATTAACTGCACCGGTACAATGCACATAGTTAATGTAGCAGTTACCCAATACCTGTTTTACATCCTTTATTGACATGCACAACTATCACCAGAAAACACAATACAATTTTATGATAACAACAGAGTTGGTGGCTGCCTCACCATTTCCATGGCAGGATGCATAAATGTTTATAATGATTTATATATATTAAATAATTCTGTTAAAGTCAAATGGCCTGTAGTATTCTCACCATATAGATAGAAATGTGATGCCACTGGTCTTGTAACACAGCTTTGGAAACCGTGTTTCTAAATATATCAAATCCATAGATACACACTTTCAAATGTATGCTGCACAATGTACACTGCGTGACACTGAGAGGACTGTTCACTAATAGTGCCAGCAGGGGGGGTCAAAAAACCAAAATTTCACTATTAGCATGAGAAAACAGTGGCCTCACAGTACAATTACATCAGGCTGTTACATTGGTTCATGCAGCTGCTTAGGTCCTTTAAAAAATTATTTGCACATGTAAATATATATATATATAAAATATATTAAAAAGAACAACAACAAAAAAAGGGCAAGAAATACTGTAGGAATGTAGGCCCTCTTATTGGACAGACCAATAGCAGGAAATACAAATGAACATACTGTGAAATATTTTTTGTGGAAGTGCGTGTTGTTACGTCATAGAATTAGGCGTACTAAAGTAACTTGTACTTAAGAGAATTTAAGAGGTATACTATCACACTTAGGCGACACAAAAAATTGTGTAATTGTGTCGGTGGTCCTATAAATATGACGTGGTGTGTAAAATAGTTTTCTGTTGAAGCCAAATTTTTAGAGCTATTTTCAATGCACTGAAAACATATTTGTTAATATAATACACTTAAGGAAGTTGATGAAGGCTAAGAAATTTGTCTTGCAAATCAAATCTTAGACGTTACTGTATTTATCTGTTTGCTTTATTGGTTTGGCAATTTGCCAAAGGCATTGTTGTCAACATTAGGTTGGTATCAACAAAAGGACACAATGGGTTGAGTCATCTTGACAAAATAAATAAATAAATAAATAGATACACTGCACAAAACATTGACTATAGCCAGAATTATGAGATGGGACAAAGTGGAGTCTTTCCACCTACCTCTCCTAAAAACAACAATAACTAAACAAACAATGAGATTACATTGCTAATCTGATCAAACGAAGGCTACAATTTAATATCATCTAAAATCCTGCATGAATATCAAACACTTTATTACAGACATTGAAAGATTAAATTCTGTTACTCATAAATCTCGTAATCGCCACAGAGACAAGGACTTGAATAATTGTAGGTCAGTAATGGCAAGTTTTAATTATCCAAAAAGAGGCAGGCAGAACCAGAATGAAAAGCTGCCATAGTGAAAGTGAAAGTGAAAAACTACAAAAACTACAAAAACCTTCCGACAAAAACAAAATGCTGGAATGAAGGTGACACAGAGGAACGCAGGACGAAGTGACAACAAGAGGAAGGGTATGCGAATGATATATACATAGGTATCAGGAGAAACAAGACACAACTGTGACACAGCAGGTGAAGGGAAGGATCAAGGAGAAAATACTGAGGACTTCCTGAATCTGGGGGGACAGGAAACACAAGTCAGTAACCAAAATAAAACAGGTGGTGATCAGTGTTGGGTATAGTTACTTTGGAAAGTAGTTAATTAGTTTACGACGTTACCATCAATTAAAAGCAATCAGTTACGTTACAGCGTTACCTATGAATAAAAGTAACACGTTAGAGTACTCATGCGTTACCAAAAATTAAAACCGTTTGCAGTGCCTTGCACGTGCTGCAACTTAACTGACACTGACACACAGCTTCCTATTAATGCACAGAGAAGTCGTGACAATGAATAACAGCAGTGATTAAACCAAATTAACTCTGCAAAAAAACAATAACAGGAAAGACAGTCAGCAAATTATTTTTTTTCTTTTCTTTTTTTTTTTTTAATCACAGAACATATGAATTCGAAATTCACACCTACACAGCCCAAGCAGCCTATATATGAGCACCAAACAAGATTAGGTGACTCCTAAATTATTTTTTTTAACCCGAATGCAGTTATGAAAGTGCATAAAGTGTGCTTACTTGTAAACACAATCTGAGGTAAATTCAGATCTATTCAGAAATTAACAACCAGTCAACGATCTAACAGAAATTTTAACAGCTGCCTGTATGTCAAACAAAAATGATAACAGGCCAAATACCACGAACAATAAAATCGCTCACTGGCACACAGGCAAATTACAAATAGTCTAATCGCTGAACTATGAAAATACTATTCAAGGGTCACAGGCCTAAATTCACTTTACCATCTTCCACTTACATTTACTCTCCAAAGTAGTGATTAAAACGTAGTAGAAGAATCAAGAAGTAGAACATCCTCTCTCAGGAAACTAAAAACTAAAAACATTTCTCCTGTGTTAGCTTCTCCTCATTGGCTGCCAGTAAAATATAGAGTAGAATTCAAAATCCTTCTTTTAACATATAAAGCTCTTAATGGCCAAACTCCATCGTATCTCAGAGAGCTCATAGTTCCTACTGTTCCTGACTGTAGGCAACTCTCCAGAGGGTAGTTTACTTGTGGTTCCTAGAGTCTCCAAGAATAAATCTGGAGGCAGATCTTTCAGTTATCAGGCTCCTCTTCCATGGAACCACCTTCCAGTATCGGTCCAGGGGGCAGACTCTTTAGCAATTTTCAAAATCAGGCTTAAAACTTTCCTGTATGACAGAGCTTATAGTTAAAAAGTTAAAGTCCTCTACTCTTTAGCTATGCTGCTATAGGCCTAGGCTACTGGGGGAAGGACTGAGCTTCTCTCTCTCTCTCTCCCTCTCTACCTCCCTCCCCACTGCATGCGCTGATAAGAACCATGCTTCTTAAAAATCCCTGTTTCTCTCAGTTCTAAGCATTTGTACTGCATTTACTAACCATGTTCTCCCGAAGTCTCTGTCTCTCCCAGCTCCTCTCCTCTCTCTCCCTGTCCTCAGCCTGCAGGTGGTGATTCATCGCCATCCCATGTTCCTGCAACGCCTGCTGGTCCCATATTTCATGAATTCTATACTACGGCTCATTTCCATGAACTTCATGTAGCAACATGTCCCTGCCTACACCGCCCCCATGTCTCTCTCACCCTCTCTCTCTTTTTCCCACTCTCAACCCAGGTTGAAGCAGATGGCCGCCCCCTCTGAGAAGTGCTTGCTCATCGGGGGATCTGTTGGGTCTCTTTAAATAATTTTAAAACGATTTTGGTCTAGACCTGCTCTTCATGTAAAGTGCCTTGATGCAACTTTGTTATGATTTGGCGCTATACAAATAAATTTGATTTGATTTGATTTGATTTGAAGAAGATTTGTCTGTCCACAGCCGATTTCTCCAGGGAATAAGAACGATACTCTGGAGGCTGAAAAACGTCTCCACGGGTGTGCTGGAGGGTGGTGGGGTACTGAAGCGCAGAAATACTGTCTTGATCCTGGGGAACTTGTTTAACATATCGATCTCGACACTTGACTTCAGATACCCATATTTCAGTGTGGGTCTGGGACCTGCCTGTCCTCTGTAAATTTAAAAAAGGCGAAATTCTTAAAATAACGGATTACTTTTTTTTTAAAAAAATAACAATTAAAAAAATCAATTACTGATTACTTAACGCACGAAATTAACGCGTTACACGAAAAAATTTGAATGGCGTCATCGGCACAGACTGGAACACTTGGACTTCCAGAGCATCAGCACTCCGCCCAGCCTCCCTTCCGATCTGCCCTCGTAGCTCGTTTTATTTTGTCACCACCCGGCTCCCATACTGCGCACATTGAGGTGGATTACAACCTCAGCAGTTGGTGCTCCTCGGCCACGTGTCTCGACAACCACCTCGTCGGTTAACCACTCCCAGTCACCCTGGAGCTGTTTTTGTTGTCTCCGGTGCTGTTTCACAGTGGGAACGTCATGAAGACTCACTGAGGAGCAGCGTTTTTCCGAGGTGAGCCTCCCCCTCGTCCCGCCATCATGTTAGCCAGCTCCGCCGGTCACAGAGTGATCATTTGGTCAGCAGCGTGTTTCCTCATGGAATAACCATTTCGTAGTGCCAAAAACAACAACGGTGCCAAGAGAAAGCCCGTGCTTTTCCTCACCGTGCACCGTGTGAGGACACGGAAAGCAGCTCCGGTTTCAAATTTGTGGACGGAGAGAATTGGATCAAAGTAGTAGTTCATAAAGCCATTTTAAGTCCAGCGTAGATGCGCCATCATCTCAGAGTAACGTTAACTGTTTATGATCACACTGAGGATTCGATTTCATCGTGATGAACCTGGCTTTAGAAAGAGTTCTATTAATGTTCGGCCCACATGAATTAATATAGATGACAGTGCACCTGTTTGAAAGTGCCCTCCATAAATACCAGAGCCATCTTTTGCTCTTCCCCTATATTGTTTGATTCAGTCTGGATCGCTGAAATAATCAATGACCAGTAACACTTGGTTTAAAGGGTGAATGGGAAATAAGAGGAACTGCTCTGACTGGAAGTAAAAAAAAAGGGATGCAGCTCAGCCAGTAGTTCCAAAAGTGAATACGTTTTTTTTCTGGGCACTTCATCTCTTTGTTTTTACCAGCCCCTGCTCTAATCTGAAGCGGATTGCTTATCTCTGAGAGTCTAGTGTGTGAAAAGGTTTGCTTGAACTCACCTGTTGGCTCTTAATAAGCAGCCTTTTGCTCTCTGTGCAAGCAGGCACACAGCAGATGCATTTCTTATTGTGCTGAATTGTTTGCATTGGCTTTATCTCAAAATCAGGGGATCAAATCAAATGAGATTTATTTATAAAGCCCCAAATCATAAAAAAGTTACATCAAGACACTTTACATATAGAGGAGGTCTAGACCAAACTCTTTATAAAATGATTTAAATGGACCCAACAGATCCCCCATGAGCAAGCACTTGGCGACAGTGACAAGGAAAAACTTCCTTTAGGAGGCAGAGCCAGTCTTGGGGGGCGGCCATCTGTCTTGACTGATTGGGTTGAGGGGGCAGGGGGAGATGCTCAGTGCTTTCCCCCATCTTTAACTTTAACCAGTGCTGTTTCAGTGCTGTGATGAACTCTAAATCCTGACTGAAGCTCTTCGAGCAAGCCGTTCCTATGCAGATGGTCACATAATTGGTTTGCTACTGCTTTTTCAGTGATTTAAGAAATGAAGGGAAGGTTTGCTATGGGTCTATAATTGGCCAACACATCTGGATCAAGATTCAGATTTCTGTCAGTGTGAAAAAATAGTTGTGCGAGATTTAATTAGCCCAAGTGCACTCCTGGCCAGAGTGCAGTGTATCTTTGTCTCCATGTCTGGAGACACAAATTGAAAAAATAGACACAAAGGATTATACATACAAATGCTGTTAATGTCTGTGGGATCAGAACAAATCATGTTGAGCCTGTTTATTCATCAAGCCAGTGTCTGCCTGTTGTTTTCTCACGTGTACTGAATATTCTGCCAAAACCCTCATGATAAGGCTTTGCAGTTTTGTTTGTTTTTTTATAAACAGAGAAAATATTTTTGTAATTGCAATTTTCTATGTTCATCATTGTGAGGCAGAGGGTGTGTTCCATATAGGGTTAGGGTTAAGTATGTTGCCTCTCACGCAATACATTTTGTATCTTGAGTAGGGCGTGTAAAGGCAGTCAACTCTTGGTATTTAATGATCCCACTTTTAACATGTCAGGATTTGGGACATCATAACCAGTTGGATAATGGCCACCAGGTCAGACACACTGACTCAATGCATATTTGCAGAGTCTCCGATTTTGGATCGTTGTTTTCAGATAAGATTAGTTGTAACTTTTCAATTAAAATATGATTGGGAATAGGGCTGCAGCTATTATTTATTCACCAATGAAACAAGGATAACAATTTTTTTATATTAAATATAAGAAGATAATGGAAAATATGAAACACTTAGTTCAACTGTTCCTCCAGTGAAGAAGCAAGACTAAGATGAACAGCCTTGCTTTATAGTATGGTGAAGCATGTAGGTTCAGCCGCTACAACTTACTTTCTGTCCCAGAAAAACAAACTTGTCTTGGAATGTGAAAGGAGTCATTCACAGTCACTCCCAGCAACAGTGTGGGAGGCTGTTGCTGGTTGATGTTAGTAGTATAACATTGGTACCAACATCAGTCTTGATGAAGTTCAGTTTTCTAAGACTTATCCTTTCCTGATTTGCAAATGGACCTGGGGAAACCTGGAAAATAATTTGACTTTGTTACATTCAAACCTGAGCTTAAACGACCACATGTGCTTGCTGTGTTGACTTTTGCTAATTGTATGGCCACAAAAAACAAACCTCTGCCAGGTGTTTGACTTTACCCAAGATCAGTTCATTTTCCAAACTGTTAGTGACTGTGTGCAACGATTTTTAGGCTTTACCTCATGTTGTTTATTTTGATTCAGACGAGATAGCCTCAGGTCATACTGAACATGTCCGTAATGAACTGCTCACAGGCAGAATGTCTTCAATCCCTTTTCTGTTATATTGTTGGCTTTGTTGGCTGTGTTTCCTTCCACAGAATACAATGTGGTGTTTGTGCACTTAGTGAGGGTAACTCAGATGCTTGACCTTTGATATATCTTCCTTGCAGGAGTTGACCAATGTTTTGGTTTTTTCCCAGGGCAGATAACAGATAAATGAGACCCACAACTGATATTTATAGAAATGCTGCAATTTAAAGAATTGTCTTTAGTTTCTCAGTCTGCAATTTGGGTTAAAGTGATTTTCATCTTACAGTTACAATGCTGTTGCTATATGGACATTGATGTTGTCAAGGTGTTTACTTTAATTTGTCCACAATGTTTGTATCAGTGAATTTTGGCAAAATAACAGATACACCTCACTGTATAATGCAATACGACTCAATAGCTACACATACTACATCTTCTAAAATTATCGCTTCAGTAAAACCACTTGATAGAAAAACATAAACAAAAAAACACAATAGTCTGAAAATGTAGAATTTTGGTGGGCTAAAAAGCCATACTTCCTGGGCTCAGGTTGTTGGCTCCACTGCCAAATGAATTAACTAGAAAATCATTAAAGCTTCACTAGGTCAGGTCATTTCATTGAACCTTTCTGCTATGCTCTCTGCTGCTTTTAAACATTAAACAGCATGTTGTTAGATTACGAAGTTCATTTTAATTCAGTCCACATAGCAAAAGTTATTAACTTGGGTGTCATCTGGACACACATCACACCACTGTATTCTAGATCTTGACAGGGGAAATTATACGGACAGCACCTCGCAGCCTTTTGCCAGAATGTAAAAGCATTCCTGACTCTTTAACTAGCAAGACCTCAGCAGATGTCTGAACTGCCTTCTTTTTTTTTTTTTTTTTTTTAGCCCCTGCAGTTTCACCAGAGCCTTTTACATCAGGATGAAGGGACAAGCAGTCACTCCCCGAGACCAGTGAGTTTAAATCAGAATGAAGCAACAAACTCTCACTAATTATTTGCTCTCAACTCCAGTTTCTTTGTGAGTTTGTCATGGATGTAAAGGCTTTCGTTTCTCTAAAAGTCATACTTGGCAGATACAAACAACTCTTATTTCCTGTCTACAGGGGCTGCTTGGTGGGAATCAGCTTCTTCATCCTGGGCCTGGGAACTCTGCTACCATGGAACTTCTTCATGACGGCTTCATTGGTAAAGACAGCAATCACCAAGTTATTTTTCAGGCGAATCTTACACTTAACCTTGACAGGGACAGTGGAGAGAGAAAAGAAATTTAGGAAAAAAAGGCTTATAGCAAAGTTGAGCCAGGGAGCTCCTGCTCAGGACTCAGTATGCCCACTAGAACTGAAACGATTCCACAAATAATTTGAGTGCCTCGATTACAAAAAAAAAAATAAGATTGAGGAATTTCCTCTGCCTTGCCTTGCCTTTATGTTTTTTTTTTTTTTTTTTTATAGAGCATGGCATTTTATCTGGAATATATATAATATAATATAAAACAAAACAAAAACAGAAAAAAACGGGATGCGCCGTCTGCACATGGTGTGTCAACCATTGGATGGGATCCGATGGTATTTGGGGGAAATTGGTGAGTGCAGTCCAGCTTCTTAAAGAAGGCCCTAAAGAACCGCACATTGGCTGGATGAAAGTGGTCTTATAGATGATAAGCTCTATATATTTAAAAAAATGTCTGAAACAACTCCAGGATTAGTCTAGCCAGTGAATTGTTGGGACTTTGAAGTTCTCCAGTAGAGCGTCGTCATGATCTGCATGGACTCAAACCCGCACAGTCCATCATATGACTCTAGATACCCATGTGTGAATGCCTGCACGTGTTTATGAACTGGAGTACAGCCTATTTTTCACTTAGGCTTTACCTGCATCTGCAACATCTTGACAGCACTTGCTAAAAGTGTTGTCACAGTCAATACCAGCATCACTACAAATATAGTAGGAAAGCAAATGACAGAAGTGTTGCCTGGCATCACCACTGCTCTAAATTGAATGTCACCCCAATTGATTGACATTGACCATTATAGTATATGTACAGCTAATAGAAAGATGTGCTATCTGTACTTATGTGTTCCTTTGTTTTAATATCTACCCTATCACACTGGTTTCATAGTATTTCCAAGGTCGCCTAAACACAACAGAATGGAGCAACGGCACAGTGGTGGTTCGCAAAGAGTACTACTTCAACAACTGGATGACCCTGCTGTCCCAGCTGCCCCTGCTGCTATTCACGCTGCTCAACTCCTTCCTCTACCACAGGTCAGTGACAGGGGTGTGGAGTGGGGTGTCGTTTTTGGTCCGGCTGCTCAGTAAAACTAATGTATCTCGACTGTAAACATAGGATTTAGGGGTACAGACCATTACAAAGTGTCTGTTAGCAACAGTAACAGAAGCTTTGATCCCTGCTGTGTATTTTCCCCAATTCTCTTAAATCGCTGATGTACTTGTTGACTGTTTTTGTTTCAGGATCTCAGAGGCGATACGTATTGCAGGCAGTCTTGTTTTTATCTTGCTGCTCTTCATGCTCACAGCAGTTCTGGTTAAAGTGCCGATGGAGGAAGACAGATTCTTCTCTGTTACCATGGCTACAATCTGGTTCATTAACTGTAAGTCAGACCCTGTGTGAAAATGGCCTGAGAGGAGGAGACCTTGAGAGAAGAGAACGTGTGTTTGAGTGAAAAGTGTTGATATGACATCTGTTGTCTGCAGCGTTTGGCGCCGTGCTGCAGGGCAGTCTGTTTGGCCTGGTGGGCCAGCTGCCTCAGAAGTACAGCACCATCTTCATGAGTGGCCAGGGCCTTGCTGGGACCTTTGCTGCCATCGCCATGCTGCTCGCCATATCCAGTGAGCCACTCTCATACACACAAATTGCCACTGGGCGCCTAATCCCCGGTTGCCTAGCAACAGAGGACGTTCACAATGAATGTAGTCAAATTAGCACGACAGCACCCAATGCAACACAACTCAATGAGCCCTCATTTCAAAGGGCTCAGCTCTTGTTGGACCCCCCCCCCCCCTCACTCCGTGAGCTTCAGAATAACATGTTTTTGTGTTTGTTGCTCAGGTGATGCAGACTCTGAAACAGCGGCGTTGGGTTACTTCATCACACCATGTCTGGGGACATTGGTCACCCTCTTCAGCTACCTGATTCTGTCCCGTCTGGTCAGTCAGCTACCAGACCTGCATACGTTACCCACAATCCATCCTACCTCAACTAAACTACAGTACCTTTCTCTTTTATGACCCCTGGCTGTTAACACACTGCACTGAATCTAAGCTGTAAATATTGTCCAAGTGCAGTTTTGCAATGATATCAGAGGTAGGTCCAAAAATTGCATTCTTACTTTGGATTGGCCCAGGAGAAAAGACAGTAGGGCTCATGTAAAGCCACGGCAGATATTCTTGTGAGTATAAGTGGGGTTCATTTGTCATTAATTTGGGAATGATTTCTGAACAAATTGTCCAACTGAGTTGTCAAGAAAATGTTGTTTGTACGTTTGTAAAATCCCTCTAGACCAGGGGTCAGTAGCCTTCAAGATTAAAAGAGCCATTTGGGCATGGTTCCCACCAAATAAAACCCACCTGGAGACACAAAGCCTGCCTTAGCTTACCGGGGGTCAAGAAGTCAAAATAAGTCACCAGCCTTTTGGACACAGGTGACGCAAACATGGTTTCGATTGACAAAATATTTTAAAAATATTTTATTCACCTAAATCGATCACCTAAATCTCTAGAATCACAACAGTTACAATGTGGAAAAATAACAAAATATAATAAAATTTAATTAAATTAAGCAGCTATTATTTGTTCACGTTATTTTTGCAAAGACGTAGAGAGCCATGGCAGAGGGACGAAAGAGCCATGGGTTGCCGACCCCTGGTATAGACTGTCTAAATGTGCATGGATCAGCGACAAAATTAAAACCCTACAATCCCAGCAGCATAATACAGGAGTTTAGCTGTTTATCTTTTGTTTTTCAGATTGGAGGCCTAATTTGTGTTGTTATGTTGTGTTTTAAATGCAGGAATTTGCCCAGTACTATCTGAACAGAAGCAGCAACTATGAGGTAGAGACCAAAGACGAGCTATTAAATGGTGAGACTTTGGCTGCAATACACAACCTCTTTCATCATTTGTCAGTTGACAATTCATCATTTTAACTTAGTTTTAAAGTGTGAGCCCTTACAAAAATTTGCATCATTAACATGGTCAGTAATCTGTCAGAAACATCTGTTTGCTTCTCCACTGAGTTAATGACTTAGTCTGAATCAAATCAATTCAGTGGAACAAATTCTCATTAATTCAGTTGACCTTCCAGTTATCCAATTAGAGCCCTGGCAGTGCTCAGACAAAGACAGGGACTGTAGGAGTCGCACCAACTCACAGACTCATGTAAGATTGCTTTTTCCATCAATACTAAAAAAAACCTAAAGAGACAGACCTATTGACCCCACTGGCTTCCATATTTCAACATTAAAGCTTTTTATTCTTCACTGGAGCAGTTTGGATATTTTTCATTTGCAGAGAGTAGTACAGTAGAGAACAGCAAACTGAATGGCCATGCAAATGGTTCAGTGACCAGCGTCCGAGCTGAAGCTGAGGTAGACTGCAGCCCAGACGGGACCAAACAGGCCTTCCTAACACTAGAGCAGGCAGATAGAGGGCAACCTAAAGCCTCAGTCATAGAGGTCTTCAAAAAGGTAAACCCAGATTTTTGTAACATCTAATTTTCTTGTAATATTGCTGTCATTTACTCTTATGTATACTAATGTGTACTATGTGCCTTTTTATTTTTAGATCTGGGTGATGGCATTCTGTGTGACATTTGTGTTCACAGTCACCCTTTCCGTTTTTCCTGCTGTCACAGCAGATGTCAAGACATCATTCCCAGGAAAATGGGGTACGTCTGTGCCTTAGTTCAACTAACTGATTATGGTTGGTCCGTGCTACATACAGGTCCACTAAGTGCATATTTAATGGGCCTCTTTGTGAGTCTCCATCAGTCCAAATACCAGCCCAAGCATCCTTTTTGGTGAAAACCCTGCTTTAATGTCTTTATACAGCTCTATGCTGGACATGTCCTGTCATCACCCTCTTGTTCCTCTTTGTTTCACCAGAGCGGTTCTTCCTCTCAGTGTGCTGCTTCTTGATATTCAACATCAATGACTGGTTGGGTCGGACTGTCACCACCTTCATTCGTTGGGTGAGTGTCTGAGTATTTAATGTATGGTGTGTTTGCTTCAAGACCACTTTCTTGCCCATAAGAAAGATTCTTGCTGCTCAGTGGTCACCAGATCTGTGGATGTACCAGGTAGGGTCATGTCTCTCAGTGAAAAATGTGAAAATCCTGAATAAATAAGGTTCACTTAGGAAAGCATGTTGGTGCATAATCTCTTGTTCACAGTGATTATGGCAACATGCTGTTACTTGCTCAACAGGGAGTGGGGTTAACACCTGATTCAATAATATAGTAGAGAAAGGCAGGAAATGGGGACTTGGTGATGTGCAGGAAAGAGACTAACTGGGATACCCTAATCACGTGGCTATCATATTGCCTATGGCTGATGAGGGCAATGCACTAGTATCATAAGTATCATAGGGGATGGGACACATCTTGGAAAGGTCGCAAGTCTGACACAGGGCCAACATACAGACAGAACACTATTCACACTCATACTCATGGGCAATTTTAGAGTCACTATTTAGCCTTAACATGCAACCTTCAGTCAGACTGTGGAAAGAAGCTGGAATATCTGGAGGGAACCCATGCAGTCACAGACAAACCAGAAAGGCCCAGGTTTTCAACCTGGCTCTGAGGAGACAGCATTAACCACTGCAACATAGGACCCTATGCCTCATTATACAGTATCCTGGCTCAGTGCTCTGTATCTTTGTTTATTTTTATTTTTATTGTTTGGTTGATGACTGACTCTTTTGTGACCATGGATTATAAGAGGTATTCTCTTTAGATTTAAATGACCTCACAATAATTTAAAACTTTATCACACCCCTGCATATAACTCACACTTGCTCAACCAACCCACTACCATTTTGGTGCTGATTTGTGGTTTCGGGCACAGGCTGTGATTAGACTTTGATTATAGAGAGCATAGAGGGCCAATGGAACTATTTCATTATTGATGAAATTGTTGAACCCTAACGGCATATAATGCACTTGACACATGGCCCGACCCTGTTGTATTCATTTCTAATGCGTTTAAAGAGCCCAGCTCAGTGAACGCGGTCATTGGACACAGTCACAATACGTGATGGAGGGAACATGACTCAGTAGTCCTGCGTCATTGACTGGTCATGATCTCATTTATCCTCCTCTGAAACAATAACAACACTGATTGAGCAATGGCCTGAGGACTGATGCGATCTCGTCACTCTCATTTCTGTTTTTTGGTGCCAGATGATCCCGTCTTCCCAACACAACACTGCTCTCTAATCTGCCATGCCTACCATCCACTCTGTCAGACAGTCCTGTTCAATAGCAGTTGCTTTTTCCACCCACAGAAATGAGCAAATTCTAAATAATCTAATCGCCTAACCTCCTATCACACATACAGAAATGTTTGTTCTTAATCTGACAGTTTGAGGGTTAGGGTTCTATAGGCAGTTTCACCTCAATGTGTTCTTTGGGAGATATTGAATTCATCTGCTCCTATTTGTTTATACCTGCACTTAACCTATTTGCACCTAATTTAATTTTTTGTTCCCATCATTTCTTCGATATGAACTCATCTTTCCTGCTTCCCTCCACAGCCTTGTAAAGAGTCACGTCTATTCCCGATGCTTGTCGTCTCCAGGGTGGTGTTCATTCCTCTGCTGATGCTGTGTAATGTCCAGTCCCGCTCCTACCTTCCAGTCCTCATCACCCACGATGTTGCTTTCACTGTCATCATGGCTTTCTTCTCTTTGTCCAGTGGCTACTTTGTCTGCCTCTCCATGTCCTACGCACCACAGTGAGTGCAAGTCTTCGATGCTGATTCTGCACACAAGTAATTCAATATCACAAATAATGAAAAGGAAGGGTCTTCAAAACCCTAAAAAATGTCTTCGTCCAAAAATTGCCAAATTAAATGTGAAATGATTTTAAGAATCTGGAGTCTGAGCCAAGCAGTTGTGTTGCGCCATAGAAGGTCTTCTATGGCTCAGATCACCTGGCACCTGGGGGAGATGCCACCTCTTGATGTGAGGTGGCAGAGCTAACTACTGTACCACCCTGCCCTCCCACCCTCAGGTTTAATGACCTATAGTTGAGCTTTAAGTCACTGCAGTAGCCTGTTACCTCTTAAAACTAATATCTGCTGATATTACTGTTACTGATATTGAGAGACTCTTGGATATCCTGATTGGTCAGATTGAAACCACACCATAGGGGGAAAAAAAAAAGTAGAGGTGGGTGTGACTGGCCAGAGTAGCAGTGCAGTCAGTCACACTTCACAGGATCCTTGAACACAACAGGAAGCACAATTTATCAGACTATGGCTGAATATTCACTGTGTATGGTGTGGTGAACCGAAACCCCTGGGTACCTGTGAAGGCCAGCTACACGTGTAGAGCCTTTGCTATTTGCTATTTCATCCAGCTATTTTCCATCCACCAGTTGGGTCCCTTGGCTAAACCCTCTGTTCTCTCCTCTGCTCTCAGGTTAGTGGAGCCTAAAGACGCAGAGACTGCTGGAGCCCTGATGACCTTCTTTTTGGCCCTGGGTCTTTCCATAGGAGCGGCATTGTCTTTCCCTCTGAGAGCTCTGGTCTAGTCACACACCCCCACACAGAAATATGATACATGATTTAGCTTCCCCTTCCCGGATGACATTTTCTTTTCTTTTCTTTTCTTTTTTGTTCATTTTGTTTGTTGGGTCCTGCATGTGTTGCAGCCTGACTGTTTTGACAACTCAGCACCCTGAGATATGCTTAAAAAAAACAAAAAAAAACAAAAAACGAAACAAACAAAAAAGAAGCAGCTGAAGTGGCACTGACAAGGTTAACTTTCCAAATGTAGGAATAAGGGAAATTATGCCTGACTAACTTTTGTTTGTTTTAACTGTTGCTACCACAAAGGGACAAATCAGAAAACACTAAGTACCTCCATTTCCCTAGGCTTTATAATGAAATGATGCTGTGGGTGTTGGTTAGTATTGTAGCACGTACTTGGACAGATCTGGCCTCTCTACTCCCCTATCACTGAAGTGAAATGAAGCCAGAAGTAAAAGATATTAGCTGTGTAGGAATAACAGCAATTTTTATACACAGTCCCCTGAGCTTTCAGACGCTCCAGTGAATTTTCTACTTCTGTCTATATTTCAAGAAAAACTCAACAGATAGGCGGTCCCAAGTGTTGATTTTGTGTTTTGCCCAAGTGAAGGGCAGAGAGAGCGCAACAAATCCATCAGACAGATGTCAGAGACCTTTGGGGTGTGAGCAAATCAGCAATTATATGCATCCTAAAAATAGTCTAGTGGATGAGGAAGAACTCTCCTCAGCTAGGTCCACGACTCCAGGATGCAAATTTTGTGTAGTGTACAAGACTACACAACGTGTTGAGATGAAACCTCAGCTTCACAGTACAGATAGATTATGACACTACAAAAAGACCATAAATTCAATATTCCTGACCTCAGCTCAACTCAAGGGCAGAGCAGCAGCTGAGGGTGAAGGCACTAAGTGACACTTCTGTCACATCTCCATGGTTTTTCTTTTGAAATCGGGAACAGAGGCAAAAAAATTACCTGGTCTGTGTTTATTTGGTTTTTAGTGATTAGTTCTAGTTTAGGTAAAGGGTTGATGTCAGGGTACACCTGGATCATCAGATCATCCAACTCAAACTGTCACTCCAGCTCCCTGTTGCCTTTCAAAGCAAATATATTATATTATTGTTACTGACAGTGAAAGATATCCTGATTGGTCAAGTATAATTGAATACAACCAGATGTTTGTAAGCTCTGAGTGTTTTAACCGCTGCACCTTGAAGATGTTTTCTTTTGAAAATAACAAAATTTTATGTAGCATAATTTGAAGTTAGTGAGCTGTCTCGTGCACTGATGAACTTAGTGATGCAAAAGAACAAAGACACAAAGTTCTGCAGCTAAAAGCAAAACAAGCCTTTGGTCTGTCTCTCTTTCAGTCCGGGCTTCTGTTCCCGTCATTTTAGAATCCAAAATTGGTTTGTTGCCATGGAGTCTCCTCCACAAACTGGCTCAACCAGTTTGTAGAGGAGCCAAGCTTGCTGCCATCTGCTGGCCAAACACTCCTTTTTTTTAATAACCTGTTAAATCACCAGAGGAGAAATGGAAAGAAGTTAGAGCACCAGGCTGCATTAGTGACAGGTCAACAGGAACACACGAGCATTGCCACAACCTCCAGCTAGCATTGAGCTTAAAGTTAGAATAGAAAAGGAGGTAGACTTTAACTTTAAATAAGTTTGAAATGTGGCAGCTAAAGTTTTTTTCATTCTGTGTCCCAGTGCGGTGATGCTGTTGTTACTGTAAGCCATTAAAACAACCTGATCAGGTGTAAATGTTAAGAGAAGTAATGATATTTAGATTGGTCAGTGTTTAGATGTAGGTTGCTGGGTTATGGAAAATAAAATAGTCTTGTTTTTATACTATTACCATTGTGCCATCAATTACCTTATTATTTTTTTCCCCCCCATGGTAGTTACAATATGGCTGTATAGCAGTTAAACAAATTATAGCTTGTGCTTACTATCCAAGTGCATCAGTCCCCCACCGCCTTTTTGTTTTTTCTTCTATTTTACTGAAGCTGTTGTGTTCCTGTTTGTGTCCTGTCATGCACTTTTAAATGGGAAATGTGTGTTGTGTGTCAACTGCTGCTTCAAGATGAATCAAGGGCTGTACGAAGCAATACAAAATGCAGTTTTAACTTTTTTTTCCTTTTTTTTTTTTTTAACTAACAACGACTTGTTAAACAGCTTTCAGAGGAAAACGCAGCAGGAAATAGTTTTGGCAAATACAGCACAAAGCTTGCAGTGGTTTTAACATTAGGGCACAAAACCAGGTCAAAGAATCAGGAAACTTGTTATATTTAGCTGTTTGTAAAGAATGAAATGATTCGAGACAGTTTTGAAGCGGTGCAGATGCAGGGATGTGAACACCAGCAGCCATGATGTTTGAAAGGTTTACATTGTGTTTGAGTCTTACCCAGCTGCTATCTGCCCCACTCAATCAATTCTGTGCTAGTTGCTAATTACTGACATCCTCCAACATTAACACATTTTCACAGGTTTTTCTAATGTCTGCAAAGTGGGTTTTTTTTTTGTTTTGTGAGAACATTAAACCAACACTACCAGATCATATTTAAATGACAGGAAAGGGAAGTCATATGTTCATAGCCTCTGTGTAGACTTGACAATTAATAATAATAATAAAAAAAAAAACAAAACCATTCTGTCACGTTAAATGTCATTTGTATGAAAACATGAGCCACATTGTGCGTGCGTGCACGTGCATGTACCTGTACCCTGTTTAAGATCATGATCTGAGACTAAAGTTCTCAAGACAGAACTTGAAATATGGCAGTTTTGTCAAAGGTTCGCTGAATCATTTAAAAACCAATTCAGGACAATTTTTAAATCCAAGTGTTCATTTTCTCTGATCTTAACTATGCTCAGTGTCAATATTTGCTGCCATTTCATAATAACATGCAAATGTTTATTTGCATGTGGTTTCTGAAGTGTGCTGTAGTTATGATTGTGTTAAATGTTGACCATTCCTGACAAGTATTCCACCAAGAGTTCTTCACTTCCAACAGGTGTTTTGTCATTGCGGTAACTGTTATGTTTCTCTATTTAATAGAACGATCTCGACTTGGACCATTGAGAGTGTGTTTTGTAAATTAAACAGAAATTTGATCTAAATTGGATCCTAAAGAAGACTTGAAAATAGAGAGTGAAACCATAGACCAATTAAGTGAACATTTACTGAGCTAATACATCAAGTGCAAACTAGGGCCATTTTCACACTGACTTCCAATATGATCCATCTGGCTTCACTTTGCAGACCTGAGTCTACATCCACTCCTCAAAACAACTGCTATTCCAGTTATGTTCTGAAAACATAGCTAAGTTAGTTAAACCCAGGCTTAGAGTAGCAATTTTAGATGACACTGCGGTGGTTGATACACTTGTCACCCTTGTACTGTGAACATGCAAGTTATTTGTCACGTTAACTCTAAGAAAGACGCAACATCCAGATGGATTCATTCCCTGTATTATTTATTGAAAACCCAGCAGTTGTCATTAATACCTGTAGTGTCTGTACAGGTAGGGAAATAAGGAAATGTGGTAAACTAAGCTGTCTTTCCGTTTTCAAAAATAAAAGGCAAAGGACAAAAAGACAAAAAGAAAAAGTCCAATATGTTACAGAATGTTACCCTCGTTTTTCATTTTTCTTCACTCATTTTTGAAAATGTTACACAGATGTAGAGAAAAAAATAAGCATTGAGGAAAAAGGAGAGTGCGACAGCAGTTCAGAGGGAGAGAAAAACCTAAATTTAAATGAAGACAGGTTTTAAAACAGTTGTTTGTTTTCTCCTCTGCCAAGTGTTGCTTTTACTTGTATTGTGAAAAGCCAACAGAGATGATTGTTGATCATCTCTCACTCATTCTGTCTCTTCCTCGCACCGTCCTTCACCGTTTCTTTGGGGGTTGGGCTGTGCGGGGAGGAGTGACGGGCCGGCCGGAGTTCATCCCTCCGTACTGGTACTTAGCCTTCTTCTCAGA
This sequence comes from Echeneis naucrates, assembly GCF_900963305.1. Classification (NCBI taxonomy): domain Eukaryota; kingdom Metazoa; phylum Chordata; class Actinopteri; order Carangiformes; family Echeneidae; genus Echeneis; species Echeneis naucrates. The sequence continues at coordinate 11,890,645 of NC_042528.1, read as the reverse complement.
TGGCTTCAGGATCTAATAAGAGTCAGGGCCAAGTTTAGCTGTCACATTACAGAGCAAAATTATCCAAAGAAGTTACAGTTCTGCTTTGAGGACGATTCCTTTTCATACTTTTGGCTGATAAAAATTAATAGTCTGAAAATCCCCATTTTGATTTCCTACAATTGTTCTGTCTTATTTCTTACATTTTATTTCTCAAATGTTACTCTTATCCTCTGTCTGGCTTCTCAATGTTTGCTCCAATTTTGCTCTTAAACCCCAAGTAGAAAGAAGGGAGCAGTTTTGCATTTATTCATCAAAATATTCTTGAAATTACAAAACGGTCAGTGCAACGGTCCACTGGCTTTCACTTTTCTTTAACATATATTAAATACTCTTACTTGAAAATAGAACACAAAATAAACCTAAAAACTAAAATAACTCATCAATCCTTATATCTGCCAAAATATTTGCCGTTGATTTTTAATTTGATTATTGTGCAGACAGTTGTCACTGCAGGTTTAAACAAAGTTGTATTGAGTTAAAATAAATGTATAAAGTGGTTTGACTGTGTACCTGGAAGGAGCACATCAGGGTTTCATCCACACTCATCATGCCGCCCGCATTGTCGAATTCTCCACAGTAGTTTGGAGCTGAGAACAGAGTCACCAGCTGCCGCTTGGCAAAAAACTCATAACCATCTTCTACCACCTGGGGGCGTCAGACACAAACATTACTCCCTACAGAGAACCGTTAGGAAAACACTTCCACTAACTGATAACAGCTGGAGTTTGACATCAGGCTGCGACAGCAAAAAGAGCAACTGCTGAAGAAACTTAACTTAACCTGGTACAACGCTTGTCATACGAACATATTAAAAGCATCAAGAGAAAACTTATGGTACAAAATCACAGTCAGATGTTTTGAAACCGGGGGGTGGGGGGGGAGAAAAGTCCAGCTGCATTTATGGGTGTGTGGATTGGAAGAGGGTTGGTAGTCTGCTGGATACCTGGTGGGCTCTGCAGATGAGGTCCAGGTCATGGCGGTTCAGGAACTTGCTGACCACATCTGCTCCAAAGGTGAAGGAGACGCCACGGTCGTTCTCTCCCCAGCCCTGGACATCTTTGTCTGGGTCAGACCAGAGCAGATCACACAGCAGGCCTGTTGGGGGGAGGTTGTCACAATGTTAACTAAATCTTGATACATATGATTTTGCTCTGACTTCCTCATTCACTTGTCTCAGTTACTACTTCCCCCTTGATTCAACTTTACTCTTAACCCCCAGCGGAATGTCTAACCCGAGCCCAAACCTAATCCCTCAAACCAAAATCCTGGTCCACACACAGACACTCACAGGGTCTCCCTAAACAACCATAAGAGGATCTGAGGGACCGTGTCTGCCAGGGTCTGAACACTGGCTTCCTTATAAGGACAAAAAGAAGCAGGTTTATTGAAGAGGGCAAAGACTGAGACTGAGGGGCTTCAGGTTCACTTGTCTGCCTGGGAATTCTTGGCTTGCTAAGAAGGTTGTATGCTTTTATTATTTCATGATAAATATCGCTAGATCTACACCAACTAAATGAAACTACAACAGAGCAAGGGGACAGATTCTTCTCTTTACCTTGTTTCAGGTACTTAAGTTATAGTACGACTCTAAATAATGAGGATATAATCTTATAAAAACAAAACACCAGTTATTTCTCTGGAAAGACTCTATCATAGTTTTTACAGCAAAAATTACCACAATAAGAAATTCTATTTCAGTGTAATTTTCCGCTATCACTTCCCTGTATCTGACTCATCTCCCTCTAAAGAAACGTGTATATGGCCAAAGGAATGTTGTGGTGATCACAGTCCGAGTTTCTAAAAACTGATCCGAGTACAGGGGGGGATCTGCATGGTCTTAGTGCATCTCCTGTGTCCTGACCCACCTGTGTCCGGCACATCTGTGGGTCTCATAATGCGTCTGATCTGCTCCATAGACTGTAGGTCTGGAGAGAGACCTGCGGGCAGCACAACAGCACAATCAAAAAACAAACAAACAAAAAAAAAAACAAAAAACACTGCAGGTATTGACCCATTACAGCAAAGTTGAAAACATTAAAGGCTTTGACAAGTCAGGTACTTATCTTCCATCCCCCGGGTCACATGAAGCATAAACAATTACAGCACCATGTCCCAACAGAGAGTTATCAGGGAAAAAATAAACAGGGAGGATTTAATTTAAGAAAAACACAAACACAGATGTGCACTTCTGAATCATAAGCTCCACCCCTTAATATTTATTTTTAGAGCATTTTGTCAAAGCAGCGTTACAAAGTGTTTCAACTGTTGCTTACAAATCAGAGTATGTTGTGAATTTTGATTGTGTAGCATGTTTTAGTTTTCCACGATGCCTACTGCGTCTCGACTTGAGTTACCTCCGTGACAGCAGAAGATCTTCTCGTCCACGATGGCAGCGATGGGCAGGCAATTGAAGCAGTCAGTGAAGGTCTTCCACAGCTTGATGTTGAATCTGCGTTTACCTGGAAAAACCACAACAAAAACAACATAGTGAGTCAGGAGGCCCCAGGGCCAAGAATCAGAGGACTCTTGTCACGTCTTTAGATGTTCAGTCCTGAGAGTCGCAGATTTAAAACATATATGGAATGAAGTATAGTTCTTCTTAACTCTATTCAGTGTAAAATAAATCCACTGGTTGTTTCGCCACGTTAATATCAAGCTAAATTATTGAAAAATTAAATGTTAGATTTTTATATTTTCTTTTTTATTTAAATACATTTTTTTTTTTCATGTTTAGAATTTGCCTGGAAAGTTTCATGTGTAGCTCACACACTTGTGCTGTACTTTATTCAACCACATTAATCTGAGTCTTTTAGTATTATGATTTCAAATTAGAAGCTTGACTGGCCTACCAAGTGAGATACATTCATAAAGATTAAATTAATGCTTCTCTGTCTCCAGACAAGGGAGTGTGATCTCATTTTTGGTCCTCATTTCATTTATTCAAGAGGTTATACGTAATTATTAAATACAAACTATTTTCATTAATTACGATTATTTCTTTGCTTTCCAAAAATAAAAACAACCTAATTACAGCTTTGCATCAGATTCATCATTTCCTTATTGCAAGTCACAGGTTATTTCTAACTTCAGAATTTAGCTACAATGCTTATCTTCATATTTATTGAGACGTAATTAAGACACCGGCATTTCGAGTTGAGAATCAGTTACTGTTCAGCATTTCTTCTGATATAAAGGATGTCTATTTGAGGTTTAGCGCTCTCTTTCTTTGCGTGAACTTGTAAAGGAAATAGTGCTATAACAATGCAACTTAGCGGGAACTGAAAATGAAAACACACTCCACTTTCAATGCAAGAGCAGAGCACTCACACTCGTCATAGAAGCCATAGATGCGGTTGATGGAAGCACACTCATGGTTGCCCCTGAGCAGGAAGAAGTTCTCTGGGTATTTGATCTTATATGCCAACAGCAGACAGATGGTCTCTAGCGACTGCTTCCCTCTGTCCACATAGTCACCGAGGAACAGGTAGTTAGCCTCTGGAGGGAAGCCGCCATATTCAAAGAGCCTCAGCAGGTCTGTGTATTGTCCGTGGATGTCACCTGGGATGGAGGATGAAGAGGACAGGTTGAGGGACAAGAAGGACATAGAGCAAACTGTACAAAGCAGAAACAAGGGAGGGCGACTGACCACAGATTTTGAGAGGAGCCTCTAGCTCCAGAAGGATGGGCTGACTGAGGAAGATCTCCCTGGACTTAATGCAGAGACCACGGACCTCAGCCTCTGTCATCTGGACAATCTTCCCTGGACGACATCCTCGCACTGTTGGAGTCAAAGCAGAGGTACAATGGTGTTTCCAAATGTGAGAATTTGAATCAAACAGCAGTTCCCACAGGATGAGCTTTTAAATGAACTTCAAACTGAATATGGGAGGCAGGCTGCAGTAAACAGAGGATAGATGTAGTCTGTGTGGACATTGTTGATGTGGCTGAGTGTTTGGAGACGCTTCCTGTTGCATAACAGGGAGGAAAAAAGAAAGTTGGGGGGGGTCACCAAGAAGCTGGGGGCTCCATGCCAGTGACTATTAATTGTATAAAACTGGTACTGAATTGCAATTAAAGCCTCTTCATAGAAATGTCAAAATAAGGTTGGTATACTGACAAATATTGTTTATTTCTGAATTTTAATATGCAACAGAACAAGTTTGATCTAAAGAGTGAAATGTGGTTGATTAAGACTGCCCTTTTACAAGCAGTCACTTCCAACCCTGATTTTATAAATCACAACATCGTCTAATGAAATTCATCACCCACAAGCTAAAGACAAAGACTGAGCTGTGTTTTCAGGTATTCAGAAAAACAATGTTAAATTAGGTAATTATATAATATAATTATAAAATAGAATTATAAAACAAAGTATAAAGAATAATATAAGGCTGTTCTTTCTTTCATCTTTCCTGTCCTTTTATAGTGATGATTGAACCAAACCCATAAACCCCACCACCACAGTGTTGGGGGAAACTCCAGCATTCGGCCAGTCAACCAATAGTATAGAATAGTGATTCACAGCCGCATTGGAGTAGCATTGGACTGACCAATGGTTGAACCTGATGGGCCTAACACTCAGTCAATCAGTCACAAATATCATATTGCTTATAGGTCTAAGTAAGGTGGGAAAAAAATTATTAATGTGTATTGAACTGTTTACCTGCTTTCTGACCTCACAGAGTGATCAGTTCAGTATGCAAGAAAATTATCTGAAAATCAACTGGCAGTTAATCACATAAAGAAACCAGAAACGGCCTCATACTGTATATCATCCTGAAGAACAGCTGCAGCTACATTCATGTTGCTGGAGCTGGCATAGCTATGGACACTGCAACATTCATTCATTCATCTTCTATGGCTTATCTGTTTCTGGGCTGCAGTGGGTGCTGGAGCCAATCCCAGCTCACTCTGGGCAAAGGCGGTACACCCTGGACAGGTCGCCAGTCCATCAGAAGGGCAACACACAGGGACAGAGACCAACAACCGCTCACACTCACACTCAGACCTACTGGCTGGAGTACCTGGAGGAACCCCATGCAGCCATGGGGAGAACTTGCAAAATACACACAGAAAGGCCCCAGGCTGGGAACCCAACCTGTGACTTTCTTATAGTGTGGCAACGGTGCTCTCTTCTAAGCACTCAAGTGTAAAGCATCTGAAAGCAAAACCTTCATACATTAGCTTGCATTAGCTGTGGTCCAAAAGGATGACTCACATCCAAAACATGCACCAATAGTAACACATCACAAACTCCATTGGAGTAAAATGCATGTGTCAGAATGTAAACCTTTCAAAATAAAAGCCTGGGTGTTACATCTGAATAATAGTCCTGCTGGTTGGTCCTAAATTGCCTCTGGAAATCTTTTGATTTTCTGACATCAGCCTCAAAGCTCACATACAAATGAGGCTGCTGTCTAACATCTTTTAAAGCGGACACATACACAAAACGACAACCACATGGAGCAACCTTTGCAATCTCAACTATCCCTACATAATTTCCATGTTTTCCCACTGTCCTATATATTCTCCCTACACTCAAACGAATGGAAGTGTCACAGACCCCTCCTCTTTTCCTCCAGCTCGGTAAACCACAGAAGTGGGCCAGAGCTGACTACTGCTGCTGCTTCTGTCAGCTGACACCACAGCAACATGATGGAAATCCAAGCACGTGTGAAATGGACATGGTCAAAAGTAGGTTTGTTTTCTAAAATGAGGAAAAAATTAAGTCTTATTCTCTGCAATATGAGGTGCAGGTGACTCCAGTCTGCACCTCGCAGCTCTAAAGATATTTTACATCCAGGTTTAAATGACAACGATGCGTCCAGCAATGTGTGTATGTGCAACATGAACCTGCTATTTCTGCCTGGAGACCTTAGGTGATAAACCTCCCCCGCAGCCAAGCACAATCTGCCACTGCACACGCCCCACCTGAAGGCTAAGAGACAGGCTATATATAGACTGTCCAAAGGTAGGATTTCACAGGTAAACATAAACACATCATGAATCAAATCATGTGGGGAATTTGTGACATTTAAATGCTGCAGAGCTCAGGGTCGTGAAGCCCTTGAAATGCACCCATAATATGCTTTACTGTTTGTCTTTATGCACAACATATCCCTCAGCAAGCACAATACACAAGCAAGAGGTGCCAGTGTAATGCCAGCTGAGTGATGACACCTTTATAGATCTGTGCTTGCTCAGCTGACAGGGAGGGAGGCCTGATATAGGACACACATACACAGAGCACTTCTAGTCTTTTTGCATGGTAAGATCCCATTTCATGATATGGTTAAGTCAAAGCAGAGCCAAGAACATACACAATTTTCTCACACACATACACGCAGGCGCACACGGTGGTCAAGTGGCCTTGACTCATCTGGCTAGGAATCCCCCCATCCTTTACTCTGTCACCTCTGCACTGCAGCTTCCCCAGTGAAGAGAAAGAGCAACTGAGATAGCGACAACTAATAAAAGAGAGAGAGAGGCAATCACATGCAATCACCATGGCAACCCAGCAAGACCAATTTCCATCCCTCAAGGTGTTGGTGGGCGGAGTTGCTCTATCTGGAGGGGCAAACTGAGCCATTCCGCAGATGCATGTCTGCCGACCCCCACCCTGCATACTAACATTAATGGGAGCTGACAGCAGTGGAGAAAGCGTGGCAGGAGCCCTGCAAAGCCACACACATCCAGGTTTAGGCTAATTGCTGACTCCAAAAATATACCTGTAACAGTTAAAGCTTTCATTTAATGTCTTAAATTCTACTTGTGAAGAGAAAATTTATTTCTTTAATTTCACTTCTTGAGGTCAAGTAGATGATAGCTGAAAAAATTAACTGAAATGTTTTGTTGTTAACATGGATACAATCAACTGTGTGGTGCCTTCAGCAGCTCTGTCACATCTGAGAACTGTCCTAAGGTGTCACAGTGATGCCATAATGCTTACTTTGGTTTGGCTGTGGAATTGTTGCTGCATTTCTTGATGATACACTGAATACGTTCCTCTTCAATATCAATTTTATGACAAAAAGCAATTGAACTTCATTTTATGACAGCCTCATCGAACCAGAAGGCTCTTTCCAGCTTCTTCTCACACAAGATCAGAGAAAGCTCCATATTCTTGTTCATCCCTCCTAATTTTGTCATCATGTCATTTCTCAGGGTTTTGGTACTCTACAAACTCCTCTCTAGCTTCCTCACTACACTGAAATCAGCTGTTCTGTTCTTCAAGACCTCCATTTCCTTAAGCGCACAGGAAGATCTTACTGTGAGGTGCTGCACAGAATAAATATCTCCCTGGCAGTGTATACATCATGCTTGCATACTTTCCTTCAGCATTTAAACTCAGTTATTCCTGGTGCAGGCGCTTCCTTTTGCTTCAGTGAGATCACCCAGGAGTGTGATGTGCATGTGCAGGCCAACCCTGACAACTTATACAGATGGGCAGCGATGCTACAGAATAAGGGCCATTTACATAATCTAGTATGGTTTTGTGCAACGTCCAGCATGTTCTGTGTATCTCTCAATCACAGACTGTCTATAGACTCTTGATGTGAAAAGTGAAGACAGTGCTGAAGAACATTAAACCCGCATTCTATCTAATGACTATCAGTGGTGAGTTCACTGGTTGCAAAGAGAAGTCAGACTGAGTTAAAGTCAATGGGAAAAATTGAGTTTATGGATTCAGTCTCTAGACTCAAGTCTTGATCAATACAGCATGATGCTTTTTATTTTGATTCATTCATTCATTTAAAGGAAAACAGGCCATTAAGCATGGTATGAATTAGGGTGTGGTCACTGTGTGACTGGCAGGCTGTATGACCAAATCAGCTTCATCTTCTCCTCCAAAGATGGTTTCTCCTGGTTTAAAAACACCAAGATGGCCAACAGACAAATCGAACTGAAAAGTTTTACAACAGTATCTCAGCTCATAGTGTGTCAAGATTCAGGGTTCACATCAACACATTGTTGATTTGCAGATAAAAGCTAGTTAGCTTGTGAACCAGCCAACAAGTTTTACATTGCACTAGAGCAAATGATATAGTGCCCATCATAAAGCCCATTATTTCTGGTAAAAACCCACTTTGTTCCACCCTTTGTCAACAGGGCACCCTTTTCAACATCCACACACTTCCTGTCCTTTTCATCATTTATTTATCCTCAAATGATACTCTTGTCTGTGGCTGAACTCCAAATTACCATCATCGTCCACTTTGCCCTTGAACTGTGTTGATGCCTCACATCCCTCACCGAGTCCTCTTTGCATTCCAGACAGTCCCCTCAGACCCTCACAGCTCTGGCTGAGGTGGACGTCAGTACAGCCTGCAATAGACTCTGTTGAAGACTTCTGTGAATCCCATTAAAATACAACACTTTAAACACGTTCTGTCTTTTTAAAGTCCGTCTGGATGCAACTACATCTTTTGGACTATAACTCAAGTTATAGTTCACTAGGGAAAAATACTGATGGAAACCACAGCATTTTTACAGATCGTAAGCTTGACCAATTACTTTCATGGTATCTCTATGCTATTTACTTCATTACTCTTTTGCCCATTATTCTTTTGATTGATAAATCACCTGGGTTAAAAGATATTCAATCCACAAAATCAGTACTCATGTTGTTTTAACCGATCAACTGTCCATAATAAAATATGGACACGGACACACACACACACACACACACACACACACACACACACACACACACACACACACACACACACACACTTTCTTTTACAACAATATCAAAGAACAGCGGGACTTTATGATACCGTAAAAGAGTGCAATAAATTATTATTATAAATTATTAAACTAGTCTGTCAGCTTAGTGATCATTTCAGCTCAAAGGGGCCTCACGGGAGGGCTGACAAAACAATTTTCATTATGAATGAATCTCATGAACTCTCTCTCTCTCACTTGACCTTCATATCACATCAGAAAAAAAGGCAAAGGCTCCAGCATCAGGTATCAACCAAGGATATTTACTGATGAAAAGACAGGAGAAAGCAAAAAGGGTCTTACATTTCATATATAGATAAAACCCAGGTTTTATCTGAAGTGTTCTTCAGATAAAACACAGAGAGAATCGATAAAAATCGATATCTGTGGTTTTAACTCTCTCAGGCTTCTCTCTGCAGTTCTATACACAAAAAGTTTTCTAGGTGACCAAAAATATATCAGAGTTCAGTTAAATACATAAATACAAATGTTGGCTGGTGGATCCAGGTGGGTGGGACTTGCTGGTAGTGACCTCACAAAGTCCCAGAAATCCTGGCAGCTGGCTTGAAGATTCAGTTTCCAGTTTCTCCATGGACTAAGTACCCTGATACTTTCACTGCATTAATATATAACTAGACCTGATTTATAATTAAAGACCCCATATATTTCTAGCTGTAGATGACATGGTCTAATATTAATTACTCAACTCTTGTACTTTCTTTATTTTCCTTGATTAAAGTTTCTTTTTTAAACGATAAAACTAATCATTTGTCTTAATCCACTAAGCCCCACAATTGTTACAGCGCTTGATCTTGAATGTAAAAAATTTGCCATGCTTCCCTGATGTAAAGTCCAGCTTCCAAGAACTTGGCAACTTTATTCACCAAATATTTGGGAGGACCTAGGCTATTACCCAATACACCATTATAGTGCATTTGGAAACACAGCAGGGAGATGTTATGACATACAGCACAGCATTACACACAGTGTATGTGCGCAGTTAAGTTATTAGAAAGACAAAGCTTCTGTTAGTCAGAGTTTACTTTCTAATCCCAGTGGAGTGTTTTATCAGTCTTCCTCAAACTGCCAGTGGAAAGTAAGAAAATAGACACAGTATAAAGGCATATAGCTGTTAACATCTAAAGGCTGAAGAGTGTAATTATCTAAAATGGGCAGTTTTCAAGCGTCAGTTGTTCCGCTTCACTGGTTGGCAAATCCTTCCTAAGGGCCAAAGAGGGCAAGTATTTTTCCATTCATTTAATAAGTTTGCTTGATCAGGATGAGCGAGCGAGAGAGAGAGAGAGCGAGAGAGAGAGCGAGAGAGAGAGCGAGAGAGAGAGATAAGTGAATTACAGATGGATCGCCGCTTGACAGCATTACCATATATGGGCACTCCTCTATAGAGAAAGGAGGAAGTAGGTTTGTGAGACGGGACAAAGGAAATGCTGGAAGCCCTATGTGATGTAGAATCAAGCCTGGCCAGGCCTCCAACACTGAGTGAGGGTCCACAGCAATGTAACGGCTGTCAGCTGCACTGGCAAAGAACTGCATGAGTTCGCTCACATTGACAAGAAAACACACTGATGTCAGCGCAATGTCAGGATGCATAAAAATAAAGTGGACTCCCATAAGTCATTCCTTCAACTGTTGCTCTGTTAGTGCACTTTTCAGATGCTCATTTGTTTTAGCTGGAATGAAACAGCTTCCCAATCAAAACCAAACCAAATGTGTGACATTGCTTTATTATATGCTTTATTTGAGTTGACATTCTATTGAGTCCGTATAGTTAAATTCTTTCTCTTTTTTTAAGAATATTGACTAGAAAAAATTTCATCTTTTTTTCCTTACACCTGTTTGATTAAAAATGTTCAAGGTATCTTGTTTTTAAATTCCATTACTAGCACAAAAAGCAGACAGTAGTTCAAGAAAGAAATGCTTTTTTTTTGGTTTAAGTGGTTGAAGTTGTGTTCCACAAAAGCAGCTATTCCAGGTTTGGAATTTTGTTGTATGTCAACCCTCCTTTAAAAAAAAAAAAAAAGCATAATATTAACTTAAAAAAAAAAAATAAATAAAAAATAATAAAAAAAATCAGATGGTTGAAATTTTTTTTAGATATCCCCTATCAACAACTGTTATTTTTTGCCATGAACATAGACATCGACAATGGTCTACATTGGGTTCAGAAACACTGGTCAGTGCATCTTTAATATTTCTTACTTAAAATGGCAAAACAAGCAAAACCATATGTTTTTTTCTCCAACTACTAAATAACAGAACAAGCAGATGCATTTTGGAGTAGGCATGACTGTGCATGTTTCACTTAGTCCAGCACCAATAAAGATTACCCATCAGGCCTAATTTAGCTCGCCACCTCCATTCTCCATTCTTTCCAACTGGGCACAAGATCAGCAGCTCCCCTTCACTACTCCATCTAACCCTCTCCCACACAGGGGCAATGGAAAACAGTGACCCTTCAGTGAATGGAGGAACACAAAGTAACTGGCGAGGAGAATGAGAGCAAATCTTAAGGCAGAAATCCTGACTGCGATGAAATTTCTATGCAGACCATTTTCAGAGGACATTTTGTTCGCCTTCAAGTGCCACTGGTGAATGGATGCCTTTGTGGGCCAAAAGAAAGACTGAAATTGAGAGGAAAAATAAACAGGAGGCATCACTATAGACGCAGAAAGAAGTAGAGATGGCTAGCGGGAGAAAATGTAGGCAGAAACTGATGCTTGCATGGAGGAGATAGACGACAGGGGAGTAAATAGGGAGGGGGCCAGTTATCAGAAAGGGCTAGCTGGACAGCTGAAAAGCTGGGGTGAGTCCTGTGCCACGATTGGTGCCAGGGTGCGAACGTTCCCCGACTACACAGCCATTGTTGTTTCCATAACAGAGTGCCAAGCCAGCAGCCTTAACTCTGCGCAACACAGCAGCCATCCACCATGTCTGACAAAAACAAGCAGCCTGAAACCAATGTAAAATACATCATAATAGAACAAAAGAATCGCCTGATAGTACATTATCAGCTGCTGCTTATCTCACACACACACACACAGTCTTTTTCTTTGCTGCTTCAGATCCATTCACCCAACTGCTACACACCTGACTCACTACCAAGGCCAAAAAAGTGTAGAAAGTTTTCTTCTGTGCTGTCAAACCATTATATAACCACACCTTTACAATGTGTTTGTGATTCATTATGTAATACATTGTTGGTCTGCAGTTGTTGCAGACAAAATCCAGTCTAAATTCTTCCCGATTCAATATTAGGTGGTAAACACAGCACGAACAGCTCCCAAAGAGAGGCACATAGAGACTTTATGTATACACACTGGACTACAACTTGGATGGTGTCTGCGCCCATAACCCAAAATGATAAAACTCTGGACTGCAACTCCTCCATCCTGCCTTTCCACTGTCACTGGCTTATATGTGAGACTGCGTTGGTGAGTTTGCCACATAAAGCCTAAAGGCCACCTGTGTTGGCAGAGCAGACAGAAGGCCTGTTGTTGCTAAAGCCTGCCCCCAGCGTGGGCTTAGCATTGGGACACTGGAAAAGCTGGGGCCTGTAATAGCTGCTCTGCTGGATTGAAACACATAGCCACAGTACAGCACTAGTAAAACCTAATAAAAGTGTGTGTTTTTATTTGTGTGTGCATGTGTGTGGTATGAGAGTTGTGCTCAACAAGTAAACAAATATTAAAACTATGTTGGTAAGAAACAAACTATGTGCAAGACAAAAAAGAATACATGCTGATGAATGCTGCTGCTGAGATAACTGAAGCATTTCTGTGAATGCTCTGAAAAGCTGCACTGTCAGACGTGTTGTAACTATGTGTAATGAGTCTGCTGGGACACCTGAAACAGCAAATAATTAGTTTCCCCAGCGTTGCTGACAACTGTGTACTGTAGCAGTCACAGCAACACAACAGCACACCTGACTAATGCTGCTATACACACTGAATCCAACAACCCTGAATTGCTTTTAAATGAACATTTGTCACCAAAAAGAAACAAAGACAATCATCATTTTCATAATTTCAATTCTGAAATATCTGCTCCAGCTATGTGCCCAAAGTACCAAACTATGTGGGAGTCTACTGGGATAGTGTGTGTTGCCAACAATCAGAAGAGGTGTGAGGCTTAATGCAAACAGACACACAAAAGAAGTCACAAACCTGCACATTGAGGAGACTTGATTGAAAAGCATGTTGTCAGTCGATCAGGTTTGGCCTGTTGACTAGTCAACGCCTCTCAACCACTCCAAAAATGTGCTGAAGAATATGTATAGTGTCTGTGGGTGTCCACAGATTTGGGATATATTTGAATGTGTCTCCTCTTTAAATCAAAGTCACACAAACCATCTTCCTGACAAACTCAAACACACAGATGAGGCCTGAACAGATACAATCAGCTGTAGCCTACACAGAAAGTGTTTGCATTAACGCTGTTCCCAAACCAGCCTTCATTTATAAGCACCATTATACTGTTCATAATGGATGTTGAACAGTTTTACTGATACGCCATCATGCATAAACACAACCTGGTGAAACAGACATATGTAGGGCTGTTGCTATCCAATATTTTAGCAATCAAGTTTTCTACTGAAACTTCAATCGATTAATCAAGTAATTGGATAAAACATTTTTGTTTAGTTAAAGAGCAATTAAACATACATGGCAAAATTAGACATTTCAATTAATAATGAGCAATTGGTTTCCTTTTTTAGGCAACCAACATTTATATTTATCATCGCTTTTGTTGTCATCACGTCTTTCCTCCATATAGACAGAGCGCATTTAAACCCCACCCACACTGGAGGGGAAAAACAATCAAGAGCTCTCCATTGACTATGAATTTAAAAGAAAAAAAACAAACATGGATATTCTTTTTAACAGATAACCAATTAAATAGCAGCCTAGTCACGGTTTCATCATGGAGAAGAAAATAAGACGGAGCAGCTGTAAATACTTCACTCCCGCGAAATAAAAAAGAAAAGCCAAGATTACTTTCGAGATTCTTGTGTTCTAATTTAGGTATTTTAAGTCTTTCATGGTTTTCTGTTATACAATTATATTTGATAAAACTTTTTTTCTTTCACAGTGTAGAACGGCAAAAAACTCAGAGATATCAATACACACCTGAGTAATCTAAACACCAAGGTACCCAATTAAGTGGAAAAACAAGTGAACTAAAGGCCTGCTGTGTTACAGAATTCCCCTTATTACACAGTAGCCCTGTGTGTGTGTGTGTGTGTGTGTGTGTGTGTGTGTGTGTGTGTGTGTGTGTGTGTGTGTGTGTGTGTGTGTGTGTGTGTGTCAAAAAGGGTAGGTTGATTTCTTCCAGGGACAGCTGTGCCTGATGACATTTAATATGAGATCAGAGAGTCGTACTTATGTGCACGAGTGTGTGCGCATCTGAGTAATGTAGGAGTTTATTGAAGTGAATGACAGGAAAACAGGCCATTTGTTAGTGAAGGTAAATTAAAGTGAAGGCTGAAAAAAAAGTGTAGAAGTGATGTGGCCATCGTCTGGTCATCAATGAGGAAAAGTCTGTGAGGGGTCTTTGTGTTGTCCAAAGGTCAAGTCTTAAAATAAAATGCAGCCCTCACCAAAACAGACTGATACACCAGTGACAGTTTGAGTGTGTGCTCATTTATATTTCAGCTTGTATGGCCTGAATATGTCTCCTTGTGTTAGTCTGAAGTCAGTTTTTTTCCCCACACTGTTTTTGTATAAAACTGAAGGGGGGAAAAAACAAAACAAAACAAAACAAAAAACAGTCTGCTGTGGTAAATTCATACCAACATCATCAGGTTGTTTGGTCTCACAACACAGAATCTGATTACTACAGCGCTTTTTAAAAACCATGTTGTACCACCTTGTATCAAAATCTGATGGATGTATTTTTACCTCAAGATTTTTTAGCCTCTCTGATCTTGGCACATCTCAGCTTGTGATCAGTTTAGGTAGTGCATTTGCTAAATGTAGGTTTTTGTTTTGCCGGACATGGTTTTTGAATCGGATTAACTCTTTATTCAAGTTATAAATTTCAACTTTATTCAACCCCTTAACCCCAAGTATCTGAGTTTTTTTGTTTTTTTTTTGGAAACCTATGACTTACTTTTTATTCGCCTAGATTTTTATGATGATATGACCCCATTACACTGATTGTCAAGCAGGTCACTACATATGGTACAGTTGGTCGATCCTTTGGTAGCCATGCCCTACATCCCCTGCTTTATGGTGTATTGAAAAGACTTGAAACTACAGGCTGACACCATAAACTCATTAGGTAAATGTTTACTGGACGAATATATCAAGTAGCTTCAATATGACGTAACTTCTTTTTACAACTAGATAGAATACAGATTTAATGCTCTTCAGCATTGGCTTCACTTTAAAAGACCTAAAGTCCTCATCCAATTTTCTAAACGGTATATGCTAGAAAACTGGCAGTGATCTAGCAATGTCTACTTTAGATAAAGATGACAAGAGCTCGGGACCAGAGTAATGTGTTAGAAATGATTGAAGTAATACAGATTCCTTTAGTTTGAGATGCATTAATATGACCAAAAAAGGTTGTCTTTGTAGATTTGAATGTATTTTGGGGTACAAAAATACAATTAATAGTTTTGCTATCTTCTTCAACAGGCCCATTTGTTGAGTTGTTTCAATCATTGGGTTTGTTACAAGTCTTGACAAAAAACTACTTTTAAATGGTTTGAATGGTCTTTTACAAATCAATTAGTGTAATTATTCATCTCAAGTCAAAACCGGACAAAGCATCTTTTCCTTGTACTCTGGTCCTGTTTGAAGAGGAGCTACACTTCAAATAATGAAGCTGTGTTCTACAAAACAGTTCATAAATGTGCTCAATAAGGACTTGTGACATAGCCAGGACATTTTATAGCTAGAGAATAGTCTTATTGGTCCATTTCAGCTCTGGATTTAAAAGTTTGCCAAACCCTAACAATCTAATTCTCGCTTGATCCCACTGATAGCTTGTATTTAATTTTCACACCATCAATTTTTGGTTTCAATCTAAAAGCATTAACATTAGCAGGGCAAAAAAATCTTAATGAATGGCTTGAAGCACAAAAAACTAAGAAATATCATGATATTCAGTTGGGAGGAACTGGGAAAAAAAAAAAAAAAAAGCTAGTAAGTGAATTTCAATTCAAGACTACTACTGATGTCATCTATCAGAAAACCATAAGCATTGGGCTTGTGTTTTCACACCATTTTGGTCAGAAATACCAAAAATTAGCCAGACGGATACAAACTAACTGCAGTGACTGAAAGGGCTGGATGTTAGGATATATTCAGTCCTCACATCTGGAAACCTTTAGGACCTGATTTTTCCAATTTCCTTCATTGAGGTTTCCAACTCACAGAATAAAAAAAAAAAAAAAAAAAAGAGGGAAAAAAAACCCCAATATGAAACCAGTCTTGTGCAGTCCTGCCCAGCTGAGAATACACTCTCTAATACGCTGCTTTGTTACTGTGCAGCTGACAGTTACACAAACAGCAAATATGCATTATTATGTAATTGGTCCCAATCAATTCAGATTTGGAAATTATATGGACACATTGACTTATTAGCATATGTAGACAAACTGTGTCTCAGTACATGTGTGATTAACAACACACTCAATAGCAGGTGTGCCACATTTTTGGTGCCGAAATAGTGTGACGAAGGGACAAGAAACAATTTGCAGGGGGACTGTTTTCTGTAGCTGCAATTTACAGATGTCTCCCAAACATTTTCTATGCAGACTATCAATAGTTGCTAGCTAGGAAGCTGCTCCCCAAAGGAAGGGGGTTTGAGTAGCTTGAGGAAAATGGGAGTAAAATGGAGCACGAGTTGGACGGATGGTGGATTGGGACAGGGACACCATGTTCCAATTGACTATGTGTGGCCACAGCAGAGATGCAAACACACCTGCAATGTTGCATGACCAACAGCTGTGTTGTTGGGCTCCTCTAAATGTTGTAAGATTAACAGTCGATCCTTAAGCTGTAACTTCAACCATCAGTGCAGTCACAACTGTTTGCTATTAAAGTTCGTGCATTAAGGATCTTGGTGGTGTTCAAGCAGGTGTGACCAACACATGACATCATACTGAGAAGCTGCTTTACCTTTGCAACTGACCATTTTATTTATGTTTATTGGGCTGAATTTTGCAGTCGTATGGCTACATGAAGTCTATGGAAATACTCTGTGGCGTTTGTTACTTTGTCACATTTATGATGAAGGCTGGGAAATAGGAGGAACCCCTCTCCGTGCAACACAACACAGCTCAGGGCCACACAGTCTAGCTACACCTCCCAAAATTGATTCAACAACTCCCTGTAAAAAGATATCATTTAAAATTTGACGTTAGAAGCAAAAAAAGCAGGACGGTTGTGGTAGATAGTTCTATTTCAGGTCTAGTTAAGTGAGTGTAGATTTAATATTATATGCTGTATGACAAACTGTGTGTAATTTCTATTATGCATGTATACCTGCACTTGTATCATTTTATCATCACAATCAACATTACACTGTCTGCCCCTTTAAAAACTTGTTGCCATATTAGTTTAGTGTCTTGATTTGGATATAAACATAATGTTTGAGGGGGAACGTCAACTCAAGCCAATCTGGATGTCACTCGGTGTAAAAAAAAAAAAAAAGCCTCTGGACATGGACATTATTCATTTTCGGGGGTTCCTGAGTTGTATAACGAAGTGGCGACAGCACAACTGATGTAAGACGAGCGTTGCAACATTTAATCAACAATACGCAGCCAGTTTCGGGGCTGGTCCGTCTGAGTCCGACAATCAACGCTCTCACCAGCTACAACTTTGTTACCTCTGAGCCGGGAGCTGACACTTTACAACTCGAGGTGTCATGGATGAAGACAGTCGATCGTCACAGATATGAATGGATCAGCAGTTAAATCAGAAGTTCCAGGGAAAGGGAGGCGACTGCCTAAATATGTGCCCCGGAATCGTGTTACCATCAGGCGGGACCGGTCCTGTTCGCTCCTGCCCGGGCTACGTTAGCAAGCACGGCGGCCCTTTTTCTCCTCCACATGCCCCGAAACCAAAGCTAAATATCTCACTGGGACTAAAATGGCAAACAACGAGGCGTTATAAAGACCAGGGCGGTCGGTAACTCACCCTCTAATAGCCTTGAAATAAGCGAGTCGACGTCCAACTCCCCCTCCGCCATTTCTGTACCGAACAGCTCTGCCCGCCGCAGTCTTGAGCAGGCAGGGGAAGGCACCGCCTCAGCGCACTCAAACGCACCGCCGGCCTCCTCCCATTCACGGCCTCCCCATATAGGACTACTGCGCTGCCTTCAAATGCTCCTCGGACACTGTGGCTTCAAATATTGCCAGAACGGAAAGGCTCAAAAAGATAACTTTTTAACAGCCATAGTTTAACAAACAAACAAACAATGGCAAAACATAACTAATTTCGGTTTATTATGCATTTTTACAACATTTCAATCAAATGTAGCCATTTCTCTAAAAGTCATGGCATGTATTAATATAAATGACAGTTTTATTTGAGCAAAACAACAAAGCTTTAATGCCAAAACACATCAGCACAAAATGGGAGCATACAACGACAACAAAATATAATTTGATGCTAATGAAAACATGTATAAATCTTATGCAAGGAGTACCAATACTCGGGAAAATTTCCAATATCCTTCATAATGTGCCATACTGTACTGTGCTATTTGGATATTAATTTAACAATAATAATCATCATTAGAATAATAATCAACTGTTCGGCTTTTACAACAATTGCATATTTTAGCTCCTAGTTTTATGGTCACTTGCATTAGAATAACACCCTCTATCAGACATGGAATATCAATGCGACATTTTTGTTTTCATATAAAAGAAAGATGCACAAAAATAAACATAATTATGGACAATTCACTAAATATCAAGGGAGCAATGCACAGACAACAGATCCTGATTTTTTCCCCTGTAGCGCCCTCTGCTGCTTCGAACATGACAGAAATTAAACAATGAAAAAGATTAAAATAAAAAGTTATGTTTATTTAGTGGTTAGAAATAGAAGAAAAGGATTGGCTTCTGCTGAGCATATTCAATAATGAATAAAGAATAAGAGCTGTTTGCTGGAACCAGGATTTTTTCATTTTTTGTATTTTTTGATTGTTTGTTATTTGCAGTTTGATCAGGGAGTGAGTAATAAAGATTCATAAAGTAAATTTACATGTGACTGTTTTGTTGAAACAAGTGTGTTTACAGCAGAAAATACAGTCCTAACACAGATCTACGTGGATCCGGTCTAAGAGTCTTTTCCAGGTGATGACTAAATCCAGAAGTTATGTTGTTGCCTCTCCCACTCACAACTTAGTTTTCTGTTCCTTTCAAGTCCGTCATCTGGGTATTTCCGCACTGTTTTGAGTGGGTGGTGGCAAGTTGCGATGCAGACGAAAAGAAACTGCGCCGTCAAGCCACAACCTCAACGCAAGGAAACATCAAAACCCGTTCTCTTCAAAATAAAAAAAAAAAAAAAAACAATAAAGGAAAGAGGAAAACACATATAAATCACAAAACTATAGAAGCATTAGTTTCTAAGGAGAATTATACGTTTGTATTTTTGAAAATGGTACGGTTTGTTTTTACTTTTAAATCTTCTGGTAATTATTAAGATTTTGCCACTTACTGTGCAATTTAATTTCCATTATAATGAATGTTTGGCTCTGTATACGTAATGGAAAACTTGTAATTGAGTACTTAAATATGAAAATGGTGAACTGAAGATGAATGCTATTTTTTAACATGTATATTATTCAAATAATGGGAAGCACGGCAGCATGATGGTTAGCACCCAAAACAAGAAGATCACGAGTTCAGTTCCCGGCCTGGGGCCTTTCTGTGTGGAGTTTGCATGTTGCCTGTCCCTGTGCCTGCGTAGGTTTCCCCCAGGTACTCCGTTTTCCTCCCACCGTCCAAACCTATGCATGTTTGGGTAAAATTGTTGACTCAAAATTGTCCGTAGGTGTGAGTGGCCGTTTGTCCCTCACCCAGTGTGAGCTGAGATCGGCTCCAACAGATAAACAGTAGAAGATGAATGAATAAATGAATATTTAAATGATACATATGTACATGTGTTAAGATAGAATTGTTCACATAGTAAGAAAAACTAAATTTGTAGTCTTATATTTCTTTACAAATTAGAATTTTATAAAAAGAAAATTCGTTTAGTAACGTAATAATAATAATAATCACCATCATCATCAATGGCCAAATATAAGAAAGACATTTTAGCAGTGACATTTCCCATTATATTATACCAAATTATTATATTATACAGTTAAAACTTTGAAAAGCTGTAAAATCTGCGAAAAGGTAATAACTACAATAATAAATAAAATAAAAAAAAAATCACTTTCTGCCCTGTTTTCGCAAAATGCGAGGTATTTGTGCGCAGTTTTAGGCGGAAGTCTTGCATCAGACGTACTCCAGCTTGACTGCGCTGTCCAGCGCAGAGCACTGCTGTAGGTGGAGCGAAGGACGAGGCACCGAGGCTCAGTGAACAAGTTTTCTGATCCTCGGTCGGGTCTGCAGCGTCTTTTATTTTTGAGGGTAAAAAGACGCCAACAGCGACCGATCAACAGATACACTGGGTCGTAGAGGGAGAGGCATTAAGTCTGAACCGGACACAGACATGGATGGTAAGTGGAGCAGCTTTTATTTAGTCGAAGTGTTTACTCGGCCTGGGCTGGAGGTGAAACTGTACAGGGAGTTGTTTTGCGCTCAGGGGAAAGCCCCGCTATCACTGGCTTCTGCTAACGGGAGGAGTCTGCCGTTCCCGACACTAAGCTAACTCACAAACCCACGTTTACAACCTGAACTAAACTTATGTCAGTGTCAATATGTCTCTGGTCACTGTCACCGACCTTCTCACCCGGTAACCACCCGAGGCCCGAGGATTCAGGTCGGCCCTCGAGGTTGTTTCCAAGAAGGAACCATTTAAAGCGGCCAAACTTCGTTGAAGAAATTGACAGTTTAACGTTTATCCATTCGCTATAAAACAAACAAGCAAACGGAAAAAAAACGCATACGATTGACAAAGTCCGTGGTAAAAGAGTTTCACTCATTGTCAACAGCAGTTCTTCAATTCGGCTAATAATTTAACCGCATGTTTGTTCGCGTTTTCACTAAAATCAGGCCACTTACTGGGGGCCCGTGTCGCTCAGCAGCCGCCCACTTCAGTTTTTAGTGGAAGGAAATCATACCGAGTGCGCATTCTATTTTCACCCAGTGCAACTGAGATTACCGGCTGTCAAAGGAAATCGGAAAAGTATGCCGATGTGAAGAGGATCTAATCACACAAAACTGCTGCTGTTTCAATTTTACATAATATATTTCTTTGACTTAAAGAGACGAAAAAGGAAATATAATACCCCGATTTTATTATGTGGTTTCGAGTATTATAAGGATGCCGTGGTATTGTTGATCTACCCACGTCCGGAACATGGGAAAGAGTTGGCGGATTCAATCATATCACAACAAGTGAATAATACATGTGACAGGCATAACAAACTTGGTGAAGAATTGACGGCTGTCTCAGGGCACTTACTGAGAGAGTGACTCACACAAGTGTCTCGGCCTTGTTGAATATCTGAATGTGTTTATATTAATATGAGCACTTTAACTTTCACTGCCCCAGTAAATACAAATAGATGTCTTTCTAATAATCAAAAACAGAGGTATTACAAACTAATGCTTCATCTAAATCCAAAATCAATATTTAAGTTACAGAATGTACCTTTTTTTTATTTAGTTATATTTTTTACCATGGTTGCACATTTTCCATTGTTTGGTGAAAGTCTAAAAAAAAAAAAAAGGTACTTTTTCCCACACTAGATGACTTTGGTCTGAGACTGGGAAGCAGGCTTGTTACAACTTGGAAAGCATCCCACACATGCCTTCAAACCAAACAAGGCCACTTGCTGTTGGGTGGAGCTCTGATCACCTGATCATGTGTCACACCTTGCTTGTTTCTATGAATCTCAGCAATTCATTAACTGGGAAACCCGAAACTAAAGTGCTGCCTGGTCCTCAGTCACTATGGAGACTTCTCATAGAAAAGACGAGTAAAGTGACACAGATAATACGCCCTGACCGTCTTTGTTTGCACTTTGTATGTACTTCTGCTTGAGCTCTGTCAGGGGGTTTATGATGAGTAAGTATATTTAGCTGGGAAGCTGTTGGGTCTCAGCGTCCCTTGACCTTGTTGGACGTTGCACTGTTGAGAAGTTTTCCATCCAATACCACACCATGATGACAAACTCTTACTAAACCACAAATTTGTGCCGAGGCTGTTTCTTTTCTTTTTTTTTCTTTCTTTTCTTGTTTTCCTCATTTATGTGTCTACCATTTGCCATGTGTCATTTCTGTAAATGGTGAACTGCGATTTCCTCAAAGATGCACATTAAATATTTTTTTTTTTTTTTTTTGTTTTGTTTTGTTTTGTCTTATTGCCCGCTGTAGGTGTCGGCTATGGATGGGGCTTAACCCAACTCAACCCAGGTAAGAAGCTATTTCCCCATGCATGAATCAGTGTTGGCATTGAATGCA
This sequence comes from Echeneis naucrates, assembly GCF_900963305.1. Lineage (NCBI taxonomy): Eukaryota > Metazoa > Chordata > Actinopteri > Carangiformes > Echeneidae > Echeneis > Echeneis naucrates. The sequence goes on along the minus strand of NC_042528.1, from coordinate 11,868,261 downwards.
GACTTTTCATGAGTAAACATTTCAACAGTCACTGGTGATCGATGACAGGGCTATTTCTAAGTTGACTAACTGATAGAGGTAAAACAAGTTTAGGCAAAATGGTTTCACAATTTGAGCACTGTGTTTGTGTGTTTCCAAAAAAGTGATCCTGCATTTAAGACAGATTCTTCTTCTCTTCCTTCTGCCCCTACATCAGTCCCAGCAGCGACCCCCTTCATAGAGATCATTGAGCAGCCGAAGCAGAGGGGGATGCGGTTCAGGTACAAGTGTGAAGGACGCTCAGCCGGCAGCATTCCTGGAGAGAAAAGCAATGACACCACTAAGACTCACCCAGCCATAAAAGTGAGTTGGACACTACCTTTTGCCACATGTGTTTTTGTTCCCATCTTTGTAATGCAGCAGTAGTAAGTAGTATAAAAGCTGCACAATTTACTAAAAGCAAGAGATCCTTACATTTTACATCACGGTTCTACCATAGTGTCCAAATACTTGTCTGCATACCTATCTTGGACCTGCAGGCACCAGGGAGCCATGTCATGGCTTATTCATCCCTTGTAACAATAGAAACATCTCTGAACATCAGAGTTTGCACAAGACAACTAGGTTTATCATCAATAGGTTGTTCAGAATCAGAATGTAGCGTATTACCTAGAAGGTTTTTCACCACAGAAAGAATTTGGTTGTCGTTGGTTTGCTTAAAAAAATATAATATGCAAAAACTATTTATCTTTAAACTTAGTGAGAAGGTAAGTAGTGGGATAGTAGAATGTAAAAGACGGATAAAAAAAAAATAGAATTTTTTTCTTTATTCTTTTATTTACATTTTGCATCAAAACACCAAAAAAGAGAAAACCTTGTACAGTGAAAAATGACTAGCAAGAAAACAGATTCTGACTTGGACTACAGGGGCCTCTGGGGCTAAAGAAGCAAGAGTAGCAGCAGAAGCCATGGATGATATCATCAAGGGTAAGAGAGTCTCTACACTCAGGGAACAAGCCAAAAAGTCAGATTAGCAGAAATGGCATGGTTGTAAGATATGGTACAACAATATGCATACATGTATATAAAAAAAGATCAAGACATAATGATAAAATATGCAGTGGCTACTGTACACATTGATTTTTATCCACGTTTTGCAAAATACATTTTCCAACCACACTACACTCAAATCTCCATGCCAACAAAATGAAATCAAGTCAGCTTTAAGTTATACTGCACCAGTTGACAACAGACATTATCTCAAAGTTATTTGATGGAGCAGGTCTACATCTTCTCTTTGTAATATAATTTATACAGAGCTTGCACTTGAAGAACGTCATTTTAAGAAGTAGAGACCTTGAGCTGAATAAGGTTCAGGTCAGGCTGCCGTCTGTCTCGATCAGTTGGGTTGAGGGATGAGAAAGAGACAATGACTGTCACTGTCAGTGAGGTTAAGCTTTTCACTTGATGATAAAAGTATCAGCACAACCAAAGTGCTCTGAAAAATGCCTCTTCAAATGATTAAAGTGTGATATCTTCCTCCTACAGGTGCACAATTACAGTGGCCCGTTGCATGTTCGCATCTCACTGGTAACAAAGAATGCACCGCACAAGCCTCACCCTCATGAACTGGTTGGCAAGGACTGCAAACATGGCTATTACGAGGCTGACCTGCAGGAGAGGCGAATACACAGGTGAGTGAATACCACATGCTTTTGAAGAGGAAACCAGGTGAGCTGTGACTTCATGCTGTTCCAAAATGACACTGAAATAAGGACAAACTGCAGCTTCAAACAAAAAGGAGGAGCCTCTTCTCAGAGACTGACTTCTTTTATGGACGATGATGATGTGTTTACTGTGGCGCACTTCATCTTGACTTTGGAGTCATGTAAACCATTAACAGAACTGCCCAATGACCACCCCTGCAGGCTTTGCTGCCTTTCAGCAAAATACAAAAAAAGAGGGAAAAAGGTATGAAATAAACTTTTAAAAAAGTAAAAAAAAAAAAAAAAAAAGTGGAGGCAGCTGTGACAGATATGAATTTTTTACAATTTAAACTAAGCATTACAAAAAGTACAAGTTTGTCTAAACTTGAGTTGTTTGATTATTTATCATGAGTGTGACAAAAATTAAATAAACAGCATGTACTGTAGTCCACTGCCAGTGTTGTAATACAGAATGAGTAAGCACATGAGTTTATTTGTGGTAAAGTTTTGTTTTTTTTTTTTTTCTTCTCTCCCGATAAAAGCATTACGTTACTCCTGGACCCTTATCTCTGGCTCCTGAATGGCAGGAGACTGGTTGAGAGAGGTTTCTAGTACAAAATAATAAATATAATCAAATAATATACAATAGTGATCATTCAATTATTTCAAATTGATACAGAACTTTGTTTGCCAAAAAATTAACCAGTTTAACTGAAATTCACACCTGGCTACTGCACAGTGCAGGTAAGGATTTGCTTAAAATTTTTGTAAGGGAATCATTGCTAAATTCATTATATTAATTCTGTATAATAATAACCATTCTGTACTAATCATATAATAATAATAATTGATTCACAGGTCGTAGTTGATGTTGTGACCCAGACAGGTCACCAGTCTATCACAGGGCCCACATAAAGAGACAACCATTCCCACTCTTCTTGCCTACAGGCAATTTAATGTAACCAGTTAACCTGATATGTGTGTCCTAGGACCGTGGGGATATTGGTTCACCCAGAGGGTACTCAGGACTGGGATTCAAACCCAGGAGCTTTTGCAATAAGGCTAATCACTGCAACACCATGCCACCCAAAAACTGAAAGCTTGTTTCACAAGCGTGATGTTATGCTCTAATTGGAAAAGAGTGAAAATATGACAATCTGCCTAGAAAGTATAATTTTGATAATGATATGTTCACAGTTATAACAGTACAATGCATTTTGGAAACAGATTTCTGATTGTTGTAGATAGAGGAATCTAAGCCTGAGAAAGCATCTGGACACAGGGACTGGACACAATAGATAATAAATGTCCACTAGTTTGTTAACATACACTGTGACTATTTAATGAAAGGATCAAAGCACAAAATGAAAGAAAAGAGCTGAAGCCAGCCAAGAAATAATTTATAAATAATGAGCAAGTAACTTATAAAAGATAAAATCTTAGAAACGTCATTAGAAGAGGGGTCAAATAATTGACTGACCGACCATTCTAAGGTAACAAGTTAATTAGATCAATATGTGTCTAATAAATAATATATTACTCTTTTGGCAGTGCACTTGAAGTCCAGCCCTCCGCCCTTCAGCTGTCCTCTTTCGAAGAGTGCAGTAATTTTTAATTTGGAGCAGAATTGGAGGGTTTTAGCTGACCTGCTCTGTATCCTGATTGTTTCAGTTTTCAGAACTTGGGCATACAGTGTGTGAAGAAGAAGGATGTGAACGAGGCCATCACTTGCAGGCTGCAGACAAATAATAACCCTTTCAACAGTAAGTAGTCATGGTTACAGATAAGTGTAGATCACAAAGAGCTTTCTATGCTGCTGCCTTTCCTCTGTCATATATGCCCTTGTGTAAGAGTTATTTGTTGTGTGGAGAGTCCCCAAAAGTCCCAAAGATTTTGAAATGAGACATCCTTCATCTTCCTTGAGATTTTGAAACTAGAACAAACTAGATTTTCACCCAAATAACAATAGATAGGTTGTTATTTAATAGTTAATATTGTAATATTCTAAAGCAATATTTTAAAAGGCTAACAAAAACTAGTTTCAAGATGGCCCAAAACATACCCAAAACAAGGCTAAAATACTGTACCTTGTTTTTTTTGTAATTACATTACCATTGAGCTTTCCAATGGTAATGTAGTCCCATAACTTATCTTTGTTTGTGTGTTTGGATAACATTAAGCTAATTCACATAAATCAAATTACAAATATATGGTGTGTTAATTATATGAATACTTCTGGTTTAGCACAATGTCAAGACTGACTAACTCTCGCAAAAAAACAAACCAAAAAAAAAAAAACCTAATCTGCAAGCACTTGGGCTTGGATGTTGTGCTGATGGATGATCTCAGTGATCGGCAGGTTTTTGTCAATGTTGACATCATATTTGGATCGATATCCAACTAATTGTTGAATACAAAAATAGAAGTGTTTGTATGTCCTGCCAAAGTTTCATGGCAACGCTACGTCAGTCAGGTCTACAGCAGGGGGCTCTACATACAAACTAGAGAGAACAGGCCTCAAAGGTATGTTGGGAGTTAACAACATTGACAGGAAGTTGGATTTGCTCCTTTCACCCTGTATTGATGCTTAAGCACAGATAGCCTGTCTATGGCAGGATACATTGCTCTGCCAGATTGTTGTGTTGCCTTTTGGTGCGCCCCACCCATTCTTGCTGTTTTTTGGCTACAGTTCCTGAGGCGAAGGTATGGGAGGAGGAGTTTGATCTGAATTCGGTGCGGCTCTGCTTCCAGGCTTCCATTACTTTGCCAACAGGGGAGCCGTTTCCTCTGGAGCCTGTGGTGTCACAGCCCATTTATGACAACAGTGAGTGGACACTTACTTATCTGTAGTGTGTAATAAAGGTAAATTGACTAACTTTCTCATGCCAATAATAATAAATTTTAGTGTCATTTTTATTTGTTTTTTTTTTTTTATTTTAGTGTCGATTTGTTATTTTTGACCGTTTACATGTTCATAAATATACAGGCTACTCAGGTGTGTGTGTATATATATATACATATATATATACACCTATAGGTTTACAACAGTGAAACATATTGAAATTTCTCACTTTGCATGTATCACTAAGTATTTTGCACTGTTAGAATGCAGTTTTTGATCAGTACAATTGTCATTTATATAAATATTAAGATGTGTTGCACTGGAAGGCTGTGTAATTGTCGCAGTACTGTATCACACTGTCTTTAATGTACTGTATTTAAATACAGACTTGAGCTACTTGACTTGAGTATTTAACAGTGCTGTATTAGTTATTCTACTTAAGTAAAATATCTGAATGTGTACATTAAAATGTGAATTTTAGAAATTGGCTTGTTGATCCACTGTGGTGAAATTAAAATCAAAATAACTCTTTCTTAAGCTGCTGAAGTCATGCAGTATTGACCTGTGACATCCCAAACCTCTGCCTTCAGCAGTGGCTTAGTAGCTGCCTGAAGGTGTGGAGTTGTGCTCATTTGTTCATGTGCCACAGGGGCCCCAAACACAGCTGAGCTGAAGATCTGCAGAGTCAACCGCAACTCAGGAAGCTGCAAGGGAGGGGATGAAATCTTTCTGCTGTGTGACAAAGTACAAAAAGGTACAATATATGTATGGAATATATGGAATATATGTGGAAGGCAGTATAGCAGTAAAGGTGTAAGCCCATCACACCCACAGGATATTGGTGTAAGTTACACTGACAATAGACAGGCGCCTTTTGATTAAGCTCTTGAAATAGAGGGCCAGCATGTCTATTGTTGCTCAGTTTCTATGTTCTTTCGTTGTAGATGATCAAATAGATAACCTCATAAATTGCACAGTCCAGTTTCCGTCTTTACAAGTGAAGTTGAATAGAAGGAAATATGAGTAACATAGGTGATAACTTAGCAAGACATTAAAAAAAAGGAGTGTTTGCAAACAGCACACATGACTGACCAGAGGTAATGTTTGCCTACTCTCACTTGAAGTCACAGAGAGGTAATTCTCATAATTAACAGATGTTGTTAACAAGTCATTCTGAGGCCCTTTGGTTTGTAAGATGCCATTTTGAAGCCTCCAGTGCAATTTTGCTGCCCCCATTTTGGTTTCTTGAAGCCAGAAGAAGCCATATTTGGAGGAGATGGTGGAGCTGAGGAGGCGTGAGGGTCAGTAGTTGCTCTGTAGTTGAGCCATCGTTTTAAAAATGCAGGCTCATTGGAAAAGCATTTTAAAAAAGGAAGTTTTTATTGTTTAGTGTCTCTTTAATTTGATTGGGATAAAATTGGCATTTCACACAAAGCACTGTGTCCTATACAAATAAAGTATTATTATAAATGTTAATATTATGATAATTATTATTAGTAGTAATGGTATTGTTACTAGTAGTAGTAAATATCAAAAAATGGACTCGAGCTAATGAACCACTACCTGCGCAGCACAGAATGGAAGACAGAGTGTTGCTGACTATACAGAGCATTTAGAGCTAAAATTAATCCTAAAGAAGCTAAAGAGCCACATACATCTTTAGATGACTTGCATTCAAAAAACAATAGAGACATGACTCGGAATGAATGCAAATGCTGCTGTATGTCTAAATAATGTGTTCACGTCACAGCTGTGTAAGCCGCTAACCCTAACAGAAGCAATACACCTTTTGTGCATTACAACAGATGTGTAGTGGTATTTTTGGCCAACACCATTGTGAGGGCATCTTGCCTTTTACTTTGTTTTTGTGTGCAATGCAATACACATTTCGACCATATATGACATTTATCACACACCAAAAGTTCTCTTCCTCTATTTGCTCAGCCACTTCCCATTTTTCAAATTTTCTTTTCATAAATCACTGGTTTCTTTCTGCTTAATATAGTCATATGTGTGATTTGAAAAACCTTTATAGTTTTCTTGATAAAAGAAAAGAAAAGAGAAAAAAAAGGGAAATGCAATGTGCATATGTCCCAAGATTCACATTGGTAACTGCTGATACTTCTTCAAAGTTTCAGATTCCTTGCATGAACTCAATTTTATCATATATTTTTTTTTATTTCTTAACATCTTTTCCTGATTAACACTCAGTTAAGCAAAGGAAAAAAACATATTTATTATCAATCTATTGCCTTCATGATTTCTGGCAGTATTTAGTGAGATGGAGCAATGAAACATCCACCCTGAGAGACTGATTACATCACTCTGAAAACAGCCAGTAAACCCTGCCTCTTGGACCAGATTATAACACTCTTGATCGCGTACTCATTTTCACAAAGAACAGAGCCTGGACTTTCTCATTACACCTTTTCTTACTTGAGGTTTCGCATGTAACTGAAAGCTGTTGTCAAACTTTGTGTTGCATAGCAGCAAAAGTGATGCAACACTTAGGGGATTTGCTCACTCTGTAATAAGAGTAAACCTGAGAGCACAAATGTCAGTGAGTGATGAAGGATTCTTCTTCTAAAGTGAGAGCCCGTTCTCATCTTTATTGTCTTATATTTTCTATGATCTGCCTCTCTACAGAGGACATTGAGGTGCGTTTCTTCCAGGATTCCTGGGAAGGAAAGGGCACTTTCTCCCAGGCTGATGTCCACAGGCAAGTGGCCATTGTGTTCCGTACACCACCCTACCGTGACACTAACCTCACTGAGCCCATTAGAGTCAAGATGCAGCTCCGCCGGCCTTCTGACCGCGAGGTCAGTGAGCCAATGGACTTCCAGTACTTGCCAGCTGACCCAGGTAGGAGGAAATGTCTTCACGTTCCCTGATACTTCAGTGACATATTTATTGCTTAACTCCCTGTAACTTCATTTTTAAAATGATCTCTGTAGATGAGTACAGACTAAGTGAGAAAAGAAAGCGAACAGGAGACATGTTCCAGAGCCTGAAGTTGGGGCCCATACTGTCGAGTGGTATGTCTTTAGTCATTCTGACATAATATAATCAGGTTGGAGGTAAGAGTGTATAGTTTCAGTTCATCAAAATGTAATACTGTCATCTTTATTGACTATTCAGTGTCCATTCCACAAGAAAGACGACACATAAGCCCAGCGAGGAGAACGGCCACACCCAAACCTCCATCAATGAACACACACAGTGGTTAGTCTAATTACATTGTTCATTATATCATGCATGAGATTAATGAGTCAGAAAAACTTTTGGTAATGACAGCGCCTCCATTCTTACATGCTGAACTTGCTTTCTTCTTTTATACCTTTTTGTTAATTGTTATTAGATATTGTTGTTTTTTGATTGAAAAATTTTACATTTTACAGCAATTACACAATTTAAAACATGGACAAAATGGATTTACATGCTAGGTATGCAAAATGAAACCAATGCTCAAGAGCCTGAAAGAGCCACTTCATTCTCTCTCATAAGCATTAGGGTGAGTCAACTGGCTGCAAAAGGAAGTCAGGTTGTATTGAAGTCTGTGAGACAATGACCCCGCTTTTGGTTTACTAGCTCATTAAATGTTTTCCTAATGAGTTTGTGGTCTCAATCTTAAACTTCAAGTCTTCAATTCAGCATGATGTTCAATTTTAAATGATGGTCCCATTTGGAGGAAAAGAGATCCTAAAGCCCACGTGACAATGAGGAGTACAGAGCAGACGAGATCTACGCCTCAGTTCTCCTCTGCTCCACCTTCTCCTCCCAATATAGTTGACACCCATATTTAAAAAAACTGGAGATTTCAAAACAGCAGGTCGTGAAGTAGTGGGTGATATAAGATTGGGTTGACATTAGATTTATGCTCAACTTGTTTGTCTGTGTGTGTTCAGCAGCTGTTGTGCCCCCCATCAATAGTGGAGGGAAACCTCAGGCTCCCTACTCATATCGGCCTGGCCAGCTCTTCACAGTCCAGCCCAAGGTAGAGGCCTCTCCCTCCCTCTCAGCTGTGACTACAAATCAAACATGGAAAATCATGGAAAGCCTGAACCTCGGCCCCCAGCTCAAACCTCCTGCCGCTCAAGCTAACTTCACAATAACTCAAACAGCATCATCCACCTCCTCCTCCTCTTCTACAACCACCTCTACTGCCAACCAGGACTTCTCAACTGTCAACCTGTCTGACCTTAATGAATTCTTTCCCAACATCTCTGCCATGGCCCAGGAAGCCACAGCATCTCAAGGGAACACAGCCCACTCACAGACCAGCAGCTCTTTCACACTGCCAGGCCCTCAGTTTAGAGTGGATGATGATGATATCCCAGAGTTCCCTAGCTTTTCTGAAAACCAGGCCCCAGGCACCCTGGACAGCCTAAACATGGATGATTTTAAGGACCTTCTGAATCCCCGTCTCATCAGCGAAGCCCAAGCTTCAGCCCACCAAGCCGCTCCTCCCAGCTCCTCTGCTGCTGCCCAGAATAAGACAGTATCCCAGAATTCTGACTCTGCCAGCGCCCCTGGCAGCACCTGGATGAATTACCCCAACAGCATTGTCAGCTTGCTCCAGAACGAGGGCATGATTGACATGGCATCCAACAACAACCACCAGCAGACCCCTGTGCTGGATGAGTTTGATGAGCTGATGTCGGTGGATGAAGATCGTCTTATTTCCATTTTTAACAGCGAAAGCCAAGCTGGGTTTGTGTCAGGACACCAAACTTAAGCTTCGACTACAAACATTTTCATTTTACAGACACATTGACATAGGCCTTGTGTGCTGCCCATTTCTACTTCAAAACTTTGTTGTCTTCAAAGACAAAAAGGAGACTGCGGATATGAAGAGCTGGAGGAGGCAGAATGTAGCAGAACTGCCAGAAAATGCAATTGAAATACCAGTAGAGACTTTATGGTATCAATTAATGGCTTTTATCAGATTTCCATATAGAAAAATGAAAAAAAAAAATCTGATTTCATCGTCCTTGTCAAGTCAATGTTATGCATCAATCATGTTTGTTTTCAAAGTGATCACATCAGATAATTGCAGAAAACATCTGTTGATATGTTTTCCTGTTTGATGTGTTTTTTACTGTAACAATGTGTTATTGTGGTCATTACTGTCTCAAAGTGAATTGTGTAAGTTTAGTCTGCCTTTTTGCCTTTAAATAGGCCAACTTTATTACTTAGGAGAATGTTTTCTGAAGCGTGACTTTAAGACCACTTTTTTCAGAGGTGCCTGTATTCAAAGTTTCAAAAAAATTGTATTGTAATGTTTTCAGAGCAAAATGAAGGTCTATATGTAAATAATTATCAAATATGCAACAATAACAAGTACATGCTTATAGCAGAAAAGTGTACAAGATTTTATGCATCACATTCAGAGCTATATCAGGTCTGTTATTCACCTGACAATATAAAGTCCTCTTGTTTGCAATCATTTTGCCTTCTTATTTTATGCATATAGCTGCTGCGTAATTCAACTGTTTCAGAACTGGCTCAATGAATTTGATTCATAGAGATGCAATTTTATATTCATGATGTATGCATATGTATTTTTTATTTTTTTAGTTTTTTTGGCTGTTATGAAAAATAAATTCTGTGAAAATCCAAAAAACACTTCAATAATAATAAAAAAAATGCTTGTAAATAAGGTATTCAAAAGTAGAATTTTATTTGGCAACTCTGTAAGCAAAAAGTAAAGTCAAACATATGACAAATATAAAAATCAAGAACTGCCTCACTGAATGCAAATTGTGTGTTTATACAAATCAAGGATTTCTTTAGTAACCTTATGAGTCATAAGAGTCGTCAGACGAGATGTTCCAAGTGAAATGTTGAATACAAATAGTCTTATGATTGCAGTATATTCAATACAAAGATGACTACATAAGGTGACTTAATAAATATCACAGCAAGAGAGGGATCTGAAACAAGATTCCATGCTTTCTTTTTTTTTTTGCCATACGGAAGAACATGATATTGAAATACCACCACTGACTTTCAAAGCAATTTCAGCTGCAAGTTATACTGCACAATTACCCATTTAATGGAATAACTAGGTGCCTCTACATACCAGAAAATCATCACAATAGAACAGTTTATGTTACTTCAAGATTGGTGACTTTGTTGATGATGTGGGAACGCCTTGGAACACACTCCAGGTCAAACTTGCTTTCATATATGGTTGGACAAAGCTTAAAGCGATTGTTTCTGTAAATTCCCAGGTACGTGTATACGTCTGGCTTGTAGGAGAGAGGGCATTTGACCCCTGTGGCACGGATGACAGAGTCCAGCCTTACAACATCGCTCTCATCAGTGAAGTTCTTGTTGTACACACAAATGACCTGCCTATCCTCTCCTTTGGGATCGTAGGGACTGACTTTGGCTGAGCAAACTTTGCCTTCCTGGACCGCTCTGGCCACACACTCCCATGCATGGTCCAACTTAAAACCGGAGTCCAAGTGCATAAGCCACTTGCCCGACAGCACCCCATGGTTCAGGGCCAGCTCCTTCACTGTCTGGAAGTTGACAGGCCGGCTGCTGGCCAGAAGTTTCTCCCAGCTCTCCTGGAGACCCTCCACATCAGCACCAGTGGGACAGTGGTTGGGGCCCAGCACACAAATCCACCCCACAGAGCTGAGACCACGGTCCTTATTACCATATCTTTGCACTTGAGAGGGTCTGTTGCTCTCCAGCCAGCCGTCAAACTCGGATCTGGGCGTTCGTCTGGAGTCAAACACTATCCAGTGGTCCATGTCCGCAGCCATGGCCTCGGCGGCATAGATGTCTGCGGGAAAGGGAGCCTCCACCTCGCCATCGACAGGGGCTCCTTCTTCCTCCATAATTCTGCCGGGTGTGGTGCTCTGGATCCTTTACTGTGGGCAGGAAAGTGTTGTGTATTAGATTGTGCCGACTCTTTGTTAATTCGTAGCACCTCAAAACACAGACTGGTTGGTAAAATGCGTTGCTTGTGGGTTGTTTACTAATGCTGCTAGCTAGCCTTCTACATTAGCCGCACTTGCAACAGCTAACGTTTATCCCCATACGGCTCTCTTACGATAACAAGTTGCTATATTTCGTTTGTGTGTCGTCTACAGTGAATGTGTGACTAAAAAAACACAGAAAATGCTTAAGTTTGGTTGGCTTTGGTCTTGTCCTAGCAAGCCAGGCTGGTTAGCCATTTCCCAATGGCCCATGTTCCTCTTTATGAATCAGGGATAATTATTTACAGCCGAATGTTGAGCCAAATTAATGTTGTAACACTAGCATTTGGTCATCAATGAAAGAAAATGACACAAACGTACCGCAAAAAACATAAATATCACGGCTTTTTGCCTACCTGCAGATGTTTAAGTTTGTTGTTCCGTAGTTTTAGTTTTCCGCGCATGCGCACACGCGATAGGTAACTATCAGTCAGCAATTACACAATCTCCATCCAAATGGCCGGCTCTTAACTAATATCGCCTCTTTACTACATCACGTAGCTCGGAAAATTCTTGTGTTATTTAAATTCCCAGGGCTGCGTTCATAAACTTTTGAGTTTTTATTTTGTGTGTCCATCACATGCAAACATCGCACAGTTCCATTATTGGCTCGGAGTTAACACTGTAGTCCTGATTGCCTCGAGCTGAGGGCGCTGGGACCCTGCGGAACGGAACCGACCTGACCTGTCGGACAACGGGGAATGAGTGACGATGACGTGCTAACGAGTTAGCTGGCTAGCTACTGCTATCTGGTGTGTGTGTGTGTGTGCGACGGAGGTGATTTACATATGACAGATTAATAATCCGGGATAAAGTGAATTTCATTTTAGGAAAGCCACCCAAATTATTTAAATATGCCAAGCAAAAAGAAGAAATACAACGCAAGATTCCCTCCGGTAAGTTTAAGCTTCACTGAACCGGCATTAGGGTTAGCTAACGTTAGCAAACTGGAGGATATGAAGCTAACTTGTCTAGCTAGCTTGAGTAACATTTGGACCTGTTTTGTTTATAGGGAGCTGACAAACCAACCAGTTAACGCAATTAGTTTCCCCCTAAAATGCAAATGAATGAGAAGCTACATTACGGTACACCAGTGTAGCTGGCTCGTTGAATTAGCTAACTTCCCTTGCCTTCCTTGTTTGTTTCAGTGCATTTAAGGCATGCAACGCAAGTTTGCTAGCGCCACTTATTATTCACGTTGTTTTTAGCATGGTAAGCTACGTGAAAGTGGTACTTACAGACCAAGTAGATCTGTTGTTTTTATGTGCTCAAAGAGCAAACTTCGTAGATTCTCACAAGGTATATGCCACAGTAAACCAGGCCACCACGGTAGGAATGAATGGGTAAACATGCAGTTATTAAACACCTTTTTGAGATCCCAGCTGCTTTATAAATGTACTGAGTTATGCTAACCTTCCATTAAACGGGCCTCGAGTTCTGGTAACCCAATGTTGTCATCCAGTGTATTGTAAATGATAAAATTTTAAAAAGCATCAAAGTTAGCAACATACTGTGTGTGCAGACGCACATTAAATTAAACTTTTTTTGTCTTTACAGGCGAGGATTAAGAAGATTATGCAGACAGATGAAGAAATTGGCAAAGTGGCTGCAGCAGTACCTGTTATTATTTGTATCCTTCTTGGGAGGGAGCCACTCAGGATCATCTGTTTGAGAAACTGGTGTTAGATTGACTTCAGTTGCACAATTAATTCGGTCACCCAAATGAATGGTCTATCTTTGAGTCAAAATAAGTACTAGAGAAATGTTTTGTCGTTGTTTAGTCTTTGTGCAAATACAGCTTTACTTAGGCCGTGTAAGTGAATCGTTTTTGTTTTTGTTTTTTTTTGGATAAGTAATGCAGACCTTCTGTACAATGATTTCCTTAACTGAGACATCAGCGAGAGCTTTGGAGCTGTTTTTGGAATCATTGCTTACAAAGGCTTGTCAAGTCACCCAGTCCCGGAATGCAAAGACCATGACAACGTCGCATTTGTAAGTTTTTTTTTTTTTGTTTGTTTGTTAATATGAGGATGATTTCATATCCCCTGTTCACTTCATTCTGATGGATACACCTTGAATATAATTTCAGTGAGTTGGATTTTATCAGCATCACGTTCAAGTTTGGGTTGAGTTTGGGTGCAAGTAACTGAAAATGTTCTCTATCTCTGTTTCCTTGCTATCCTTTCTATAAAGACATGTATAGATGCTGTTGACTGTGTTTGGAGCATATTATCAAATTATATCCCCTGTGCTGCATCTGAGGGATGCATCATGGATGTGAATTCCGTCATGACATTAAAATTAGACTTTTGATACAAGTACCTGAGAATTTGTTCTATACCTATTTTGTTTCTATTTGGATAAAGATATGTATACAAGGTGCTGTTGACTGTCTTTGCAATACATTATCAAATTAAATCTCTTCTTTCTTCTTCTCTCTCTCTCTCAAATCTCTTGTTCTTTCTGAAAGTATTTGGTTATGATGCAAATGTATTTACAAAAATAATCTTTCTGTGTGACACTCAGAGTTCAGGTTGAAATTTATATATAACCCTATTCTAATGCTTTGACTATTTGACATTAACTTCACATTTTGCTCACCTCAGATTGAAAGTTATTTCAGACTGTACTGAATGCTGATGGAGATTGGTGCCTGTCTTCACAGAAAACAATGTATTGAGCTGGAACAGCAGTTTGATTTCTTAAAAGATTTGGTGGCAACTGTGCCGGACATGCAGGGTGAAGGGGAGGAGAACCACACTGAAGGAGGAGGAGGAGAAAAAGTCCCTCGCAGGTATCGCTCTCACATCTCTCTCACACACACACACACACTCCATGAAAACCAAGGTGTTCAAACATCAAACAAGACAAGGGTGACAAGCTTGGGTCTGTATTTCCTACAGAAATAATCTTTGCCAGGACCAGACAATCTACTGCTGTGATGAAGTTACTAATTTGATTAGTTAGTTTGCTATTGTACCATCTACAGGACATAATCTCAAACTATTATGTGAAAGAAATGAACTGCTCTAACAAAAACAGGAGAATAGTCTTTACGTGGCAAGAACACTCCTTTTCCAGGAGTTAAAGGAAAAGCTAACCTTTCTTTAGCTTAGGTTTTTTTTTTTAGCTTTAATAGTAATGAGCCTCTTGTCCCCTAACCTAACCTAAAAGAAAGACTTTTTTTTTTTCAGTTCCACAGTTAGAGAGAGCTAATTTTTGAGGTTTGAGGAGAAACATACACAGTATTGACTGTCAAACCCTTGCACAGCAGCTAAACCGAAGCAGAGTTGTATAAAGAATGGTGTATAAATGAGTCTTTTCATCCCCAAACAGTGTTGATTTGATTCTGGATAATTTAAAGAGAGAGTATTTAAATTTCAGAGTAAAGATCCCCTTTGACATAAGGACATTGATAAATATCAACTTATATGTTTACCAGCCAAAGGTTTAAGCTATTAAATGACTGGATGGAAATTGATGTAAACTGTAACTTGACTCATAACCCCAAGATAAAGAGAGAGAGAAAACTGGTTTCACACTCAATTTCATAAATTATTATCTTTTATTTGTAGGGGGCGAAAACCAGGATCTGGACGCAAGAATGGAGGAGCAGGCTCCAAAGGGAAGGACAAGAAGTTGTCTGGCACAGAGTCAGAGCAAGAGGTGGGAGTTGATTTGCACACAGAATGTTATACCCACCCTCACTATCAATGATTTATTGTTATTATTTATTTATTTTATTTATTTATTTATTTGTTGTTGTTGTTTTTATTTTGAGAGTGAGAGCAAAAGCTTACTTTGCACCCCCTCTGATTGTCACAGGATGACTCAGAAGACAGTGAGACAGAGGGGGAAGATGATTATGGCTCTCAGTCAAGCACAAACATACAGGCTGCATCCAGGTTTCACAGGTATGGACCCAGACCGTGTGTTGAGCTACTGGTGAACAACTGCACATCTGGCATTAATGTGTGCATACTGAATATTTTGTAATCATCTTAGGCTGTGATGTCAGAGAGGTATTTTTGGTGTTTTGCAAGTCTATTTCTTGTGAAAAGGAAGGGACTCTGAAATAACAAGGTGGTTGCCCAGGGAAAAATAGTTTAGATTCATCAATTTTATGGAAGTTCAACAATTCCTTTGCACTGGAAAATGACATTGTCAAACAGTAAGCATTTCACTGTGGTCACACACAAATTTGATGGATTCAGAACCAACCAAGCTCTTCAGTTAGATATTGATCAGACATGCATAGCATTCAGGGGGATTTCCAATCATTCTTCCTGAGAGAGCTGCTTCAAAATGATGTGTGTGTCTGTTCTCTGAGACATTACAGCAGAACAAGAGATAAAGTGAGTGGCTTCATCTAGGTGTTGTATTAACATCAATGCTAATGAGAGCCGGGGCTGATAAATGCCTATATCATGAATTTCCATTGCTGACAAAAGCCAGATGTTGGTGGGTCTCAGTGTGTTTTTGATCAGTGAACAATTATCTTTAGTTTTTTTTTTGGCCTTGTGTCAACAGTTTCATACACTTTTTAAAATGTGAACTGAATGCTTGACTAATATATTTAATGTGAACAAAACAATGTGTGTCATTAGTCAAAACAGATTGTCATCATACAATTTATGCATAAATATATTCCTGTCCAGGGTGTGCACTCAAATTTTTCCTGCAACTGTACATATGCTCTTTCATGACAATATTTGTGAAATATAGATTGTGTAGAGTTAGTTATTTTATTGACTGCATGTGTTGTTTTCAACATGATTTCTAACTCCTGCTTTGCCGCTCCTGCAGTGAAAACGCAGTGCCGCAGTACATGCACATGGGCAACATGGTCTCAATGGGCAGCCTGGCTCCAGCACAGCCCCAGGGCAGCATGGCCTTCACTCCCCACCCCTCCATGATGAGTGTCGTCCCGCCTCCCCCAGCCCCTGTGCCGCACAAAAATGAGGATGACGACGATGAAGACTATGATTCTTAGCTCTATCTCCCCGTCTCCTTTGCTGCTCGCTCTCTGAACACACATGCACACACAGACACATGAACACACGCTCTCGTCATTATTTTCGATCCCCTTAAGTTGTAATTGCTGCGGCTTCTCAATGCAGAGGAGGGAAAGACTCTTCATCAAGGCCCACTGATAGAAAAACCCTCAACAGCTGGCTGCAAAGGACACCACCACAGGAGACAGGAAACGGGTTGAATATTATGTGTTTTAATTTTCCTTTTTCTTTCTCTTTTTTTAAGGCTTTTATTTTATTGAAGAGGAGACTCCAAAAAATGTTTTTTAACAAGTCAGTCGTTCTATTTTGACTATTAAAAATGGCGGCCGGCACTCTTTTTGCCTTTAGCCCCTGCAGACAGGATAGGTGTGTGGTTTGTGTTGCCTTGTAGCTATTTCTTTTGGCACTTTTTTTTTTTCTTTCTATCTCAGTCTGCTGTAAGTCAACATGATGAGTGAAGCCATCAGTCATCATGTGAGCTCTCAGGTTGGCTGAAGAATTGTACAACTGGTAGTTAAAAGCCCTATTACAGCCTTTAAAGTTAATATAAAGGCATTGGGATGAGTTCAAAGCAACAGTTTGTAATTTATCTGAAAGGTGATTGGAATTAGTCAAAGGGAAAAGGAGGTCATTGTCTCACCCACACAGTGTTATATTAATGTTATCTATTGGCCATGAGTTACTGCTGTCAAGATGTGAGCCCTATTTCCAAGCTTTGCCGCAACTTGCTTGTCAGTTCAATTGTCAGTCTGTAACACAAACAAGGAAGCGGGTGTATTTTTACTATAGGTTAGGTAGGAACAGCTTTTTTTTTTTTTTTTTTTTTTTTTTCCTCATGAATTGGCTCCTATTTTTAATTCATGTTTTTTATCAAGAAAACTGTAAACCTCCATGACCACAGCCCTGAAGTCAACCATATCAGCAGGTTAAAGATTTACAGTGTTGTTATTTTTGATGCTGTCAGGCATTTAGACCTCCTTTATTATTTTATGACCATTAAATTCCCCTGAATTGCCTGTCAGAAGGATACTGTGACTGTTGAGCAACGACTTTGTTTTTAAAAGTGTTCGTCCCCTTTATTTTCAGTTCTGCCCCCTCCCCCTTTCTCCACATTTGAGTAACTTTCTCCTTTATCTTAGATTGTTTTAGATGTATTCATTGAAAGCAGAGACGGGGTTCCCATTTATGTCAGTCTCAATATGAAATGTTTCCAAATAGACAGCTGACACTGTATTGTAAACTTTTAACATTCTTTTTATTTTGTATGGGTGAAATAAAGTTCATATTTGAATTAAAAAAAAAAAAAAAAAGCAAGCCTTTTAGTTTGTTGGGTTTTTCAGATTTGAGATTAAATATCCCGAAATGCTTTGTGTTTATTTTATGACTTTTTACTTTAATTTTTCAATTTCAGAGGTATTGAGCACATTCTTTGTAGTTAGTTATGATTCAATGTTGTCTTTGTCCCTTCTTTGATATTTTTTTGAGGAGCATAGAAAAGTTTCCCACGGATGTATCCTTAGTTGATTTTCTGGCCAATGACTCATGCAACCTGAAAGATAGGAGCTGCTGCTTGTCCTCAACACTGCAGTCTCCGAAGCATTCAAATCAGATAAGCACACAACAGCACAGGTTTGTGTTAAGGTGCTCACAGAGAGCTGATTGTTAACATCGTAGACACACACCATGTCCCCCCACTGTGTGTCCAGCCTCTTTCCTCTTCCTCTCGCCGCCTTTATTTTTTTTCAACAGTCCCATTTTAGTTGTGTAAATGCAACCCGCCCCAACTGACTGAGTAACACAGAGCCGGGGGCCGCATAAACAACTGCATCCTTCCTGCACAAGCGTTGACTCAGCAGACTGTGGGGAGGAGGGTGGGGTTTTGTGTGTGTGTGTGGGGGGGGGGGGGGGGGAGCAGGAGTAGGGAGGGGTGGTGAATTGTAGGTGGTTGACTTTAGCATGATGGTGTCCAAATGAAGGACAGCCATGGGGCAGGGAAAAACCATCAAAGGTCTGACAGAAGGAAACACACTGTTTCCACACAGCAGCCACCGGGGCCAAAGGTGGCCCTCTGATTCCCATCCCCTCCCATGAAGCCAATGACTGTTAGTGCTCTGTGTTTGTGGAAACACGGAAAAAATGTGAAAAGGAATCACCACCACCACCCTCCCCCCCTCTTTTTTTTTTTCAAGAATAAAAGAAGGAAAACTGCACCTTACGTTTTAACTATGATCAAAGGGAACCATCTCATTAATATAATCTGTATTTGAAACTATTTCTGAATGTTTTTTTTTACTTTATGTCACTGCTCCAGATATTTAGTGGCATGCGTTGTGTGGGTGTGTGTGGGTGTGTTATCTAATAAACACATTAGAGTAAGGCAGGGTCAATCCTGGCCTAATATATTTAAGAATCAACAGTGTAATGGAGATTGAGTTGCCCCTTTTGAAATGTTCAAATAGTACAGTGTGCTATACTTCCTGAATGGGCTGGTGGGAAGAGGGAAGAACTATCAACACACAGTAACTGGGTTCTGCTTCATATGCACCCCTGCTGTGATGTGTTTGCATATTGCCCCTGTACAGTTGTGGATTCCCTGTCAAAATTGCCCTGCAAGTATGAGTGTAAGCCCTACTATAGCATCGTGATCTGTCCAATGTGTATCTCACCTCCACCTAATGTCAGTGGGGTTGGTTCCAGCCTCCATGAACCAGCACAGGCAAGTGGTGCAGAAAATGGATGGATGGATTATAATTACTTGTATTACTATAACATGCATATAACATAACATGCAATGGAAATACTTATATCATCCAACCTCAAACCTGTGGACTACTTCAGATTAGTTATACCTTCTCCCTCTGGCTTTACTCCTTACTAAAAGGGAACAAATTGTGAACACATCAGGTTTTTGTAAACAGGGGAGTAAAACTACACTGACCCTCTGTATACCTAACTAATTTAAAACATCAGTGTGTGCCTGTGAGTGAGATTAAAGTAGATATTTGCACAGAAGTTTTCTATATATATATATATGCATGTAAAGTGGGATTGCTCAGTGTGTAATCTCAGCAACACAGAAATTAGTTTTACTGTTGTCCTCTTTACTGGAAACTACTTTGTACTTTATTAGCAACAAGGAAGGAAGTGTGTGCTTGTAATATCATCAGTTTTGTAGACATTAGTCACCCAGTCACTCACTAATACAAATCTGTTAAGTCCATATTAACCATATACCATTTTCAGTGTCACATATGAAATCCAAGGACCCTGATATAATTATATGGCTGTTTAAATCAACAAAACTGAATTATATGATTATTAAATATTATTACCCCATGATTACCCCTTTATTTTTTTTTTTAAGAATTACCTTTTATTATATATTTTTTTGATAATTTTTGCTCTGTTTCATCTAGCACCTCTTACCACCAATGTAAAGTGAGCCACAACAACCAACCAAAGCCTTGTGTGTATTTTAAAATAAGAGATAAAACCTCGGATAAATTTTACAGTTGATTACAGTGTTACCATGTAAGAATATCACGTCATAAAAAGACCGTATAAAAATTACTATTCCGGTCAATTCAACACTATTACAGCCTCCAACCATGAAAAATGTTACTATTTTAGTATGAAGATTTCTTTTACATTTTTACTGTTATTGTGTGTGTGTGTGTGTGTGTGTGTATGTGTGTTTGTTTAAAGTACTTTTTGCAAGTTTGATGAATCAGCTGTGGTCTGGCGTTAGCAGTGTGTGAGCAGGAAAATACAAAGACAAAAAGTCAAAATAAAAGTCTCAATATGCATAATAGATATATATTGAGTAACTGCACGCATTGATTGGACACAGAAAGGCGGGACAATTATCCTGCTATAAAAAAACCCTGCTATACATTTGCGTTAAGTAAACTAGCCTATTTAATTATCTAAACACTGGAGCACTTTTGTGCGATTGTAGCTTTTTTTGCATTCGCCATTTTGCCCTTTAATTAATTATAATGCTTGACTTTTACTTTTGTTATAAAGAAAAAAAAAAAAAGTACAACGCCAAAATTTGAGAGTCATTTAGAGTCATTTAACAAATGCAAACGAATGAT
This sequence comes from Echeneis naucrates, assembly GCF_900963305.1. Classification (NCBI taxonomy): domain Eukaryota; kingdom Metazoa; phylum Chordata; class Actinopteri; order Carangiformes; family Echeneidae; genus Echeneis; species Echeneis naucrates. The sequence continues at coordinate 11,847,630 of NC_042528.1, read as the reverse complement.
CATTGTATGAGTGAAATTCAATTCATAAACATAAAAAAACATTTTGACTTAAACCTCTCAAAATAAATAAATAGATAAATAAATAAAGATTAATTTTTGTACAGGTAGATCTGATTGCCTTTGTATAGAGTGAGTTTGTGTCCCCTGAAAAGAAAAGCAGTTCAAGTCGGTTTTACTTTGATAGTGCACGCCGGATCTGTGAGGAGTCATCTGACGCTTCCTGTCTGGGGAGGGGAGGCTCTGAAGCCCCGCCCTCTCTGCTGACTTCGGGCTCAGACGTAGCGGTGGTTCGAGGTCCTGGCCGAGGAAGAGGAGTGTGACGGGAAGTCATGATGGAGTTATCGTGCTGTTTGGATACCGACTGGAGCAGCCGAGCCGCGCGATCAGCTCCATTGAGGAACTAAACGGGGATTTTTTCATTATTACAATTCTTATTTTTTAAAGTACGTTTCTCCCTGGAAAGTAAAGTCGAGCGGGTTTGGACGGCTCTTCCTGTTTCAGAAGTTTAAAGTTGTGAGAAAACCTAGCTCCGTGCGCGCTCCTCTCAGCGCCGTCATTATTATGGATACTCTTGCGGAACTGGATGCTGGATTTCCTGCGGCAGCGCCGCAAAGTTACGGTCAGACGCGGTTGTTGGGGATCTGAGCTTAATAATGCGAACTGGTCAGCTCCGAAACTTAGAAAACACTGGTTGTCTGGACGGAATGCTCCTTTCCTGCTATTCTTCTCCGCTTCTCAGCGCTTCCTGCTTTGTTTTGGCCACTGGACTTGATGGCTAAAAATACATAAAACTCAAAATGGACAGCTAGAAGTTGTGGGAATCTCAAGTTAGGGGTTGCAATTGCACCACTTCAAGTATTTTATAACAGTTTTTGGGCTACTATATTTCTGGCCGTTTACTTTTAGCCCTCATAATCAAAACTCAACAGGTGGTAATTTAAAATGAGGGAAGAGAAGAGCTAATTTGCCCATAATGAGGCCATTCAAGAGCCTCTTAAGTACAGACTGGTGAAATGATATTGTACTCAAACCATGTGTTGGGAAACCACATACCACATCACAGAGAGAAATTCAGTGGATGCAGTGCTGCTTTTCCGAAGCTTTGATACACTTAGCCGTCATCCAACAAAGGCAATCTCCTCACTGCTTCTGCAATTTCAAATGGAGAACTTTGCATTTCACGTTGGCATGAATGAAAGACTCTTCAGTTGCATTTGAATCCTCTGTGGCAACCCATCCGTTGGTCAAGCTTTTTTACATTTCACTAGTCCCTGATGAACCAACAAGAAAGACAGGAAAGGGAGCGAGGCGCAATAAAGTACTCCTTTGTACTTTATTTTCAAACCCTTTGGGTGCAAAATCAGATCCAGTCAAAACATCTGCTTGAGGCTCCATGGAGCCACTGAAGAACATATTCAGTCGTGGCCCACTATCGAACTGGAAGAATTTGGAGCAATCACAAAAAGGGAACTTCACCAATCCTGTGTGGACAGCATTATTTGACTATGAGGCATCCTGTAAAGATGAGCTCACCTTACGGAAAGGAGACCTGGTTGAAGTTCTCTCTCTGGACTCTGAGATATCAGGGGATGAGGGCTGGTGGGCAGGCAAAGTCAATAACAAGGTGGGCATCTTCCCATCCAACTACGGTTCTTTCAAGCCAAATGGATATGGGAAGCTTCCAGGCAGCAGTGTGGTTGGTGAACTCAGCACGGCTGTGGTCGGTGAGTTTGAACCCCAGGCGGTGGACTTCCGGGAATTGAATCTTGAGGAGGTGATTGGGGTCGGCGGCTTTGGGAAAGTGTATCGTGGTACATGGAGAGGCAGGCTGGTGGCAGTGAAAGCCGCTCGCCAAGACCCCGACGAGGACATCAGTGTGACGGCTCAGAATGTGAGGCAGGAGGCGCGTCTGTTCGCCATGCTCACCCACCCGAACATCATTGCCCTGAAAGGTGTCTGTCTGCAGGAGCCCAACCTGTGCCTCATCATGGAGTACGCCTCGGGTGGGCCGCTGAGTCGGGCGCTGGCGGGACGTCGCATCCCACCGTACGTCCTGGTCAACTGGGCTGTGCAGATTGCCAAAGGGATGTTGTACCTGCACAGTGAGGCCATTGTCCCCGTGATCCACCGGGATCTCAAATCCAACAACAGTAAGTCCTTCAAGTTTGCAATGCAAGTCATTCATCATTTCAGCCAAGTTTACCTCATGCCTCTCAGGGTTACAGGGCCGAAAATACAGGGTAGACATATTTACCTCTGTGTGGCAACAGTTCCCATGCCTCTGATGGAACACTGTGTGCCAGTGAATATGAAGTTGTTAAAGGGATCTTTGGTGTTTACAAGGCCTATCTAGAACAAAGACAACCTTTTAAACCCTGTCAACATACTGAGAGGCCTGTGCTCCAGTACAATTATTAACTCAAACATCTCATTAGTCTGGAAAATGTAATTATCTAACAACTGTTACAGTAACTCATTGTGTCAGAATCATATATAAGCATTATCGACAGTTCTAAATCAAGATCATGACAGTAACTTTAAGATTAGCAGTTCATGAACATTTCCGTTTGAATTGAAGCTCAGTCACACGACTCCCGGCCTGTAAAAGCTAAGACCAAAACAACAGAGACTGAAAGTATCTGCAACAATGTGTTGATGATAGCGCAAAATGGCAAGTTTTGATATTAAAGGTCTTCAGTATCTTCAGCATCAGTATTTCAGGGCCTCTGACATGTATTGCTGATAAAGCTCTCTGCCCCCTCCCCTTTTTGAAGCACAGCGAGTGCCTTTCTTGGCTTTGGTGCTCTTTGCTAACCTAAACACTGAGCCACCTGAATGCTAAACTTTTTACCCCTCTGTCATTATCATTCTTGGGATGGAGCATATAATCCCTGTCAGCTCTGTGTCTAAGAAACATTTCTTACCTCCTTTTGGTCATCCTGTCTTATTCCTGAGGATCCTGATTACTTAAATATACCAAATAGGAAAAGATAATAGTTGCTCCTTGTTAAACCAGGAATGACTGAAACTACAAAAGAAAAGGCAGTTGTGTAGTTTCCCAGAACGTTACCTTATTTAAGATTACTAGAAAGTTTACAGCCTTGAGTCAAGGTTTGTTGAAATACACTCCCTATTCAACTCCTAATAAGAATACCTTTCTCCCAGACTTTCCTCAACACTTGCATCTTTTTCGCTGTTGAACGAACCCTGACTGTTTCTGTCAATCTTCCTTCATCATCATCTCTGTTTCACTTGCTGAAAAATGCAGGGAAAAAAGTTAGATTGATATAATATTTGTATATGAGGCAGGTTAAAGTGAACACAATCCCTCACTGTGCACTTGGCGATGGTATCAGTCTTTTGCCTCCCCATGCCTCCTGTTTTTTAATTCTTGTCTGAATCTTTGTCCCTGGCCTGTTTGTACATGTCTCCATGCAGCCATAACCCTGCTGTGCCACTGAGCAATATCCTGTTGTGATGGTTGTGCAGGGGGTGTGGAGGGGACAGATGGGAGCAGCAGGGATGGGAAGGGGAGGTGGGGTATGGGGCGGTTAAGTTGCATTTCAGCTGAAGCCATGTCAGTTTGACAATAATGTGCCACGCTGTAAAGGAGGTGCTGACAGGTTTAATGCACAGGTGCGAGAGCATCTTGGTGTCAAGGCACCCTAAAGGAAAGTAAAAGACCGATAATGGGGTGTTTTGTGTTGAAAGTACAACATGTACTAAAGCATCAACGATGAACCTTGGATAATGGTGTCAGTTCCTCAGAATAATGGTACAAGTTCTTCTTTCTCAAGCTGCCATTTTGCACATAGTGCTCTGCAGTCACGCAGGAAGAAAGCTGTCATAGAGGAGCCAGAGCCCAACATCCAGCTGTAGCCAAAGGTAGAACAAAATGTGAGAACAACATCATAAAAAAGGGATTCCTTTTGACCGTTTGGGCTACCTGTTACAATCACAGATTAAACTGAATAATCATTAGCTCTGAAGAGTTGCTGTTCTAGCTAATAACCAGTGGAGCACTTCTTTGGAAGATGCTGTTGAAATTGGATCATTGGGGATCACTGGGGGAAGTGCGATGTGGGTCGTTGGGGTCAAAGCCAGAAGCCATAACTGGAATTCCAGCAAAGGAAAATAGAGAAAAGACAGTAAAGGACCTTTCTTTGACACTATTGTGTTTATATGCTTGGAGGCGGGACTCTTTCGTACCTTATGTTCTCACATAAAGGAACGTAAGGTGACATTTTGTCAATTTGTGTTATATCTTTAGTTATTTTAATGGGCTTTGAGACAGTTGCATCGTTAGTCATGCATTTCTTCTGGAAACAGGATAAAATAAAGGAGGTTTCAAACTGAAATATATTTGTTATTATAAGAGATTTATCTCTGTTGTTGTTTCTCTCTGAATATATTCAGATCCGAGCAGTATCGTTTTTGTTGTTTTTCTTTTTCTCCAAATATCTATGACTAGACAGTAACAATCACACCAGACAGCCATACATCATAAAAATGCCATGACAGGGTTACAAAAGAGAATTAGACTTGTAGCCATGACCTAAAATAGTTTTAGCAGCTCCTGTCACTTTTCAAACATGGGCAAATCTTCCTTTGGACTTTGAGTTGCTTAATGAGCCACCGAACATCATCCATCCCGGAAAGGTGCACTGATAACCTTTTTAAGCTGGATAACCAATAAACCTTAAAATGGTAAACCATAGCGCTTACAATAGCTTTAAAGTTGTAAATGTTCAATTTAGATACATACTGATGGAATGAAATCTTTGCTACAACTGAAAACAAAACTTTATTTGCCTTGCAATCTACAGTTTCAATACCAGGTTTATTTACAACATGCGACTCTGTCATCAAACACACACACTTTTCTACAAACAGCTTTTATTTGCACATCTAGCAAATATATATCAAGATCAGCATGTGTTTAGTGGGCTGTCCCATAACAGTTAACAATGGCCTGGTTGATATTACATCTGAATTAATCTCTATTACAGCATTATTTTTTTGGGACAATGGGATTGAGGGGGGTGGGGGGGTGCAAAGCATGCACATCATGCATCTTTTTTTCTTTTCTTTTTTTTTTTTTTTTGGCTCTTTCTTGGTTCCACTCCTGACAAAAATATGTATTCTAAATGCGCCACCTTGTTCATCCACCTTGTGCAACCCGGTGTCGATGCTGAACAGGTTGCATATGTCGGGCATTTTCCCACCATCAAAACAAACAAATAAAAAAAAAAAACAATGACAAATCGGCTCATATGAGTATGTCTGTCTGAGAAAATTATGGAATAATTTAGCTTCATGAAATGCTTCTTTAAAAATGGCTAAGTGCAGCAATGAGATTGAATAAAAACTTTCCAACCCAAACCATAAGCTTAAAGGTGATAAAACATCTCTGATCATCAGTTTGATAATGATCCTCTGTGAGTCTGAGCAACCCCTTTCACACAGTAATTTCAGCAGTTGTTTATCTAAAAAAAAAAAAAAATGTTAATGCAGCTTTAAAGGTTTCTGTAATCAAAAGTCAACATATCCACTCGCCACAGTAAAAGCCTTCAAAGGCTCGTTCATTCCAGCTGTCATCCTCACACTGTCGGTTATCTCCACAAAGCCTTCACAGATCCTATAGGCAATCGCCACATGCCCTAAAATGCTGCAGGCTTTAGTTAGAAGTGGTGGGGAAAGTGCCAAGCTAAGCACTTGCTGGGCTGGAACTCACTAGAAGAAGCCACGGTTAGATCTTGGATCAACATGTCTTTTTTTTTTTCTTTTTTCTCTTTTTTTTTTCTTTCCCTTGCAGCGGACAAACATCTGATACATCCCTCTACCGGCATGTTTTTATTCAGGGCCCCCAGTGCCCCTCTCTGTAGCGCACTCAAAACATCCCCTGTTTGTGTGTGTGTTTGTGTGTCCGTCTGAGTGTATGGGCGGCTGAAGTCCTGTTACTACTGCTATTACACAAATGCCTTTATCCCCCTGTACAGTAGGAAGAATGATGAGGGCAATATAGATTTTTTTTTTCCCTTCGATTTAAAAACACCAAAACAAATACTATCATTATTTTCATTGTGCAGAGTTATTAAGTAATTTGGGGGATTTAAAGCAAATGAAATTTGAAAATTCAACTATATTTTACGATAGCAGTGGTGAGGTCTAGTTAGGTTATAAGTGAGCCAATAAGGCTGTTAGGCTGTCCATTAAAGAGGAAAACTCAATAAAAATCCTGGACATTCAGCAGACTCTGGTTGACTAGTTGTGAAATTGCCAGTCACATCTCTTATTGACTGCTTCATGTACTTGTTTCGGTGGTAGAGAAGCAGCCCCAGTCTTATTCAAAGTAGCAGCCGGCATGTTAATCTATTTTATTTGGAACAGGGGTTTGTGTGGCGATCTTTTTATTCCTCTTCACAGGCCAGAATGACATCAGCAGAGTAAGTGCCCAATTTGTCTTTAATTGTCAACTGGTAAGAGAATAATTGCTTTGATCCTGACCCTGTTCAAAAAAGCTGTTTAAAACTAGATATTTTAAAAAACCCCTTTTGCACAGTCTGAGACTTCACCTTTAGGTTAATAGTTGGCTGCTATCTTGACTAACTGGAGCCAGAAAATCCAACTGTGGTTGTAAGAGGCCGTTAGGACTGACTGTGATAGACTTGCCAGGCCAGGTAAACAGACCTTGAAAACCTATCTCCATGATTCGCCTTGCTGGCTTCTTCGTGCACCAGTTTTAAGAATCACTGCTGCACAAATAACAAGCAGAGACCTGTAGGTTTTCAGAATAAAAGTACTTGTGCAAATGTAGTTTACACATTCATCTCTTGTGTAAGCCTCAAATATCTTAGATGCGATTCCAATGCGTTATGCTCACTGTTATCATTGCCTATAAATGGATGCTGCCACAACACCATTATACCATATAAAGACATGACAACGTATTTGTGACACAAGAAAGAGGCAAAATCCATAAGCGAGAGAAAGTTCCCTCTTGATATTGATAAAAGTTTCAAAAAGTAATTTGCACTTAAGTGGTTGGTCTGAAGGTAGATTGGTTTTCATATCATGTTGTAGAAATTGGCTGTATAAACAATTGGACATTTAATGAAGAGCCTTAAAAAACACTTTCTATCTAATGACCATCAAGAGAGCGACTGTATTGAAGTCTAAGGGAAAATGGCCCTACTTCTTAATTTATTGACTCACAAAAATGTTTAAACACAAATGTAATGTGTTTAGTGCGAGGTGGCATCAATAAACCACTCGTCCTGCATTTTCTAGCAGCTATTGGCTCATTACAATGTCTTTGTCAAAAGCCCCTCTACTATCCTGCATCAGTTCAACATTTTGCCCCAGATGTTGAATTGGCTCCAACATCTGGCACACATTTGTAAGTTTTCTTTTTTTTTTTAAAATAAATAACTGGCTATGTTATGAGAAAGAATAACAACTAGGTGACTAAAAGAGGCAAGGACACTATTGATATACAACACTACACAGATTTATGCAGTGTCACTCTGAATCTGTGTAAGAACATCGAGCAGTCACATGTGCATCATCATGAAGTAGGCCATCCATAAATATGGTTGTCTTTTGCTGACTGACCAATCCAGGGGATGTCACCTTTGGTAGAGCTCAGCCATGCTGCTGCTAGCTCACTGCGTCTGTGTCAGTGTGTGATAAGGCAGTTTGGTTGTCTTGTGTCTCAGCTGTCTTTGGAGACTAGAATGTAGTGACCCTGGAATCACATGGTATAAAACTGACTTTAGCTGTTTTTTTAATTGCCTGTCTTAGTAAAAGTATTTTTAGATCAAAGCTTTCAGGAGATGATTTTTTTTAAATTGTGAATTTTTATCATATTTCTACCCCTCTCAGGAACACTCAGGTGAGATTTTAGTCATATTGAACTGCTTTAAGAATTACAGTTATATAAGTTCAGGGGCTTCATTTGGAAAAAATTGTAAAGGATCCATATTAAAAGTGTTTGTGTGCATAAAACCAAAACCAAAACCAAAATTTGATATGGAGGTAAATAATTAGCAATTTTAATTTAAACTGAAAAATAATCTATGGAATGATTTTTATAATTTTTGCTAGAGCTTGTGCCAAACTACATCTAGAAGATATGAATCGTAGACGGCAAAGATTTTACTCTCAATTTGGCTTTATTTCCATTTTGGTTAATGTTTCTAATAAGCCTTCAATCTTCTTTGTGTTTGCACCTCTCCCTACCATTACCTTCAACGTGACAATCATGCTCTACCCACGATTAACTATATATGATCCATGGAAATCATGAATATGGACACACACCAATCAACCATAACATTATGACCACTTACAGGTCATATCAGGCAGCTGGTGAACATTGAATCCTGAAGTTGGTGTTAAAGAAGGAATAATGGTCAAATGTGAGGATGGAAGAGACTTTGAGGACCAAAGTGTGATGTGTAGACGACTGAGTCAGAGCTTCTCCAACACTGCAGTTCTGAAGGATGGTCCTGGTCTGCAGTGGAATGGAACAAGTGACAGAGTCATGTGCAACCAACGTTCAAGCTGCTGACTTGGCTCCAAATTCCCCAGATCTCAGTCCAGTCCAATAGCTGTGAGATATGGTGGACAGACAAGTCTGATAATGCAATAAGTTGTTGTCCAATTCCAACAAAGAAATTGAGCAATTGGACATGGAAGTGAACCCTTTAAATGCTTTGTTGTGCAAGACCAGAGAAAGCACCGTAGAGACACTGAAGCCCGTCTTTGTATTTGTTCCATATCTGTAGCTTATAGATATTTTTGTAGCTGATGACATCACATGTTACTTATAAAAGGAAACACAAAAGATCTATCAAAAAAATCATCCAGATTTAATTTGTATGCCTCTTTTTATACAGACAATGTCAGACGTCATTCTGTGATTGTGAAATTACCCCTTCCTCTCGCTTTGTAAATCACACTGTCAGATGCCCATTCACGCACAACACCAAGCAAAAAGCAATAAAAATCAAAATTACAACAACAGGAAGTGAGGAAACATCTCATGCATCTCACGAAATTGTATTTGCACAGATGGGGAGAAAAAAGACTGGGAAGCGAAGATAAAATAATAAAATAAAAATAGTGCATTAAAAATGCATAAAGATTAAATAATAAAATTATGAAAGAGAGGGGATGGTTGGAGGAAGTATTTTTAGTCATATTTACTAAATATTCAAGTTCATATGTTTCTGTGTCACACTTAAGGGTGATGCCGGTGGTGTTGGGTGAGGTGGCTGGAAGGGAGGAGGCGATGATGAAACAGACAAATTTGATTTGTCTGAAGTCTGAAATTTCAACTGAAAGCTGCTTGTGTAATAATTCTGGCTCAGAGCTCATGATGAAGTGAAACTATGTAACGGATAAGTGAGGTAAAGTTAAGATTTCTACAATTTCAGCAGTCTTCCAATTTGTGTGGTGGCTCAGGCAGGTCGAAACCCTGCAACCGAACTCAACACTAACAAAAAGACAGGCAGAATCCAAGAAATGTCTTCATGAATTAGACAACTCGTGCCGCAAATACTCTCAAGAAACCCTGTGAACACAATACAAATATAACACAACCAAACACACAAACAAGCAAAGGAAAGGAAAACCAAGTCACAATGAAACTTAGGGTGAACAGTTAATTGAAACTGCAATATAAATTCAGGTTGCAGAAGCGGAATTTTTATTATTATTTATTTTTTTTTTATGTCTGTGATGTCACTCATCCAGATGAAGCTCAGAGTGAGTGCTCCACTCGACTTGGTAAGCAAAAAAAAAAAAAGAGGGGCAATCATTCTGAACTTTAAGCCTTTATTAAAAGCTAATATTAAACTCCCCCCAAACCTAGATGAAATAAGCCATTTTAGCCAGACATCAGTGTTCTATTGAGGAAGTGTAGTTTTTGGTTCATCATTGAGATGCCATATCTTATTCACCACATCTAAAGGAGCATGCTTACTTCACGCAGACACCAACAAACACAATGTTATCAACATTTTGAGGGTTTCTGGATGTTGCTTTTAAAATTGACTAGTCCAACTGAAGTTGTGACTCAAATCACTGTCACATCTGTCCAATCAATCAAACCAAAATTTTACCGGAGTGCTTGTGGTTGAGTGTCTTAACGTGTGTGCCATATAATCAGAGTCTTCCGTGTTTGAATCTGGCCAGCGACCCATGCTGGTCAGTCCCTGTTTCCTGTTAGCCTCTTTGCTAAAAAATAAAGGCATAAAAGCCCCACAATGAATATATATATAAAAAAAAAAAAACAACTGACAAAAATTCAGCACAAACTTAAAAAAAAAAGAAGCCAAGAAACAATAGATATTCAATCAAATTCTATCTGTATTCTGCCATCTAGGTTTTAATGAAGAATGATTTCTGGCCAAGGCTAGAATATCTGTACTTTACAGTGTCCTCCACATGCATCATTTACTTATGCAGGTACTCTAAATAGTTTTTTTTTTTTAAATCCAGTCACTGGTGTGGATGTCTGTGTGGTCCAAGCATGATAAGTGTGGGACAGAACAACAGAACTACAGGAGAGGAGGAGGAAGAGGAATACAGTGGTGTGGGGGGAGAGAAAAAATGAAAAGCAGACACTGGAAGGTCAGAGCACACAGGAAGCAGAGGGGTTTCCAGAACTCGGGCAGAGTGAAATCTGTTGTTGTATTTGGTCAGAAACCCTCGCTTTCAGCTTGGCCTCCTTCTAGCCACATAGATCACAAGACAGTTCCCATGCAAATTGGAAAAAACCTACATATCTGTTTGTGGAAGAAGAAATCATTGAGCACCCAGACTGGGAACAGTTTGAAAGGAAAGCAAAGGAATTGAATAATACTCATTATATCTCATATGTTCTCTCATTTGTTCATATATATTTATTACAGGAATAAAATTTTACCCAGATAAATGCATGAAGTCAGTTAGTTTAAATGTCTATTAGTAAAAATATTGCTACATTATTATTAAAAGACTAACTAATGTAATCTTCCTATAAATCTTCCTTCATGATTTTTATAATCCTCGGTTTTTATCACAATCAAATCCATCAACTCATCTTGGAGGATGTAGTTTGTGGAGCGGTTGAGCTGATTATACCGCAAGAAGTTTCTGTTATTGAACCTACCTTCATGGCGTAGACGAAATAACAAATGCCAGGACACCGCAGCCCATCGATCTTTATTTAGCAACATTAGTCTGCATGAATCAACTTCTCTTTCTTTACACCCTCTTTGCAGATGGATGAACTAAGGAAAAGTATAAACATCAGCTCCAAATAACTGTGATGTTTCCTTGATCATTGATAATTGCTACTGTCCTGAAGAACCTAATTAACCAACCTCTACTTGTAACTCTAATTAGAAGGATAATAATATCATGAAGCTGCTATTCATTGCACAGATTTCCTGAAAAAAGGCCAAATGAAAAAAACTACATCATAAAAAGCAACATGTTTAATTTAGGTTTTGATTAAATCTTTGCAATTTGAGTGAGATTGACCAAAGGCCATATTCCATTTAATTAGAGTTATAACATAATATATAATTTATCTCTACTGCATATTTATGCAGGCTAATATTTTGAAAGGGTGGCTGTTTAAAGTGGGTGAGTTTATCAGCCCATTCACCCTCTGCCTCTAATGAACCAGGCAAACATCTGTTTCTGTGACTGTGACTACTTTCTCTGCATTAACCAGCCAAAAGAGCCTGAATACACCAACTGTAACAGGAAGTAACACAGAAATTGCTGATATGTCTATAGATATGGGTTTCTGTGTTGTTGTGTCAATGAAATCGAAAATGGGCGTTGCAGGAAATATGGTAGGTGCAACTGTACCATCAATAAATCAGCTGCCATGCTTATGAACTATTTGTTTTAGGAATAAAATATATTCAGGTTACGATTAAATTACAAAGACAAGTATCAACCACTCATATTTTAAAAACTGGTATCTTTGTGTGAACTAGTTTAAGAAAAGTAAATTAAATCAATTCAATCACTTGACTGAATAGTTGTTTCAGGTCTAATTCAGTGAGATAGTTATGAAGTAAGTTAAGACAACATCAAATACAAATGACAGAATAACAATAATGCTAATGCACATTTGAAGAATTATACTAGCAATACAAGCACATTCATGTTAATGCAAAATTACTATTTGTCACAGATATATGTCAAGTGAAATGATAGCCCACTTTCAAGTTTGCACTTCCAGGAACCCAGAAACCTTTACAGCTGCTCCGACTCGGGACTCAGGATGGTGATTGGTCTCATTGCTTGATCATTCTACATTGTGGTGTAAAAGAGATAGGAATGTTCAAAAGGCTCAACTTATTTATTATTTTTAATTTACTAAGCAATTGAGTTTTCCTGTGTGTAGAACCAATGCAGTATCTTGCCTGCCTGTGTTTCATGCACCGCCACCTCTGAACCCATCACCTCCAACTTGACCGCAGGGCCTCTGGGGTTAACATGGTAATGGCCCCCTGCCTTGGTTTCTAAGGAAATGCCTGTAATGAAGGTTAATTTTAAACACATGTACACTGGAAGCTTGTTAATAAGTGACCATTTTAAGGGCCTCAGCAGCAGTTACTTTGCACAAGTGACCATTTATAAACCCCCTCTGACGGCCCCTCCGAGGGAAAGAATATTCCCCTAGTCATGCGTAGCATTTTTTGACATACGACCGGTAGCTGATTCCTTAGAAATAGGTGATATAACAGCTTTTTTTTGTCATTTAAAATGTCATTAAATACAAATTACCTCACAAAAAATTATATATTTAAAAAAAAGGAAAAGTACAGTTACACCTGTCCTCACTTTCTCTCCATACACACTAACCCATTGTGTTGACCACAGCCATGTTTATGTTGACATATACTGTAGCTAATTGTACTATCTTTTTAAATCAACACATTTCTTTAATGACTGAAGTGATGACATGATGGGGCAACCTGACAAATCAGATTATCTAGTGGCAAATGATCCCATTACAATGTTTCAAAATGCCATATGAAGTTACATAATTACTGTTTCACAATTGAACAACCTCTAATAACAGGGCTGTGGTGAATAGTTTAACGTGAAATATGTTTAGACCTGAATCACAACTTCATCTTTACTTGTATTTAATGATGATGAAATGCCACTGTTGTGCTCTGGCTTGCACCAACTCACAGACATTAGCTCATTCCTACACTGAATGCATGTGTGTACCTGAGCTAAGACGAAACTCCAGCAGAGTAAGGGCTAGTTTCACCGTTAGATGACTTCTTCTGCACCGCGATTATGCCCTATCGCTCTCTCGCTCATTCTCTCTCACTCACTGGCTGCCTGTTCAGAGGTTGCCAGACTGACTGTCAGCCTATAGCCTCGTCCCTCAGGGGACAAAGCTCCTGTTCTTCCTGGGGAAAGCCCCCACCCTGTTGGAATGCTCCCCTCGCCTACGGGTGCAGGGCAGGGAGGGGGGAGAGGGAGGAAGGTAGAGACTGCAAAGACGAGGCTAAGGTTGAACTGATGTGCGATATTTATTTATTTACTTATTTATTTTTTTCAGATTAGACTATTTCCAGGGAGATGAATGTACATTTTTTTATTAAATTTTTTTCCTCTGATTTGCCATTGGCAGTGATACACTTTGTAAATGATATCAGTCCTACCCCAACAGACACTGGGGGCTGAGGAATGATAGCGTGCATAGAAAAATGTGCTGAGAGATGGAGATGTCATTCAAGTGTTGAATTATAGAGAAAATGTAATTAAGTTACGTGCGGAGTGAAGAGGCAGGCAGCGGCTCCATGGAGTTGATGTTTGCCTCTGGTGTGTTGGACGGTTGGGGAAAGACTTGTCTGCAGCTGAAAAGGTTAGAGTTGCTCTCACTGCTGTTCAACTAGAGCCCTGGGTCTTTTCAAAGGCCCTTGAGTAGGACATTGAACCCGTGCAAGCTTTTGGTCTTTTTAAATGTCAGAAGCAAGTTGCTGATAATGCACCTGCCGAAATTTTTATTCTTATACACACACAATTTACAGTAATAATGGTGGTCTATTTGTGAGTTTTGCAAATGTTATATAGCTAGCATTAGTAGGTACTTACTTAACTTACAGTATAGAAGAGATGTTGACTTAATTCCTATTTTATCTGATGTATTCAAACATTTGCTTCAAAAGCTATGAAATGATGAGTCTTTGATATCAGAGAAAGCAAATGTCTCATTGCCAACCAACCAGCTGAAATGACTGCTGTTGCTGGTAGTTCGATCAGCTAATTAAATCAAATCAGATTTATTTATCTAGTTCTAACTCATAACAAAGTTACATCAAGGCACTTTACATATAAAGCCGGTCTAGACCAAACTCTGTGGAGTTCTTAAAGAGACCCAACATATCCCTCCAAGAGCAAGCACTTGGCGACAGTGGCAAAGAAAAACTTGTAATGATAACTAAAGGTAACTCTGGCAGCAGCAGGTACTGAGCAGGAACATGGAGCAGAGATGATTCAGCACCTGTAGGACAGGGAAAGGAAGAGAGAGGGCAGGAGAGACAAAGGAGGAGGGGGCTCCTCTTGAGACAGGATGTTTCTGATCTTAGGTGAAGGCTGTCCTAGAGACTTGTTTTATATGAGGGACAAAGGACATGTCCTGATCAAAATTGACTCCAAGATTCCTAACAGTGGAACTGGAGGCCAAACTAATGCCATCCAGAGTGGTTACATGATCAGATGATACTTCTCTAAGGTGCTTACGGACAAGTACAATGACTCCAGTTTCATCTGAGCTCAGAGGTAAAAAGTTGCTGGTCATCCAGGTCTTAGTGTCTTTAAGACATGAAGTTTGAAGTCTGATTAGCTGATTCATTTCATTTGGCTTCATTGACAAATATAACTGAGTATCATCTGCATTTCAGTGAAAATCGATGCTGTGCTTCTGGGTGATATTGCCCTAGGGAAGCATATACAACCATCTTAGTGTGGCTCCTTTCATCCCAATTTCATGTTTCAGCTTTTGTAATACAACATTATGGTCAATGGTGTCCAAAGCAGCCCTAAGATCTAGTTGGATAGAATGCTGTTGGTAACTTTTAGCAGTGCCGTTTCTGTGCTATGATTTACTCTAAAACCTGACTGAAACTCTTCAAACAAGCCATTCCTATGCAGATGTGTACATAGGGCTGGGTGATATGGAACATAATTGTATCACGATATTTCATATTAGTCAGATATTGATAGTTGATATATCACGATATAAATCAAATAACTATTTCTGTCAAGTATAAAGGTTCCTTTTTACTCCTATGCGAGATGTGAAGATACCACATTAATATTGATATTAATATTAATAATATAATTATCATTGGCTGTTCGTGTTGTCTGTCAAAGCATGGATGTAATAAGTTCTATCAACCATGTTTTGTATTTGTATTGAGGAAAAGTTATCAATAGTTAGCAATAATTATCGTTATCGTTTTATTGCCCAGCCCTACATGCACATAATTGGCTTACAACTGCTTTTTCAAGAATTTTGGAAATGAAAGGGAGGTTAGATGTGGGTCTATAATTACCCAAAAAATCTGAATAAAGATTAGGTCTTGTGAGGAGAGCTTTAATAAAAGCAATCTTGAAAGGCTGTGGTATCAACTCTAAAAGACAAGTTGATGGTTCAGATGATGAGACTATAGAAACTAGCTCAGAGAAATTTAAAGTTGAAAACGATTTCAAATACAAAGCAGGTGTTACAGTTGACTGAGTAGCTACTGCATTTGATAGTGGACTACTCCCTATTGTAGGTAAAAGCTGGTGAATTTTGGCTTTGATTGTTAAGATTTTATCAATAAAAAAAAGCCAATAAAATAATCGCAGCCAAGAGATACAGGAATCAATGGTTTCACTGAGCTCTAACTCTCTGTCAGCCTGGCTAAATTACTGAGAGGAAACCTGGAACTGTTCTTATAGTAGGAGCTTCTAATAATCTGAACAGCTTTCTTTTAAATATGTTTTGTTTCTTCCCAGGCTGAGAAGAATTTATCTGCATTATGGCACAAATTTGAGGGCTATTCCAAGATGCCAGCCTCCTCTGAGTCATTACTTTTTTTTTTTTTTTCAGAGGAGCCACAGAATCAAGATTTGAACACAGTGAGGCCGTAGTGCTACTCACAAAATCATCAGTTGGTGTAGGGGAGAAGTCCTCTATTGACTTTAGCAAATGATGTCTGAATCTTCTCCTTAAATTTGGCCACAGCATTTTCAGTTACACATCTGCTATAGCTGAATTTGTTCACAGATGCTTTGCAGCCATTTATTGTAAACTTGAGGTTATTAAGTAATGATCAGAGGGAAGAGGGTTGTGGGGAGATTTTTTTAATTGGTCAATTTCAATGCCATATGTTCACTCCAGATCAAGGGTGTGATTGAAACAGTGAGTAGATTCATTCACACACTGGGATAACTAAATTGACTTTAATGCAGAACTATGGCTGTCACAGACGACAACTACATGAATATTGAAATCGACCATTATACTGATTTTATCTGTACTAATACTACAAATACTTAGTATGATTTCTGATTGGAACTCAGAGAACTCCGATAGAAACTCTGCGTAAGTACCACAGGGGCGATCTAACTAGCACAAATTGTTTTCAATTTTCCAGTTTGAATGGGAGAGACCGAGAGTAAGGCTTTCATAAGATCTATAACCAGGGTTTGCTCTAGGATTAATTGATAAGTTGGAATGAAATAGCACAGCCACCCCTCCTCCTCGACCTATGGTAATATTCATTTACACTAACATGCTTATCCTGCTGCAATCAGGTTTCAGTGAAACAGAATAAACCCATAATATGATCAGTCATCAGATCATTAACTAACAGGGATTTGGATGATTGCGATCTACAGTAATATTCAATACTCCACGTTTAAATTTTGTAAAATGTAAATGGAATTGTTGGTAAATTCAATTTCAATTAAGTTCTTGTCTTTAGCTCCTCTTCTGTTTGGTTTAAAAGAGTTTAGTTTATTTTTTTTTTTTTTTATGTCTTCTGCTGATTCTTTTGAAAACAAGATGGCTTTTAACAAGAATGGCTTTTAAAAATATGTGCTGCTACAAATCAAATCAAATCAAACCAGATTTATTTGATCATCAGATCATTAACTAACAGGGATTTGGATGATTGCGATCTACAGTAATATTCAATACTCCACGTTTAATTTTTGTAAAATGTAGATGGAATTGTTGGTAAATTCAATTTCAATTAAGTTCTTGTTTTTAGCTCCTCTTCTGTTTGGTTTAAAAGAGTTTAGTTTATTTTTTTTTATGTCTTCTGCTGATTCTTTTGAAAGCAAGACGGCTTTTAACAAGAATGGCTTTTAAAAATATGTGCTGCTACAAATCAAATCAAATCAAATCAGATTTATTTGTATAGCGCCAAATCATAACAAAGTTACATCAAGGCACTTTACATATAGAGCAGGTCTAGACCAAACTCTTTATAAATTTATTTAAAGAGACCCAACAGATCCCCCGATGAACAAGCACTTGGCAACAGTGGCAAGGAAAAACTTCCTTTAAGAGGCAGAAACCTCGAGCATAACCAGGCTCAGGGGGGGGGGCATCTGCCTCGACCGGTTGGGGTTGAGAGTGGGAGAGAGAGAGAGAGAGAGAGAGACAGGCATTGGAGGGGGGGGGGTGTAAGCAGGAACATGTTGTTGCATGAAGTTCATGGAGTTGAGCTGTAATACAGAATTCATGCTATATGAATGGTTTTTATCAGCGCATGCAAGGAGGGAATTAGAGAGAAAGAGGGAGAGGGGGAGAGAGGGTGACAAGGAGAGACAGAGAGAGAGAGAGACAGAGAGAGAGAGAGTGAGAGAGAGAGAGAGAGAGAGAGAGAGAGAAGCTCAGTCCTTCCCCCAGCAGCCTAGGCCTATAGCAGCATACCTAAAGAGTAGAGGACTTTTTAACTGTACGCTCTGTCATACAGGAAAGTTTTAAGCCTGGTCTTGAAAGTTACTAAAGAGTCCGCCCCCCGGACCGATGCTGGGAGTTGGTTCCATAGAGAAGGAGCCTGATAACTGAACGATCTGTCTCCAGATTTACTCTTGGAGACTCTAGGAACCACAAGTAAACCTCCATCTAGAGAGTGGAGTGGCCTGCTAGGACAGTAAGGAACTATGAGCTCTCTGAGATACGATGGATTGGCCATTAAGAGCTTTATACGTTAATAGAAGGATTTTGAATTCTACTCTATATTTTACTGGCAGCCAATGAAGAGCAGCTAACACGGGAGAGATGTGATCTCTTTTCCTAGTTCCTGTTAATATTCGTGCAGCAGCGTTCTGAATTAACTGAAGGCCTTTTAGAGATTTGTTTGGACATCCAGATAGTAATGAGTTACAGTAGTCCAGCCTAGAAGTTACAAATGCATGGACTAGTTTTTCTGCATCATCCTGAGAAAGGATGTTTCTGATTTTCCTAATGTTTCTCAGGTGGAAGAAAGCTGCCCGACTAACTTGTTTTATGTGAGAGACAAAGGACATGTCCTGGTCAAAAATTACTCCAAGGTTTCTTACAGTGGAGCTGGAAGCCAAAGTAATGCCGTCCAGACTGATGAGATGATTAGATAGTATTTTTCTGAGGTGCTTAGGACCGAGTACAATAACTTCTGTTTTGTCAGAGTTGAGAAGTAAAAAATTTCTGGTCATCCAGACTTTTATGTCTTCAAGACATGCCTGCAGTCTGACTATCTGACTGACTTCATTTGGCTTCATTGATAGGTACAGCTGAGTATCGTCTGTGTAGCAGTGGAAATTGATGCTGTGTTTCCTGATAATGTTGCCTAGAGGAAGCAGATAAAGCGTAAAGAGGATTGGTCCAAGTACCGAACCCTGCGGGACTCCATGACTGACTACAGTACAAACGTGATAAAAATTATTTTAGGCTGGAGCCAACAGAACCCAGGCTAAAAGTCAACATATACACTACTGTGTGAAAAATATCACTCTTCTTTTATAGCTAGTTAGTGCAAGTCTTATTAGTGTGATGAAGGAAAATGTAATTAGTATCAGCCTTTTATTTAGCTTTTATTAAAACGGCCCACATGAAGAAAGGCTTTCTGTATGACCCCTAATTAATATGTTGGGCTAACATAATGCTACTATGCTAATGTTGGCTGGATTTACTGGAGTAAAATCCAACAGGGAGCACGACAGAGCTACTAATGTTGCCCTAAACTCTGTATAATCAGATGCTGTCAGTCATCTGATTATACAGATGACTTAGTTGTATCAGCTGTAATTTCTGTGAAATAGAAGGCCACTACATTAGAGTAGTGATGTCATAGCCATTTCCCTGAAACAATTTGGTGTCATCAGAATTGTAGCAGTTTTTTTTTTTTTTTCTCAAAAGGTTGAACTGATTTGCACTTGAGGCAGAATTTTACTCAGCTATTATGAAATCCCATTAGATCAAAGGCAGTTGTTCATTAACATGAAGAATGTGGGGAATGTAAATAGTTTGAGGATGGATAAACGCATACTTAGTCTTATGTTACATCCACTGGTGCACAAAATCCTCAATGCTGGGATCTTCGCAAATGTAACTGTTGCAAGGGTTGAGTCAGCCTAATACCAAACTCATATCTAGGCCGCTATTGGTACGAGTCATGTCTGCGACTGACACACTCTTGTTTCAGAGCAACAAACAACACCAAACAGAGTCTTGTCACCATGGTGATGGGTCATGGTGTTTTTGTGGCAACATTGTTTGTGTCGCCTCTTTATCAGGAAGACGTTGTGTCTGGGCAAGACTCATCTAGTCCTAGTAACTGCCATTATACTTAGAATTTCCTGCTCTGCTTGCCATTTTTGTCAACACATCTCTACAAAATGTGAGACCAGGTGGGAGATAAAGGAGGACACAGATAAGAAATTACTCACGTATCCTGCATGTACAATCTCACAACACTTTATTAGATCCAAACCATAAAGTTCCATTTTCTGAATCTTGACCCACAAACTGAAGTTTTGAAGGTGTTAGCAGCAGACTAGATGTTATTTGGGTCAGTGGCTGATTTGGACAGTGTCTTGCCATTAAGCAGCTGACTAACACAGCAGTGGTGGTGAAAGGAGGAAGGCTGAACTGTGGATGCACTCAGGAAGTAGAAGAAGAATGTGGTCGAGGCCGCTGAAATACTTTTAGAACTTCTTTCATTGAGTAAGTGGGACTCTATGCTTGTGTATAGTGTGCATCCATGGGTGTGTGAGATATTTACGTGCATGACATACGTATGTTTAAGTGTGTATCTAAGTTGAGTGATGAAACTATCAGAACTCAGTTGTGTCTGTGCCATGTTTGCTTCAAAGTAAATTTGTTTTGTCAAGATAGCAGCTTTTTTTTGAATATGTTGTCCTTAAAATAATTGCAATAACACTATTACTCAAGAGCGTTTTTTAACAATACTATCATGATATGGGAATGGAATACTGAGGCAAGCACACTAAAACAACAGCCAGTTTATTCAATTCTTAAAATTATTCAAGTTATTATTATTATTAGTAGTAGTAGTAGTAATAGTAGTGGCAAAAAACATACCACCCTCACTGTTTGCCAAAGGTTGAGACATCTGCAGAGACTTTTTTTTTTCCCACTCCTCAAATGAGTCAGATGCAAACTATTGGTACATATTACAATTTTTTGATGTTCCCTAAATGCCTCACATGTAGACTGCTAGTTCACACCAGCCATGTACAGAGAAGCCCACAGAGTTGCAGCAGCACTGAGGTGGGTTGGGCTCCTTCTATATGGGGGCGATGGCTCCTCTTTTAAATAATGTTCCCACTCTGGCATGGCAGAGCAGAGCTTTGAAACCAGGTCCAGCTGGACAGGGTTTAACTCTGTGGCTAGAGCTGAGCTGCCGTCTAACTTCTGCTGGATTGCTGTGGAAACAGGTGAACCTCTGGCACACAGAATTGCAGCATTACAATGGTGGTGAAACCCCCTGTTTAGATAAGAATCTAAATAAACACAGCAATAAATGATGAGGTGGCCCATGGCTTATCTTACACCAATATATTCATCGGCAGAGGAACTCCAAAGTTGACTATTATAGCCATGTTTTGATGGGACAGTGTATTAATAATTTCTGTGCACAGTTCTAATGCTAAGCTAGGCTAACCATCTCTGTCTTAATGCGCTCGTATGATAATGTTATATATATTCTCCACTGGCTCTCAAAAAGAAAGCTTGTTATATTACACAGATTATTATCTGTATATTGCCATAAATAGACAATAGAAAGTATTGCTCAGTTATGCATAGACAGGAGTGGATTGAAGGCTTTTAAATAAGACATCTTTTTTTTTTTAAGGTTTAAGGGTTTTTTTTAAGGTTTTCTAAATGTATGTGTCCTTGTGTCCTTGGGGCTTATGACTGTTACATTTCAGTGCAAATCAATTCTAATAAAAATGGCAGAGAATATGTACAAGAAATTGACTACATCTTGTTTTACACAGGCAGCAAACAGGCTCATCTTTTTCCAGAATGTTTCCATTTGTGGTGCTGTATACTAAATCCTTCCTCATATAACTTCTGGGATGGTATAGTGTCATAATTATTAATTCACCACAGCTCACAAATGGCTTCTATAACCTCAGGCACTTGGGTACTGTGAATTTAAAATTATTCGACCAAATAATTCATTTTGACACACATTATAATAATAAGTATTCAACTTAAGTGGCACAAATACAAAATGTGTGATTTATGAAAATAATAGTCATATATATGATTAATCTGGCACCTATGATATTATTGTGCAAACACACTTTAAGCAAATCTAATGATTATATAGGTGGTTGATTAGTGTTTACACAGTTCAGCAGTTATAGCTACACTTCAATATGCATATGTGAAGCCATTGAATGGTGTTTATGCATGAGCACGTGTATTGGTTCCTTCTTTGTGTTTATGTGCAGTGATTTCTTACAGATTGCTACTTGTGTGTCGCAAAAATTTGGACACAGAATGTGATTGTGCCCTGTGTGTGTCTGCTCGACCATGCTGAATGGGCTGTGTGTGTTTGCGTTATTATCTCTAATTTTGCTTTCTAAACCCAGGTAGCCTCTTTTATCAGTGCCCTGTCTCACTCAGTCATATGATAACAAGCAACATTCTCCACCTCTCTCTCTCTCTCTCTCTCTCTCTCTCTCTCTCTCTCTCTCACTTCTGCTCGCTTTACCACAGTACCTGCACTTCCCTACTGTCCCTCTCAGCCATGTCAGAGACATTGTAGCCCCTCTTAACTTCTGTTTCCTGAAATACCTCAGTGCTTATTCAGCAAAATGAACAATGAGCAAGAACAACTAAATTGGCTGCTTATTGTGTTTTTCTTTATTTTATTTAATTTAATTTTTTTGTCTTTTCTTTAAGGAAGTGCCTTACACTGGCGGCTAATTGACTGTTAGCAGCATCACTTCCTGGAGGTAGGGCCACAGCAAAACCGATGAGCACCTGGGTGTAAATAGGGGTTTCAATGACCAGGGCTTGTTTTTTTTCCTAGTGGATGACCAGCAAGCAGACAAAAAAAACCACCAACAACAAAAACAAACAAACGTAGAGCATGATATAGGCGTGTGGCGGTAAATAAAGACACCTCTCTCCTCTCCCTTCCTCTTCCCACCCCCTCCCTGAGTGCCTGAGGCATTGACAGAAACAATGACACAACTGTAGAATGGACAGAAATCGATTTTCTGCAGAAAGGTTAAATGAGAAAGCAAGTTTTTCTCTGCTGCTGTTGGAGCTTGTTTTTGTTTTGGCCATCGGCTGCTTTTTTGGGATTTTATTGTTTCTGCCTTCGTCTCCGGGGCGGAAGTTGATTTTGTGAGTTTGTGATGGACAAACTTTGGTGCCTCTTTTGTTTTGTTAATTCAACACCGTGTCTGGTTGTTAGAATAAATGGGTGAGGTAAAGGCCTCCTTCAGCTGTCTTTGCCCCTGTCATCATCTCAAGAGACAGGATAGAGAGAACGTGTTGCTATGGAAGTCGCCTGTATGTCTGAGAGGGTGTGGGAAGGACAGCGTGCAGAAATTGTCGTGCAAGTACAGTATGAAAGGACTAAGTCTCCCACTCCATCAATGTATACACACACACACACACACACAAACCAGACAACACAACCTCTTATGATACATTCTTTTGTGACGTAAAACTTGCTGCCTCTGGGCTATAGACGAAGCACAGGATGTCTGAGAGAGAGAGAGAGAGAGACAAAGAGAGTCGACAAAGAGTGAAAGAGGGAATCATTCATATTTATAAAAAAAGATTAAATGGTGGTGAAAGAGAGACTGGAGAAAATAGATTTCTCAGTGAAAGACTCAAAAAAGAAAGAAAAGGAAAACAACGGCGAGCCCAGAAAGTCGGAAAGTGACTGCAAATAGCAGGAGTCTTACTTCCCTATAATAAGTCAAATTCTTTGCTGCTTCTCCTCCCTGTGTTTGACGGCCAGCCATGCCCAGAGCAGTGCCCAGCCTGCCAGCAAAGGGGAAGAGAGGCACGGCTGCCGATCATACTGAGACATGTGATACATAGTCACACCACAGCCACCGGCATCCTCAGCGCTATATTCTGTTATTCTGTTTTCATAGAAACTTGCCTGGAGAACCTTCCAACGCTGTGTGGTTGCACATTGCTGGCTGCTTACCAAAGTAGGGTGAACTTATAGGCTACCACATTTTACAGTGTACGCTCTTTTCCTTTTCTATTTCATTGTTTGCGCCATGTGTTTGCAGAGCGTATGATCTTGGTTCAGCATGTCAGATTAACTATACCATACACAGGGCTAGAGGAAATTGAGATATTATACATGCCAACAGCCAATCACCTATCACTGATGATTCAACACAATCACAGGTTCTAGAGATGTGTGTATTCACTGTAATAGATCTCACGCAAGTGTGTCATGGGATACATGGAAACATGTTTGCCACTGTGCTGGCCTGAGAAAAAAATGAAGAATGCGTGTTGAAGACTAATCCCAATCTAGTATGAAATTCTTCCTCAGTGACAGATGAGAAAAGTCCACAGTTGGTGCTCACAGTCATTTTGACTCACTCATCATATTTCCATCTTCCCTGTCTGTTTTTCTTTCCTCCTTCCCTCTCACTACCCTTGTTTCCTCCCTCTCTGCAGTCCTCCTGGCTCAGCCCATAGAGAATGAGTGTATGGAGGGTCTGACGCTGAAGATCACTGACTTTGGCCTGGCAAGAGAGTGGCACAAGACCACCAAGATGAGCACCGCAGGCACCTATGCCTGGATGGCCCCCGAGGTTATCAAGTCCTCAACCTTCTCCAAGGGCAGTGATGTCTGGAGGTGAGTTCTTATGTGTGTTTCGCTGTACTTTCCCAGGCTCAGAGAAGTTTAGCTGTTGTGTAATTTACAATGGAATTCAGTTGGACCAAATCCAGGAATTTCCAAGGTATTTGAGTTTTCAAATAGCCAATTGTGCCCCTTTGTCATTTTTAAGAAAAGGGATACAGATCAAGTCATGGCACCTTAAAGGAATAATCCAACATTTTGCGATAAACAAAAGTTAGTTGAGATATTAACCCATCCAAACCTGAGGTGTCTTTTTAAACAACCTCCTTAAACCAGAGGGTTTTCTGAAGTTGACGTTCACTAAGACCTTAATTACTCAATCTCTGAAGGAGATAGAAATATGAAATAGAGACTTTTGGGAGCGTAAACATTTTACTTTTATTGAATTATTTGCTTTGCCTTTGAAATGATAAATGGTTGGACAAAAAACACATTGTTTGTTGTTTAGTTCAGTTCAACCTTTTCAGGTTGTTTTGATTTGAAAAGATGGTGATGATTGCTAGGGTAAAGGCAATGATTTAGTCACATGGTTTTTATTTCATGTCTCTATCTGCTTCAGACAGTGAGAAATAGGTTTAGTGCTAAGGCTGCATAATTAAAACCTCCAGATAGCAGTGACACTGCCTTCCCGATCATCATCTTCTTCCTCTTCCTCCTCCTCCGACATGTCTAATACTGAGCCCTGCCTGGTTGGTTAGCATTTTAGCAGGTTTAAGTCAGCGCCTCAGTCTTCTGAATCTGGTGCTGTTATCTGCTCCAGTGTTGCTCCTCTTGCTCCTTTTGTCCGCCTATGTCCAAAACTAAGCTCAAAAAACATTTCTGTGAGTTAAAACCACTGAAAAAACCCCAAAACAAAATATATTCCCATGGAGCATTTTTCCCTTACTTGTCACAATTCTTAAAAAAGATGTAATCATATCCTCCATGTGTACTTGGCATCTTGTCTTAATAGTTCAATGAAACTCTTATATGGGTAGATTAAAAATGAAACTAGGAGAATTAGCTTAGTTTAGTATAGGGATCAGAAATAGAATCAGATAATTTGACTCAAGTGTTTCAAACTTGGACAAGGTAAAGACAGAAAGAAACTAAAAATGAAAGGAAATAAATGTATAAAATATATGTGTAGATATATATACACACACACACACACACACACAGTACAGGCCAAAAGTTTGGACACACTTTCCTATTCATTTGAATGAGAAGGTGTATATATACATTGAAATTAGAAGTAATTGCAGATGGGCAATTGAGCAAATAAAAAATTGACCGTCACTTTAATAACAGTCTCTGAAGCTTGCAGAGGGTTTCTATGGCGATACATAGGCGTATATATGTGGCTGAAAATCGCACAAGGTCATTTGACAGAAAATACTTGGTAATGAAGTCGAAATAACACTGAGCGCTGGTCTTTACACACATTTTTTTTGCTGCATCATGCAGGGATGCATTTCATTTGAGAAGTTTGAAAAATATGGGCAAACCCCAACACGAGAGAAACGGAGGGGAAAGGGTGAAAGTTCAGAGCAGTGAGGGTGGAGGCGACAGTGACGAAGAGATGGAAGGACACAGTAATTGATTGCAGCAAGGCCGCTGCAGCCATGTGACGGCGTCTCTTCAAAGAGCTGCTCTGTGCTTTGTTGTGGGACATGTGTGCAGCACACTGTCCCATTGTCTCTAGTATAGACAGAGAAGGAGGCCACACACCAGACCTAACCACAACCTTTTATCTGGGAATAGTTCTCTGTGCGTGTGTGTGTGCGCTTGTGTATAAACTCTGTGCGTTTGGCCACATCTCCACAGAAAGACAAAATCCCTTAATTATGGTTTGCGGTTTCATAATGACTTTGTATGATTTTTGAGACAGGATTCATGATGGCTTTTAAATGCCTAATATGAATTTGCATTTGGACAGTTTTCTTCAACAACATATAAATTATTAAAAAAATAACACATTAATTTCTTTGCTGAAATATGGTTGTTTCTTACTCTCATATGACAGGGTTTGATTTCAATTTTGTTCGTTCATAAAATGTTCCTTTGCATATCCATACAGAGCCTATATGGAAGTAATTGAGCAAGCTGCTACAGAGAACCTTTTTGAAAGAGCCCTTTAGAACATCAGAAAGGATTCTGCCATGGTGCAACCTAATTTTGGAATTTACTGGTACTTTAGGCAACCCTTTGCAGGAGCAATATGTAGTTCAGTGTCTCACAAATACTCCCTCTTGGTTTCCATTTCCTTCACATATTAACAACAATCCCACGTAACTTAGTTTTCACAGCATCACTGCTCAATCTGGAAAACGGCAAAATGTGGGTGTAGCAGGCAGGCAGGCGGGAAGCCCTGCTCCCAAAATGAACAGTAATCTTTGTTCTACTATTCTTTCTCATTTGTCCACGGCTGCTTGTCTCCAGAGCTGCCACGCGGAGACGACTGAGACGATTGCCTAGGGCTGAGCCAGCAAGCCCTGTTTCTGCATAGTCACAGTGTGTGGAAGATGTAATTAAAGAACTAAATAAAAAAAGGCTGCGGCCTGTGCTCTCCACTTAGTGAACCTCCACAGTGCGCTCAGTCAGGTCTGGGCAAAGGCTAATTGACGGTGTGGAAGATCCAAGTCCTACACCATGCTTCATCTTCTTAGGACACAGGGCTGCTCCAATTGTGTGGGCTCCAAAGTCCTGTTAGTGTTTTTTTGTGTCTGCTTGTGTATTTGTGTTTCTACGTGTTCTGCATGCATGAGTTCAGACGGCATGTTTCATCAGAGAAAAATACTGTTCTGTGCTGTCAGTGCAACAACATTGAATGTGAAAGGCAGCATTTCTTGTGCAAAACAAGAAGTAGAGTTATATTTGGCTTTCATTCATCAGGAACAATCTAAAGAGCACAGTGTGTAAACATGCTATCTTATATGCCTGTTCACCACTAAATGAGATATGATGAGATTTTTCTTAAAGTGGCTCATGTGTGGGATGCTACTTGCTCCATAGGCGGCAGTATTTTACCTACCTATTCTCGTCACAGTAATGTAAAGTTTCTCTAATTTCGTGAACCAATCAGCATGTATTGACTGGATCTCCTGAATCCGTACGAACTAAATATTCATTGTCAGTTACAACAGTTGGACAGGAACAGGTAAAATGCTACTCCAACTCTTGTTGATTTTGATATAAACACAACCACGACACAACAAGCTAATACCTCTACCCCTCCTCCTGCTGCAATGTCAGTCACAGCAAAGACATACACCTGTCACCTTTCTGACACAGTACTCTTAAACGAGAAAAACTGAGTTGCTGCTATGTTCTTGTGGGACAGAGTGAGCTGGAGACTCCATGCAATTTTTAAAATGACTGATACAAGAGTCTCACACAGAGAGCTCAGTCTTCATGTGTCTGTAAAATGTTTACTCTGAACAGACAGGCAAACTGGAGTGGCAGTGGAAACAGGGTCAATCAGCTTTAATTTGTGGGTTTACCTGCATTTGAAAAAACAGTTATGTCTGGGGGGAAAAAGGAGATTTAAGTTGCAAGCACTGCTCACTCTCCATCAACTGTCAGATATGGAGAGTTAAGATGCTTGTCAGGAGCTGTGGCCTAGAATCAAGCCTTAGGGGAGGCTTTTCTTCTTCCTCTTGTATAGAAGCAATGGAAAACTAGACAAGACCCCAGGTCACATAGCATACTGAGAAATTGCGAACAAACCAATGGGTTCTGTCATGGTGGGCCAATACTCAGCAAACAACTAAAACCCTTAAAGCAAAGCAAAATGTTCAAAAATAATCAATTCCATCAGTCCAAACATCAATTCAATAGGTGAGCTACACAATCGGATAGTAAATATGAATAAGTAATCACTTCTGGGGCTCCAAACCTGTCAGGGTTTACAGGTTCCATCTCCTTAACTTCATAACAGGATAATATGTAGGCTTTTCCACCAGTCATCACTGGGATTAAAGATAATCCAGGTGCTGGTAATTCAAGATTTATTCAGCTGCTTTTGCAGTAAATTCCATGATTAATCATAATACTGTTTGCTGGAAGGATTTTAGTGTGAAGCAGCAGCAGGAAGTGTTTGGTTTGCATTTACAAAATGTGGATATGAAAACACTCATGACAGAAATCAACATGACAGTGGCCTAGAAAGTAAACTCCTGTAAACACAGATGGAGTTTACTTTAAAAACTTCGGAAAGCAAATGAAAATTTTCTTCAATAAATTGATACTAAAGCTGATACTAAAGTTGATTTAATATTTGTTTGTATATATAAGTGCTGTATGAAAACACTATTAAAAAATATAATTTTTTGTGTCTGATTTTGTTATTAATATACTCATTTATGTTTTTTTGTATTTATTTTATAGTTATGGAGTTCTGCTGTGGGAACTGCTGACGGGAGAGGCTCCCTACAAAGGGATTGATGGACTTGCTGTGGCCTATGGAGTTGCAGTCAACAAGCTCACCCTGCCCATCCCT
The DNA here is from genome assembly GCF_900963305.1 of Echeneis naucrates. Lineage (NCBI taxonomy): Eukaryota > Metazoa > Chordata > Actinopteri > Carangiformes > Echeneidae > Echeneis > Echeneis naucrates. Next base: position 11,818,755 of record NC_042528.1, on the reverse strand, counting down.
TCCACATGCCCTGAACCCTTTGCTCAGCTCATGTCAGGTTGGATATTTTTTTGTGTGAGATATAATGCAATAGAACCCTTTCTTTCTCTACACCCCCTCACACAAGCATTTAGTATCCTTTATCTGTGGAAAAAAAAGAAAACTTCTTGGGAATTTGGGTAGATTTCGACCTTTAGCTGTGAGATGAGATATGGGATTAAATTTTCTGGATTGTTAACTCAACATTCGTCTGTGCCCAGCGTTCTTTGTTACAGTTTACAGTTTGTGTAATTCCCGATTCTTGTTGCACCAAATGGAGTGTCCATTATTCACATTAATTTTTGGTATTTTTCATACCTTATTACAAATCCTCAAATTTGAGAATAAATGTAACCCCCCTATGCAGAGATTATTAAAGTGGAAGGACGCTGCCCCGTCCACCCATGTTCAGTGGCAGGGAGGACATCATGTTCTGTCTTAACATTGAAAAACATCCATTATCCTACTATAGCCATTATAAATCAATCAAACAGATTCTGAAGGACCTTTACTTTTTAAAAATCTCAAGTCAACCAAACGATTTATTTTCCTCTTGTTTTCCTTCCTCTACAGCTCAGTTGATTTTTGTGTGGACAGAAACGTATTTATTTCTTAACTCTTCCTTTTATGACTTTTTTTTTTTTTCCACTTCCAGCATCTCTTCATAATACACGGGAGAAGTACCTCATAATATAACGGGCATATAAAGGTTTTGGGCTGATTAGGGTTGAAACAAGTTTCGTGTTGAGAACATAAGTAGAATGCAGAGTAGAACTTTTATTATTTGTTTTCTCAGTGTGACATTGACATATCCACTGTAGACTAGGTGGATGTACATGACTCAGTCAAAAGTCCAGAAAAACAAATGCAGCTGAGCGTGCTCACAGCTCAATTTTTGCTGCAGCTCTCGTCTGAGAGCACTCTTGCATGAGACCACTACTGTGTCCAGCACGCTGTCTTTCCATTTCCTGAAATCTGGGTTGAAATTGAAAAAACAGATTCTTATATGCTCATAGCCCGGTCATGAAGAGGAAGTGTTTTGTGCGGAAGCTATCAGTACGTTTGTATGCACTTAAACACTTAAGATGAAACAGAAAATATCACCTTGGTGACTTTCTAACATAATCCAATTCTGTTATCTATCAAAGAACAGGCAGACTTTTTCCCTCTGTTTCCTCTCTCATGATTTGCTTTAAAAACAGATCAGAGCACAAAACCTCTGATAGCCACCCCAGAGGACTAAATCATTAAATTGGTTTTTGATCTGCTTGTATTGACCAAAGAATTGCATCTTAATGCAACCCCCCAGCGATTTAATTAAGCATAACACTTTGAGTAAACAATAAACTTGACTCTAGATTATGTTCATACAAGCGTACAAGTGCAAATAGAAATCCAAGGTATTGCACGATAGTCAGTAAGTCATCCAGTCTGAGTTGAAGTTGAAGGATTGGGCATTTTTAGAGCAGATCTGCTGGTGAATCAGTGGGTGACTTCCTCTTTTCATGTCCCTCTATTCATGAAAACAGTTGAAAGAAGTGAAACTGTGCTAGAGATGAGTAAATTTGTCTTATTTATCTTGTTTGGTGTCAGTTTTTTTTTTCCATTTGCATCAAAGAAACCAAACTTCCCAATGCCCATTTTGGTTCACCTTTAGCATTTGCTTATTTATTTTACTTTGTTCTAGATCAAATCAGATTTATTTATATAGCGCCAAATCATAGCAAATTTACATCAAGGTACTTTACATATAGAGCAGGGCTACGCCAAGCTCTTTATAAAATGATTTAAAGAGACCCAACAGATCCCCCATGAGCAAGCACTTGGCGACAGTGTCAAGGAAAAACTTCCTTTAAGAGGCCGAAACCTCAGGCCCCCTTGGCCTTCTAGTGTATGATCACCAAAGTTTTCACACCCAAAAGATTCCAGCTGTATATATATACGTATATAATGCTGTGGTGGGGAGCTTGCCGTCTAATGACATCTGCTGTATGTTGGACAGAGTGCTGGGACCAGGACCCCCACCGCAGACCCAATTTCAGCTCCATCCTAGCTCAGCTGACCGCCCTGGAGCAGCAGGTGAAGGAAGAGATGCCACAGGACTCCTTCCACTCCTTGCAGGAGGACTGGAAACTAGAGATTCAGGATATGTTTGATGAGCTCCGGGCTAAAGAAAAGGTAAGACACCACAACAGAGTTGATTCACCTCATGTAAAGATCTTTCTAAAAACTGTTGTTCAGTTCTTATACTTTGTAGCTCTGGCACTTACTGTAAATGAAACATTTTTTTTTTTTCCAGCTAATGCTACATCCACACTACAACAACAGCCGAAAATGCATATTTCATCACCATAAATATACACTTGGCGTGCATGTGCTGATGTAAGCAGGAAGCAGATTATTTATGCTGCCTTTTTGTAAAGACTTTTGTGAACTTAAAACACAATTTAAGTCCGTATCAGCTCCTAGCAAAATTAAAAAAAAAAAAAAAAAAAAATCTATGTAAGTTCAATACCCATGTTACTTTCAACACTGCTGATGTTACATAGATGGCACCAGAGCAAAACATGTCTGTGTTAATATATCAAAATATAAATTGTGTCACGCAAAAAATGTTTTTATGCAGTATATTGTGTATACAGCTCATAATCCATGATGACACATTATTTATTTAATAATATTTATTTAAATGTATGTTTATTCATTTTAAACAAATATTTTTCTTTTCTGGGAAAGTGGTTTCAGACTTTGGACTGTAGTGTATATAATATCAACATACACTGACAGAGTTCGAAATGAATATATACAATATGGAAATTCAATATACATGTATTACATGTGTGTTTCGGAGAGAGTGTCTACGTGTGTCATTGTTCTCAAAAACCTAAATTTTTGCTCATCCAGATGATAACCTGGAGTCAGTAGCATTTCCAAAAGCCTCAAAAACAAGACAAAAAGAAGAAACTTTTACTTAGCACACTATCACACACACATAGCCTTGTATTATCAGAGAAAAAATTTGGTAGCTGACTGTTGTATCTATTCAACAAAAGCAAAACAGCTGATGTGTTCATCAAAGTTAATTTAATTAAAAGATGAATCGAGGTTTATAGCCCTAGATGCGATTTTGCCTCAAAGAAAAGACATAAAGTTACTCATATCAAACTTGATTTAAATTGAAATGCTTGATAAGATATTGTAAATAAATATGAATAGTAGCAGTTTTTTTCTTCAAGCATTGCACTAATATGATATTTAATCCCAATTGAGAGAGAAGTAATTTAGCTCAAGAAACATTTTTTCCAAAACATCTTTGTTTTGGATGTTATTTTTTCTCAGAACTTGTTTTCAATTTCATTGGTGTTTAAAGGAAGATCCCTGGAGGATTAGCTCATATTCTGAAACATGCCCAGTGCTGCCAACAAACTAATCTGTGGGACATCAGATAAAATTTCGGCACTGGATTGTCTCACCGCTGATACGGATGAAAGGTTTCATTGTAACCAATCTCTAAAGCTTTTCAGCTTCTCAAATCACTCAGGAGGAGATGAGAGTATACAGGTCACCCACTAAGCAGACGGCCCAGCCCAAGGGCTAGATACTGAACCCTGTATTGCTCTTGGTGGCTTACCTGCAAACCTGCACAACTTTAGTTCTGCTGATAAAAAACATCTCCTCCATCAGGAGCTGCGATGCCGTGAGGAGGAGCTGAAGCGCGCGGCTCTGGAGCAGAAGTCCCACGAAGAGTTCCTGCGGCAGCGTGAGCAGCAGCTGGCCCAGTGGGAGCAGGATGTGTTTGAACGTGAGCTCAGCCTCCTCATCCTCCACCTGAACCAGAACCAGGAGAAACCCAACGTTAAAAAGAGGAAAGGCACCTTCAAGAAGCACAAACTCAAGTGCAAGAATGGCGAGAAGATCAGCATGCCCCAAGGTTGGTTCGTTGGAAGTGTTTTTGAGAGCTGTTGTGTCACAAATCAACTAATAACTCAGACAACAGAAATCCCATTTCAATAACCTCTTCTGGCTCAGAAGCAACGAAAACAGAGAAGAGGAAGTGAAGCAGGGAGTATTGTGGTGCAACTGTAAGTTTGTTGCAAGGCCGTTATTATTAGTGCTGGACTCATGCTGGAGTCATGTATCTCATGTAGCTTTGAATTTTTGGCTCATGTTTTCATCCCAGAACGTCTCAATTCCTCAAAATTATCTTTCACATTTTATTTTGAAAAGCACCTGAGACAACATCCAAAGTTAGACAAAAGCATTGACCCTGAAAAGTTCACAAGTCACAAAGCCTGCTGTAGTTCTCATACACGTTTCAGTGTGTGTGAGTGTGTTATGGGCTGAGCAAGCATGCATAAATACGTTGTGTGTGTCTGTGTGTTTGTATGCGTGTCTGTGGGAGTGTATGTGTGTGTTGTGGTCTGGCCTTTCCCAGCAGCGACAGGGCAGTGATGTGGTGGTGGGGGTTTGATGAGAGGGGAGAGTGAGCCAACCACGCCTCAATACTTCCTGTTCATGGATATACTCTTAGCTGAGTTCTTGTGCTCTCCCTCCTCTTTTTCCCATTTCTTTTTAGTTGCCCTTCCCTCCCTCACCTTTTTTCTCCACTCCCCTTGTGTTTTTATTTTCCTTTGGTCCAACTCCCTTCTCTGTTTTCTCCAGTTCTTTCCATAAATACTGTTATTGTTATTGTCTTTTCCTTCACCATTGCTTTTACCATGTATGCTTTATCCCATAGCATACATCCATTAGAATAAGTCACTTTTTTAAAGGTCTCATGTTGTTAAAAGTGAGATTTCTAAGCGAGTATCAAGGAGAAAGCAGCACAGTCCATATTGAGAAACTTATCTAGCTTAGCAAAATAGTATCAATGTCAATTAAGATGAAGTAGCTAATTCCATTAGCTGCTTGCTGTGGAGCCTTAGTGTTGAAACGTGCAGCTGAAATATGAAGTCTTAATAACATGAATCATATTAAAGTTGTAAATATAAATGATTCATCAGTCCTCCCCTTTACCAGTGCTCACTTGGTTCTGCATGTAATGATGTCAGTCAAGAAGTCATTTAAGAATATCATTCAGTGCATCTTAGAGAAATCATATATGAAAGGGAAGGAATTAATGAATGACTACAAATGGCAGATGCAATGCATGTTAATTTGAGAAAATAGGAGGCATGAATAAATCATATGAAAGAATATTTTTTTTGCCTTCAAACATAATCATAGAAGGAGAGTAAGATGTTAATAGATCATAAATTAAGAAGATGACTATCATGATAAATGTCCTGTTTCGCTCCCTCCCACGCTCTGCTCCTAATGGATACACAATAGTTTGGGAAAATTAAGCATTTTATAACAATAATCACTTGTTTCCAGTGTGAAATGTTTCTTTTTTTTTTTCTTTTTTTTTTTTTTACTGTTGGCAGCCCAGCAGCCCATGCTTGTTATATCCATGAAGGCAAGGAGCCATCTTTGTGTACTGACAGAATGAGCTTTCCATCTGTATAGTAAGCTAGGCAGCTGTAAGGCAAGCTAGCCAGAGTCGTCTCTGGCTAGCTTGCCTTACAAGGGTAATAATGCTTCTGGCAATTAAAAATTGTTTTATACAAAATGCTTGATAACACTGCTTAACAAATGTGCCCATTGTATTTTTAGTCCATTAAATGCAGTTTGGTGATGGCAAAGCATTAATTTTATCCAATAGATGGGGGGTAAATATGTACTTTGTCTGAAATGAAAATGAAGCTTGGGTTCCTGGAAAATAGTTGCTTATTCTTCTTAAGAATAAGCAATTATTATTCTTCTTATTCTTATTAAATTACTTTCTGATTTATTGGAAAAAATGTCAATACCAGTCCATGGGAGCTGGTCAGAGCTGGATGAACTGATGTGTGATAAGCCAAATTTTTCTGAGTTTAATGTTTTGGTAGATCTTGTTACCTCTGAGTATCCACCCTGTACCCTTTCATTGTCCTTTAAGAGACAGAATTTCAGCGTTTGGAGACACGGTGTCATGCAACTAACCACTGAAGTCAGATGCATTAAAAAAAACCTTTGTTTCTAGTCCAGGGCTTTTTTTCCATATAAACATACAGTACAGGCCAAAAGTTTGGTCACACCTTCTCATTCAAATGAATAGGAAAGTGTGTCCAAACTTTTGGCCTGTACTGTAGATTTCAAAAAATGGGTTTTTCCAGTGGTTTATCATAAATGGTATCACTGGGACATTCATTCCAATAATGGGAGTGTTCATCCTTAAAATCCGTAAATCTGTTTCTGCCTTTGTCATAGGTGCCTTTTAGTTGTGTTTTTATGTTTACAATTGAATGGAGTATTGACAGTCAAACAGGAATATTGGATAAGCAGGTCAGTACTCTTGCTAATGAAGTGAGTTGCAGTAAAGCAGGTTTATCTCAGTTCACCAATTAAATTACTGAATGAGACTGAATGAACGGCTTTCATTAGAAGCAGTATACATTTAGAGATTTGAGTAACTTCAATTATAACAATGAAAGCTAAATAAAATTCTGGTGGTAACCCATTAAAGCAAATGACATGTTTGCATTGATTGATGGGAGATTTATGGAGTTTAGATTGAGGTGGAATATAAAGATCATCATGCTCCTCCTGAGAAAGCAGGATTGGATTGCATGCATTACCCCTGTATGTAAAGCTAACCCTCTCAGAAATCTCCACAGAACTTGTAATGGATTTAACATAGCTTATACTCAGATATTTTCTAATATTTAAAAAGGCTGAATTTATTCAGATTAGTAGCAACCAAAATAGTTTTATCTGATGCATAACTTAAAAGCCAATCGTAGAAGACCGTGAGCATTCATTACTGGCTTCTAAATTGCAAAAAATTAATCTAATCGTTCTTTTGTTTGACCTGTCACAGCTCTGTGATCTGAGAGTAATTCAAGTAATTCATATCATGCAGAGGAAAGAAACAAATGAAATCTCTTGCTGGGGAGTTTGCAATCCATCAAGCATCCTCAACAGAACAATTTCTAGGTCATTTCTTTAATGCACTAGATACCAGGCATTCTCCTCATGACTCAGTAACCATCTGTTACGACAGCAAAATCAGATAATTCAAGTATTTTGTTAGTCAAGTAGTTATAGAAGCGTCAAATCCGTTTCTTTGGGGATTCATTAAGCTTTCTGATTCTGATTCTGATTGTGTCCATGTGCAGAAAGAAAATCTGTGCATGCAAAAATCTATGTTAAAGGCTTTAGTTGGTATCATTCCACCACAAATTCTTGCGGTAAGAATGTGAAATATTCAAAGTATATTCAGTCCTATATACTCTTCATTGCTTTGCATCAATGCCTTTCTTCCAGTCACCTACAGCAGACTGGAATACTAGGTGATGCAAATTCAGAAATGTTTCCATGAATGTGGGGAAATTATGGTTAACCTCAACAAATTGATCAGTACTCCACTATTAAATATAAGTCCCATTTGTTCAAAACATGGAGTTTGTCATAGTTTAGTCTCAGATAGCCCGACCTAGACCGTTCTCCACGCTGTGCCCTTGCTGGTATATGTTGTTTAAAGTCAAGTTTTAATAGCAACGAATTAGAAATAATTTCATCTGTCAACATAATCCTGGTTCCTTCCATGCATTTGATATTGTCCTGCCACCACTCCTTGTCTGCAGTGTCAGTGGATCCCTTTTTTCGATCCACATGGTTTGGTGGTAAGGGAAGATTTGGTAGCTTCTTCCTCTCTTGGTAATCTTTAAATTGGCACTATTGAAACGCCACACAGGGCTGTGTTTCTTTCTCAGTGTATCCATCCATGTCACTGTATTTGCCATTGCCCAGCAGACAGGGTGCAGTCTGCAGTTCACTGAATAGCCACTTGCTTTTGACAGTGTTATGTAAAGAACCTTGAATAACTCAAAAACTTCAGTGACCTTTCCTGCATGTATAATTTGTGTCCCTCAATGGAATAAAGTTGTAGGAACTAGGGCTATTACTACTGTCCATGATATTGTGAGATCAAAACCTTGCTGTGAGAGAGAGAGAGAGAGGGAGAAGGAGAGAAGTCATCACCTGGTTATTTAATAGTTAATTGTCAACATTTCATCATGAACACACAATTTAATTGTCCATGAAAAAAGTGTCAAAATGTTTGTCTAGCTGTGAATTATTATTAGGTTTCAGAAGTCCTAAATTGGAAATAATTACAGCATCTCTCCAAAGCTAATTGTTCATTTCCCGATTAATAGCATAAAATATATCATGATATTGTCAGTAAATATTACACATTTCACTCCTCTTCCAGCTACAGTTGTGTGGATATTGTGGTGAAAACATGATCAAGTGATCAAGCTAAGTAAAAGTCAGACTAATGATGTAGACAATCACCCAAGGACTGAACTAAAACGTGCTTCAAAAGTCGAGGGTCTGAACAGAACTGTGCATTCGGAGAAGCACAACACTCCATTTATTTTTCTTCAGTGCTTCTTTTTATGTGTTTAACTAAATTTATATCATCAGCACCACCACCACCACAGAAACCCTAACCATGTAAACATGCCCACCAAAAATAGCTAATACGAGTGGAGACTTTGTTTTCACTATTTTCTGCAATTTTCCTTCCTGTCTAATGGAACTACGTTCTTGAACTACTGTATCACTACACACAAGTGCACCCACGCTTATCTCTTTCTGTCTCAACAGCTGAGACGGTGAGTTGAGTCTTGGCTGCTTCTCTTAACCTGGGCAGTGCTGATCTGAATCTGAATCTGCATCTTGCATAACCTCACATCAGATAACCCCAATTAGCACTTAAAATCTGTTATTATGCAATCTTTTACATCCTTTCATGAATTTCAGAAGGAAAAAAAAATATTTCAGACTAAGTGAACATTATTTAAGAGCGGATTAAGCAGTTTGAATGCCTAATTCAATGAATTTACACATAATTTATTCGAAACAAATAATTTTCATGGCATCAATGATTAAGTCACAAATTCACAAAAATATTCATAGTTTTTTCCTCCTGATATCAATTGATCTTTGTAGCTTGTATTTGGCAGACTTAGGTAGTTGGAATTTGTCAGATGCCAGTTACTAGCTAGATGTTCACAGTCAAATATAGCACAGCAATTTGCAATCTAAATGTAAAGAAATGGATTTTCAACACAATAAAGAAGCTGAAAAGGTTTTAAGATCTTCAAAATCAGTGTTGGTGATGGTCTTGCTGGTTATATATGTCTATGTCTATGTGTGTGTTCCAGATTTCATCCATAAAATTACAGTCCAAGCCTCCCCAGGCCCGGAAAAGAGGCGCAACTCTCCTGATCTGGGTTCAGGCTCCTCACCTTCCTTCCCCCCACGTTTACGGGCAATCCAACGTGAGTGCATTCACTTCTACTTCACACATGGGCTTGTGTTTCCAGAGACATTTAGAATTCCAAAAAAATTGTTATCTCTGGCCCTCTTGGATGCAAGCTCACAATTTACATCTCTCAGTTTCCAATGCTCACTTTCATGTGCTCTCAACCACCCACTTATCTTCTTTGTCTTCCCCTGTTTCCCTGCGGGCCCCCCTCTTGCTCTCTCTGCCCCTCCCTGGCTTACTGTTCTCTCACACACACACCCTTTTCCCTTTTCAATAGTCTGTTCCAGTCTAAATATTATCTGACTTCCTCTGAGTGGCTCAGCACTTCTCCACAGCCTTTGTCCACTGCAGCCCTCTTCTGCTCCCCCTGTCTGCAATTGGCCTGAGTCTGCAGTAGGGGGAGCCATTGAGCTGTATTTTTCCAAGCAGAAAGTCTACAGTTTTATATGCATGAAGCAGCTACAGTGCGGTTGACTGAATTAAAAATAAGCTAGGTGGAATTCATTGCTCCAGGAGAAGGGGTTGAGAAGGGTTTCAGCAGCGGCAGAGATTTAGAACACTCCTCTGCTTGTCAGGCTGTTAGACAAACAAGATTGCTTCCCTTCGAAGGGAAATTGTAGGCAGTAGGTCACAGGGCGTTTTTACCAAACCCAAAAGGAAATTTGTGGCGCAGCAACAGGCAGTGAACAGGATTTTTCTAAACAATTACCACCGAGGGTTCATATAAAAGCACAAATTGTGGTGAAACGTTTATCTGCAAAAGTGGTTAGTAAATCCAAAACATCTGGCAGCTTCATTTATTCATTAAATAGAGGAATGGTTTTCTTTACCTCCTAATGACTCTCCTTAATGGCTATCACCAGGCCACGAGTGTGCTTGTCATTAAAATGTGTTTAGTGGATATTAATGCTTACTCTCTCAGTAGCAGGCAGTGATTTATTGCTGGGCCCTTTCAAACTTGTGTCTAAAAAGCTGCCAAAATTACTGCTTTAAGTCAACAAAAACCCAGGAAGGTTTTTCTTATGAATAATACAAATTAGTATTGCAAATAACAATAATACACACACAATGTCTTTTTTTTGTTGTTTCTTATCAAAGTTTGCTGAATTTGATCAAAACATAATAGTTTTGAACAATGGGATTGGAATAGTTTCATTTCAGTATAACAGATTATGGATATGGCTGAAAATCATGTAAAAAAAAACAAAACAAAACAAACAACCTCCAGTTCCAGTAGCTGATGCCTCTACATTTTATGCTACATGCTTGTTTGAATATAAATGCAGTCTGTTTAAGTCATGGTAGCAGTGTAGCTCAAGGGATGGCATTGTCGGTTGGCCAACCCACCACTTTGGCATGGAATGGGAGGAAATTTGGGACAGATGTCCTCAAAGAATGACTTCTGCTGACATTGGTCTTTCCCTGGCCTTTCCTTTACCTCCGCCCTCAAGATAGCTTCTTCATCCAGTTAATCTTATAATTTACTTGAAAGTAAGTTGTCCCAAAAATTTGAGACCACTTCCACTGGAGAAATTATTTATCTACCACCATCGGGTCATCAGTTTAACTTTTCGTTTTGGTATATGGTTGATGACAAATAAATAGTTTTCAGAGCTAATTCGCTATTGTGTAAGCGTCGCAACACATTAAAAATCTATCTTATCATTTGCATGTTGGTATAGCCCCTGTAAGCTAACCCCTATTAGCATGCTTACATTAGCTTGGCTTAAAGTGCTGCCATGCCTGCTATCAATACATCCCAGAACTGGCAGAAATATAGCAGTAAAGGATTGTCATCTTGCCTATTCTAGATAAAAGAAGTGCTAACGTGAACATGATTAGTAGAAGAGATGGGTGACAATAGCAGACATTGAGGGAAAAAGGAAGGGGAATTCTTTTTTCCCCCCAAGCCACTGTTTGGTCTTGATAAATTAGAAACCGTGACACGGCCAACTGACTTCTGTACTTGCCCTGAAAAACAATGTGTAGCGGAGCATGAGCCAGGTTTCCAATGTAGCAGAGGCCAAATAAAATAAAACAACTGGTACATTTGAGGAACATATTCAACTCTCTGAAGCTGAACTGAATTGACCTGCACCACTGGGAATAAGCAGCACCACAACCCAGTGAAACTAAGTAGCAGCTCTAAAACAGTGTTGTCATAACAAGAGCATCATGACATGTATATACTACACCTACCTAGATACCTTGATAAAAAGTGGTACTGAAATTATGCCACAGCAAAAACCTTATCACATCAGTAAAAACATTGACGTGGCAGTTGACAGGATATGAAACTTGCAATTCTTTCTTTAACTTAGGCTGGTGTTTCAATGTTTATATCAGGTTTCAGCGTGATAGCACCTGTAAATTAAAAACACATAGTGGGAGAACCTCTCCTCATTAGTTTCTATTTTTAAATCTAATGTGACTAGACATAAAATTTGAAAATTTGCTCAGTATGGCGCAGACCTCTATCAAGGACATACAGTGTATCGAGTCCATTGTGTTCAGTCTACCTCAGTGCATTACACTAGGGTGCAGGCTAATAAATCAAGGTTTGAGCGTCATTACCACAAAGTGCCAGACTGTTAATGTCATTCATGTTTATTAATTATTTAATATCCAAAAAAACTGTACATTATATGCTTTCTGTATTATTATTATTATTTATTTTCATGCACATCAGTGTATTGACAGTGAATGAGTACAATTCTACCATTTATTACTGATCACTACAGTTATCAGGGTCATATTGGTACTAAAACTTTTACATTGTATCTAATCTGCTCAGGTTTATGTAGTTTTTATTTTTATTTCTTGCAACCAGACGTCACTTATTGAAGAGAATTAAATTAGACTGAAGATGCTTAATCGGTGGAGACCTGAGTCTGAGCAGTGCTAATCAAGTGTGATTTCATTTATACCATATGTGGTGTTAAACTGCATAGAAGTCTGATTTATAGCAGCTTATGGTTAATGTTGAGCAGATGATGCTGAATGACCTTAAAATTGCATTTTATGTAATGACCCCGGGGGAGTTAAAGAAAAGTCAGAATGTATTGAACTCTAGGTAAAAACTAGCGTAATTTTCACTTGATTCATTAGCTAAGTAAACCTCTTCTTAATGAGTATCTAGTGTCAATCTGTAGTATCAGATTTTCTGCAATACAAAATAGACCATAAAGCGGCGTATGCTTTAGTTGGTAAGAGCATTCTATTTACTGTGCATCATATAAAGTCTTCTTGAAATGTTTCATTTGTGCCCATGTTCTGCTTTTGTGTCTTGCTTTGATTTAACATGCTGGTTGCGACTTTGACAAGACTCCATAAAGATTTTTGCGGCCTGTGATTGACTTTTGTGTGTTGGATGGAGTGACAGGAAGCCAAACACCTATATATGCAGCACATGTAGTAGATCACTGCTGGTTGTTTACACTGATTGTGTACACAAGCTAGTTGTGGACGGGGGTTAGGGGTTTTTGGCTCCTTGTCACCCCTCCTGCTCTGTGAACAACTTGGAGTTTACCCATGAGACCAACTCCACACGGTGAGACAGTATTAACACATTTTAAGAGGAAATCAGGAGGTATTGAAGTGTCATGAATTCTGGCTTTAGCTGGATTCAGTTAAATGTCCCTGTGTTGGAGATAAATGTGGTTCTAACCTAGCTGTTTGTGAAAGGTGCTTTTTAAATATGCTTACCTCAGCTAGGTAGCATGCACCGTGATGTTTTTGAGCTAATGTTAATTTCCACATGTTATTTTCTTTTATTTTCATCTGCAGTCAGTCCCAGTGACAACAGCAAGACTTTTGGGCTGAGCCCAGTTTGGCCCCTAGAGGCTGCTTCTCTCAAACAAGCTAATGGAGACCTGCGGTTGGGCCCACACTGGAGGCCTCAGAGCCCAAAAAGTCCCAAAAGCCCTAAAGTCCTGCGCCTTAGTCCCCAGGAAAGCAGGTACAATAGGAATTTCTTTTTCTTTCAATGTCAAGATTTAAAAGTTACATTTAAAATTTTTTTTTTTTTAATTTCTTGTCATTTTCCGTTGCAGTCTCTCGATGAGAGCGAAGCTGCTGGAATCAGACAGCAATGAGAATGGGGAGTCCAAGGATGACTTTGAGGAGTACAGACCCTGCACCCCAACCCCTCCTCCTGCACAGAACGGTATCTGACACCCTCCATCACCATCCTAATTGTCCGACGCGTCTTCCATTAGCCAACATTATATTTCACACTGGCATGAAAGTGAATTATAAATAGAGGCTAAATGAATAATTAATACATTGAATGTTCTTTTTACTGCTTCTGTCTTTCTAAAACTTTAAAAGAAAACTCTCTCTTCAGGATCCTCAGTGAAGGACAGCATGCGGCTTCCTCTACCTCAGGGAGACTCGGGCAGTGAGGAAGGGGGTTCCTCCCCTGCTGGCTCACCCAGGCCTGAGAGGGGCTCCTTTGGTGGCCTATTTAAGAGCACCCACCGGGCATTACTTGGTGGTGGCTCCCTCCTGGCCTCCATAGGACTGGGTCGCTGCCTTGATATGCCCCCAAGGGTGCCTCCTCGAACTAACCCCCCTCCCTTAGAGGACCGCACCACCCTAGAACTGGAGATCTCCTCCCCTAAACCCCTAATTTCAGAACCCCCAGTAGTTGATGATCTCATCACCTTCTCCATCTCTGAGCCACTTCCCAGACCATTCTTGGACTTAGCTCTGCAGTGCCAAGAACTTAAGCCCTTGCCCCTGACTCCACCGCCACCAAATCCCCGTGAGAGTAGTCGTCACCGCACACCACACAGTCCACAGACTCCCAGGACCCCCGCGCACCAGGAAAAGGCCAGCGAAGGTGAATGGATGCCTAGTTCCCATTCTAGTAATGGGGAGCTGGGCTGTGAGGCCTGGGATCACAGAGTAGACAGGAGGAGGAGGTCCAACGAAGGCCTGCACACCACTCAGCTGGGTGAGTCTGAATCAGTTTCTCATGTAAATGACATTTCATCAATTTTAAAAATCGGTAATCTGGTCAGCAGGAGCAATAGTAACACATGGCTGGAGCATTAAAAATGGTGCACTTGATGTGAATGAAGGGTGGGACTTAAAAGGCAGCAGGGTATGAGATGTATTATGGAAGTGCAGGAAATCCAGTGGTTTTTGAGTGCAACCCCTACTATGGGCTCAAATCTTATTTCATTGTAGTGACAGTGACAGAGACAGGAAGGTAGGAGGGGCAGCAAAGGGCCATGGGTCGGACTTGAACCCGGGCTGCAACAGTTAGGAATGAGCCTTAATGGTATATACAGTTGAATCACTTTCCCAAGCCAATTTAATCATTAAATTACAGTCTCATCTCCAGATTAGATCTATATTTTTATTCTCATGCAAAGGCAGTGACCATCTTTTAGTTGGTCCTATACTGAAACTGGATATGACTGCACCTGGAATGATGGACCTCCATTTTGCAAACTGTACCTTTTTTCTGAGCATGATCTTTCTGGCACAGTAGCAGGCTTCAGTGCTGCACAAGCTTTTTAATTTACATCAAAGCTTGTCGTCAGTGATTTGAATATCTCAGGTAACAGCTGGCCCTCCATACTTCACAGCTAATACTTCCTAAGCAAAGCTAGCATTCCATCTACCATTCTTTCCAAATCTTTTGAGACACAATTTTCTTTTGTTGCAAAGTTGGGGATGAATGCAGACCATCAGGCGGTGCAGCTGAGGCCGCACAACCTCAAAGTCTCAAATTAAAAATTTCCTGTAATCTGTTTTTGACTTCACTGACACCGCAGAGTCTCTCTGGCTGCCTCGACTGGGGCTTGGGGAGTCTGACTGCAGCTCTGCATTGCATCATGGGTGTTATTTACACTGCAGTTTGAGCTGAGGTTCATGTTATATGCAAAGGATACATACATAACAAAAATTCAAGAGGGCTTAGTGCTTATTTACTTCTATTTCTATCATATCATGTTTGGTTTTAATTCAAGCATCATGCTAAATAGGCATGATCTGCATACTAGCAGCAGTCCCTGGTACAGTACATGTTTTTCACAAAGACTAATATGCATTTCTTAGAAGCACTGACATTTTATAGCTGTAATGACGAAGACTTGAGTATTGGTTGTTTTGGGAACGAGTGGGCTTTACGAGGGCTTTAAGAGTGCCCCCTGGTATCATTTCATGCTCTATATCTGGTCCGTTTGTCTCACAAAGCTTCTGATTCTCCACAGAGTGGTTCTTACAGCTCTGCCCCCATATACGGAGCAGACAAAATGTCCAAGATCTCGCAAACCGCATGCGGTCGTTACGTTGGGCACGCTGAGGCGAAAAGCCACACATAATTAAACAGCAAGTGTTTTAGCTAAACATGTTATTATGTTAATTGAGTGTGATGACTCAGACTAGGATGCAGAGACAGACTGCCACAAGGCTGCTGGCTGTGAATGGCTGCTTGAAAGAGAGATGAATTCACTGGGTTCCTCCACTGGCGTTTTCGTCTGCTCTCATGTGACTCCTGATTGCTCTTTCTTGTCAGCTGAATAGCTTAGCATGCTCAGAGAGTTTCTGTTGTCAATAATGGCATTTGGCAGACGCGTCACATTTGGAAACAGCAAATGTTCATTCAAGCTGATTTACTCTGAGTTTAATGTTCTTGTCAGAGTTAATTTACACAAGTTTTCTCCTTGCAGCCTTGTCATCTAGTTACACAACACTATGTTATACTTACTGTCGACAAATTGTGCCAAAGTTCATTACTTTTTGAAATAGTGATATATAACTCTCATGTTTCCAGTTGGATCAGCTACACCAGGAATCTGATTGGACAGGAAATACATCAAAGAATGCCAGAGCAAATCTAAAGCTGTTTGAATATGAATTAAAACCTCTTCAAGAAACAAAGAAGAGGAAAGGGTGATAAAGATGTCTAATCATTTGAATATTTATCTTTTGCATCATCCTTGTCTTAAATGGTGGGATTAGTCCATGGACTTAACTAGAGAGAACAGTTGTTTAAAAGCTTCCCGTACTCCAAGAAAATATACAGGCGTGGACTTATAACCATGGGGACTTGGACTAACCCTAAAAAATATGTTTCACAGTTGAAATATGAGAAAATAACTGTAGTCTTTGACTCTCACTCACTACGATATTAATTGTATTTGTAAATGGCTGGAATGCCCATTCAATATTTTTCTTTTTCTTCTTTTTTTAGGTTTGGACCTGCCTTTGTGCCAAGACACACAGGAATCAGATCACAAGCTTGTAGTGCCCAACTTTCTCAACCCCAACCCTGCCCTCTGGAGCCCAAAAACCCGGCGCCTGGAGGTCAGCGTCATCCCCCGGCCTCGACCATCTCCCATCCGACCCCGCATTGACCCCTGGAGCTTCATCTCAGCAGGCGGTGGGAACACAGGTGGAGGCCGCAGCCCTAACCGTACAGACTGCAACCCTTTAAGCTACCAGCCCTCACCTACCAACCCATTCACCAACTGTGACCCGTTCCCATCCCCAGACTGTGATCCATTTGCCTTAAAAGCTGACCCCTCAAACAACTCGGACACAGCATCACCCTTTGACCCTTTTTTGGCTCCCTTTCCCACATCCCGCTCTGCCCCGTGCTCCACCAACGGCTCACCTACATTGCCCTCTTACCGCATAGCACCTCTCAACCCGGCTGACTCACCCTTGATCGACCTGGGCTGGGCAGCCTGCAGCAAACCCCTGGATGGCACCAAAGAGAGAGCTCACCCCCGCAGGACACTGGGGCTCAAGCCATTTAAGTCCCCGACGCAGCTCAGAGATGACAGGTTCTAAACCCGGCCTTGCCTGTGGCAAGAGGCTGAGTCTCACTTATGGATGTTCAAAAGTGAGTTTGTTTTCACAGGAGTACAGTCCAGGATCATTTCTATTACAATGTCCTATATCTTAAAGGAGAGGATTGGATTGTGGTATAGTCACCTACGAACCAAAAAATGGTGCCCATTTCATCTTCCTTGCCTATCTTTGATTCTCTATTGCTTTGAAGGAGCAGAACACAGATCTATAGTCCCATCTTCACAGTTTATCAGACTGCTCACATCACCTGCTTTCATCTCCCCCTACCTTTGAAGCATTGTGATAATGCAGAGGTAGATAAGGTGACTCGCACAGCTTCATCTGCCTCTACCTCTCTGCAGACTGAAAGCATCGGGGACAATGGAAAATTGGAGTGCCTTATTTTGTGAAGTGTTTTTAATATATATCTTTTCAAGGTGCCTTGAATGTTTAATCTGTTGTGTAGGGAAAATGCTATGAATTTGGCTTAAATTTGCAAATCAGTTTAACATTGCTGTGGAAAATGTCGTCTAGACACACGCGTGCACATGCGTCTAGACTCAATGTTCACAGGAAGCTTACAGTTTGTTTTTTTTTTTTAAACAGTGTTTGCCTGTTGCATTTTGGGAGAAAACAGCGGATGTGAAATCCAAGACAAAACTAAGACCCAAGCATTCCACTTGGAAACAGATAACATTCCTTACACATTCCAAGGAAAATGCCAGAGTTTGGACAGATTCATTGGGCTGGCAGGCAAAAGAGCACAGGGAGCAAGATGGGGGGGGCCATCTGCATTCCCTTCATATGCCAAAGAATGCCACTGTGACAGAGCTGGGACAAAGAGTCTCTACAAAGTTGTTTTTACCTCTGCAGAGCGTCAGACGGGTGGGTTTACCACACTGGACAATACCCAGAGAGTTGAGACAAGTCAATAACAGTATTTAAAGATAACTTTAATGTGCTTTACTATGCTTATTTGACATCTTTGTCACTATCCTGGCTGTTTTATCATCAACCATCTGATGCTTTAGGAGGGTTCAACCAAAAATTAGTATTGGCAACTGGCAAACATATAGAGTACATAGAAATAGATGCTTTGTTGAATACTTCGCTTGTACAATCCACCAGAGCAGGAGTTAACTTGCAAAGCCAGCCGACAATTTCACAAGGCCTTTGATCGCGAAACCTCCAGATGTTGAACTCAAAAAACTACTGTTCTGGTTTTGAAAATGTTGTATCTCTTCAAAATTGATCCACAATTTTCTTTTTCTAAAACAAACGACCACATCGATTGGTTTTAACATTAGCATCAGCCTGATTTTCATGTCCAACTACAATTTAATATCCGTCTGATAAGTCATTGGATTCCAACATCTTTCTGTTATTACATGGAGATTTGGTGTCAACTAGCTGGCTAGCTTAGTACAAAGACTGGTATCCTTGGAAGCTTTATTGATTTATTTTTTTTTTGATAAAATCATTACCTTCATCACTTAATCCAGTCTTTGTGGTGATCTTAGCTAACCATCCTCTGAGAGACATGAGAGTGATATTAATCTTCTCATCTACTCATATTACACCCACAACAAGGTGCCGATAGATCATGCAATAATCATTGTTAAATGTTTCAGAAGCTTGTGAGATGTATGCTGGCTTTGCAAAACCAGAGAGCAGCAGCAGTAGCAGAGCTTCTACTCCTCGCCCTCCTCCTCACAAAATCCATCTTTAACCATTTTGACAGTTTTCATTTTGACCAACAGATCTGTTAGAATTCTCTTAATAACTGTTATGTCATGTTGAAGTACAGCTGAAAAATTCCAGGATTGAGCTAAAACACAGAAAACAAAAATCACTACAGAGAAATATCAGATGCCAACAGCTCAACTGGTGACAAAACACTAGAGTAACATCTAAAAAACCTGCTCTTTGCTCTGCACTTTTGCTTCAGAAACAGCAAAAGTTGTTTTCAATACTAAATTTAAGATGTTTTTCCAAATGCACCATGAGAAATATACGAGGTGAGGCAAGTTGAGTGAAAGTGGCTACAGCAACAAATACATCACAAAAATAGCTCCTGGAATCGGTTGAACATCACGCATTGATGTTGATCCAGGACTGGTTTCTTTCAACATGGCAGTCAGCTGGTTGCCAATTACCAAAATTGGTGTTGGCCTAAGCATGTTAGCAACTGAAATGAGACCGTCTTGCACATGTTCACTGTGTCTTTACTTGAGCATTACAAGGTACAAATACTGATTGGCTTCATCGCTGACACTGTGTCATTGGAAGGCAGTGACAGCTTTGTTCTGATCAAGAGCAAAAACCTTGTGTCCCAAGGGGGAAAGCTGTGAGATTAGCCTAATAAGCCTACTGACAAATAGAGGAGGCTGATAGTGATAATTAGCCTCTTGATAAGGGCAGGGAACATTAACAAAGCATTCAGATATTTGGTTAATTAATTTGCTCCGACATCATGAAAATGCCCCGCATCCTCCTCACAAGGTATCAAGTCGTTCCTTGCATTGGTCTCAATTGAAGCCGGGTGCCTTTTTTAACATTAAGTTTCAGAAGCAGATTGAGCTGTCGCCATTTGCTTCTGTTCTATTTCCCTCCTTTGCCACGGGCTGCTAAGCTGTCGAGCGAATGAAATCTTCACTGTCAAGGCTCACTTTTTTCTATGTATTTCCCCCTCAGGTGATGTGAAATATAGCTGTCTTTCGCTCTTTCCTTCCTTCTATCTTTCTTTCTTTCTTTTTCCTCTTCCTCCTACTGCCCTGCTCTCTTCATCCCTGGAAACCTTTCTTGAGGGCAGTTTTGTCCTGAACACTTGCAGAGCATTCAGTTCAATAACAGCCAGGTTTCTGACCGTGAAAAAGAAATGGTATTTGTGCAAGTCCATTTACTCGGGAGAGCTAATTTAACAGAGTCAATTGAATTTGTTTGGAATTGCAACAAGAGCTTTATTAGATGTCTGTATTGCACATTAAAGTGTCTGTTCATCATCTACTGAACATCCAAGTGGTAACAACGGGAAACAGTGGTTCTTCAGTATGTTCCAAGCAAGCTAGATTTGACAGTCCTGTTTTGAATGGCCCCACTGAAAGCTGGCATGAAAGGCCTGCTGCTATAGAGGTAAAATGTCATGAATTGTATAAATGGACATAACACTTCATACTTTGTTTTGGAATTTAAGGTGCTTTTTTCTTTTCTTCCCCATACTACTGTGTAAACTTCTTGAAGTTATGACATATGAAATGGAATCTACCTTTTTAATATAAAGCTATAACCCTGAAAATGGGTTTGATTTCAACAACACGTGTACAGAGAAAAACAGCTGTGTGGGCTTACAAAGGTACACACATGAAGCGATCTAAGCAGGCAAATCTTCCTCCTTTGGATCTTTGAAATATTAATAGAATTCAACAGGGGGTTGCTATAATTTCAAAGTCGATATTTTCTTAATTTTTCCCTCAACTGGATGGATCTTGTAAATGAATACAGCTGTGAAGTAAGAGTACATTCAATATGCCACCTAAATAACTAACTCTGTTGCTTTAGATTGTGCCCTGGTTCAATCTCACTGGCAATCATCTGGACATAGTCATGTGGCTTCCTTTCATGGATGATGTTTAATATTGTTCTCACTACCAATATTTTACAGGCGTTGCAATGGATGAGTTATTCCTTCGCCTCTGACTCACAAGAGCAGTCCTCTGATAGTCATTAGCTCTTAGATAGATAGCTGTTATTGTCAACCCGAGTTTTGTGAGGCAAAGAAAAAAAAGGCACATGAAGGAAGTTCAGATGATTGAAATGTCTCTGAGATTATTTCTGTCACAAATTCACGGTTTGTGTCAAGTATCCACTTCAACCTGCCACTCATGTTCTGTCTCTATGTTCTCTTGGAGCTAGACCTTTAATTTTCCCACAGAACTGATGTTGAAAAGCATCGCCTGCCTCAAGGGTGCGCACACTGACTAGCTGACTACATAAAATATTACTTACAAAAACAGCAGTGAGTGTGCTTTGGACATGTGAAGGTATTTTAAGTGGTGACAAGCCTTCCTAATGCAAATAGGTCACAATAGTCGAATATGTGCTTATTTTTTATATAACAATTTGCTCCTATCTCCTAAGGCATAATAAGAATTTGACAAACCTTTATCTGCACATAAGTGGAACACATTTTGAGGTTTTATCTGGACAGGGACAACTGCTTCTTGGTTTTGCCCGCCAGATTTAGGAGCCATAGTGGTCACCTTGACAGCTGCTGACTCTCAATAGAGACTAGGGATATTTGTGATGGTCTGTTCTCCCAGGTATTGCATCGTCCATCATTGCAAATCAGCATGTCCACAGTACAAACTGACAGAATGGAAGTGAATTTTTTACGAGGAAAAAGTGGCATTTGGCCGGCCACCAGTGATTCCCTATCAGCTCCACAGAGGCAGACATGATTTGATGATTTATTTCAAAGTTTGAGCTCAGCCCATTGCCCCTAATCAGTGAATGGCAAATGGTCAATACGTTACATGAATATAAGCTAATGAAACACCGTGATGGAAGAACCCGATGCCCTTTCCCTCATCACACTAAGAGTCTGTGTGTGAGAGGTGGTTGTTTTTATTTCAGAGCTGAAAAATCACAGCCATTGTCCAGAAGTGGAGAAAAAAAAAACATGTTACAAGCTTGTCGGTTTCCAAGTGTAGCCTAATTCCACCATCCCCTGGGTTTACCAATGGATGCTTAATTAGGTTTTGTGAAATAATCACACTGATCGTCTGATGTATTCTAATTCAACTGTATACTTTGAAAGTAATAGATGCAAGCACAAGCCTGCCACAATCATAATTTCTAAATTAAAAGTTCACAGAGCTCATCTCCTTATAATGCTAATTATACAAATCCAAATAATATTGTGAATTAGATAATCCAAATAGAGCAAAAAGGAATTTAAATCTTCAAGTCCTTAAGCCATTGCTAATGTTAGTATGCTGACCAGCTACCACTCACTAACACCAGCAATAAAAGACAACAAGACAAACAAACAAAAAAAACTTTAAAAATGGCCCCATTCTGGATTGTTTAATCTTCACTCTTCATTTTAAATTTCTTTTCAGAGCTGTGTGGTTTACTAGCTTATCTGAAGACTCAACTGACTCAACACAATATCAATTTCCCTTCCCAACTAATATTAGCTAAAAATGGAAACTAGCCAGACCTATTTGTCACACAACTTTGTATTACCTGAATAATAAGATTACAACTTGATCTATTTAGGAACATTTTTGAGCTGTCTAAAAACATTTGGCAGCTAAGATTTTGCTTGTTTTAGGGGCCCATTGTATAAATCTTCCTTATTTCTTTTGTGAATCAGGACAAAAGCAGTAAAATATTGTGACTTTGGGCTACATTGTATTAAACAACATTGAGAGACTGAATCTTGTTCCTGAATGGCCCTCAGGAAAGAAATAAGAATCTTAGTTACTGCAGAGGAAATAAAAACCCCTGGCATTGTTTTAGCACCTGCAGTTTAGTAACAGAGCATAGTGTGCAAATACATAACCATTCATACTGATTATTTTAAGGAAGCTAGGAGTCGCGAGGGGATTGTATTATTGACTCACTGAAGTTGTGGTTAAAACATTTTCTCTCAATTGTGGTTAAGGCGAAAATTGAAAACAGATATTTCAAAGGTAGAAGGAAACTTTCTGAATACCCTTAAATTGTTTTTATTGATGAAACCTTACTTTGTTGGATCAGTGAACAGTAAATTTCGAAAAACAAAATCAAGACCTGACAAATCCTCTCCCCCCAGCCTTTTTTTTTTATTTAACCTTTGCTTACTTGTGTGTTCAATTATGTACATTTTACAAACATTTCTGTGCATCAGCTTCATTTTCACTCGTTTCACAGCCAAAGACACATTATTGGTTATTCAGGATCATATGAATCTTAAGCACCTGCCCAGGGCTTTGTTTGGCATTAACAGGCCGAGACAAAATGATCAAATATGACCTTTCATTTATTGTACTGCACAGGGATATAGTGGGGGGATGGAAAAATGCCATGCCTGTGGTGGTCACCACCAGGTGTGTTGCGCCAACGCTCAGTCTCAATATGTGAATATTATTACTCATTCTTTTCAATCTATGCATCCAAGGTCACCATCTGTTGCCCTCTTTTTCTACAACAACAAAACGTGAAAAGCATGAAAGGGAGACCAAACAGGTTTCTAAGAGCACAACTACAGCTCTCCGACAAAGCTGAAGGTAACATAACATAACATGGATCATCTATGAGGATATTAAGGCTGAGGGCCCAAACATATGTCCCCTCGTTCATTCAACAGCGTACAGCATGCCCTTGGTTGTGATTATTGTTCTGCCAAGCTATTGACACTTAATTACCTTTTGAGTTTTTTTCACTCTGTAGATTTCTGCTTTAGTCAGGAAAATTATTTTACTTAGTTCACGCAACTAAAAGGAACGTAATAGTAATAATCATTTTGGCAACTCTCCTACTACAGGTTAGGTTGAATGATCCAGAGCCAGACCTGAAAGCAATACATGTGCAATCTTTTCAAGCTTGGTGATGCAACTATCATTGAAGCGAGTTATTTTTCCTGCTTTAAAAATCAGGGCTGAGACGAATGCACCAGACTAACGTCTTCCAGGGGGTAGATACCGTTCAGGGTAAAACATTTGACTGTGGTTTTTTGGTGTTTAACGATAGATGGTCTCTCTCAGGTGCTCATGCTTTGGCTTAAATAACTGGACTCTAAATGATTCATAGAAGAAAATTTAAATGGTTTTGGATGGTACAAATCCCCATGACTCACTGGTCACATCTGTTTTATTCACGGCATCATGGTGCTTTAAAGGCTTTCTTTCTGACAGCTTCCTACCAGCAAGCTAAAGACATTTTAAAAAGTGTATAAATAGGAGAAAAATGGATATTTATAAATGGCCATCTTTTTACACACTGGATTAAAAATGTTTCTCTTTCTAGATGGCCATAGACACAGTCTACATTAGGATGATGGATTGATTGATTAATTGATTACTTCATATGAACAAAACTTTTTGATAGGTTTTCACTGGAGTATTAACAAATGCATGTATGGGTGCATCACAAGAGGCATTGTAACTTTACATTCCAGTTTTCCAACATGACCAAATCTGGATTAAAATGATTCCCAGTCATTTTTGTGTAGCAGAAAATTCAAGAGAATTGCCTGGTAGAGCTTGAAATCTTGTTTCTTTTGTGTGTAGCAAAAATGCCAAACCCAAATTACAGTCTAATGTGCCCTTGGGGCACCCATACTGAACTTAATGTGCATAAAACTGCTAGATGGAGATGAGGATTTTGTCACTACCTTAAAGTGGCTGACAAGGTTGACTTCCTCTTCCGTCTTTGTATCTATTTGCTTTTAATGTAATTGTTCCACATTCATTTCCATGTCTTTCTTTTTTGTTTGTTTTGTTGTTTTTTTTTTTTTTGTTTGTTTTATTACAACCTAGGTGATGTGATAACGCAAATATTGCATTGCCTCGGCCTCAATTTTTACATCTCTGAGAACTGCCTCTGCTCCTGTGAGTGAGAGGTTTTCGCAGTCGTCGGGCTTTGAAAATGTGTTATTATTGCATTTTTGTGAAATCTCGCACTGGGCTGGGCCTAATCAACTGTTTTTATTGTGTGTCGAGAGGATTTTTCCTGTATACAGATGTGAAAATGTTTTTATTTCTCTTGACTATTATAATGGGTTTTAACCTGTGGAAAAACAAACAAACAAACAAACAAAAAAAAGTGAAAAGCTTAAAAAGAGATAAGACCAAATAAAATATAACACTCCTGATGTGCCTGTAACCTTATTTATATCACAGCCCCAATTTGTTTTCTTGATCAGTTAATTCCTCCTGAAAAAGTTTGTTTTTTTTTTTTTTGTTTTTTTTCTTTTTTGTTTTTTTTTCGCAAGTGAAGTTAGTTAAGTGTAAATTATGGATAAAGTGTTCTGGAGTGCAGCTTTTTTGTTTTTATAAACTTTATGGCCACTTTCAAGAGGAACAATTAACATTACCACCTTGACATTGAATTTCACCTCCTTTATGCATTGACAGCTGCCATGGGTCTGGTTTAAGGGTTGGTTTGGGTCTCCTCTGTAATCTCAAAAGCCAGCCCAACTGCCTCCATCACAAAGTGTAGGCTTGTCATTGTTGATTATTATTGATTATTATTGATTATTACAAGTAAATACGTGTTTAACAGAAAAAAAAAAAACATTTAACAGTTTGAGTGTTGACCGAACTATTCATTCTGAGGAGGAGCCGTCATACCAGAAATGAGCAGGGTGAATTTGGTTTATGTCTGGTATGTAAAAATTATGGGATGCACTGACCCACTATCTAACATGTCCCGGGGCACCTGTCACAAGTAGTTGAGATAAAAGGTGGCACGTTCACAGCAGGAAGCCAGGCTGATTGGTTAAGGGGCCTTACTTCTGGTGGAAAAATAACCCTGTTGTGAAAATCTGCATTTTAAATTTAATGTAGGAATTTCACTTCAGTGCTTTTCACCACCCACCCGCGTATGCTTTTAAATGCATACAAAGTCACCCACAGATACACCCAACACATTTGATACATGCAAATATCACATTCCTAATTAACGAAGTCTGCACCTGGTGCTCATCCTTTTCAAGGACTAGGTATCTGGGAAGTAATTTATTCCATCGAAGAGACATTTTCTCTAGCCACTTAAGGACTGTGGAGTAAACTGATGTTCATGCATTATTTCCAGCCAAAAACATTAGTTGGACCGTTGAGTGTGCTTCACATTTTTCTACATTCATCTTTCACGTTTTTCTGAAATGTCTGTGTTTTCTGGCAGTCCCAGAATATAGAGGTGTAGTCCACACTCCCGCCAGCATTTTAAGGAATAACTTTTTTTAACACACGCGAGCCTTAAGGTCCTGAAAAGTCTCATTTTGACTTTCTGCTTGTAAGTATCGCATATTGTAACTGTATATTCCTGAAAATCTGGTAGCCTTGTATAGATTATGTTAATGACAGCATTAATTTATGATTAATTTTGATGCTAATCATATAATTTATGTTAACTCTGCCATTCTGTCAAAGAGACAAAGAGATCAGTCCTCACAGTTTATCAATCCAGTATCATAGTGTTAAAATGCATTCTACAGACAATTTAGACTCACCAATTAACCTAAACATGGATATCTTTGGACGGGTACCTGGTACCTGGTCTCCCCAACACAAATAAAGGGAGAACATGTAAACTCCAGACCAGGGAATCATACCCACAACCTTCTTGCTGTGAAGCAACAGCGCTAGCCAGTATGCCACTATGCTGCCTGGCAACAAATGAAAATCTAAACTAATAATTAGTACACACCAATTAACCAACCATATTCAAACTTGCCTGAACTAGTAGTCAGCAAATTCCTAACATTCGTTAAAGTGACTGATTGACCCCCAAATAGAGTTCAGTTATTCTGTTTTCCAGACATAATCTTTGTCACATCAAGGGGATCTTATTGAGTAAAGGTATGAGTCAGGAGAATAGGGATAAAATGCATTGGATACACAATTAGACATCAGTGGAAAAAGTGGAAATGAGTGGGAAAAAAATGGTCACAACAGAGATATATTACCAAGAACTGGAAGTCCCTCCAAAGCTGGTAAAAAATACAAGACAAAAACTGAGGCCAACACCCTCAGTCTCTCACATCAGGGCCATTTCTAGCTTTGTGGGAGCCCTATGCAAGATGTTTTTAGGGGACCCCTAGTTTGCCAAGCAAGATTCCTAGTTGCATAGATGATCCACAGTAAATCCACAGCTTGTCATTTTGGTTTGTTTTATTCTTATATCTACATTTATTTTTAACCTTAAAAGGGATAAAAAAAAGTTGGACAAACATGAATCAGTTCATGCCCAAAGCCACACCATGAGAGCACTCTTTCCCCAAGGGGCACTGAGCACAGTCTAAGGAGAGTGAGTTTCATCTTCCGTCTCAGTTAGAACAGGTAATAATTCTTAGATGAGCCTAAACATTCATCATATTGGGGCCCCCTGGTGGCTTGAGGAGCCATATGCATTTGCATATACTGCACATAGAGTAGAAGGAAATGGCCCTGTCTCACGTTTCATATGTCTGGGCTGCAGGTTAGAAATGTGAGGGTGAAGGGAAGCATCAAGTCAGGCTAGATTTTGCACAGAACCTACTTTGAATCTTCTAAAAGCATGTGTGTATGTGCATACTTTATGGTCTAAAGAGATGAAGTTTGAACCTTTTGCCCATAATTCAAACAATTCTCAAAGGTTTGAATGAAAACAAGACATGACTGAAATAACACCATACCAGTGGCGTTAGCGTCTGCTTTGGGGCTGTTTTAGTTGGATCTCTGGCTTTAGTCAAGGTGAAAGATGTTACCAGCATATACCAGTCAATTTTGCCATACACCTCCCGACCTCCGTTAACAAGCTGAACATGACAAGGAATTTCACCTTTCAGCTGGACCCCAAGAATACCTCCAAACCAGAAGAAGATCAAAGTTTTGTAAAGGCCAGAGCCTGGGCTGAATCCAAATGAAAACCTTTGGTTGACCTGAGGAGAACTGTTCATAGTAGATGCCCTTGCAGTCCCACAGATTTGAACAGCATCTGCAAAGATTTCTGATGCTGAGTCCTACCAATGAGGCTGATTTCAGCCATAAAATCAAAAGTTGCTTAGTTTAGGGGTGTGCATATTTATGCAACCAGGTTGAGCGATATTTTAAACATTTTCTTGGGGTGAAACATACAGAACATTCTGGAAAACATTCTAAAAGAATGTATCCTACTTCACATAATTTTAACAGGAGCGTGTAGCATGTCTTATGCTCGTATATCCCATTTTGGAGGTTACATGTTGTCCCTTTTCTTGAGTTGATTCCCTCCAGGTCCTCCAGCTTTCAAAGACACACACACGTTAGGTTAGCTGGTGACTCAAACTTGCCCAGATGTTTGAATGTGAGTGTGGATGGTTGTTTGTCTTCATCTGTTGGCCCTTTGATAGACTGGCGAACTGTTCAAGGTTAAGCCCGCCTTTGCCCAAAGTCAGCTGGGAGAAGCATAGATAATGGATGGATGGACCTTCAGTGGGCAGATTTGGCCTTTTTCCTCCAGGTTTGCGGCTCCTTTTATCATTAAACCTAAAATGATGTCAATCCTGCCAATGAAGCAGAAGGCAATATTCTGTTATCACCACATTACCTCTTCTCACATCATTTGCAGTTTGTGAAATGTGATGTAGGCTAGGATCGTTCAGAAGAAGTAATGATTTAATCTACCTGTGCACCCTCTATTTCTGTAAGGCTGCACCGTCTTCAGATGTTGTGTCGGCTGCTTTACAGCGACATGACAGGTGATGATAGAACAATGACAGTGCTGACTTGTTAGTGTGTATCCTGCAACAACACAAATATTGGACCACTCAGGCAGACACATGAATGAATTCACACATTCCCCCCCCCGCTCCTATGTGTAAGTGCCTTGTTAGACGGGATGTTGTGTCTCTCTCAGTAAGTCACTTTTGCCATCTGAAGTGAAGACAAGATGGAATGCAGTAGAATAGATAAAGAGACCTACATTGAACCCCCTATCTCTTTCTTAGCAGAGATAACAGTCTTCCTCGAATTGAAAGATTTAGATTTACTAATAATTTGGGTGAGGCCTAATACTGAGTTAAACTCTGGTGCACATCAAGCACTCCTTAGAGTCTCTAATCTTCTGCGACATCATTCACTCACAGATGTAGGTGTATTTATATACATGTAGATGTCTACATCTAAGACGGTGTGAAATTTTGTGGGGTTTTAGAGACTACAAAGGGCTGTGAGGAAAGCAAATTTCAAAATCACACCCCTCAAATATTAACCTGTTTTGGAGAATCAGAGGAGCAACATGGGGTGGTGGTGGGGTTCAGTTTGATTTACACAGTGTTATACTTTACTATGACTGGGTATCCCCCTTTCCTCCAGACTGTCAGTCAGTTGCATAACAGAGAGTGGAGGATCAGCAATGTGTACATGTGATGGATGAAATCCCAGCCATCACTGACCCGCCTTTGTCCACCACCAGTCTCAGAGGCTCTTGTTGCCATGGACACTGTGAATGAAAGTCAGTGAAGTGCCATGGTGTGGCTCTGCTGTACCTTAACGCTGAGAACACAGCGCTTATTTTCCCATTTTCTTATTTTTATTTTTAAAAGATCATTCACTATGTAGAATGAGGGGAATTAAATATTATTTCACATACCCACTTTGAAATGTTGGCATAACATTTTGTTTAACATAATTTTTGATGGGATAAGTTGCTTCCTTTGCCTTCTTATCTAAACGCAACTCATGGCACTGTTACACTTAATGAAACACAATAGTTAAAAAGTTCATATGTTCGTTATGTTGTTCAAGCTTAAAAGATCATTTTCAGCATTGTGTGTTTATACACAGACACCTGAACGACTTCTTCAATCCTCTCAGTTGGTGGGGCACAGGATCCTGCACCCTCCCACTGAGAGCAACTAACCGCTCTTTGCCTCTCCAACCTGCTCAGTTGCCTTTGAAGAAAAACTATTTGGTCTGATGAAAATTAAAAGAAAATATTGCCGCGAGCAGCAATTTGCAGGTTCTAACCATTTTGTGCTCAACAGAAGGAAGCAGGAGAGAAATTAAAGCCATGATCAGAGTGAGGTTCAGACTCAACAAGGCCAAAGCAAAGTTACTCCAGCCAGGGTAATTCTTTATAAGGGAAGAGGACCAGCCGCAGACCTGTTTCATCATCATGATATGTTCATTAAAAAAAAAAAAAAAAACTACATGCACTAATAAATATGCCACTTCAGATTTTGGTAAAGACTGGCCCGGTTGTCCGGTTCATGTTGATGAAATATATATACCATATATATGCTTCAATTCTTCTCAAATTCTGTTTGATAACGTGCAACCTATATGTTCATCATATTGTATGTACTTGCGGAGGATGGAGTTCAAATTCCCGTCAGTAGATCATGCTGTGTGTCTGACCATCTTGACAGGACAGAGGTTCAACACTTGAATAACTACAAAGTTGTGATAGGTTTTTTTTTTTTTTATGACAACTGGGCTATGGGCTATGCCTGGTTTGCTGCCTTTGTGCATTAATTGGTCATGTGATCAGTTCATACAAACCTGCTGTTTTCATGTCGGGATGCGGTAACCTTTTCACGCTGTTTTGTGCTGTGGATGTCATGGTGTTCTTCAGGTAAGCTTTCTTGCTCCCTTCCATCAGGTGCCGTGTGATGGAAATTTTGGACTCATAAACAAAGATGTTAAGCAGCTCCGAGCCTTTAGTTGTTGTTTCTTAAGCTCTCTAACCATTCTGCACTGTGCCTTTGGAGTAATCTCGGGGGTTGAACAAAAAAGTAATTCCCTTGAAAGAGAGTTTGTCCAACTATGGACTAAATATTTACATTTAAAAATTTGAATTTAAACTCTTTGAAATCACTTTGTAACCCTTCACAGCTTTGTGCTAATCAAGATCGCCAAAGATTGCGCCTTAATGACTCATGGTTCATTATAGCAGATGCCTCATTTTTTAATTGAAATTCTCTCCAACTCTGGTTAGCTTTTGTTTATGTCATGCCATTAAAATAAAGGCTAATATACTTTTTATCCAGACGACTGGATCAAATAGATTGTGTTTGTTAATTATTGCTGTTATCACATGAATGTCTAAATAGCTAAATGACCTTTGAGACTGAAGAAAAAGCAAAAGGGAATCTGGAGTTCTTTAATTCAACACACATCATGGGAGTGTTTGTTAGGTGGCTCACGACTTTGCAGCCACAAAAGCTGTTCTGAAAAAAATCACAAAAAACATTTCATGTTGGAAAGCATACAGTGTTTAAAAAAATAAATAGTCCAGGTTAGAAACGTACACACGGCCATCCACGTAATGTAAAAGAAAGACCAGACCACCTTCTTTCATGCTCCATGATACTGTTCTTATGTTCACATGCCCATTTTAGGATCTAGTGGGGGTGGACAAGAGTGAACACGAACACCATGATCAGTCCAGAGCTATACAGCCTCATTTACAAAAAACTGTGATGCTCTATCGCCCACCAAGCAAATTTATTCTATTATACTGAACCAAAGTTGAGGGAAACATCAAATTCAGCCATTAAGCCAGCTGATTAATTCTGCAATACTGTTAATTTGTGTTTATTTTAATGTCATATTTAAAAAAAAAAACAAAAAACTGAGTATCCCTTACACTTGCAGCAATGCCTTGAAGCTTTAAAGACAAATGTCTTCATACATATCAGGCGGTGGAGACCATCCAGTCAGTGCTTGTCTGGATGCAGAGACGACAGCGAAATATGGAGGTGCAGAGCCATGGGCAGCCCCTGCAAGAAATAATCACATGAGACTTTTTTCATGAATTTCTTATCACCTTGACCTTCCATTTTGCCACAATGGCTTCCCATCTCACACCAGCTCAGAATTCTATATGCAAGATACCTCGGTTAGACGTTGAGCATGTGTTTCCTTTACACTGCTTATTTGGAGCCCATTTGATGAGCCGCTGTCAGAAATAGCTTTTACACAGTGGGCCTGACTAATGTACACTCTTTGTGAACATCATGGTGAGAATAGAGGAAGTGAGAAAAAGTCATGTTGTATCCAAGTCATTTCCACTACACACACACTCAAACACACACACCCTAATTAGAAATGTCCTCAGTAGATATTTGGAGGAAGTGATATTTTGCTGCAGGCGCCTATTACTGATCAAAGATCTATTTAGCAATTCACTTCAACATGTTTCTCTTTTGTCTGTGTCAAAGTGTCTGTTGATGGTTGCCTGAGACACGTGCATTGTATCATGAAAGCAGAAAAAAAAAAAAAATCATTCTACTTCTTGCCTGATTTCCCGAGTAACCCACCTCAGCAAGAGCATGTCTGAGATAGCGCTGTGAGGTGTGCGACAGCAGTGTGCAAAAATTACACAGCACAATGCAGCCACAAAAACCTGCCCGCTTTCTGGCACCTGATAAAGGAGTCCTGATTAACTGCGTGCGCATGCATAAAAGACTTGAGAGAGGGGGAGAAGCATTTTCAGGAGACATACTGCGACTGGCCTTCTTGCATGTGTACAAAACAATCACATGCCAAGACAAGTGGCCAAGATGGCACATATTTGCAGCTAATTCAACTTGAGAAGTCAACAGTGGGGGGAAATTCTCAATGGATACTGTTTGTGAGCGGCTATGCTCTTCTTCAGGCTGCAGGCTGGGATTGGCACAAAAAGTGCCAAATGTAACAGATGAAGATTTGTCCAATTGATGTATTATTGTGGACATTCAGATCTTGATTTTCTAATGGATGTGAGTTAAATTCAGAATCCGTTGGTTCCCATTCTGTGGCCTGGGCCTGTTTCCTCTATAAGGTATATCAATGTGTGTGTCAGCCGACCATGATGAAGCTCAAATGAGAAGTCTCAAAGGGAAAGTTCTGGTATGAAAGTATTTGAGTTGAGTTAAAGCGAGTTTGTGCTTGGATAAGGGAAATATTTGGTTCAGGCAGCTCAAGTTCAACACAAGTGTCAAACCAAGCCAATGCCACCAATCCGTTTCGAGGCTGCTGTTTTTTCATCACCATATTGGTTTTTCAGAAAGCAGGTAAAAAACAACAAAAAAAACAACCTAATTTGGAGGAGAAGGATGAGCTGAGGAGGCGTGATGGGTAGCTCTGACTTGCTCTGTAGCAGGAAAACATTTACTGAGCTGATAAATTAAGTGAGAAGTAGGATAATTTTCATATCGACCTCAATGCAGCCTAAGGTCTTTTTACAACCAGTGGAGTTGCCCCCTGATGGTCATTAGATAGAATGTGGGTTCAAGACTCTTCAGCACTGGATTCACTCCACAGACCTGGAGTCTGTGTCTGCATTTATATAGTCTGTGGCCTAATGAGCACTTTTGTGTTGTCACATCTGACCTTCTAATGTTGGCACCATTGTGTGCTTGTATGCTATCTCAGCCTGATGACATGATGAAAGGTTAAATCCACAGCATAGACTGAAACATCACAGTGGATACTTGGGCAGCGCGATGATGAGTTGAAAGAAAAGACAGATACATTTTCCCCTTTGTCGAACAGAAGAGAAAAATTGAGTTTAACATTTTTGGAGTATTTGAGGAAGGAGGACCCACTATTATAATTTCATTTCACTACGCCTTATTTCCCTCCTTAATACAGCAACGCCAGCAGCCGCAGAATTACCATGATGAGATGTTCCAATAACTCACAAGTTATCACTGCTGTAATTGATGGCAGCGTCAGACAGTCTATAAATCAAGCTGTCGCTGTGTTGATGCCTGTCTCATCGTCTTATTAATGTTTCATTTCTCTCTCACACTAATATTTTCTTATGATACTCAGAGAATGTCTTCTAATCACAGGTGTCTGCCTGGAATGTAGCAGCTAATGCTCTCAGAGATGAACACTATCACCACATGATATTTATCAGGTGGATCCATCATCAGCCACACCAGTAAAATGAGACCAGGCAAACTCTGCTGATCACAAGACAACTTAGAGGATGAAAAAATACTAGCTGGTGACAAATACATAAATAAATGTATATATATATATATATATATATATATATATATATATATATATATTATAATATTTTAAATATTTTAAAATAATTAAAATAATTGTCACAGCCTCTGTTGGATTCCTCTCACCAGAACTCACAGCCACTCCCACCTCATAGGATCATTACATAGGATGTACCTGCTGTACACAGCTGGTCCTGATCACCTATCTGTTGGTATATAAGCCTCTCCTGCTCACTCACTTCTTGCCAGTTCCTTCAGCCTTCATGCAAGACTTTCTGACACTTTTCACCGGACTGATTCCCTGTAGCCGACCGAAAACTGACCAGCTTTCTGAACCTGAACCTCGCGTGTTAATGGTGAAAAACCGTTACCCCATCCCACTCATCTCATCTATGTTTGAGCTGTGTTCACCAAACTTGACGTATGCAATGTCAAACTGGAACTGGGGGTATGGCAGTATGAGAGGGTCCAAGCCAGTTTAAGAAGACCAGCTGGGTCCCAGCTCATGTCCCCCTAATCAACATTACGTCCCAGTCTTTCTTAGGTTGGAGGTGCTTCACTGGGTTCATGGATCTAAGCTCACCTGTCACTCAGACATTCAACAGACCAAGGATGCCATTCTACAGCATTTCTGGTTGCCTACTCTGGAGGAAGATGTGTGAAGCTACGTCAACACCTGTTTCATCTCTAAACAACACAAGGTTCCCAGTCAAGCCCCATAAGGTCTGCTACATCCCCTCCCCATTCCTCACCACTGCTGTTCCCACAGTTCTATGGACTTTATGACTGGCATTGCTCCATTCGATGGACATACTGCCACCCTCCTCACCATTGACCGACTCATAAAGATGGCTCACTTCATTCTTCTTCACAAACTTCCTTTTGCCAAACTCTGGTCTTATGACATGTGGTCTAACTCATGAAATCCCCACTGACATTGTCTCTGAACGGTGATCTCAGTTCACATCTATGTTCGGGAAAGAATTCTGCAATCAGATAGGGGCTACCATTACCTTGTCACGTGGGTTTCATATGAGAGAGAGCTAGCCAACAGATGGAGACCGCTCTACGCTGACTGACTTGTAAGAATCCTGCATCTGGGTCACTGGACTCTACCCCTCTACCCCCAGCTTCCACTTTTTGCTGTGCAGCAGAAAGAAGCTGCCAGTCCCTCCACCCAGGCTGTCATATGCCGCTGTCATCGAACCTGGGCACATGCTCCACCTTGCTGAGGTCAGTGGACCGTGATGCCTCTGCCTCCAATAAGCATTGCAAGCCTGCTACCCCCCATTGAGTAGGTCAGAAGGTTTGGCTGTTTCCCTGGGACCTGCCCCTTAAGGTGATGTTCCAAAGGTTGGCACCCAGATTCATTGGCCCTTTCTGCATCACCAGGGTTATTAAGCCTGAGGTGGGCTGACTACAACTTCCCCACTCCGTGCAGATTCACCCTATGTTTCATGTTTCTAGGATCAAGCCTGTCCAGAAGCGCTCTCCAGTTCCACCCTCTCCACCCCTTCCTCCTCTGTAGTTCATTGATGGAGGCCCTGTGTCTGCAAACATTCCACATTTTGAGGTGCCTCCTGCGCACTCAATAGCGAGGCAGAGGTCTGCAGTACCTGGTTGACGGGAGGGGTATGGTCCAGAGGAGTGCTCCTAGGTTCCTTCGCGGTTCATCATTGACCCTCAGCTCATAGTTGGCTTTCACCAGCTCCATCCTGAACAGGCTCCACCTCCCTCCCTTCCACTTCCTGGGGAAGCATCTGTCCATTTGGCTCATGATGTGGGGGGCCTGGTGGTTGGGCCTTTGCCACTGAGTCCCTGATCTCTTCCTCATGAGGAAGACAGTGACCTGCAAAAATTTCAAGGATTCCTATCTCTTTAACATCAATAGTTATATTTCTGGTTATAATTTTAAATTAACTTCTTTCCACCAAAACTGAACTGTTTTGCAAATGATTTGTGGGCTACTTGCAATACATCCACAGTCCAGCAGTGGGGCCTGAACCATAGGTTGGGATTCAATCATTATAAACTTTGATTATGACTAGAAATGACCTGAGAATATTTTTCACTTGAAAAATAACATTGTCGTTACCCGCTGAAGATTTCATGAAAACTCCAAAAATAATTTTAAGCTTGTAATTCTATGACTCACTAAAGTGTCACTTTAGTGAGTCATAGAATGACCTGTGAGTTTTTATCTCCAACATCTTACAAATGCGATGATGTGATTTGTTGGTTGGTAATTTGAAAAAGATATTAGGCTTCCACGTTAAAGTTTGTTGATGAAAATAATTATCGGTCATGGAATTAATGAGCTGAAAAGACAGATGGAGGTGGAGGAAAATTGGCAAATGTCTCCAATTTTTCTTAAACCAAAAAAGATCAAAAATTAAATGACATATGTGGAACGTGATTGCAATTTCTCCAGCAGGAAGCTGTGCTGCTGCAGAGGAATGGTGCTGCAGTTCATTTTTCTACCAGGGACTCTGTCCCTGGAGATTTGAGAGTCCGTGTCCTGATTCATGACCAGCAGTGGGGAAATTGAACATCTAAAGAAAAACCATGGGTATACAGAACAGCCTTAATGAATGGTCCCCTTAAGAGCCATTCATAGCCTGTCCAATGGCACAAAGAGATTATGACAGATCAGTTTTCATGCTCTGCATAATTTCTCATCCAAATGAAATGTGTGAAGACCATTCGTCCCTTGGGAGATAATAAATTGGTTGAGTTGTTGTCTATTTACTGACTTTGTGAACTGACCTGCATCTGTGCTTTTTGCATGCTGGTATCTTTTACCTTCTTCCCCCCACCTCCCTATCCAAATATGTCACATTTGAATAGTTAATAGGCATAATCACTGCCTTTTCCTCTGTTATTCCTCTGTAGATTAATGCAGATATACAAATGGAACAAAAAAAACCCAATCAGCTCACTTTTGCTTGAAATATTAATGATGGTGGTTTACCATCATTCATTTAATTTCTACACCTACTCACTGTAGCAGGGAGCTGCATATCCCTGCAAGCTCATTGTGACAAGCCTGCTCACAATAAGGTCTTTCTGTAAAACATTGTGATTTTCTTGTTTCCTTTGTCTGACTGGAGCTGTTAGTTTAAAAAAACAATACAAAAAAAAAAAAGTAATATGAATATGGCAAGCCTATTAATTGAGCTTAAAAATCATTCTCATTAATCTATAGTGACAAGTGTTTATTTGCAGATTCACAGCACAAACTGTTATGTATTTGCATCAGTAATATAAATTGGGCAGCAAAACTTTGATGATGAATCTTGTGAGGAGGAGAAACAAGAGCTTGACTAGCACCTGGGTCTTAAAGTCTCCTGGACCTCTGCTCATCACAGCTGAGTGTAGTGTGATCACATGATCACATCCTGCTGTACTACATTGTTAAATAACATAAACAGCAGATTTTTCCAAAAAAACTGGGGAATTTTATTTTTTAATAAAAACACTAAATATGTCATTCAATGCTGATGCCTTCTATACACTGAATATTCATCTCTGAAATGTGTTTCATGTACCACTTTGGTGAACTTAAGGTTTGATTTTATTTACGGTAAATTAAAGCACTGGTTTGATTTCTTTCATTATTTTGTTCACATGTTGGGTTCACTGCTCATGTTGAAGCTGGGATAAATAACATTAATTTGTGAGTTGAGCAGGGGAGCACAGTGGCATAATGGTTAGCACTGTTGCCCGATTCCCGGCCTGGGTCCTTTCCGTGAGTTTGCATGTTCTCCCTGTGCCTGCGTGGGTTTCCTCAAGTTTCCTCCCACCATCCAAAGACGTCATGTTTAGGTAAACTGGTGACTCTAAATTGCTTGTAGGTCTGTGTGTGAGTGTGAGTGGTTGTTGCTGTTTTTTTTTTTTTTTTTTTAAATCTGCTTTATTTATCACTCAGAAAACATACACACTAGAAGTGCAGTGAATGTAAAAACAGGATAAACATCACATTAATCAATGCAAAACAAATAAAATTATACAAATAAAATAAATATGCCTGAGGTCAAAAGTAAAGGAAAATTAAATTACATTTCAATTCCAGTTGTTTCATAAAAACACAAATAAAATAGGTTTCATTTTGTCTATATATAAATCTATATAAAAAAACATTTCTTTTTTTTTCCTGTCAGTAAACCCTCAAACCATAAATTCCCAAAACAAATGGCTTCTTCTCTGGTGCCTCGTTTTGTAGTTTTAGGCAAAATTGCACAAAACTAAATGTAGACAACACCATCTTACATTAAAGCAATTTCTCAAAAACAATGCTCTTGTGATCATGCAATAAAAGAGAATGTTAATTATGTTTTACTTGTAAATGGAAACAGGATGACTTTTTGGCTGCAAACGAAGCAGGCTGTGCGAAATGGCGCGATAAACAATCCCACAGCGAAACCAGGAGCAGTGATATTTCTCATTTTAAAAGGTGTGATTCAATAGGGCACAGCAGAATGTTTCCCAATCCCATCCCATTCAGCTTTTAAATGTAATCATTCCCTTTTGCTCACATTAACAACACACTTTCATTTCATTCACTTATGTGCATGCCCTTTTACTGAGAACATCTTGAAAAATATTGACGTGCTAGCTAAAGCCATTACATCTTCCTGTGCCTGCAGAAATTTGTGCACAAGAGCAACACACAAAGATATAAGGAATTGCACACTGACTCAGCTAATAGAAGAGCAACTGGGTAAAATAGACACATGAGCATTGGACCTGGATCACAAAGCAACTGAAGATGGTGGTGTGGTCTGATGAATCCTAACGTGGATGGTCAGGTGTGTGTGTCTCTTACCTGGGGAAGACAAGCTGGTGGAGAGCGTAATGCTTTGGTCAGTATTCTGCTGCGAAACTTTGGGTCCTGTCATTCATGTGGATATTACTTTCACACGTTGCACTGACCTACACTTGGTTCAGTCCAAGCTCAGTCCCCCATGGAAACTGTAAGGGGTGTGTGTGTGACCCAGCTGCAGCAAACAATACAATAGGTACAGTTGGTAAGGATTTTTACTGCAAGGAAGTGTGTGCAAGTTAGTAAGAAACAGTTCAGAATTTGTCTTTGGTGGTGGATCTAAACTTTTGAAACAGACTTGAAGGCTCTGGCATGCTGTGCTGAACCGAAGTGTTGGACAGTCTGGAGTGAGTCTATCACACAAGTACAGGGATCTAATCATCTCACCAAGCCCCAGAGACAGGCAGACAGCGACTGCAGATTCTGAAGTAGATCTCACCTTCAGGGACAGAAGCCTGAGGTGTTTTTTTTTGTCTTCAGAGAAAGAGGGTAAGTCGGGGGACAAACAGTATCAGCAACAAGAACACCAGAGGAAGCTAGAGAATTTTGTGTCAAGGATGGCAAAAAAACAAATGTGGTTTGGACTAGATGGGAGGCTGGGGTTTAACACTGGGTGTGTGCATTCAGGAGCAGTTGTTTGACCAGCTGAATCGAGTTGGTTTGATAAAGTGGGAGTGGCTGATGCTTGGAGGAGCTGAAGGATAGCGTGATGACCAGGAATGCAGAATTGAAACAGAAACAGTATTCCCTAATGGCACTTGGCCTCCTTCAGCAGGATAATGCTCCCTGCCACACTATACCATTGGATCAGTAATGATTTGTGGGGATGAGCTGTATCAAGAAGTCTGATCCATGGAGGTTCCACCTCACAACGTCTGGGACATAAAGAATCTGCTGCTGATGTCTTGCCTTCAGAGGCCTAGAGGACTCCAGACCTACAGGGTCAGGGCTTAAGTGGACTTTAAGTGGTTATAATGTTATGGCGGATTGGTATATGTGTACATAGATGAATGGGATATGAGCAAATTGAGACTGTGCAGATATTCAACCACAGTTTGATCTGTTTTTGAAATGGGGGCATGTGCACAAGCTTTATTTTCAGCCACAGATACTGTGATACACAGTATCACAAAATATCTGTGGCTATCTATAGCTCCTGCAGCATTGATTCATGCATGTACTTGTAAAGCATCAGTGCAATAATTTTTCAATTCTCACTATGAAACTGCTGAATGATTAATTTATCCAGATGACTTTGACACAATGTGTCTTACTGTTAAGAAGAAAATTGATGACATATTGAAAATATCCTAATACGTTAGAGCTTGGATTTCTCTTTAGGATTATGGGCATTGCATTTAATGTCACTGATTCTAACAAATCTCAAGCGTCACTAAACACATTTATAGCATTGTTTAGTAATTGCTATGCTGTTGGATTCCTGGTTTAACAGATCTGGCAACAGGAAACTACTGTTTATTAAACAGGTTTGAGTTATGGCTGAATAGCAGATTGTTAATAACTGATGTTGGTTTGGCTTTGTGGGAAAGCAGTTTGAGAGATACCGGGCAGGCGGACAGGAATGAAGCAGGGCTATCCAAGAGAAAGACTGAGGGAGTTGAGAAAACCAGGTAAGTAGGGAGGGAGATCGGATCAGAGCCAGGAGACGGTGAATGCAGGATTAGAGCAGGAACATGGAGGATCAGGTGAGTGTGAGTTTTGGGTGCAGGTGAGTGTGGCTGATCTGAAGCAAAGTGAAATCAGGATTAACAAAAATCCAAGATATAGGTATCAAAAGCTTTCTAACTGAAGCTAAGTTGACCGAGACGTTGCCACGTTGAGTTGAATGATAAGCTGCCAAAGACCGAAGAGAAAAAACAGGTATAAATCCGTTCAGTCAGTTTAATGGTGGGGAAGTAGATTACTAGTATTTTAGTAAATAAGTTAGCCAAGCCCAGCCTAAGACACACACAACAACCAGACAGCAGACAAACAGTCAAAAGAAAGAAAAACGAAAATACATAGACGATGGTCCTTAATGAAGGAACACCAGCTGGAAGCACTGCACTCTCCCTACGAGGCTGAGACTTCCCAGTGCTACTGCAGCATTTCCCATGAATATAATCAGGTTTTGGAATGACCAAAGGCAAGAAAACTTGCAACCCAAACACACCTGTACAAAGTGCCTGTGAGGTCAGCAGTAACAATGTTCAGCCTCATTTAGGTTGGTGGAAGCTATGAACCACATCACTGTTTGTTGGTAGACTTCTAAAAAATGGAAAGTAGAGGGACCAGCACCTGAAAACAGTTGTATAAATGTTGGAGGATGTGCAGTTGGCAACATAAGAAACAAGGATCCTTGCTCATTAACTCAATATAACCAGTAGCTGATAACATTAAATCAACAAACATACATAGATATTAGCTATACTTTTAATTTGAGCTTCTATGTATTAATTTAATTCAAATTTGCGTGAATGATTCCAGTTGCACTTTCTCCCATTTCAGACACACTGACAGTAGTTGAGAGAGACTGCTCAGTAGCAAGCACGTAGATTCTGGTTGCATGATGGCTTTTTCATGATTGGGGGGTGGGAGGATGGGAGATTCAGTGCCACTGCAGTTTTAATTAGTGTTGTATAATAGAGCCCTGTCTGGAAAAGCCCTTAATGAGCACCTAGTTTTTCTATGTATCCTTAATTTGTTCCACATAACTGAGGCCATGAATAATCTGAAACTGTGAGTGATTATCTCAGGCCTGTGGAGGTCATGCTGTGTGTGTGTGTGTGTGTGTGTGTGTGTGTGTGTGTGTGTGTGTGTGTGTGTGTGTGTGTGTGTGTGTGTATGTGTGTGTGTGTGTGTGTGTGTGTGTGTGGGGTCGTTTTCGGGAGTCATTTTCAGCAGCCACAGGGGTCAGAGCTGAAGTGGTGGATGTGAGGTGTAGACAACTCAGTTCTGGAAAAGCTAGACTTTACATTCCCCAAACACATGCACACAATCATAAAGATCCTGGTTGCCATGGGAACTGGGCGAAAATACTAAAGGAGGGGATGTTGAAGGACATGCACACTCGCATACTCAAAGCCAAGTGATGTTGCAATCTTGTTACACATTTGTCTATTCCGTCCACAGAGTCTCTCCATCTATTAGCTATACTGTCTCTCTTTCACACTCTTTGTTTCAGTGTGCACTGAATGTGTGTCATACAGTGTAATCTGCTGACAGCCAGATTGATAGGTAACTGTGGTGAGTTTGTGTGGTTTCATTCCAGCAGCAGAAGTTTGGAAACAGTTACCTGTTCATCCATCATCCTTCCCTCTGCCCTGCAGTATGGATTTTTCTCTGCAGTGACAACCACTCAGCTGCATGCACACACACAGACACATTAAAGCTTTTGTTCCTGTATATTACACACATGCACGGCCTTACTGCCTACTGTAAGATACAGACACAGCTCTGAACAGAACCCTTTCCTGCTGCACACGCAGCTCCGCCTGGCTTCCTTCCATTCATGCATTGCTCCTTATACATATTTGACTTGTAAATTGAGGCTCTATTTGTGTCATGCCCAAGAGGTACTGTCAATTAGTCTAAACACCATGACGCATCTTCTGAGGAAGGAGGGAGAGAAAAGAAGAGAATGGCAATGAGAGCCAGCAATTGAAATAACATTATGGAAAAAGCAGAGGCAGGCACATACTGAGGTTTAAATGGCACAGGGGCCCTTGGTGGAAGAGAATGTCTCAGATAAGTGTGAGTGTCATCTGATGAAGTCACCGCTCTAACCTACTGAACGTCTGAGAAACTCTGAACAGATGCTCACCCCTAGAGAGTTGGGATTCATGCCGAATGGCCAACATATGTTAGAGAGACCCACTGGATGAGATGCACTCTCAGATGAGGATGTAAACATTTACTCACAATGCACACTCTGTCACAAATGAGAAATTATATGATGCACAGTATCACGTTATACAAATTCGACAGAATTAGTCGGAATACTATATGAGATAAAATAAAGTTGATAAAAATACACAAACAAGAATGATAAAAATCCAGAAACTGACCAAATTATAAAGTGACTTAAAAAAAGGCTGCTCAGATAAGTTAGATCTCTATAAAGTCTAATTAACTTATTAAACCAGGATGTGTGACAAAAGCCATTGATTCCTTATTGTTATTATTCATTAACCTGGGTTACTGAATTGTGCCAGTTGCTTGTTTGTAAGACCGACCTCCAAGAAAATAAAAACCTTTTGAATAGCAGACTCCTAGTAAGTCATGAATGTCAGCAAGCATCTAGAATACAACTGTCCCAGTGCATAAAGTGCAGAAAATATTTAATACTATGAATACTCCCATACGTGAAGGTGGCGAAGACAACATGCCATTTCTTTTGCTCATCAGTCCACTCTTGATAAGTTGATTGGACACAGTTGAGAAAGACACACACATATTTCCCATATTTGACCTGTTAAGCTGAGGAGCCGTGACTCAGTTTTAACGATATTGTTTGACAAATGTATTGTGTTTTAACAACTCAATACTCATTCATTACTCATTTATTTTGAATGCATTGCTGAAAATTTTATTATTGGGGACTAAAGCAAATGAGGTATAAAGTGATTGAGAGGACCTACAACCCTCAGAGCTGTCTAAGTTAGGTTTTACTGATCAGACAGAAGGCAGCGTGACACCATGAATTTTTTCATCACATGATCATGATCTTTTTTTAAACCTACAACATCTTTCCTTCAACATGTTGATGCAACAAGAAATTTTTCATGTGATTTTTTAAAGAAGACAGAGTGAATTTGCTGTTGTTCAGGCCCAGAAAATCTCTAGCTGATGCTTTCGCTCATGAACTTAGAACTTTCTTCTTGGAACCAGATCACCTGAAATGATGTTCTGAGGTGAAACCAAGTGATGTTCATGTGTGTGTGCAGATGAACGCTGACGCTGAGCACATGACAGAGGAAAAACAGGTAGGTAGAGCAAGAACAGCAGGGTGAAGACTTGTGAAGCTGGAACAGATGAAGGAAAAAATCATGACAGGAAAAACTCACTGAAGACAAGACAAACAAACAAGCAAGAAAACAAAAAAAAAAACAACAACAAAACAAAACATAACAAGTTCAACCACTAAAAGCTGTGCAGGACACTAACAATGTGGCTGAAGCTACAGTGTGTTGAAGAGAGGCGAGTAGATGTGACTATAAATCCTATTTTCACTTGATTTATTACCTCATAAATGTTTTCCTAATGAATTTTTGGTCTCAGTCTTTAGTTTCAAGTCTTCAGTAGAACATCATGCTTTTGGTCACATTTTGAGGTAAATAGACCATAAAGCAGGATATTAATTTGGGGTGTGGCTTCCATGTGATTGACAGACTGTACCATACAATCAGGATAGAGCATAGAGAAAGTCAGATCCTGCCATCACACCTCCCCAGCTCCACTTTTTTTTTCTCAAGCTATTGGGTATCAGACTATGGGGCCCTCATTTCACCTGGGAGGAAAATGGCAAAAATTGTTGCTAGGTTTCTCATATAAATGGATACAATCTGGATCACTAACACAATGTTTCTGTGGTTTTTGATCTGCAGATGTCTATAGAGGGTCTATATAGAGTTGATTCATATACTCCTTAATGTTAAATAACTCTGAATTTATTACTTATTCAAATTACAAATATTACATACACTTTTTCATAGATGTAAAAAATAATTATATTTGCTAGTTGCTCTGTTATTATTATTTATTAAATCAATCAACGATCAAACT
This sequence comes from Echeneis naucrates, assembly GCF_900963305.1. Lineage (NCBI taxonomy): Eukaryota > Metazoa > Chordata > Actinopteri > Carangiformes > Echeneidae > Echeneis > Echeneis naucrates. Next base: position 11,774,292 of record NC_042528.1, on the reverse strand, counting down.
ATTCAAGTGAATAATGAAAAATATCATCCAACACCCGTTATAACATTAACTTTGTTCAAAACTTTTTTGTCATGGTTGAGAGGGGCAGAATAACGGTACAACCAGCAATTGTGACAGTTTGTTGTTTTTTTTTGGCGTACTTAACTCCGTGTTTGGTGTCAAAATGCCGACGTAGCTTGTACTCCGCCTCATCGCACAAAAGACATACCAGCTTTTCTCCTGGAAGCACAAACATGTATTCGCCTTCCCATCTTTCATGAAACAGCCTTCCATCTGCATCAATTTTTCTCTTCCTGGACATCTTGGGATAATTTGTATTTCTCAATTTCAATTGCTGAAAATCTGGATACACTGCAATCCAGTGGTGGGATGCTGAAACTTTGCGTGTAACATAATCGGCGTACATTGTGGGAAATGTAGTTTATGGTCAATGCACACTTATTTATTTTAAGACAGTCAGACCTTTTAAGCTCTCGCGGATCACATAAAATGACGTGGCGGGCCACATCTGGCCCCCGGGCCTTGAGTTTGTACAGTTTATACAGGATCTGTAAAGGCTGTAGACAGGGACTAGCCACACAAGGGTCCACACGCAGCCGATACAGAGTATATGCATGATCTACAGAGATTTCATACAGCTTTTATGTAGTCAATATTTATATATGGTCTGCATAAAGTTTTTACAGCGATTACATTTGGGTCTATGCAGAATCTATACAGGCTCTATGGTTAGTCCATGCAGAGTTTGCATGGGATGTATACAGGATACACATAGGGTCAATACAGGGTTTATAAAAGGTTTATACAGGGTCTATACAGGGTCTACACACAGTTCATAGAGATTCTCCATGGGGTCTGTACAGCGTATGCACAGGGGCCTGTGTAAACCAAGTGAGAGACTTCACAGGGTTCTGCTGATGAGGAGCAGCTACCCATGGTGCCTTAGAGCGCATGATCTTGCAGACAATTAAACACTGGAAAACATGCACGTCAACTCTGATGCTCACATTTGAATACACACTCAAGCAATGGGCTGAAAAGCAGGATTGGCCACTAAGATTGCCTCTTTGCTGCTTGTCTGTCCAACCAGTGATGTCACATTTGTCAGGCAGAGCTCTCTTCGTGATGCCCCAGCTTTGTTTTTTGGCTTTTCTGTCTCATTAAATTGTTGCATGTCGTGCAGAACGATTTAGAAACAGCTCTCCGTAGGAGGACCAGTAAGCATGAGGAAGTGAACCAGTTTAGCCCAGGTACTTTGAACTTGGACTGCTGTGGCGTGATCCATGTATGTCTGCACTTCATATTTTTCTGATTGGTGAGTAAATGGGAGAAACGGCCACAGGGAACATCTCACGGTCGGATAGATTAGATGATGAAATTCGGAGGAAACACACACAAACAGGAGCAGAGAAGTGCAGTCCTTTCGCTCCTTACCTTCACCAGCCTCTGTTCCAGATTCACTGACAGGGCTTTTGAATTCAAACTGACTCTGTTTGTGCCAATTCAATCCTAATGAAGGAAGCACCATATCGACTTTTGAGCCATTATTTTTTAAGTTAATTAGAGGGGAGTGTGATTATCCATGGAGGAAGGACAGTGAAACTAAACTACCACACACATGTCATCATGGGAAAAGTAAAACAAACAGGTTTCAAACAGTCATTGTAATTAGTTTAGATAGCTTGATGAAAACACTGTTGGAATAAGAAGTTGACAGACTGATGGCTGATCATTCTGATATTGTAAAAGTAAAATTCAGGATTAACTGACAGTAACGGTCATCAACCAGGAGGGCAGTAAGAGTGTGGTCTGATGGCCTGTGCCTCTTCGGATCTAAGGAGGGAGGGGAGAGGCTTTGTTAAATTGCATTAAATCGAATTTATTTATATTTATACGCAATCCTAAAAAAATTTACACCAAAGCACTTCAAATAAAGAACTGATCTAGACCAAATTCTATCTTGTACTGTAACTGAACTGCCTATGGCCTGAATGTGCCTGAATGAGTGTCTTGGAGTTCAGGGGGAAGACCTGATGTCCAGCTTCAAGGCAGACCTGGCTCGACACCCATCACTGTTCATATTTACTTCTTATCATTTTCTATTTCTCTATGTCATTATATATATATATATATATCTGTCTGGGTCACTGGGGTGCTGGAACCAATCCCAGCTGTTGGCATAGGTCAAACATATGAAACCGCACAAACTCAAACTGTCATCTTCTTTTCAACTCTGTCTCTCTATATCTATTGTTTTTTGTTGTTATTTTTTCTGCCTAGTATATGGACGCTTCACATTTCTATTTATTTTGGCACAAATAAAGAAAAAACAAAAAAACAAAAAAACAAATCAGCCAGAAAGGTGACAATTCTTTATAGGAAAGGGGAGAGATAACAACTTCTCCAGCAACAGCAGACTCAGTTGACCGCACTTCAGCAATAACATTGTCCCACTATTACTTGCCTGGGACAACTTGTTGTACCATCAAAGGTTGTTTGAATACCACGTATCAGTGACTCAGTGCATTTCCATTCAATTGCACCCTAATGAACACCACTGACAGCTTCTATATAGCAACATGAATTATTTACACACAATAAATGCCAAGGTGTTTTTGTCACAGTCTGATGTGAGCCGTTAATTGTCAACAACTTTTCAATTATTGCATTTTATTTTCCATTTTCATCCAATCAATGATTTTAATCAGAATTTCTTCCTGATCATTCATTCTAATCTTCATTTATTTTCAGGATTTAAACTCTTTCATTCCTTGGGTGTTTTTTTATTTGTAGACACACAAGTAGACAATAAAAATACATACACATACACATACAAACACACAAGGGAAAGAGAGGAAAAGGGCACACAGGGCCAGACTCATGCATGTATGCTCCGATGATTATGCATGCATAACTTTATGCTACAGTGGCAGTGGGATGAAAATCTGCAGCCTTGATGAGCTGAGGGTGGCAATCATAAAAAAATGTAATGTTAATAAAAAGAAACCATTCCCTTGGCAAAGTGTATGCTGTGAGTTATATGACATGATTAAAAATCAGGAATGTTTTCATGATCTCTATTTTTTTTTTTTTGACTAGTATTTGACAAACTGTTAAAATGATTCACACCATTAGAGTTATATGAGGGTTTGTACATTTATCCATGATCTATCCTTTTCCGGGGTTGCTGGAGCCAATCCCTGTTCACATTGGGTGAGGGCAGGGTACACATCACCTTGAACAGGTCACCAGCCCATTGCTGGGCCAACAAATAGAGACAGACAGAGACAAACAACTACACACACTCACACCTAAGGTCAATGTAAAGTCTAGGGTGGAAACGATTCCTTGACAACGCGGAGCATGCGCGTTTCTGGCCGCATGAAGAAAATAGAGAAATGGTCGACAGAATGAGAAGCTAATTCTTTTCTTGAGAAAGTTCTGGCGGAGTCAGCAAGGGGGCAGAAGGGGTGGAAAGGGCACCCGTCCGGTGCGCACGATTGCAAAGGGGCCCACAGCCAGACTGATGACAAAAAAAAAAAAAAGAAAAAGAAAAAGAAAAGAAGTAAAGTCGGTCTTGGGCTATAAGGATAAATGTGTAAAAGTAATCTAATAGGATATATATTGTTTACTTTTACACATTTAACCTAACAGCCAGAATTTGCATTTTATATGTATTTAAAGTGCAGATCGGACCAGATTAAGATTAAAAATCTCTATATGGCTGCTTGTGTTTCTGTTTGATATTGATATGCTAGCAGGTACGTGTGCATGTTTTGTTTACTTTCAGTGATCTTTGAGTAAGTCTAAGCAAGTTAGCGGTTTTAAAATAAAGAAACACAAGTTGGGTGCGCTCAAGAGGAAAGAACAAGAACAGAGAAAGAATGTTGTGGCCTGTTCTGTTCCTCTCACAAACTTCTTCCAAACAACTGAACCTTCAACATAAGGTCACTAGATTTCTAGAATGAAAAATGGGGACATTTTCAGTACAGTCGTGAAAAATCATTAAATATTACCATTATGAAATAAAAAATGAGGACAAGTATTTTCTCATGTATTTTCACCATCTTTTATTTCCTCAACTCAAACTTCATATATAAAAAAATGCAACCCAAAGTGCTTTACATTAGGACATGTAGAACATTATAAATTTTTGCACATATTATCAAAATGTTGTGTGTTAAGTATATGGATAGGTGTTTGTCAAAGATGACTTTGACTTTGACTTGACATTACTGTGGTCCCTCATACACCTCTGTAGCCTCCGCCTCAGGAGCCTTGGTAGAATAAGAGCAGAGCAGAACACGAGAAAAACTGCAAGAGGAGATCTGATAGTAAGTAAATAGTTATAGCATCAGCAAGGCTAAACAACATCAACAAAATGCTACTTTATCAAAATCAAAGAATAGTCTACATTTAGAAAGTGCACTCACAAGTCACTCATCAGGGGGACAGACTAAATTCACAGTTCCAGTATAGAAATTGGGTTCATACATTATCACCTCTCCTCTCTCACTCCTCCTCATTCCCGCTTCCTCTCTCTCTCCCTCTCCTTACCTGATTTGAATATTTCTCAGAAGAATGCATTTTCCTTTGGATAGCTCTGTCCTTGGCCAGCATCTCCATGAACTTCTTCCAAGGGAAGTTGATGTTTGTCTTGACAATAAGCATGGGCTTTATGGAAGGAACAATGAACCTATTTCTGCTGTCTGTCCATATGTCATTCATTTCAGAGAACACCCTCTCTACTGGTGCATTACTGCCAGGTAAACACATAACAACAGACACTAATCTCGCCAGGTGAGTGTGCAGGATGCCATTTTCTTTGAATTGGGTAAATACTGTGCTCCATCTCTGACTGAGTGGTGTCTCAGATTCTCTCCATATCTTTGGTGAGTCCCCTTTTGGGAACTCTTGCAGGGCAGAAATCTCATCAAACAAATCATCTTCTTTGACAGTCACATTGGGGCATTTTTCCTGCAGTGTGGCTGTTGCCTTCTGGATCTCTTCACGCAGAGGTTTCTTTTTTAAAAGAAGACAGTTCAAGTAATTTAAATTGTCTGTGTGCTTGCAAGTAGTTCACAGCTGTTGTGAAGAAAGACTGCAAAGTTTTGAGAAAGTTTTCTCTACTAATTGCAGCATTTTCCACAAGCTCCCCCAGAAGTCCTCTGGCCAGTACTGGAATGAAGCTGTTGTCACGCCTTGCTGTCAATTTTACCTCCACTTCTCTCAGGGTTGCAGCTGACTCCACAGCACAGCGTTTCTGGCCTTCAAGCTTCTTGATGGTGTCACTGAATATGGCCAGGTTTCCATGGGCAAAGGCCAGCCACAGCTCAGTCAGTGGATCTTCAAACATTCTTTGCAAGACAACAGGGCATTTTTCTTCAGAAAGAAAAAAGGCTTTCAGTGGTGCATACATTTTAAGCACGCTTTCTAGAGCAGGGAGCATGGACAGCCAGCGAACATTGCTGTGTCCCAAGATGTTGTGATACTCTTGGCCGACAAATTCACAAAAGCTCGTCACTCTTTCCACACACATACAAATATGAAAATACCCGAATATCTTTGTGTATCTACATTGATAGGAAGGGTATCCATGGCTGTTCTGGTTGCATTGTGGATGATGTGGACAGGACAACCCAGACCAATCACCTCCTGCTGCAGTGCATTCTTCACTTTGGTGTGGACAGTGACTCTCCCTACCCTATTCAGCCCACCAAGGTTGGTGTTTGTGTTGTCGGCAGAGAATGCCACTACATTATTTTCAAGTGAGAATTTGTCAACCATCATCATGATATCAGCTGCAAGTTCCTCTGATTTCTTTCCTTTGAGCTCAACGAAATCAAGCAGTTTTGTTTCTATGGACATGCTGCCATCACATGAAAACACTGGCTCATGAAGCGTCTTTGTCAGTTGTGCTGTGCAGTCCATAGACCGGTAACTATGATTGTGTTTCATAGTGTGGTATGCCAGGATGCCCTCCTGCACAGCTAACTCATACTCTTTTTGGGAAGGCTCTGTCTTCTTATAGGATGTGGTGATGGAGGCCGTAACAGCATTGGCAGTCAGACCTTTTTTATGTTTTTTTGTCAGCTGATGCCCCACCACAGCACATCTCCCCCCACTTGCAATGGAAAAAGAATACTAGAAAAGGGTGCAGTGGACTATTGTGTCATCTTGGCCTGAGCGACAAGGGCGTATAAAGGGAAATTCATGCTGGATTTCTTCAGTAAAATGGAATTTGCGCTTCTTTGAAAGAGCCATCTTCTCCTGTACTTTTCTTCCTTGTCTCTTTTCTCTTCTTCTTAAATGCTTTTCTTTTCGTCACTCTTCCTTACTCTCTTCTTACTCTCCTTTCCTTCACTTCACCTTTTCATAGGCTATCACTTTCACTCTCTCTTACCTTCACTCTGTTGTTTACTTCCTTAGTTTTGCCTTTCCACACTATTCTCCTGCTCTTTTCCTCGTCTTCCCTTCACATTTGTCTTCTCCCTATTTTACAACAGAGCAACATGGATAATACAATCTCATGGAAATCTAATATAACAAGTTACACCTTCACTAACAACAGTGAAGTAGGGCATCATCTAATTAGATGGTCTACATTTACAGCTACTACAGTCAGTGGTAGCTGTGGACGTGAAGAGAGGAGACTTGTGGTTAACAGAAAGAGATGGATAGCTGATAAATATGAATTCACGCTGTAACAGTTCATATTATTCTTAAACTAAGGTTCATATAATATTATTCGGTGTGAGTAACTATTTTAAAAGCTTATAAACATAGGACGATGGGCGCACTAACTTTAGGCTGCTTGCCAGCTGTCAGCTGTTCGTGACCGGCAACTGTCAAATGCTTTAGCTGCACTGTAAGTATCTGACCAAAAGATGAATGGATGACGCGCTGTAAAGCTGGAATAGGAGCACACCCTGAATAAGATGATAATATGAATAAGATATTCGTTCTTCTCTTTCCTTTTTGGCGCCACTGGAAGATGTTTGTTGATACTGCTGCTTCGCCGTTTGGTCATGCCTCGTGATGACGTGTGCACGTCATACGACATCTTTTCCGGAGATACGTTTACTGACTAACGTAATAACTGCTGCTCAGCGACAAAATCGGCGACATTTCCGGGGACAGGTCACCCAAATCGGGGGCGGTCCCCGGAAAACGGGGACGTCAGATCACCACACTTCAATATCGAGCCAGGGTCTTGTTGCTGCTCCAAGGAGAGAGGGGAAGATGATGGTGATAGCAGTGAGGATGAGTTGAATGAGGACACATCTGTTACTAATGAAAGTGGAAATGATGACAAGCCTATGGGAACGTAAGCGGAATATCCCCAGACAACTTAAATCTGTTCCAGTTGAACCCATGACTAATTATCGGCTAAGTAAACGTCCGCTCGCTGTCCGTGGTACTGAAATATGCGCCAAAACAGGCTAGGTCTCATGAACGGTGTTTTCACTGCTTTCACCAAGTCGTGCATTGCATGCAAACATGAGCTATTATTAATGTTAGAAACAGATTCATGTCATTTGAAACTGTTTTCAATAGCATAGCATAGTACGGACTTCTGTCGGATCAAAGACCAAAGTGAGGTTTTATATAAGTTCTTTTTTTTTTTTTTTTTTTTTTTTTTTAAACTCCATCACCAGTAGCTCTGTAACGTCATGTCATATTGCCATACCCTGTCTTTGGCTGAAACGAAACTTATATAAGGGCACACTAGATGTCACCTGACAAAGTGAACATTGTAAAGGTGCACAATTATTCATCCATATTTATGTTAGTTATTAATTATTTGTTTTATACTGATTTACATTCCTTTCAGGATCATTTAATTTTGAAAATAAGGCTGCTCAGCAAAAGTTGAAATAAAGTTCAAATGTCTTTTGTTTTATTAAATTCATACTTATGTGAATTATTTGTTGAACTTTTATATTTTGAACTGTGCACATTAAAGTTGTTAAATGGCCTTTATTTGAAGTGATTTGTTTTTAAGGGGACAGTAAACGGTACTGGTAATTGGCATTGAAAATTTTATGCAAACAGTAATTGGTATTGTATCGAATCTTAAAAGTGTGGTATGCCCATCACTAATGGAGTGGGTAGAGCTTAAATGCTCTGTCTCTATGGAAGAAAGACATGACAAAGACGAAAGCGATGATAAAGATTAATGTTGGTTGTCTAAAAAAGGAAACCAATTGTTTGTGATCTTATTTTCTCATGTATATTTATAATTGCTCTTTAACTAAACAAAAATATGTTTTATCCGATTACTTGATTAATTGATGGAATTTCCAGTAGAACACTTGATTACTAAAATATTCAATAACAATAGCTCTAGTAGAGTCACCAGTTAACCTAAACACGCATGTGTTTGGACGGTGGGAAGAAACCGGAGTAACAGTCGATATCAAAATGGGTAACGTGCGGGTATCAATAGAAGTTAGAAATGTCTTTATGGATGTTTATTTGCAATGGGTACAGAGGATTTGATATCCCAGGTACATAAAGCGTACTGCAGCGGCAACAGGTTTGATGTTCAATGAGTGACAATGTATCACTCAGGTGACCACTTTAAATGGTTTATAAATTTGTGAACTGTGACCGTCAATCAGTAAACTTTCCTCTGTGGAGGAAGTAATGAGGCAAACTGTCTCTGAAAGCAGAAGGGAAGGTTTGGATCAGAGTCTGGGTGCAGCTGGCCGGTTTGCTGGTGCTTGCTGGGTGATGGAGGAAGCACTGGGGCTCATTGGAATTCTGGCGGGGTGGTGAGTCTGGGGAGTGTCTCTGGGAGCAGAGACTGGACAAGTTAGATCCAGATTGAACTGAATGTGTTTCAGAGGTGCCAACCAGTTCCAAGTAGGAAAAGGTGATTATCTGGACAGTTCCTAGGTGAGAAATGTTTGACAGGACCAGAGGACAGGGCTGGCTGTGGCTCATCAGGAGCAGCTGAGTATGGCTGGACATTGAAGGTAAGATGAAGAGTGGAGAGAAGGACTGGTATATGTGAGGTGAAGGTGGCAGTGGTGATCAGTGCAGATGATCAGAAGGTATATCAGTAAATTGCTGGGAGAGTGGCTTGTAGGTCAGCCACATCCAGCATAGGACACAAAAATACTCAATACAAACACAACAAAGTGGACACATTGGAAAACCAAAAGGAAAGTGCAGAACCTAAAAACCTGATAAAAACACTACTCATAATCTGTACTTTACTGTGTCACGACTCTGACATTTTTATTCATGTTGACTAATTTTGTTAAATTTTTTTCACCAGTCAGCATCAAACCTACCAGGCTCTGTCTCTGAGAGAAGCTTTATGAAAATCTGTGACGGGAGTTGCTGCCTACGGTTCAGGGCAACATGTGGCATTTATCTCTGCTGCTTCCTTGCAGCTCTCTCTCCTCTGAAAGGCAAGCATTTGCATTACATGTGACGCAACAGTCCTCCCACTTAGGTTTGTGACACAGAGGAACCAAACGTCAACCAGCTCTGTTTTAACTGTTGTGTTTAACTGCCCTTTCATTTTGTGAGTGTGTTTTCAAATTAGCTGGATCTGATCAGGCTCCTGCAACTTAAAGAGAAAGAGCTGCATCAAAGGCAACTACAGCAAAGGAGAGCTGGACACAACAGTGGTGGTATTTAATTTATCTTCACTGCTAAATGTTTAGCTGCAAAATGAATGAAGAGTCACAACAACTACCCAAATATCCTAGTGTGATTTTCACACTGCAATTTTTTGTGCCTCAGGGATATACTTGAAATAGTCTGTCACAGCAACTCACCAAGATCTGCAATGAACAAGCCACAAATTTGCCAAAGGAGGGAAATACACACAGCTGAATTTGGAATAAAGGACAAATTATATTTACATGCAGTGTCATGTCAAACTAAAGATGAAGCAAAACCATCCATCTGGTCACGCAAAGAGAAACACGAGTGAACTGTGGGAAGAACAATCAGATAAACATCCTCTCTACAAGTTTGACTTTGGCACATACAATTTATCTATTCTGTTGTTAATTTAGCTGAGAAGCGTCTCTTGTTTTCCCTATGTCTTCTTTAGATAGATTTACTTTGTATAGAAGGCTGAGAGCTGCTTCACAGGAGAGCTTAGTGGTGGCACACACATCTGCAATTCTATTTTACTCGATTTCACACACAGAAAATCAATAATTGTGATGGGAATTGATAAACAATTGCACCAATAAATAGACTTTATAATGGAAATCTTATCAAATTCTATCCCTGGTCCTGTCTGCAACAAGTTATATTGCGGTGGGTCCAGAGATTAGATTAATTCCTCTCATGCGGTGAGGGTTAGATTAATGTTCAAATGTACTGGGTGGTGCATAATGTGGCCATACTATGCTGCATCCAGGATGACCACCTGCCTAATATTGTGTCAGCTCCCCATTTGCTGTCAAAACAGCCCTGGACCTCACTATATCCCTGAAGGTATGCTGTGGTATCTGGTACCAAGATGTCAGCAGTAGATCCTTTAAGTTGTGTAAATTGCAAGGTGGGGCTTTGCAAATTTTTACTTTGTGGCACGATGCATTATCCTACTGAAAGAGGCCACAGCCATAATAGAATGGCATTTTCCAATAAATAGTGTACATTGTCTAAAACAGCGCTTGGGTAGCTGCTACACATCACACTAGCTCTGCTGGCTTGCCTTCTACCCATGGTACATCCTAGTGCCACGTGTTCCCCAGGTAAGTGAGGCATATGCTCTTGGCCATCTACGTGAAAGAAAAGGTGATTCATCACACCAGGCCACTTTCTTCCATTGTTCCCTGATCCATTTTTTGGCACTCTGCCCAACCATCGGTACGTGAGCATCTTCATCTGCTCTGTCTGATACTGTGACTCATATGACTAGCCATCACAATTTGGCACTAGTCAAGCTCACTCAAATCCTCATGCTTGCCCATTTTTCCTGCTTCACATCAAATCTGAGGTCAAAATGTTCACCTGCTGCCTAATATATCCCACCCATTAACATGTGCCACGATGAAATGATGAACAGCATTATTCACTTCACCTGTCAGTGGTCATAATGTTGTACCTGATTGGTGAATGTCTGCATTCTGATGGTATCTACAAAGAGAATCAAAGAGCTGTTAGCATGGCTGAAAACTGTAAGGGTGAAATATACAGTAAGTCAAGGGTGAATTGTTTTTGATTACCAAAGCAATTGTGTGTAAGCACCATATTTATATGGGCTTGGTTGTTGGTCTCTGTCTGGTGGATGGACTGGATGGCTGCCACCATGACCCAGAAATGGATAATGATGAATGATCCATTTGATCCATTGATCCATTTTTGATGAACGATGAACCAAATCAAATCAAATCAAATCTGATTTATTTGTATAGCGCCAAATCATAACAAAGTTACATCAAGGCACTTTACATATAGAGCAGGTCTAGACCAAACTCTTTATAAATTTATTTAAAGAGACCCAACAGATCCCCCGATGAGCAAGCACTTGGCAACAGTGGCAAGGAAAAACTTCCTTTAAGAGGCAGAAACCTCAAGCAGAACCAGGCTCAGGGGGGGCGGCCATCTGCCTCGACCGGTTAGGTTGAGAGTGGGAGAGAGAGAGAGAGACAGAGATAGAGATAGGCGTTAGGGGGGGGTGTAGGCAGGAACATGTTGCTGTAGTAAAGAAGTACAGAATTCATGAAATATGGGACCAGCAAGTGTTGCAGGAACATGGAATGGCGATGAGTCACCACCTGCAGGATGAGGACAGGGAGAGAGAGGAGAGGAACTGGGAGAGACAGAGACTTTGGCAGAACATGCTTAGTAAATGCAGTACAAATGTGTAGAACTGGGTGAAACTGTGTTTTTTAAGAAGGATGGTTCTTATCAGTGCATGCAAGGGGGGAGGAAAGGACAGCGAGCGAGAGGGCAGGAGAGAGAAAGAGGGTGACAGGGAGAGACAGACAGCGAGAGAGCGAGAGAGAGAGGGAGAGAGAGAGAGAGAGAGAGAAGCTCAGTCCTTCCCCCAGCAGCCTAGGCCTATAGCAGCATAGCTTAAGAGTAGAGTAGTAGACTTTAACTTTTTAACTATAAGCTCTGTCATACAGGAAAGTTTTAAGCCTGGTCTTGAAAATTACTAAAGAGTCTGCCCCCCGGACCGATGCTGGAAGTTGGTTCCATAGAAGCCTCCAGATTTACTCTTGGAGACTCTAGGAACCACAAGTAAACCTCCATCTAGAGAGCGGAGTGGCCTGCTAGGACAGTAAGGAACTATGAGCTCTCTGAGATACGATGGATTGGCCATTAAGAGCTTTATACGTTAATAGAAGGATTTTAAATTCTACTCTATATTTTACTGGCAGCCAATGAAGAGCAGCTAACACGGGAGAGATGTGATCTCTTTTCCTAGTTCCTGTTAATATTCGTGCAGCAGCATTCTGAATTAACTGAAGGACTTTTAGAGATTTGTTTGGACATCCAGATAGTAATGAGTTACAGTAGTCCAGCCTAGAGGTTACAAATGCATGGACTAGTTTTTCTGTATCATCCTGAGAAAGGATGTTTCTGATTTTCTTAATGTTTCTCAGGTGGAAGAAAGCTGCCCGACTAACTTTTTATGTGAGGGACAAAGGACATGTCCTGGTCAAAAATTACTCCAAGGTTTCTTACAGTGGAGCTGGAAGCCAAAGTAATGCCGTCCAGACTGATGAGAATAAAGTCTGATAAATGAAAGGTCTAATAACAGAAAAATAATCATGCGTGAAAGCACCATATTTATATGTATTGGAGGAGGACCATATATTTTCATGATTACGTCCCCATGTTTCAATTTAAGGTGGACTCAAAGGCCAGCTGGCTAACCTACTCACTCTGTGTTACAGAGGACAATATGACACTGCATGTTCACTTCACAGGAGCCACAGCATGTTTCCCAATTCATGCAAAAGGGGTCAAAATGATCAGGTTGAAACCACCCAGCTACACATTTTTCTTCTGTTTCCGATGGAAAACCTGTGGACTGAAAATGAAAAGGCTGTGCTCTGTCAAATGTGTGAACTAAATAAATTCTGCCAGACCACTGGTGCATTAAATTCCACTGTTCATTTATATCAAATTTCAATAAATAAATAAATAAAGCTTTTATTTAACATAAGCCTTATCAAAACTGATTATACTCTGACTTACATGCACCTAAGGCGCAGTTCATGTGATGAATTTGGAGAACTTACCTCACTCTTTGTGTAAAAAAAAAAAAATAAATCACCCAAAATTGTCATACACAGAAGTTGCTCCACGTGGCTCCTGATTGGAGAGGTGTCGGATGCCGTTCTTGAGTTGTATGATTGCTCTTTAAACTTTGGATTATCTTTCGCCCTGAGCTGATTGCCCTCTTGTGATGAAGTGCTTTTAACCATATGAAAAAGCATTTTGGACAAGGGTATTCATTGGACTGAAATCTGACTGATGAGTTTTACACAAACAAAAAGTCAGCATGTACTCATATTATCAGAAGTGGTGCAATATTCTCTGAATCTTTTTAGCTAAAAATACGCCACCAAACATCCATAGAATAACACGCTCTCTGCATAAAGCAACACGAAACTGCTTGACTGACTTGTGGTTAACTGTCTTTGTCAGCTTCAGTTCACAGTGGCATAGTGTTCCTCGTGAACAAAGTGTGCATACAAACATTGTGTTTCGTTGATATAATCATCAGTTCTGCAGTACTCTACAACAGGCATATATCTAATCAAGCACCATTAATATAATTCTGTCGCTAGAATGACTGCACATCAATTCAATACACCAGCATTTAAAATTTAAAACCATGTCCACCCACTGTGCTGTCACACACTGGTATTTTGGTATACAATACTTTCCATTTGTATTTTGAACCTCTCCATCATTTTCAGACAGACTTCAATACAATCTGACTTCTTTTTATAGTCTATTGATGTAGACAATATTTAGAAAAGAATATTATGCTTCTATCTGGAGTTGGCATGTTGTCCTCTTGTCCAAGGACTCCAGCTTCCTCCCAAAGTCTGAAAACAAGTAGGTTAATTGCTAATTCTAAATTGGTTACATTCACAGTTTTCCTTTGAAAGGCCATCTGTTTTGGTATATTTATGTGCAGTGTCTGCATTACTTTGGGGTTTTCAAGCCCCCAAAATAGAAAATTGAGGAAATGCTGCTGGCCCTTTTTTACTTTGAAAACTCTGGGTGTATTGTAGTTTGTGCAAGAGAGCTTAGGAACTGGTGATTGCTCACTGATTGGGTCTTATCGGCCATGCACACCAGCGAAGAGAGGAACATCAGTACTGGGTTGTAAACTGACAGTTACTGTCCTTGTTGTCTTTGCAACATCCATCTGGTTAAATTCTGCACTTTGTTACTTTCTCACAGTATTTCCTGCTTTCTGTTTACACCAGCTCACACGTGTCCATAAACGGCCATGCATGTGCGTTTTTAGGTGTCTGGATGGAGGTTGCTTTAATTTTAAAATGCTGTTTTAGTAGTGTGGCCCCCAGGATAGACTGAAAGGTCCAGGGTGAACCCTTCCCTCAGCTGGGATTTGCCCCAGCCCCTCCATGACCTGATGAGGATAGATGATATGGCTAATGAATGAATGGGTAGAATCTACTCCAGAAGTTTGCTGCTGTATGTACAAATTTTGTCATGCCTTAAGTGTAAAAATAATTGGGCTGAAAGACAAGGAGACGATAAAGAGACCACACAACACGGGGAGTAAGAAGTATATAACCAAGTGTATTCCCTCTGTTAATGTACACATATTTAGAGTCATCTCACTGGAACACTTTTACAATAACATTTAGAAAGAACAGGAAGATACTGGGAGGAGTATGCTTGGAATGGACAAAGAGAGAAACCAGACAAATGTGGCAGCAGGGTGAATGGGTGGAGCTGGTCAAATTGTGTCCAGCCATGTAGACAGAAACAGACATAAAATAAAAAAACATAAAAAGAATGAAGGATGGATAGAGCCAGCATTGTCCACCGGGTATGAGGACATACAATCTGCCATATAGAGAACAAGAAGTAGATGCAGGCCAAAAAATAGATTGAGGGTGACAAATGGATGATGGAGTAAGAGGACAGGATCTGTCCCCCCCGCGGAAAAAGAGCATGTGGAGTTTCCATTTGCTTGGTTACCAAAGAAAAATACATAGAAATTTCTGTTTCCCAGAATCATAGACATTTTTTTCTCCAAACAGGAATGATAGTAGGGAAAACACATTTCTCTTAGTAATGGGATGAGAGTCAAATATTTAGACATTTCACAAACTTTTTTCAGGATTTTTCTTTTCTTTTCATGGTACAGTTTTCTTTTTTTAATAGTTGAGAAAATTGGAATACTAGAGTTCTGTTGTACATCTTCCAGGGAACTGCCGTTCACCTTTTTATTTGTGTGATCTTCCCGCACAGTTTGCGTTTGCCTAGTGGCTGCCATCAGTCCAGTCAGGCTAGAGAGGGAGGGGTTAGGGTGGGGTTTGGGGTGGAGGTGGGTGGAGGGGGGGGTGTGGGTGAAAGACACAGTCGCTTTTTCAGCTGCAAGGTATCTCTCTCCACCGCACAACTCCAGTAAGAAGGAATTTTTCCTAAAATGTCTCTCGTTTCTCCAGAAAAATAAAAAAGGAAAGGAAAAAAAAAAAGAGCAACCTAAAGGGACTGAGCCTTGCAGCAAGGCATTACATCAGCCATCCTGTTCATGAAATGCGGAGTTGGGGGTGGGGGCAGGGGTCCAGGTGGTGAAATTGTTCCAACGTCAAAAATCCTAAAGTCGATCTTCACTGCGTCTTATCAGTAATCTCTCATTTTTCCACTCGTTCATGACTTAGGTCCATAGGTTTCTGCAACGTCTATACATATATTTATAATTATATAGAACAGTTCATCTTGTTTGCTGGAGGTTTTTTCTGTTTTTCGTGATTAGTAACTGTAAGGACGTGACACAGTTTCTCTGCTGGCCCACGAGGGGGCCCCTTGGAGCCCCAGAGACACATGACACAGATCTGCTGGAACAAAGGACGACCAAGGGGTTTTGGCCTCAAGAAGTTTTTGGCGTCTAAACGTACAAGTCAGCATCCATTAGGTTGGAGCAGGTGGAATCGCACATAGTTGCTACGTTTAACGTTGTTATGAACTTCAATCATCGTCATATTTTTTGTTTTTTAAACTCCACAGAAAAAAAAACAATTTTTATCTCTTTTTCGTAAATGAATACTACATGCTTGAAACACGGCAGAGTTTACGTTGCACCGGCTGCTGAGCACCATAGACAAGGAGAGAAACAGAGTGAACGACCCAATGAGAGGAAGAGAGAGAGAGAGATCTGACGAGAGGTGTGTGGAGTCAGAGATGGCAAGCACCTACAGAGGTCGGACAGCTGGATTTGATGCTGTGGATCTGTAAGCTGGCAGTATATTGATTTTACAAGTGATATCAAGTTGCTAATTCAAACCTTGTTGGAAAATATTAGTTTGATACTGTCAAAGGTGAAGACTTTACACAATGAGCTAGCCTCAGAATGAGGAATAGACCATGACACAAATACTGATGGTGGTGGTCTGTTCCTACAGTACTTGAGACGTTAAATAACCTGTCATATACTAACTCATAAATCACTGTTTTATCAGCATTCGGTATGCAGGTATTGGCACAGTACATGTAGAGATATGAGGTGTACGCACCATGGTCAGCATTTAATAAGAAGTCAAATCAATCAAAGCATTGCTGAAGGGTGTGACCAGAACTATGATGTCATCTTGATTGGACTGGATTTGGTATTGTATGTATGGTCACCTGACAATACTGAGATTTAGAAGTAATTACTCTCTGCAACATTCAACATTTTCCATTTACTGCCTTTTCTCCCTACCTCTCTCTCTCTTTCTCTCTCTTGTCTCTTTCCTTCTTTAAGTGCGTCTCCTGTCTGCCCCTGTGTGTCACAGCGGCGCTCCCTCAGACGTAGTATTCTTTGTCTTTGTTCTTCTTGTTCTTGGTGACTGTCTTGGCAGTGCTGGGCTGTTTCTCCTTCACCAGTGCTCCGTTGCTCTGTGTGGCTGAGTTACTGATGTAGTTGCGGCTCTGGTCCACTTGGTAGGAGCCCTCGTCACGGTTCCGGTACTTGTACATGGCATAGAGCAAGATCAGGATGCACAAGGCAGCAGCTGCCACGATGCCAACCACCATTCCTGTGGTGCTGCTGGACTGCTGCACTTCCACGGCGCCGGGGAGTCCTCTCTCAGGAGACGTAGGATCTGGAGTGGGAACATGGGGGAAATTTGGGGGGTAGGTTATTCCAGGGACTCTACGGTGGCCCGGATCTGATGAGGGGTGGGCCGGCGGCAGCAGCACTTGATCCCTGGTATTCATTTTCCCGGCAGGGATGTTGTTGCTACTACTGCTGCCGCCAGCAGCCGGCTTGATACGGGGGCTGAGCTGGTCGGGGTTTGCCGTGGGGGTTGAGGAGAGAGGTGGGCGATGGGAGTTGGGAAAGCGGGAGAAATGGCGGTCTTGGGGGTTCTGGACACCGCCTTCGACGGCTGGTGGAGGAGGGAGGACAGTCCTGTCGGTGACCAAGGGGGAGTTTTTGTAATAATCCTCGTCATCTGACTCGGTCATCTCCCCCGAGCCATACGCCGACACCTCGATGGTCTCCTCGCAGTCCTCCTGGTCCAGGGGGCATGGGGGTCGGCCATTGGGCAAGGGAAGGGACTCTTTGGTGGTTTCGAGCAGGGTGAGGAAAGGGTGGTAAGTGGTTGGGGGCGGGGGGATTACTGGATAGCGGGTGGCGATGGATGGGGGGTCTAGGGAGTCCACTGTTATTATGGGCAACACTAATTCACCTCCTAGGACAAGAAAGAGACAATGGAAGAACAGAGTGTCAGAAACCACCTGAGAGAGAAACCACCTCCAGTCAACAAAAGAAAAACAGTTCATATGAATACAGCAACACCAGCATTAGAACAGCACTAACACTTAACATGAGGTTAGTTATATAAGTTTAGTTAGTCTGCTCTATTTAAAAAGTTCATATTCTGTCTAAGTCTGAACTGAAATAAAATACAAGATGTAAGAAAATACTCTATCCTGTACCTGTTCCTGACTGTTATGACCTAACTCCCTGTGCTGGACAGACCTACATGTTATATCACTAATACAGGATAATAATAGACTACAAATGACACTCAACAACTTAACATCTATTGCACTACACAGCCTATCCTTCACTGCTAACTGTCTTGTCTAGTCTTGCCTAAGATTTCTGTGCTAGTGCTCAGAAGTCTCTGCTCTGATTGGTTAAATAAGATAGCAAACCACGAGGTTCAGGTCACTTACATCAACAAATTGGCCGCATGATTTTTGCATGAAAAAAAAAAATTACAAAAAGAAAGCTGTGTAAGATTGTTCTCGGATAGTGATCAACAACTCCCCCCCTCCCCCGTACTTTACCTCCTGTCTTCTTTTGTTTTTTTTTTTATTAGGTGAAAAAATCATTAGAATGTAAAAAAATGTGTATACGTCTGTATGTGTATATAATGTGTATTTTTTTTTGTTATGAAGAATAGCGTCACCCCCTCCCAACCCCACCCTACATATTTGTTTGTAATTGGATTTATCTGTGTGAAAACCCTCAGAAGCAGCTGAGGGAAACTGATGCCCCTGCTTTCTTTAATTCAAAATCTCAGTGCACATTACACAGCACAGAGACAGTACTTAACACAACTGCTTCCTTTTGTTGTATGAGTCCCTGATGCTCACTTCCCTCCCAAACCCCCACCCATAAACATGGGGCAATCATGTTCCTCTAAAACAACCCCGAGCACATGTTAAACACTTTTCAAAAAAATCATCTCAGTGAGCCAGATTTATTTTTCAAGCCTCGGTTATGTGTTATGATTTTACCCCACTGTGAAATGAACACCCGAATTAGATAAGGATTATGGGTGTGCAAAAATGAGGAAAAAAAAGTTGCATTAATTCAGGAGAAACTCTTATCAGTGGCTAGAAGCTCAGCTGTGATTAATGGTTAAACATAGATATGTTAGCAGAACATGGCAGAATATCAGTTACAGTCTGTTTATTCACTACATAACAATTTTCTTTTCAGTCTGGCAAATGTGTAAGGGACAAAGTCAAGGAAGCAAGAGAAAAACATGACGGGGCATTAGATTATGGCACATTTTGGAGGGGGGAGGGGAGAAGAAGGGAAGGTAACAGTAGAAACGTGACCAAGGAAATGCCAACATCACGAGAATTTAATCATGACTCTGGCTCTTTGTTCATTTGATAAGGTAAAACAGAGAACCTCAAGTGGGTGAGGTGATGTTGTTGGGCTGCGCAGTTAATGGCTGAGGGGTGTGGGTAGATTTGGGACTCTAGGGATTCCCCCCATGACCTTTTATCAGCTTGGCAACTCTCAAAAAAACAAACCAAAACAAAGCAAAACACTCCAAACCTTGTCAGTTACACAAGCATACATTTTCAGTCAAAGAATGGCAAAAGGCTTTGTTACAAAGGGTTATGCATTGAGCCAACAAAGCCACTGTAACAAATAATCATATATCAACACACTTGACAGGAACAGGCCTTGAAATGAAGCAAAATGTGAGAGCTGTGGAGGGAAAAAACTTAGAAGAGGGGTTGAGGAATTACTAACTACTTATTTCAATACCAGTCCTGGAAAGGCTAGTTTCCATGGCAATGCTAAAGTTTTTTTTTTTTTTAATTTCTTTCCCTCCATTATATTTTCTGTCTATGTTTGAGGGCTGTGCTTCACCTTGAAGGCAGAGAGGACAGCAGAGCGAGGCGGCACATTTGAGGATCAAAGACGAGTCGCACTAAGTAGGCGCGAGAAGGTGCAAAGTATTTTGCTTAGTTCAGTGTGTAAAAAAAAAAAAAAAGATTTAGTTGTGTGAAATAACTTGTCAAAGTCACAGAAGAAATAATAAAGTACTTTTTGATTTTTTTTTGGTTTTTTTGTTTTTTTTGGCAGGACCTCAGAGACAGTTCCCCAGAGGTACAGGACAAATGTGTGATGCTAGTGTTTGTTATCTTGACTTTGCCATCTCTTTGTGCGGCAGAGATGCTGTAAGTGGAATTTAAAGCTTTATACCGGCAGCCCACCCATTACTGAGCAGTCATGTTAACACAGCACAGATATGGGAAACTATAAATATACATATTTTTCTATAAATAAAGAGTTGTACCAACAACATTTCACTCTACTGCTCTCTGACATTTGGAGCCAAAGCCTGAAGGCCTCATGGCATCACCCCATTGGACCAACAGACAGTGGCTACCAGAAAAAATAATGAGCATCAGCCCTCATCCACAGACCGAGTCAGATCTCAGATCTTTTGTTAGTTATAATTGGAGCCATCTTTTCATTTCATTTCATTGTGCGCCACGAGACCAACAGCACCCACAGTTTTAACCAATCTACAGTTTCAGTTGGCCAACACCCCCAAACCCTTACCCCTTCTCCGCAACTGCCGCCTCTGCCCACTGTATGCAGCTGCCACTGTTCAGTCGGCACCCAAAGGCCGACTGAGAAAAGTAAGTGGCACGAATGTTCATAGATGCTTTTTTTTTTTCACCTGCTGGAAAACTGTCGAGAACCACAGATGGAATTGATTTATTTCAAACTTGTAGGAGGTTGTCACTGTCAACCCCAGTGAAGCGTGAGACATTTAGCTATTTTTAACAGTTTCTGTGAATGTTCCTAGGATCTACTTCACTTTCACTCTGTCACTGAGGGTGATGCACCAAACCCAGGCCTGAATGAGACCAGGTCTGATGCAAACATGTGCAGCATGGTTCCAATGTGTGGGTGTCTCTTTTCCTAACATTGTAACAGTGCCATTTATGTGTTAAAGCAGGAGAGACTGTAAGATATTGAGCCTGATTGATTAAGTCTGACTCCATTGATTTGAGCAGCTCAGTTGGTACAAGCACGTTTTGCCCACATGATGAAATTTCTTCTTTTTCTTTGCTCACATGCCACTCCAACCACGCTGTTGGTATGACTCACCACCCCCCCTCTCTTATTTACTCAAAATGAGAACTAGGCAGATGGATACTGAAGCATCTACGTTGGTCTCTTGGCAAACATTTCTTATTCTGCAGATCACGTTACTGAGCTTCCATCCATTTCAAATATTTAGAGTAAAAAGGAGATGGAAAATCAACAGTGTGTCTGAGCATAATATATTTTCTTTTGTTTGCTTAAAACATTCCACAATAGGGACAATGAGCATAATCTCCACAAAAAGGGGCACAAATAAAAAAAAAAACTAGAACACAAAGAAACATCTCCCTCCCTGAACTGCTGCATTTTCTGCTGCTTCTCTGGGGTGATGTATTGCAACACAAAGAGAGTCTTTCCTGCGTCACACTGTGTCTCACTGGGAGTCACAAAGTCAGCCCCCTCCTGTTCATCAGCACCTATATCAACTACATGCAGCTGGCTGGATTTGTAGTTGTGGCCAGCCTCGCGTTATTTTTGTTTATCCCACCTCACTATGGTATAAATCTCCAACACGCACACAGAATCTCAACTAGAAGATATCAAGCCACTACAACACCTTCTTGCTTTGCAGTGGTACCTGTTTATTGTTTTCCACCCTGCTTTTCCTTTCTAGGTGTATTTGTTATGTTATTATTATTATTATTATTATTTTAAATCTACTGTACTGTAAAGTTAACTGGCTTCTGCAAAACACCTGACATAGAAAATAGAATATCTAAGTCCAGTGACTTGGTGTTCCTCCACCACCTTCCTGGTAGTAACTCGGATATTTGTTGAAAATTTGGCTCCTTGCTGAAAAAAGCAGTGACACAAGGAGAATGAATTACCTTCTTTTTGCCCACTGCTTTGGGTGATTTTGATTAGAATTTCAATGAGAAATTGGACAGTTTGCTGCAGAAATATGTTTTGCTCCACTGGTCAGTAATGAAATAAAACTACATTACATTGCGTCTGATTAAAATGGCATTTTTCAGGCTTTTGTTATGTGCATTTATACAAAGGCAGAACTGATAACAAAGAACTGTAATCCCTGTCTTTCTTACCCAAACGCACCCCAATGACAACTACTGTAACTCTACCTCCATTCGACACCATAATAATAAAAATGGCAGAGAGGTTGTTAAATTTTGATAACTAACTTGAATTATAGCTGAATTATACAATAGGTATTTAATTATAAATGACACACTGTGTATTGGTCAATCATTTATTAATGGAAGTAAAATCAATATATTATGTTTTATTCCATTTCAGCTCATTTTCAGTGTCCATATTATTCTTTTGAATCCTCTTTTTATGTTTTTTTGTAACCCCTGATTTTTCCTGCCTCCTGTGTTGTACTATAAATGATTAAATGGTGCCATATAAATAAACTACCCTGGCCTTGTAAAATACCTCAGTCTAATCAATAGTCTTTGCTCTATTTGTGAACATTTACACTGTTGATTTTTTATTCTTCAGTCTGACTGGGATTTAACCAGTCTCATTATTTCTTCAGTGTTGACGACTTGTCTGAACTCCCATGTTGTTTCCGATTGATGCCATTGTCAGCAGTCACAGAACTTCCGGGTCACGATCATCGGCAGGATGTTGATTCAAGTCTCTGCATTGGTAAACATGTAACCTGTGAAGCTTGCACTTTAAATGGGATGCTGTTTACATCGAGCGAAAAGGGGATCAGTTAAGTGTCACACCGACAAACAACTGACTTCTAAACCCATCGACCAGGCTCTAAGTCACAGTCTCCAGGCCATCCCTCATCTATCACCCAAACTCTTGGTTTCAAACCTTGACCTAAAAAGAAACATTCACAGGGAGTGTGACATCTGATGAATTATTGAGCAGCTCTTCAAAACCTGATCTTCTCTGACTAAAACTGATATAGTGCCTACAACATCCTGTGACTAATAAGTAGCTCAGAGGTATGCATGAGAGACGGAAAGTGAGGTCGTGCTGAGATAGAGAAAAGTACGAAAAGCAACTATAGAAATAAAATTAAATAGAGTTGCTACTTTTGGAAGGCAGAGGCATTTGTATATCTTCTGAAATGGTGTTACATAGATTAATAGAGTGAGTGTCTATAAGTGCTTTTCATGTATTTTATGTATTTGTGTCCAGGAAATGTACAAATCCAGTATCTTCATAAGTCCCTCTTCCTAGGTCTTGCTGTTCCTGATGGAAGCTCATTAACAGCACTACAGGATCTGAACCAAAGCTTGAAGTGGGTGATGTAATTAAGCCTCCCTAACAAAGTCAAAGTTTAATTAGCCTAGTGGGAAAGACAGGAATCATTCACATGAATTTCATTCAGCTACCTTTCTCAGTTTCTTTTCTTTCTCAGTGTCCTCTTTTCCTCTGTATCTCTATCTCTCCTCCTCTCATTTCTCTCTTATGCTCCGAGTGCAAAGGAACGTGACACAAATGTCTAGGAGAGTCAGTTCCTCAAAAGTGCACTCCTTCCAGCACTTTCCTCCTCAGATCTTTCTCTCACATTTTCTGCTTTTTCTCTTTCACATCAACTCTGACTTTACCAGCACGCAGTGAGCTTTTTACATGGAGGGTGGTCATCACTTAGCTGTAGGCCCCTTCGAAACTCCAGGACTAAACGACAGCAGTGGGCTTATGTCACCAGCAAGTCTCAAGTTTTGCACTCAAACCTAAAGCTATTCTTGACATTACTGTGGTGAGAATCAGATCAAGTCTTTGCTTAGGTCAATAGCAGCCAACCTGTGTGTTGGCTACCAGCGCTGGGCTGTGAAGATACTACCATTGGGCCCACAAATTGTCTACAAAACAGCTCAATTGTGGTGAGGAGATGTGCCTGGAACTACAACCCAGACTTCCTGCTTCTGATTTGGACATAAATTATGCCACCGTAAATTAAATAAATAAATAAATAAATAAATAAAAAAGGCTAATAGATCCAGCTACACAGATGACCTATGGACAGCAGCTTTGAACTTTTGTCATCAGCTGGAACAGTTTTTCAGGTAAACCACATAGTATAATTGCTTGCTGATAGTGGACACAAAAAGATTATAGCCTTGGCAAAAACAACTGGACAGTTAAAAGGAGAGAGTGTCAGGAGATTGGATGTGAATGACAAGGGGTTCAACATGCACCATGATCATGGTTCAGTCAAGCTTGAGTGTTAGACTTTAACTGTTGGGCAATGTTGGCCACTAACAATTTAAAGTTTTTCAAGTGGGACATTGGCAGGAAAAGTTTGGGAACCAATAGCTTAGGTCCAGCAAGGCACAAGACAATTTATTTGACATTTTAACAGCGGCCATTAACAGTTTTGGTTCCACCACTATTATTATTATTATTACTGGTCTTATTAATAGTGCTGTATCTCCCAGCAAGCCTACAAGTACTGAGCTGCAGCAGATTTAATATGATGAAGAGCTTTAACACATCATGACATCTCAGCTCCACCTTCTTGTCCACTTATTGTTTCACAAACTGATGGGTGATGTTGTGGTGGTTGCCACTTTATAGGTGCTTTAGAATAAATGGGTTACTGTACATGTTTAAGTGGACCATGCATTGTGCTCTGTTGGTTTTCATTGGCCCCCAAACCACAAAGGCAGCCTTGTGCTTGGGCTTTGGTTTGTTTTTCTAAACATTTAGAAAAATGCAGATGAGGTCTAAGTAAAGTCCTTTATCAGAGCCAAGCAAGTCCACGTCTCTTCCAAATGCAGTGGCAAGAAAAAAACAATTGTATGCCTGGAGTTTTGAGTTGTAGCACCACAGCTGCAGATAACCACATCTGTAAAACAAATGGCACTGCTCCGGCTGTGTGCAGGAAGGCGTTGTATTGGATGTCATGAATTCTAAGACCTCACATCTTGATTGGCTGAGCCAAAAACCCACAACTGCTTTTACCATCTGTTCTCCTTCCTGAAGGCACTTCAATAAGCCGCCTTGTCATACGTAACTGAAAACACTGGAATCCGCTCCTATCACACAATGACCACAGGCGTGTGTGAGTGGAGGGTCGGGGGGAAAGGGGGGCATGTTTTTGGACAATGTTGATTCTTCTTTCCTTGTCCATGCTTTTTGCCTGAGCTTATCCAACCCTGCTGGCTTGTTTCACTGCAACTCTTGCGGCATCTGGAAAGAGTGATACGCAGAATGTGTGTGTGTTTGTTGTTTCTTGGGAGAAAAAAAGTTTACACCCACAGAGCCAGAGAGACAAGTGGCTGTCTGGAAAGGTAAAGCATGTCTGCCATTGTATATGTGTGATTGTGTGGGTATGAGAGAGAGAGAGAGAGAGAGATAGTTGTGTTTTTCCATGGGAGATTAAGACTGGGCATAGCATTCACCAAAAAACTCTCATTTCTCTTTTTGATAAGAAGGGAAGTGAGTCTCTATTTCTGTCCCAGCCACCTACAAAGACCACAAGAGAATTTTACACAGAAGTTTCTCAACACAGGTTCCTATCAGCTTCAACAAGAATCATCTGCCTTTCCTGTCTAACATGTGTTCAATTCAAACCATTAATCCCTGTTCCTGGGAAAAAATAATATTATGGCTTTTTTTATAATCACTTCTCCCAATAATGACTGTCCTGCTATTTCTTGGAACATTACTTTCTTTTTTCATTCTGCAAAAAATTTGAAATGAGCCGATAATAGACGGTATGTCCTCACACTGACTTGGTTTCTTTCACAGCAGGTGATACCAAGGTTGAATCTAAGGAACTAAAATAAACCAAATCCAGTTTCCATGAGTTAATGGTCCAAATATCTTTCATTGCACGATAAAATGTCGGTGTAGGAGGATTGTATTCCACTCTTGATTAAACACATCACAAAATGAGATCAGATCAGATTTAAAGCTCCCATCCAAACTATAACATGCCGATTAATCCATCCATCCATCTTCTACTGTTTTTCCATTTCCAGCTCGTGGGGGTGCTGGAGCCAATCCCAGCCAACTTTCTGGGCGAGGGGCAGGGTCTCCCTGGACAGGTCACCAGTCCATCACAGGGCCAATACACAGAGACACACAACCACTCACACTTGTATTCAGACCTACGGAGAGTCACCTAAACATGATGTCTTTGGATGGTGGGAGGAAACCAGAGTACCCAGAGGAAACCACCACAGGCACAACATGCAAACTCCACACAGAAAGGACCCAGGCCAGGAACCAGTGACCTTCTTATTGTGGGGCGACAGCGCTAACCACGACACCACTGAATTTCAGATGTTTTGCTTCAGAGGCCATAACAACAGTGGATGTGCCACATGTACATCAACTGTAGATGGTTAGAGCAGACAGGATACTGACACCTATGTCTTGGCTGTGCCATAAGATCAAGAGATTTGCCATCTCACCAATCTTTTACATACAATGCAACCACCTAAAAAAAAATAGGTAAGGAAGACACCTGTTAATTTCATTAACACAACAGGTGCACAGCACAAAACTGAAACTTCCACTATTGTTGTCTATATCTGGGCTGCAATGTGTGTGAACCACATGACTGGTCAATCAGGAAGTATATGAGAGTAGAAAACCTGAGCATCAGTGGCAGAAAAAGACAGTGGAGACTCCCAAACTGTGATGGAATGAAAGAAGTGCACATAAATGAATTATATATATATTTTTTATGTTTATATATTTTTTCCTTTCGGGAGCAGGTGGCTGCTGCCTCCCTTCAAAGTTACTGTAGGGGAAGAGCTGGCTCTGCTCCCATCACAGTTTTAATGATGTATTTTATCGAGAAAGTTGTTGCTGTGATAACTCCCACATCAGAAGTAATATTTGAAACCATCTAATGAGAAATCTTGTCAGAAAGGATGCAAAATGGCCTCAAATTTGGATCATTCTGTTCCTTTAATTTGAATCACACTGCTTCACTGTATGCGGTTCTTGGCAGTTTTCATTTACAGACAGCTTTATATATGAAGACGCCCCGGAGGCAGGGAGTAAAAACACACTGCCTTTGACGCCAATCTCCTGTCAAGGTGTCAGAACCTTGCTTGAGCTGTTGTTCACACTAACAGTGCCTCAGCTTCCAGGTCTGCCAGGATACAGCTGTGTGCTGAGTAGAACAAGCTGCATTTCCACATTGAAACTGTCCTGTCATGTTAAAGTCGAGGCAGGAGATTGGTGCAACAGCTGGGTGAGCACCACATACATCACTTGGCGGAGCAAATTGTGTGATGGCCTGTTGCCTTGAAAACCCATAAGAACGGAGGTTTGAGGGTACACATCTGGCAAGTCACAGCTGCATACAGAGGGCTGAGCAGTCACCAAGCGTCAGATCAAAAAGTGGAGGAAGGGATACAGCATTAGTCTGCTTTAGTTTCTAGACCACACCTTGTTTTTTAGATACCAAGCACAATGAAGACAGAACTCCCTGAGTTGACTCACCATTTCCAGGCTCACACTCCTCCAAATCTTCGTCATCACTAGGACACTCAGCTGATGCAACCAAAAGGTCATCTGCATTCTGGAAGAACACAGAAAGGAATGCAAAGAAAAGGGAGTCAGGTCAAATTTTATTTGACTGAAGGCAACATGGCATGTCTGAGAAGATTAAGAGCCTCTGGCAGCCACAGTGACAGTCCACTTCACCGGCAACTCCAAGGAGGAAAAACTGAAGATTCCTTAGCTGAGCAGTATGGCCTACTGGCAAATGTGCTGAAAATATGGAGGTGGGTGTGCTTTATGAATAGCACTCGTTTCTATTTGTGCAAGTTGTTGTGAAACCAAAATTAAATAAGCCACCAGTCAAAGAGAAAGCAGTCTGCATCCTCCATTGAGTGAGAACAAAAGTCACACATAATGGAAGTTTTCATTTCATTTGTATACATGTGTATATAGAGGGATGGTTTCAGGCTTTTGTGTTACACTATAAGTCATGTACATTTAATCAAAAAGAGGGCTATTCAAGGATAGCTATTGGAAATTAGTCCTGTACAAGACATGTATAGGGAACTCTATGAACCAGAGGGATAGAAATATAGAAAACAGAAACCCACCCCCCCAACAACACAGAGTAAATGGCCCACAACATACAAAAAATGAATGGTATGGTGGGTTTCAAATATTGGAAAGAAAGTGTCTTCTCTCTGCATAATTTGTGAAATTTAGTAATAGAATTATTCCGAGGTTTCCTCTGTGTTAAAATGCATGTTTTTAATCTTAGAAACTTCGACATCTCAGTTGAATTGAATAGTCTATATTTGGATAACAGTTGGAAATAGGGGTGTTCTGAAAAGGTAGGTGTAGATGTTTGTCATTCCGAAGAGTATTGCTATTTTTTGACGACTAGTATGAACTCTGATTGACCATTGTTACAGGAAGTCAGGGTTAGTACAGCATGTAGTACAGCAATGGGGGTCATGAGACGAGAGCAAATGAAATCCGACAATGGTGGCTCCAAATTAGGAGCTTAGGCTTGTTCTCACTGCTGCATGACTCACTCAGCAACATGTCTGGAGACACAAACTACCCCTCCTCCTCTGGTTGTTATTAAAGATGGGGTCACCTGATGGAAAATGTGGGGCATTTATGAGTAGAATTGATTGACTCTGCTGAGTTTTCGGTCACTTACTAATCCACAGCCTGGGTGCGATCATTTATTAATTACATTGTGTGAGATTGATTGCGTTCACATCACCTGGCTCTGTCAAATAGGCCTAATGATCCCGCCTCAGTTTCCAAGCAACATCGCCATCAAACACATTCATGTTTCTGCTCCATCTGTGTAATCAGCTGCTGAAAACAGCACCAAATGCCTCCAGGAAAATATGCTCTTCTTTGATCTGAGCACCTCGAATGTCAATAAATGTTGACAGCAACGTGCATTTATGGCCACAAATTAAATCACTGTTGCCACCTCAGGATTGTACTGCCCCATAAACCAGTCAAATTGAAGGAAATATGGTCACTACCCGGCCCTGAGTTGAGCTCTGGATAATGGCCACAGTTGTTTTTGAAGAATATTATGGTGATGTTACCTGTGTTACATTCATAATTAGACATAATTACTCTACCAGACCTTGGACTATGGCCAAAAACATTTGTGCAGTCACAGTGACCCTCAGGAACAAATTATGTACTTTAGCTCCTCTGTTGCACAGAAGTCTCAGAGAAAAGAAAGGCTTAAAAGAAAGGAGGCAAAAGGAATTTTAGTGATAATGTTGAGATCACACTATGAGGACCATTGCTGATTAATTTTTTTTACATCTGGAGATAGATGTTGCTGATTGACAATGGCCCCGTTCCTTTAAATTATCACCCTTAAGATATGATCACCTCATCTTGAGTCCAGGTTTATACCAGATTTGAAGAAATTGCCTCAAAGCTTTTTGAATATGCACTGATCTGTCTTTGCTTTGTGACCACTGAGGGCCACTCAAGGAAGTAACTGTGATTATCTTGTTCCAATGGCACCTGTCATTATGTATGTATGTGTGTATTAATATTTTGATAGGTGCTGTTGTCTAGACAATGGAAAACCTTGGGTCCTTTATTCATGTGGATGATAATTTGACATGTAATACTGACGTAAACTTGCTTCAGGCCAACTCCAGCCCTTCATGGAAACAGTATTGCCTAGTGGCTGTGGCCTCTTTCAGTGGGATAATGCTCACTGCCTCACTGATACAACGGATCTGCTCTACAAGTCTTGGTCCTGATAACCCAGCTGACCTTTAGACATCTAGTGTACCCTCACTGTCCGTGGGTTAGAACTATTTTGGCAGACTATGTGATATTAGGCTATAATGTTATGGCTCGTTGGTATATTGCATTCATTCTTTTGTGAAGCAGAGCCAGGCATCGTGCCTCTGGTCATGGCTCTGGCTTGGCAGACAGGCATAAAAAGAATTATAAGAATCTTCTTTCTGCCTGAATGGCAAAATCCTGTGTCATTTTCCTGAAGCTGTCACAGATACAGTGTTTACTCATACAAGTCTGAATCGCTGAAAATATGTAGCTGTGTGTAAAGAGCATTTTGCCCTGGAGAGCCCGCTGTGAGTGATACATAAAGCCTCCAAACTCCAGTTGGACCAGGTCAGAAGTTGGACCAGACTAACCAGATAGAGATCACAAACACCAGGGACTGCAGGCAGACAGATTTAGAGCCAGACAAGTGATGACTCCAACAATTTCCTTCACAGTATCAACAGGTGAAGGAAAGAAGAAAATCAGAGCCCCACATACACATTGAAAGGTAGATCTTTCATACTACGTATCAAGTGCGTTGTTCCACATTCATCAAAACTGCAGTGGGCCAGATTGGCCCAAGCATCTGGAGAAATTGAAATATGGGTTTCTGTTCGCCTTCTGCTCACCTTGGCCAAGAGCATCTCTCGTGTGTCTTGGTGGGAGTTTGGGATATTCATCAGACTGCCATAGTTCTTGTTAACTTTGCCCACTGCAGTATTTACATTTGCTTTAGCACAAAATGCTACCACACTGGAATGGATTATAACTGGATTATAACTACCCAAATGAATGTATGTGTCTGTATGAGTGTGTGTGTGGGAGAAAAGACATCAGGAAGACACCAATTTGTCATATAAATGTGACCTAAACAACTGATACAGGGTCTAAAGGTTATTTTGAAAATGCACTTTGATGTAGTTCAGGGATTGCCACTATAAAACTGTACTCTTTTAAACTCTCAGGATTTAAAAACTCTTTTAGGATATTGATGTGAGCTTTGACTGCAATGTATCATTCCTCTTCTCTTCAAAGACATTTGTCTGAGTTATCTTCCACAATTCCTCAGTGCTTTCCTCTTCAGTATTGGCCATAGTGAATGTTATGTAACTCAGATAATTACATTTCCCATATATGTGGACAGTAAATCAGCACATTTGCTGAATTTATTTCCTCCCGCGGGCATGACCAAAGCATAAGGATCTATATGAATCCTGCTGATTGAAGACTGTCACATTCTAATTCAATAACAGGTTGACTGATCATTTAAAACAATAACAAGTACTTCCCGCTGACTTTCAAACATTCCCACAAAGAGTGTTTATAAATCAATGACTGAGCAGCAGCATGCAGCCTTGGGCAGCTACGCCATTTAAAGCCACCATGGATGGATGTAACATGTGGAGCTTGCCAACGTCCCCTGTGCGCTCATGGATCACCCTCCACCTTTCTGAGTTTTTACAGGGATTTAAATAGTTCTACTGCCAGGTTCTCTGCTTCACTACTTTGACTGTAAAAACAGCTGAGCTGGCCAGAGATTTGTAGACCAGACTTAGATTAAGGACATTGTCTTTCTGTGCACCTGGCTGACTATTTGTGACAAAAGAAAAAATCCTAGTGAAGCCAGAGGAAAGAGATGTAAAGAGAGTTTTCTTGCACTTAGAACACCATATATATCTTAATATGGATATTAACACCCCAAGTAAAACACAGTAAAAGTCTACAAGAATGGAATAATGATACATTTTCCATGATATTATCTGAAGAGAAAATATGTTAATGTTTCAACAACCAGTTCTTACAGTAACTTAATATTTTAACTTAATTTCTCAAAAAACAAGCTTTATCTTTTATTGGGAATAAATACTATCATTTCCTCAAGACTCTGCTATTGTTATTGAGACATAGCTGGTCAGAGGTATGAATTTCCATTGCTCTGAAGTTACATTTGGAAATAATGCATGGCCTGGCAAGGTCTCTGCCTCTCCTTTCTGCAAAAAAAAAAAAAAATCATCACAATAATAATTTGAATAATGGTGTCATTGCAATAATTTATTCACACCTAAAATTTAAATTTCAGAAATTTAGGTGTTTAGCAACATTGCCAAATAATGCTAGATATATGCTTTGAGATAGCTGCAATCATCATCATTGATTTTGATTGAGTTGTATGATTTCTGGGTGTCAGTACGTGAGCTGTGTGCTCAGCTAAGATACACACCATCATTCATACTAAATATGCAATTTTCTTCCATTTATCTTAAACTACATTTGCTTCCTTGAATCTAAAAGCAAACAACACTCTTTCCTGTGCATCAAAAAGGCTTTTTCCCAAGAGAGATATAACAGACTGAATGTTTAGAAGAACAAATATTAAAGGTTTCCTACACTGTCTGGTGCATCTCAGCTGTTCAACGTCTCCTTATAATCCTTGAGCTTTCAAGACCCTTTTCCTAATTTTGCCAATGTATACTAGACCGTGTTCTAAGTATCCAACTTTTGCACCACTCATTGCTTTAATTATACGAACGAGCTCTTCAGGCCCTCAACACCTCTTTTTAACAGAGAACAAATCGCTAAATTTAAAAACTAGAATAATTGAATTGTCATTTGTGTAAACAAATAATCACGCACATAGTGTATTTGTGTGTACATCAAAATGCTACCTCTTACAAGTATCTGGATGAATGAGTTGTTGATAATGTCTATTTATTCTCAAGCACATATCCTTAATTCTCTTTTGGGCTATTGTGATGATGCACTCTGCTCAGCCAGGTACATTATAATAATGAAGCAGAAACTCTTAAAATGTGTGTACACTCGCTGAACAATATATTTTCAGCAATAAAAAGGACTCCAAAAATGGGACTGCTTTTTTATGACTGAACATAAACATCTGTCACCAATTCATTGCAGCTTGTAACAACAGAGAAGCAGACAGCGCTCTGGGTCCTTGGCTATTTTTAAATAGTTCCTGGTAATTTATCAAA
The DNA here is from genome assembly GCF_900963305.1 of Echeneis naucrates. Taxonomy (NCBI): domain Eukaryota; kingdom Metazoa; phylum Chordata; class Actinopteri; order Carangiformes; family Echeneidae; genus Echeneis; species Echeneis naucrates. Next base: position 11,741,559 of record NC_042528.1, on the reverse strand, counting down.
CAGGCCTGCTGATTTCATATTACAGATTATTTCTATAAAAGCTCATTATATGCTGAACAAATAAGAATTTTTTTCCGCCAAGAAGTCTGGCGGCCAGAGATATGATATCGAACTGAGTGGATGGCTACATACATGTTAGAGTCAGGTTCCATTGAAAATGATGCTTGAAAAGAAGAAGCCGAAACATCAAACCACAGGCGATTCATCTAATGTACGTCTTGGCAAGATAGCATTGTCTGTAAAGGTGATTGGACTGACCTTTAAGTCCAAAATCTTTAAGCACCTGCTTGAAATTACATGGCGGCTTTAAATATGGCTGAAAGCAAGGGCTTGGATAAAGTCAACCTCAGTGCTTCTCAACACACTCACTATCATTGTTTTTGTCAGCTGGCATCAGAGCACGGCTTCAATGAGACGATAGAGGCTTTATTAAACAATGCTTTATAGTTGATGCTATAGTAGATTTCTTTGAAATTTGCCGTTGTGATACACAAAGTGGCGTGAGTTGCCCAATGGTGTCGTCAACTTCACATTCTCCTTCACACTAATTGGCACTGCTGCCTTTACAAAAATGAGTCAGATAGGCCTTTGAAAGGCTGTAGTCTGCTATGGTTTGCAATCATGATAAAGAGACAAAGAATGAGCCTGTGTAAATATATTCAGAATCTGCTGATCGTAGAGGTCAGGGATGGACTAATGCCAGAAGCTTGCTGTCTGATTGTCGATAAGCCTCTATGGACATGAATGGGACTAATGAACAGTTCTGAATAAAAGAAACATGCTGACTATTGGCACCTTGCCACTGTGCTTCCTGCAACATCATCAAAGTTTGTTGGAGAGCTGAATTTTTAGTAGTTACTCAATGTACAAGGTATAAACTGCTGATGTAATGTACGTCCAACAGAGATATGGAGAAAAAACTTGCATGGACCAATTTGTCTTGCAGTATACACCTCTGTTGCAGAAGATAGAGCCGCAAAGCCCTCTTCTGGCCAAGGTGTAACACTGAATAGGAACCAGACCTTGACCTATAACCCATAAAAGACCACTACCTGATCATATTACCCTTGGAAATTTGTGCTCGACTGTTTTGTAACTAACATATGAATTAATTTGTTAGTTCTAGCCCACAAATGTATCAAGGTCTTTCACATTTTATCTCTGCCTACCTAATTCTAATAAAACAGTCCAAATGAACATTCATGCCAAATTTGAAAAAAAAAAAAAAAAAAACTACCTCAAGGCGGTCACACACACACCTTTGGTCAAATTTGAAGGGATTCCCTCAATGAGTTCCTGCGATACTGCACTCACAAGGCCAATCTCATGTTTTATGAGGTCAACAAGAGCTTGACCTTTGAACAAGACTATTTGTTGCAAATTTGAAGTGGAAAAAGTCATTTGATGACAGATCTGTAATATACGGTTGTCGCAGGCATAATGGCATGAACGCACAATCTGCACACAGCTTGTGGAAAAAGAAACTGGATGTTGTAATCAGTGGTTGACTATTATTATTATATGATTATATATTATTATTTTGTTTTGTTTTTTGGAGTTGTTGACATGGATGATGTTCCTCTTCCTCTGTTTGCTAAGTATTGCTTACCACAATAGCAATGCCTCCATTCAGCATACATGGATCATCATCTGATAGTGTTTGATTTCCTTTTCATTATGCTCCAGCCTTTGTTAATCTGTCTACATGTGCTGTAATATCCAGCTTCCTATTACATTTGGGGTTTAGTCAGTCACATCCTCTTAAAAGAAATCAAAATCGCACTGTCAATTGTTTTAATAGGTTGAGTCACACAAAGCTGTTCTGACTCTGAGGCTTGTGTGAACATCTGAATGTGGCTGAAGGCTGTAAGGCTCAGTCACAACAATGTGCTGACCTTGCAGCTGACGTATGAGTTCTTTTGAAATACACAAGGGCCATCTGAATACGTGGTCATGCTTTTTAATATTTCAGAGGTTGTCCTCAGCACTTAGAAATTTCTAGATGAACTCCAGTCAGGCAATTAAAAGTAATTGGCAATGTTTCAACGTACTGCGCTGAAATATCTCAGCGCCTCAAACAGCCTCTGTTTAGCTACAGAAGACTTTTATGAGTTATGAAAAGAAACTGAGCTAGTACAGTCATGGTTGCTCACCTGCGTCACACTGTCCCTCATGGTGGGCGAGCGCTGTTTGCGGGTGGTGGTTGTGGCCATTGTGGTGGTTGTTTCCATGATAGTGGTGGACATGTCGGCCAGTGGGGTGGTGGAGGTGGTGTCAGTGGTGAGCACAGAGGGCACGTCACCCACCAGCCGAAGGTTACCCTGGGTCTGGACATTGGGGTCGGCCTCAGCTGCCAGTTTGAGCACCTGCAGGCCATTGTAGTACAGACCTGAGATCTGGCCCTGGAAGTGGCGCCCCGTCTCTCCACCGCCACCAATTTTGATGAATGCCTGGCTGTTGAAGATGGTCAGCTGACGACCTGATATGTGAGGAACGGGGAAAAAGATGGAGAAATGCGAGCGAGAGAGGAGATGGAGGTAAGAGAGACAGAAAAGAGGGAAAAGGCAAAGAATATAAATCAGTGATAGTCTCTGGTGTGTTTGCACATAAAACAGAAAGTAATACACAAGCACATTGTGAAAAGGGGACATAGAGGGACTGTTGGGATTTCCTGAGTAACACTTTAGGGAGTTTGGATCCTGGCTTGCTATAGCTGCAGCCATTATGGAGCTGGGCACGTGCCACTCTCCCAGAAAGGCAGTCTGAATCTGACAGTCAAATAGATTGCGGGGGTAGTTGCAGCTTGACCCTGACACTAAAAGTTCACAGCAAAATGCATCTCATTTGCTCTAAGACAGAATGCATTAGAACAATGCTGGGTCTCCGTCATTGACCTCTAAGGCACCTGTGTAGCACAGTGATAAAGTACCTCTGCCAACAGGAAAAAATTTCGTCTCGGTTTTGCCATCCAAAGGAAGAAAATAAGCTCTTCATTGGGAGGAAATGTTTAATTCAGCAGGGGTTGTCCCTCACTGTGGTCATTACCATTCATCTGGATGGGTTGATGGATGATGGGAGGAGAGGGTCGACCATTTATCCAGGTTCCAATACTAATGTGTTACCAGGACTTGAGGTGAAGGGGTGGAGTGGGGGCGGTGTGACAGGTGTAGTTTTTCTCCACTTTTTTTCAGCTGAGGTTTCATTTATACTTTTTCATTTATGCTACCCAGTAATTCCTTCCTGCTTCTCCTTAGGGACGTTCCGCCACGCCACTTGAACTGATACACACTTTGACCTTGATGAGTCATATTTGTATGTGACCAGGGGGAAGGCGGTGTTATGGCAGGATGCTGTTGGAAGGATGTGGGTTGAAAGTAAACCCAATGAGGTAATTATTTAGAGGACAAGGATGGCAGAAGGCAAAGAGCATTTTTATGGACTAATCAATTGTTGCAAGGAGGGGGGAGTTTGTTTGTTTGCGAAAGGAATACTCGACTAATATGAAATATAGACTCTTCAGTGAAGAAAAGACCTCTGAAATGAGAGAGCCTTCTGTTCTGGTGGGAGCGTGTATTCCTGTATATGTGGGATATGGATATTTAGATTTTTCATTCTTAGGAGGGTATAGAGAGAATAGGGTATATGCCCAGTGAGGGTACTTCACCTCCTAAATTATAATTCGCTTTCTGTCTATATGTACAAATCCATTCTGATATATGATATATGGGAGGGTCTATTAGACAAATATCCATAAATGCTCATGGCCGTATATGTGTGTTGGCGTGTGGGAGGGAAGCCACGTGTTTTATTATAGGTTTTCTGGGACAATTTTGTGTTAAAGTGTTGGAGAGATAAATCCATTCCATTGAGATGGGTCATTACACATGTTATCCCATTTTCAGATCATTAGTCCTGTCAGGGGCCCACGAGGGACCCAACTCCCAACCCTTGACTTCATAATGATGAGACTTAATGTCTGGCATATGCACTGTTGACATAATAGCTGAGTGTCACTCTATTATCTCAGCACTTAGCATGTTCAATATGGGAGTGATATCGAAAAAAATCGAGAGAATGCAGAAGACAGATTGTCAAATTGTGGACATCAGCATGGAAAACACGGGAGAATAACTACTTAATATATCAATACTGACAACACCGGCGGAATATCACAATGAAACAACAACAGTAACAAAAACATGGTCCCCCTGCACCCATAGATAACAGGACACACAGAGGAAATACACACCAACACATCATCCCAGAGGGTTTCATCTCTCAATCCCCCAACTTTCCAGTGAAAGGGTTAATGGAGTTAGTAGAAACTGAGGATGTTCCTCTAAAGTCCTTAAGACTCTTGATCTGGAAGCAGCTCAAGTTCCTCTGCAAATGCAGGACTATCCCTTGTCTGTTAGCGGGGTGGGGGGAGGGAGGGAGGCGCGACTCCAGCAGGTGAAAAAGTCCTCTGTAGTTAAGTAAAAGTAAGATGAGCCTGCAGAAAGATGAGCCTTTTTTCTGACAGATAAACTGTGCAACAAAGAAGGAAGGTGCCCTCCAGACCAGATGAGGGGAAATCAGTGTTTTGTTTTTTTTTTGTAGCTGTCTGTTCAGGATGAGACTCTAACAGGGAGTGATGAAGTTATTGTTTCAGGGTCTGCCAAGTCAAATCAAAAGTGACACGTGGTTTTAGAGCCGATATTGGGTGCGGGCATGAATGGAGTGGGGTGCTGAGGCGAGAGGGGGTAAGAAATAGACGCCTCTTCATGACAAGCAATCACAGCACTTAATATGACAGAGCTGGCTGTGACGCTGCTGCAGAGAAGAGGGTGTGTGTGCCTGTATAATAACTGATGAAATATGTCAGTGGAATGACCTTTATGTGCGTGATTGTTGGCCTTTTCAAGTAGTGTGTATATGCCCAACATTTATTTATATACGCCTTTCCCCTTGTATGTTTATGTGTGTTTTGACAGCTGTGTGTGTGTAGAGAACACAGCCCTGCACACTTGCTTTGCACATTGATGAGAGTCTATTGGACCAATTTGGTGGCTGCTGCCTTGCCTCCCCTGGGCTCTTAGGGTGATAGACATTTAATGGGCAGCGGCTTGTGTATGGGAGGGGCCTGGCAGGGAGATGAGGGGCTGGCATGGGTGGGGGGCGGCAGGCAGGCAGCCAGCCAGCCACTCATTATGATGGGCATTCACAGCCGTACACAAAGCCTTAATTAACTGCAGTGCAGCAACTGAAATGATCAGGCTTCTCCACTGAGCTACTGCAGACACGCAACAGACTCAAACTTAATCTCTCCTCCTATCTATTTATCCATCCATTTGGCTGTCTGTCTGTCTGTCTGTCTGTCTATTTGTCTACCAATTACGGCTGGGCCTTATGAGATTTTTATTTTAAATATATATATATTTTTTTATATTTGGCAGCTTGGGGCCATTTTGATATATTTTTCTCCTGTGAGGCTAAACATGATTCATGGTATTTTTTCTTCTTGTGTTGAATTAATGAGAAAAGTAGACCCGCGTGATTTGGCCAAATTATTAAAGCCCTGTTCAGAACTGGTACTTGCTTTTAATGTCGGTGATCTATTGGTAAAACTAAATCAGATTGTATTGAAGTCTTAATGACAAAACCCCTACTATTTCAAGGTATGGCTTTATGGTCTGAGTCTTTAGTTTCAAGTGTTCTTCAAAGGCAAGGTACAAAGACATCAAAACAGCAGCTCAGAAACCAACGGGTGGGTGAGGTCACTGTGGGTCGGTTTAATGGACATGCATTTTGATGCTACATTTGAAGTGCTGTGACCATGTGTCATAAGAAAAGCAGAGATGAATGTTAATACCAGGTCTCAACCAGTCCTGAGAGCACACAGCAGCAGCGCCAAATAGCTACACTTAGACACGATTGTGCTTTCAGTTGAACACTACCATCAGGATGCTAAAATGGTCACAGTTACAGTACCAATCTGTGGATGTTTAGGGGTGTCATGTTTATTATGTCCATAACAATTATTGATTGCCATTGAAAACTAAGTGTAGTGAGGCTCATGGGAGGTAATAAACTAAAATTAGAGTTGATCTGGACTAAAAATTTGAAGATGGACAAAGTTGTTCCAGTTCATATAGAAAAAAAGATGAATTAAAAAAAAGGAAGGGTATGCAAAGAAACTCTCTGGAAACAGAGAGAGAAGAAACATAAAGTGCAGAGGGACAGCCTGGGAAGAGCTAAGGAGTCATATATTACTTACAGAGTCATGTTAATCGGCTAAGTAGAGGTTGGTCAGGATTGTATATATTTTTCCTTGCGCTTCACAGTGCCAAGCCTCTGCTCCTGTCCTACAGTGTAGAAAATCTAGTACACTGGTTGGTAGTTGTCTTCTGTTTGCTGCTTAAATAGGGCATCTTGGTGAAAGAAGGCGTGCCGTGGCTATTTCTGAAGGCATTATCATCTGCAATCACAGTAGCCTTTGGTTGGAGCTCCTGGTGGGCTTAGTCGCTGATGGCCTAGCAGGCATCACAGAAGAATGAGAAGAGCTCTGACCACGATTTCCTGGCCAAATTATTGTGCGAAGGCATGTGGCACGTCTGTCACATTACCTTGTGCAGCTGTGGGGAGGCAGGGAGGAGCACCTACTATTCCTGGTGATGACTCCCTCATGCTGGACAGCTCATACTGGTCTGTCACTGACTCCAAACAAAAGTTCTCTCAAAACAAAATCTGTTATTTAAAAAAAAAGAATACTGAGAATGTGTGAGAGACAGACAATAGACAAAGCAAAGGAAGCGTGTGATTGCATGAGGCGAGATTGTCAAAGAGACATGAAGGGACACAGGGCGTGCGTGACAGGTTTGATGAGAAGAAGGAGGGATTCTGCAATTAAAGGAAAAGAGGCTGACATAGAATCGAACAGACAAGTAAGATGGTAAGAAACAGAAAGGAAGAGAAGTGAGGTGGTGCCATGAATAGTAAAAAAAAGATATTATTGAACCCTTGGTCAACTGATTCTGACTGCTCACCCCATATTTTCAAGTCCAGCCACTTAATCACACGGTTAATCTCGTGGTAATGACAGGGTTTTAACATGTCTGCCTAAGACTGCGGCCACGGCATCCTGCAGTATGCGTGACTGCATCCCTGTTGTCTTACCCCAAAAGATAGTCATATTGACCGAGTGGCTATATATTTTTACCCAGTGCTGGAAAGGATATTATGTGCTCAGCTAGATGCGCTGTCAAAACTACTGTCAAATAGATTTGTTCTAAGGAAAAGTCATGAGCACAGAATCTTAATCGTGCTCATTGTGTCCCTGCAAAAAGTGGGGATGATGGTTGCAAAGAATAAATCCACCATTTAAAAGATGTCTGACCCCCAGGGGTAGTCAAAGCTGCAGTTTCTCAAAGTGATAACAAAGGTGAAAGATGGCAGTCTATAGCAGAATGCATCTCAATGCACACACGTTTTCTAGTATAGAGGTGAAGGTGCACTGGAGTGAACTGCTTCCCAAAGCGCCATGGCAGAGGCAATTTAACCAATTTAGTCACTTCTATTTGTTCTTCACTCTAACACAAAATTACCACTTCCAGCTCAGATATTCTCACTTATGGTTTTACTTAAAAATAATTAAAATAATCTGTCTAGACTATTGGATTGTTTACAGACTGTCTGAGTATGTAACAGTATCTGTCAGACTTTGCGATGATGTTGCCATATTCCCACATCCTGCAGTTATGTTGGTGAGGCCAATGTAAAATAGACAGAAATAAGAAAATGTGATCAGACTTAAAACCGTTTTGGTTCTGCGCTCCTGTAGATGGCCCTCTTGTTTCTGTCTGTTCAGTTATGATGGCTCTAACAGGCCACATTAACATTAACTGTATGTATTCAGCTGTTGTTGGAAATGAGAAAAGGCATGACTTCCTGTGTGCCTGAGGAGTTTTCTCATGGCCGACCCAACCATAGTTTTGAAAGCTTTTATCAGTTGGGTACAGGTTGCATCACTTTTGTCTGATGTCAGTATTAAATAAGGACTTCTTAAACCAAAAGTGAACTATGCTGAAAGTTGTTGCTCTAACAGGACTACTGGCAAGCTCCCTGCTACTGCTTTGCATTGATACACCGTCCTCCTTGACTTCTTTTTCTAAGTGGAGTGAAATGGCTTGTCTCAGATGAACTGTGGTTGGTGATTACTGGCTGAGCTGAGCTAAGCCAGGCCATGGAGAGGGCTGGGCCTGGGCCACGCTCGACTCGCTAATGCACAGATTGCTTGTTGGAGGCTATGAAATAATGGCTGTATTGCTGTTTCACCCCCCAGATTGTAGTTGGAGGGGATGATAGTTTGATATCATTCTCCCATCAGGCTCAGCCCCTCCCCTGGATGACTTCAGCTGAGGGAGAGCAGTTTCTTTTTCAGTGCACCGTCATCATTATGCACTCTCTCCATTCCTGTTATCTCACAGAGAGGAGGGATGCCATATGGTTGCAAAAAGTTTCGATCTGAAATGCTTTCTCTTAGCTAAGTTGCAGGGTGGGAGGAACGGCCTAGGATTCACCTCTGCCAATACAATACTTTGTGACGTGTAGAAAAGAAAGCTTGTCTGTTTGCATGCCAAGCCTTTATAGGTTTGTATTCACAAATCCTTCATTTGACTCAACAAACAAGACCTCAGCCTATTTCCATTTTTCCTTCTGAAGAAAAAAAAAAAAAAAAGGAGAAAGTCGAAGAAGACTAGAGCACAATGGGGGTGGGGTGGGATGCTGACAAAGTCGATTATGAAGTGTTCCCAAGTTATCTCCTCAGCACAAGGCTCTCTTTGGTAATTAAGGACATTTTGCCTTTTTACTCCTAAGAAGTTGTGCCGGTTTGAGTAGAACACGATGAATTAATTGAGTCTGGCAATGGAGATGAGGGGCCAAATGCAGCATGAAGCCAGACTGAAAGATTTCCTCGGCAGCATGGAGTCCCGAGGTCCTTAAAGGCCTTAAAGGCAGCTGTTGTTGCTGAGGCTGTGGCAAAAAAATCTGCAGGACTTTGGAGACAGTGGGTTGCTTTTAATCAGATGTGCCGTTATCGCTGAGCCTATATCTGCATGTGAATCTTGAACTAGCCGCACTGTCACAGGAGAGGCAGGGAAAGGCATAGTAGCCCCACTGGCTGGGCGCAATCTTCTTTCTTTTTATTCACTCCAGCTGTGACTGTGCTGTTTTTAGGCCATTTCATGGTAGGGGACCATGAAATAACAACAAAGTATAGCTTCTTTCCAGAGACAGAGCCACTTCTTCACAGACACTTTTCTACTCATGAGCAAGCACGTTAACACATTGATAGCATTCTCTCCCCCCCCCCCCCGAGTCCCTCGAATATAATAGAGCAGAGAGCTCAAATGAGAAAACAAGGTAGTCGCTCAGCAGGACACCAAGCTCATCACGGGGGCACTGAAGAAAGAAAAACTCAGACGGATTTGCTCTCTGCTGACTGCTGCCTGATGTGAGAAAATCTCATAAATGAAGCTGCAATCATGGGAAGGAGGTCTGGACCAGTGCCTGGTCGAGAGATGTTGATCCAAGCTCTGGATCCACACCAAGGGGGAGGACTTGATTGGTTTCGATTAGGGAATGTGGGACCTCATGCCAGGCCATTAAATACTGAACATTAAACCTTGTTCCTCACATTTTTAAGCCACAGAGAGCTGGTGTCCCGATATCCATCCATGCTACAACTCATGTGGCTCAACTTAGAGCTTGATCATCCTGCTGTTGGGGGCTTCTGAGGGATAGACTCTTTGCCAGAAACAGTTGGAAGCTCTGGTTATTGAGAGAACTCTATTTGCCTCCTCCTTTGCTCATCTGCTCATCAGGAACAGCAAAGGGAAACTGATTCTTGCTGGGGTTTTTTGTAATCTTTATTTTCTTGTGCAGCTCTTGATGACTTGGTAGCTGCAATATTATTGCTGTTTCCAAAAAAGGAAAAAAAAAAAAAAAAAAAGACGTAGGCACATGGTTGCCAAGTATTTTGGTGAAAACATGGGATGACAGATCCATCAGAGGAGGAGGGAGAACGCAAAAGAGACTCATCAGGGTAAGTTTTGGCTCTGATAGAAGTGCCGAAAACTTTTGGGACTCTAATTTTTCTCCTCCATTGGGTCCCTGGAATAGCTGCCACTTTGGATTTAGTCAGCAGGCAGAGAGATGGCCGGAGATGCTCGGTCTGATCTGCCTCACATGCAGTAGGGGAGATGTGATAAAGGCTTCAGAATAAAATGCAGTGACACAGTGCAGTACCACAGCATAGCTCTCCTTCAGGACACTGACTGATACCCTGGCATGAGCGAAACGGGTGTGATTTTAAGCAATTAACGCTTTCTTTAATCCACATGTGAACAAAAATTCCATGAGGCTCGAGATGAATGACTTTCTAGATGGAACATTAAAAGGACTTGGTGAGGAGACCCCTGGGGCTGATTTTTTCATGCTCTCTGATCAACCCAACCTGGGTCAACCCTTTGAGGCACTCACACAATAAGGTCACCAAAGATTAGAGCCCAATAACTGTATAAACGCAAACCAAAGGTTTTCACTTTCTCCCACTGTGCAAAAAAAATGAAGCCAAGGCACCCAGAAGAGGGGTGCCACCAGTTTGCTCTGGTGATTTACAACACATCAACCCAGCCCAATCACAAAAGATCATATATCATATATCATAAAAAACTTATTGGAAATGAAACATTAATAAGCCTGACAGAAAGCATCAGCAAGTGTATCTGATTTTTTTTTTTTTTTTGTTTAGGCCACACTCAGTAACATGGAGGTTAGGGGTTCATGACCTGTGTTGCAGGGTAAGTGAGAAATTTTGAGCACCATCATGTTGTCCATCTTTACCTAGGACAATATTTAGAGACTGAAGCCCCATTTCAGTAACAGCCGTTACCATTTATATATAGACTGACGACAGCGGATCGTCTCATTCAAATGGTTTCATATCACTCACCCATCAAACACACATAACATTACATTACACAGCAAGAACACATGAAGAACGTTTCCTGAGTGGTGAAAACAATAAATGTTAAAGGGACCTTTCTTCAGATGCATTTGGTTGAAATGATCCAGAGCAGGTAACATTGTTTTTGAATTTGGTATTCATTATTATTTGCAGTTTTAACCCTCTGAGTTTTGCATTGCATGAGATTGGAAACAAGGGAATTGTTGCCACTTTGAGGCCTTTTTCCATTTAGTAAAAGTTTTATTAATTTATTTAGCCTTTTATTTAGTGGTTGTTATTTTGTTTTTTTTGTTTTTTTTTTTTGTCCGGAGTGAACACCGCAACCTGTCCAAGTTCTTCCAAATACTGACATCCAGGTCCAATTGCATTCAAATGTTAGATGTAATTTATAACAAGGTTATAACTGAGGGCTCTCTGAATTTGTGACCAGCGGGGCAAAACTGGGACATATACCGAATAGTTTCAGTTTAAGTCCAGCGGTGGAGGGGGGGGGGGTGAGAGCAGCCCTCAGCAGTTAGTTCGGGTGGAGTTTGATTTGCTGTTAGGTGGTTAGATTCTGTTTACAAGGTTCTCAGCTGGAAGCTCTAGCTGCATCCTCATCAAAGCAAAAAAAAAAAAACAGCTTTAACCCTTTGAGATCAGAAATGTCCTCTAATCCCCCTCATCATCTAGACTAATGCATCCTGCATGTTGTCTCGGAAATGGTTTTTTGCTTTTGTTTGTTTTACCAGTATCACTTTGCCTCTTCTGCCTATGACATGTGTGTGACTATTTTTTTCTTTTTAAAAGAATTCAAACAAATCAACAAATCAGCGTCCCTACGCCTTCTTCTAGAAACATGCCCTCATCAGAGCCCTCACTTGAGTTTTGATGGAGATTATTTGTTTATTTTTTCTTCTTACTTTCTTCCAACGCTCTCATGCAAACTACTGGATACATCTCATTTCATGCTACAGAAGAAAGAGAATAATACATTCAGTTTCAAGATCACTCTCTTTAGAGTTTCATAACATGCACAAATTATTCAATAAGAGGCTAAGTCATTTTTTATTGATCCAGTTTGTCATTCAACTTTCATCTGCCAGTTTTTTTAAATCCTAATTTGTGTCCGGACTACTCTTGAGCAGGTGTGAACTCCATGACACACACCAGAGGAAAAAAAAAAAAACAGTCTACAGATAAATGAGCATTGTTTTGTTTTCATCAAATAATGCTGTGTACAATTTATCTATTTAGTCTGCTATATAAATACTTCATTTAGCTCCCAGAGTCCTCTTAAGACAACTAGTGCTTTAATTCATTAAATGTTCCGTATGCAAAAACTTCTAATAAAATCTCACACTTTTGGACATTTTGACAATCTTTATCAAAATGTTATTATAGATTTATAATAATGACTACTTTTTTTTTTTTTAATCATAAACTACAAATGCACGAGAAATGATTTTTGTTTTTGCTGCGACAGAAACTATTTTAAGATTCAGCTCCATTTAGCTTCTTTTTCTTCTTTTTCATGTCTCTTAATTCTCCCTCTCATTATTTATTTATTTTTTTCCTAAAGAATCAACCACCTTCAGCAGCACAAACACACGACACATGACAAAGACATAAGAGTTGGCACATTTGACACTCAAAGGGTTAAAGAGTCATCACTTTTGATGGGACCACATTTGACATTTATGGCACTAGTTATGCATGGCGTTGGGCAGAAAACAGCACCCACACGCTGCAATGAATGCAGGCTGATCACAGAACAAACATTTCCACAGTCCCTTTAACTTTTAGTGACTTTCATGGGGGATTTTTTTTTCTCAAAAATCCAATAATAAATATCAGAGGTTTTTTTTTCTCTTTCATGAAGGAATAAATATAATCAATGCAAGTTCACATTCAGCCAACAAAAGACACAGGAAAGAAGCAAATGGAATCAATAGGCTATTTACATGTGATCAGGTTATTAGGGGGTTATGTCGGGTTATTTGGGGATTAATTCTCTGAAGAGATGCAGCCCCAGTCTAAGGTGCTTTGGATATGGTCCCCTGGGTATCTACACACCAATGCCTGTTATTACTCAACACTGTGCCGCCATTTAATTTTATACCAATTATAGCACAGTCAATAGCTTCAACTGGTGTGCACAAAATACTTCATAAAAAATATCATCTTTCCAGGTTGGTTTTCAGACACCAATGATTGAACCAAATCTATCATCCAATCACTTTAATGCATATTGTCTGTAGTGGATTACAGGTGACTTACAGTTCTGTTAAAGAGCCAAATCACATCCACCCTTGTTGCGTGGCACTGCACCTCCTCCAGAGTGGAGGTTAACGGTAGGTTAGACGGTTAGATCATTAGTGGAGTTAAATGTATTTTATTACCTTTGTCGAGTAGCCACTCGTCAACTACCCGACCGAGTCGGTATGGGATTCTTTGTCTAGCAATAGCCAGGCGCTCATTATCAAAGTTCCCTTTAAGAAATTTGGAGAAGACAAATTAGGAGAAGTTACAAAGAAAATCTGGAAGTTGAAAGGTTAGAGGTTAGAAGGGCAACATAGCAAATGTTTAGCAAGTTATGTACTTTAAATCAGCTTTAGTTAGGACAGGAAGAACTTGAGGATGTGTTTTTGGGCTGGTTTGTTTGGTTAGACAAGTTAACAGTATTCTAGTTACCTTGAGTTTAATGATTTTTAAATGTACTGACAAGTTAAACAGATTTATGAATTATTTAGATATAGTACGATTACATTTGTAGTAAGTGCTAACTTAGGGTAGACATCTGCAAAGCCATTACATTTGGAAACTCATTAGCAGTAATGAAGCAAATTAGGCTAGAATCACACAGAACCAGCAATCATTGAACAGCAGAATTACTACAGTGTAAATAAATGACACAGAAAAATGCACATCAGTGTTAATTCACATGACCGGGAGATAATCACACAGTACATCGTCATGGTTGTTTCAAGGAAGGAATTTCAGTTCCCATTGCGCTCACAGAGTCATGCATCAGCAAATCACCACCTCCCAAAATCTGACAACAGGACAGTATTCTGCTCCTGAAACATCATGTCACTTACAGTCTGGACCTCTCCATGTCAGCTTGAATGAAATGGATTTTGTGAATCTGTCAGCAGACAGTTCCGCTCTGTTGTTTTCCCCCCACTTATGTATTAATTGAGCACTTCTCAGTGGCACTTGGCAATTAGCATCACTTCATCAGCATGTCAAAAATGTTCCATCGCCACTGTGAAAACTTAATATCCCTTGCTTCACTTTAGTCAACCTCGGGGTCACGCTGCACACATTGTCATTGTAGATGGAGCTGAAAACAGGGGAGATGAGGGCTGATGGTGGCCAGGCTAGGGCTCTGACGAGGTCTTAAGCAGCGGCAATGTCACAGGCTTAATTAGGAGAGACTTTATCATTTTGGGCTGAAAATCACTGTTATGCCGACACAGTGTTTCCAAATAAAAATGGGGTCAGGGAATCCCAAGACGTACTTGAAAAAAGGGTTCCGCAGGGTTCCCAGAAAGATGGAAATCATTTTTTTTAATCAGTATAATTTACAGGGAAATATATAATTTACAACCTGTGACTGAGAAATTGAATCAAAAATGTCTTATTTGCTTCATACAAGGTGTGAAAGTTCAACTTATAGTCATACGGCACTGAGTTTTTGCTCCTCCAAAGCATCATAACAGTCAGAAAACACACCAAAAAGATCTTCTTATCAGACCAAGTTCCCATAATTTGGGTATAACCACAAGTCAAAGGGAGTAGAAAATTTTGTAGAAAATGAACAGTAGCTGTGATCTCACCCTAAAATCACGGGTGACTATTATCTTGAAAGTCTCAGCTCGACTTTGAGTCTGTTTTAGTGGTTTCGTGGCATGAAAGCATGATGGGGCTGACAATCGTTGGTGAAATTATCTGCAGAGGTGGGCGGGTCAGCGTAAAAGTCTTGCATCTTAACTAGTATTTGTTGATTTTGCTACCCACATTGTTCTGTGCTGCTGCAGTGATCTAAAACAGACCACCTCTCCTTCCTGCAGTACCTACTTCCACTCCCCAGGGGTCTCTCTACCCACGCCTGCCTGCGCAATAATAACGCAGGATGAGGAGGTATGTGTGTGTATGTGTGTGTGCATATTGTATAAGAACAGACTCAGTTGAAAATAAGAAGTGAACAGGGGAAGAAAAGCAGGTAGAGGGAAGAGGTCAGGAGTGAATGATGAATGGCACTTGGATGGAGGAATATACTGAGGGGCCAGCAGATTGAACATGGGAGAGTACGTGGCTGCAATATAACATATGACTCAGTGTCATTTATATGCTGCATCTGCAGCTCGTTGTTCATCTGGGTGAGAGCTGACGCAAAAAGAGACATATAGGAAACCAAGCAGTTTACTTTTTATTGTAGTTAAATCTATAATCACAGGCAATGCTGCCTATTCTTAGTTACAGTGATGTCTTAATTAGACCTACAAGGGGTCTATAAATTCTAAAAAGTGGAGACATTATCATTATCTATATCCTGATAGATTTTTTTGTGACTTGAAACCCACATGTCACATTTTCACAGATCTTTCAACTGGAAATGGCAGCAGTCTGTTCTAAACACTAAGAAAACTGAATTGCAGCATTTTCTCAGTGACTAATTACATGCATGCATTCACACTGCACTTAAGATTAGCTAGATGCCACTCTGCCGCCCGGAGAGGCAGTGCAACAAATTACAGTGCAGCACACACTCAATTTCGGAGATGGCATGGGCAGCGTGCAGCAATCACTGAATTAAGAGGAGGGGAGAGACAGGTAGCATAGAAAGGAGAGGAAATGATGGAGAGAAAAGAGAAGAGAAAGGGGTGTACTGTGGGGACAAGGGAAGAAGTGGAGGGCAGTAGTCCTTAGTGAGATGAATCAATCCTGTGTGTCTGTGTTCTCCTCCCACTGCTGCATCTGCAATCTGCTCCACAAATCCTGTAAAATCCTCCCCTTTCCTACCTCTCAGCCACTTGCACGGACTTAATCCTATGAAGGATCCATTTTATCATCCAATTAATGGCTACTGATTAGGGTGAGCTGTGGAGAGGATGCCCCCCCCCCCCTCTAGTGGCAGCTGAAGGATAATACACCCACCAATGCCTCCTTTTCGCTCCATACTTCCTCTGCAGACTCCTTCTCTCCTCCCTTTCATTAATCCCTTTTCCTTGTCCTGCTCATTTATTCTTGGTCCTCTGATTCCTCCCCTATCTCCCTCTCTGCTAGTCCTTCCCTTGTTCTCAAACAATCATTCATCCATCCTTCATTTTGTCCTTTCTCCCACCCCCCTGCCAACATCCATTTTCCATTATTTCTTTTTTACCCTTTACTCCTTCCTCTCTCCATCCAATATGTCCTATTTTCTTTCCTCCCTTCTTCCTCATTTTCCATCATTATTTTCAACATCCCATCAGCTTCCCTTTCAGCCAGTTTTGTCAATTATCTGTTCCCCCTACCTCTTGTCCCATTTCTCTCACTTCTTGTCCCCCTTTTTACCTCCTTTCATTTTGCTTCCTGCTGCTCAATTTATCACTCCTTCCTTCACTAACATGGTGAGTTTAATGCAAAGAGATTAAATGCCGTACATTATAATGCAGTTGTTTCCATCAATAACTTCACACTAACATAGTCTTAGTAGGTACTTAGCGAGGAAAGTAATAAATGCAAAGAGTGAAGTGTGTGTGTGTATGGTATGCAAATGTGTGTGAGTTCTTCCACTTTCACACAAACAAGGCTGACTGACAATAGCGTCCTGAACAATAAAAACTAAGTGAGGGATCGACATACAATGGGTTTGTGTATCTATTCAAAACAAAAAAGACAGACACGTTAGAGGGAAAACTGGGGAAGCAATGCAAAACAAAATGTGATGGTGAGGTTCAGCTGAACAAAAATGCATCTAGAGATACAAGAAAAGAGCAATGCAATAAAGTTTTGGTGGATTGGTTTTCGCATTGTTGACACCATAGTGTCAGAAAATCAAAGTTTCTCTGTGTCCTGCTTGTTTGTTTGCCTCTCTTTGCACTGGGATCCTTGGAGAAATAAATCATTCTAAGTTCACCCCTTGCTGCTCTTCCCCAACTGAAGTCTGCTTTGCATGAGAATGGCGGGTGGGGGGGGCAAATTAAACAGCTGGGCCTTTCTCTTCGCCCTCAATGCCATTATAACACTTGCTCCACTCCCAAGACAATTCCCTTTGCATGATTTGAAAGACGATAAAACAATGTGATAGTACCTGGTGCTCAAGGAAATCTGATATAAAAGAGATGAAAAAACAAACCAGTAAATCGAAGAGTGGTTCTACGTTGTGGAGTGATATGATTTTTCTGTAATAACCTTCCAAGGCCCATGGGCATGAGCATCTACAGCCTGTTTATCAAAAGACTAATATTCTCTTTAGGCTGTAATCCACTGATTTTGCATGTAAGAATCTATTTATTAAACCGCTGGAGAAATATTCGTCTCAAGTGTGCGTGAATAATCTGATGTCACAGTGATGTCATCAGGGACACTTAGCATGGGCTTGAAAAAAGGCATAAGGCAAAGCGTGTGTGACCCGAACGCGGTCTGTCTGGAACTGAAAAGTTATGGGTTCTTCCGAGGCATGCATTTGACTTGCATTATGGGAAATGGGGGACACATTACTTTGCGATCTTAATCCAAAATAACGACATTAATGTCCAAGTAAGTTACAGTAACCTAACCAGGTCCAATGGATAAGAACTTAGGTAAAAATGACATATGGGATCTATAATAGATGTCAATATATGTTCATATCACACACTGTGACACAGTCTGAGGCCATATGCCCAGTGTATGCAGGCATGTTTAAAATGAAGGAGGATTTACGAGAAAAACATAAATATGTCTATAAACATTGTGTACCAAAGTTTTTTTTTAATTTATGTTAATGTATCATAAACATATGATGCCAAAACAGACAAGACCATGTAGTCAACATTTGTATTTTAAATGTACATATAGCGATATTTAATATATGATGAATATGTATATTCATATAACACAAAAATACAGATAGACGTCATTTACGTTACATAGAAGTTATATCTATGGAAACATCGCTCTTCATATTGAAAATTTCTACGTGGCTAATGACACAGTAAATAAAAAAAATGGCATTGTTTGTTCGATTTTATTTAATTCTATTTATCTTTTTTCTATATATGTTTGGCATTCACTGTGGGCAGGAAAAAGAATGCCATTGTACAGGGAAATGTGTTTCTCTACTGTACATATGACAGTAAACCCTTTAACTCTTGAATCTTGAATCTTGTAAGTGTTTCATACGGTACATGCTTCATTTTATAGATGTCACAAGTTGCCACTTATTTGATGAAAATGTGACCCCCAGGCTTCAGTAAATGGATTTTCACATTTTAAAGCTGTATCTTTCTAGGGTTTGTGCTTGTTCTGATGACCCACTAGAAGTAGACATTATGAACACTGTATTCATCCGTGACAGTTACGATTCTTATTGTTATTCACAAGCCATAGCGTATGATTGGTGGGGCATATGGAGAAAAAGCTTGGGCATTCTCATTATAGAAGAAATAAACTGTTCAACTTAAATTAGATGTAAGTCAGGGTATGAGCTGCAGCTATGGGCTTAAAACAAAAGTGATATTTACAAGAAATTCCACAGTTGTAAATCAACACCACTAGTAAAATAAATCCATGGGGGAAACTGCTCATGTGTAGAAATTATTTGTATTTTTCCAAGCAGAAAATGAGACGTGTGAATAATGCTTATACTACAAAGGTACTAAGTGCTTTTTGTAACTTGTGCTTGCAGAAACAAAGCAGAAAATAAAAACCATAACTGTGTTTGTGAGGGAGAGGTAGGATATTAAATGCTGACCCTGAGTGAGACATGAACCTGACACAAACTTTGCATATGGCGCCCAGAGCATTGGCTGGGTGAACAGGCATGGTGGGCCCTGTCTGGGGTTGTATTGAAGATGCTGTGCGAAGGAGCAGGGCAAAGGCGCGCTGATTGACCAGCAACTCTGGATGACACAAAGTAAGGTGGAGGATGGACGGGTGACCTCTGTGGTGTGCTGGGAGTGGAGACTGTCTGTCAGGAAGAATGCTCCTAATCGACACACTGCTCTGTCTCGCCCTCTATCTCCTTCTGTATTAGTGCATGTGTGACTACATGCAAGCACGTGCATGTGCGTTTGTGGAGATGGTCCAAGGTGCCAACTGTATATCATGTAGCTCTGCAGGCAGCCAGATGCCCTTGTACAGGACACCAATATTGGAAATCCATCCACAAGAATGGAGATTACATTGGAGACAATTGGCCACTGGCCATTCGGCTCTCCCTCCCTCACTCAGAAACTTCTCTCTGCCAGGCTAGCCTCATTCTGTTTTTCATTAGGTAACTTTAGATGGATTGTTCTCATATCCACCGGGTGCTTTTGATAGCAGACGGTGAGAGGAAAGCACTGTCCCATGTACTGTAAACCTATGCGACCAAATGCATCTCTCAAATACTTTTTTTTCCCTCTACTATGATTAAATAGGAAAGAATCCTGCAAAAAAATCAAGAAAAATGTGCACAATAAGGAGAATATTTAAATAATTTTAGTGCACTTGAAACAAAAAATTTAAGCAGGTCACACAGGGATGCAGATTTACATTATAATATGACATGTTTTTTGCTGCATACAATTTTTTCCCTCTCTCCAAAGTCTTTTAAGTCAGAGATTACAGACAAGTAGTTTCGTTATGTAAAGTGTGCAGGAAAAGAAAGTTACCAACCACCTTCACTTGTTCAATGCAAATACATCACCCACTGCTCATGCCAGCTTGAATTTGAAATTTGATATCTCTGTGTTTTAACTGCTTCCTCCTCTGACTCATCTTTCATCTTGTGCGGCAGTTATCAATCCAGCAGCACAGTTTCATTCCTTCCCCTCTCTCTCCTCTTGCTTTGTCAGGATCCTCACTGCAGGATCCTCGCCACCTTTCATCTCCACCATGGTGGATTTGTGCAAGGCTGGCTGTTGGAGTGAGCCAGAGAAAGCACCCGCCCCACTCATGTGGAAATCAAAGTTGTCACTTCTCTAATTACCCAAAGCAATCTTTTCCCTCTCCTGCTCTGCTCTACTTAACCATGTCGCCCTCTTTTTTTTTTTTTTTTTTCGCTCTCTCCCTCTCTCTTCATCATTACTTTCTTACCAATTTCACTGGTCTCTCGCTCTCTCCATCATCCCACAGCCACAGGCCAATTACTGGAGATCCCTTCCAACTGTGCAAGATCCAATCACAGTAAGTCACAGAGCACCAGAGGCCCAATGAGAGCCCACAGTGTAAAGTGTAGCTGTCACCACTGACAAGAAACTAAACTGGCTGACTTCAATTAACTCTTTCTAAAATATGCTGCTGCACTTGGAGTTGAATCGAGTGAAATTAAAGCTGAACTATGACATATAAGTTGTGCATCATATCACATCAAGAGCCTTGAAGGACTAGAAATGGCCTTTAATTGAACAATATTAGCAGTGAGGCCAGCATTCAAAAATAAATCAGAAGAGAGAATCTCAGACAGCCCACTGATTTGCTGTCAGTAAAGATGAGATGTAAAACTACACTGAGACGTTTTTTTGGTTCTGATGAATATTGACAATTAAAATAAAAAAGAGAAAAAGTGTTAATGGCGGAGCTCTAAAAACAACAAGCACATAAAATGTAGGAGCCCGAGTTGGGGTAGGAAGTTAGGTCCATGCTCAGCGTCCAGTCATTTGTCTGACTGTGTTATCTTGCAGTGCAGCACAGACATGGCCTAATCCTGCTGCTCTCCCTTACTTTTACCATTTACGCTGGCTCAACTGAGTGCTTTCATATTGTTTTTGCCAAAGGGAGGACAAAAACAGATCTTCTGAGCGGTTTCGACCTCGCCTCCTCACATAGCCTTTTTATTTTGCTTGTTTATTCGCGGTTGGTTTTCTTTCTCTCTGAGTATGAAGGTCATAAAAGACAAAGATGGATATCTAGAAACAGCAGACATAAAGGTTAATGATAAAAAGGGGGTTTGTTAACCCTTTTCTTGGACCATTTATCCAAGGAGGAAACACATTTTAACAGCTTGGACAGACAAGCTGGAGCTGTGTTTGCTGGTACAGAGTAGTGTCCTTCTTCTGTGAATTCATGTCTTTCTACTCTGCTTTTCTCTCAGTCTAATGGTTAGCCCTCACAGACCAATGCATCCTCTTAAATACCTCACAAAATAAAAACGGGATGGCAACAGCACTCTCTTGGTCCTCTCTTTCTGTTGGTGCCTTTGATTTATGACTTGTATTAAGTGGTGTGTTCATGTCTGAGTGCATTTCAAGTAGCAGGTAATTTGTGTGTTTGCTTTGGAATTATTTCTGGTGTGTGTACTTACATGTGAGGCTCATGCACACGCTGCATCATACTGTAGCTGGATGTGATCTTCCTTACTGTGATGAAATCCAATTTTAAGTGCTTTTTCTTTCTCTAAAATGCAAAGCCTCATCTATCATGGCAGTGACAGCAGTTAGCTTCCAGCATTCATCCTAGATGAGGTCTTTTTTTTTTTTTTTTCCAAACAAACACCTTCTCTGCCATCTCTCCTCCTCCCTATTCTTTTTCTCTTTCCGTCCATCATTTTTCTCTCAGTGTCCGCCATCTGCCCCGCCATCCACACTTCATCTGTGCATTATCACCCCTCCAGCGCCACATCTTCTTTCTAATTTTGCTCAACTGCAAGCCCTGTCAGAAACTAAAGCAATGTGACAGCTTTATCGTAGATTTACAGTCTGTAAATACCGAAAAGTGAGAAAGAAAAGAGTACGTGTGGAAGTACAACGGCACATTGTGTGCTCTCATTGGTCATAATGACACAGTTATGAGACAGCAAAATATGTTAATCACAGCCAATATGCCGCAATGCTGACACTATAACTACGGCTGTAAAATACAAAATGATTATCCCAAGCTCAGAGGGCACAGCAACAAAGACCAAATGCCAAGTGTGGCATAAACCTAAGGAAATGGATGGATTTTTCCAGAAGCCCTTAACTACAGTAATAGCATAAATTAACAGGGGAAATTATGGTTATCAAAAAAAGAGTTCACGTGTGCTGCTTTGCAATGAGAAACAAGAGGATGATAAGACTGAGTAGACTCAGGTTCGCCAAGTCCCCCAAACAACTTTAAGTGTGTTTGTGGTACATATATTTACCTCCAGGCCACCAGCCACAACATTACGAAAACACGTCTGATATTGTGTTGATGTGGGTGTGTAGGCAATTTTGACAACAACACTTCGGTGTTGTTGATGTTCCTCAAACAATTCCGGACTGGACCACCTTCCTCCATTGGTCCATAGTTCAGCTCTGTTACTCATGTGTCCACTGTAGGGTCTTTTGGTGGTGGACAGGGCACAGCATGGACCCCCTGACTGGTCTACAACTACGCAGCCTCATACACAACCAACTGTGATGCTCTGTATGTTCTGACAGCTGACAGCACCAAAACCAGCATGAATGTCTTTAGCTTTTGAGCTACAGCAGCTCTTCAGTTGGATCAGAAAACCTAGCCTAACCTTCATTCCACAGGACCATCAGTGAGCTTTCACCCCTTACCCAGTCTGTGGTTCAATGGTTTCCCATTCTTAGACCAGTTTTGGTAGGCTCTTCCTGTCTATTGCAGACCAGGAACATCTCATCGAGCTGCAATGTTGGAGATGCTCTTCAGTTTGGTCCTCAAAGTCTCTCTCATCCTCACACTAGATCATTTTGCCTGCTTCAACACATCTTCAACCAAAGACTAAATGTTCACCTGCCAGCTTCTCCACTGATGCTCTTTCTTTTTCTCTTAACCCAATTTTTTGGAGACTACTGGAGCGAGGCCTGCTCTTATTAGAGGGGGATCAACACTGTAGCAAGCCCCCACTCATTAGATCCAAACTCATTAGATCCAGTGTCTGAGCACTGTGATCAACTGAGGGTTGGAAATGTGGAACAGAACAGCCCATCAAATAATACCACGGAGAGAAATATATGAATAATATATACTTAAGATGCAAATACTGATCAGTTTGATGTGATTGATTGTTGCTGACCAACTAATTGTGTATGGATAAGCACTTCAATAGAAAACAATATAAGTAAACACCCCCACCCCCCCCCAAAAAAAACAAAAAAACTCCACCATCTCCATTACATGATTAATAAGAGTTCTTGGAAAGGATGACAGCAATTAATTTGGTGCTCCCCAGATATCACAAGAAAATAACCTTACAATTGGTAATTAACACTTGAAATGCCAACAGGCCAAATTTACCTTTTTTGTGTGAAATGTTGGACTTTTTTAGACTTTTTCCTATGTGTGTTATGTGTCACCCTCTGTAGTTTAGAAACTGACAGAACAAAACCAGATGGCAAAAAACAGCTAGAGCTATAATTCATATATTATATGTGATTAATCATTTTGCCGTTATTAATTGTTTTATATGAATTATGAAAAAGAAGTCAGAAGTCAAAACTATGCAACTTTTGAATGCAAACATATGACACATTCTTCCCTTTACAAAAGAATAGTTAATAGTTAATCGAGTGAAAGCCAACATTATTCACTTCAGCTCATTGAAGTTTAACCGTGTTGTGGCTAATGATATTAAAGCTAAAGCTGCGGCACTTCCAATCCCAAATTGAAACCAACGAGGCTGCTGTCTAACAGGAGTGTCTATTAAAAGAAAAAAAAAATTGAGAAAAGATAAAAATATTACTGAATCAGTCAGTTGGAAATGAGGATTCTTCAGGGCGGTGGTATAAATTTGCCACTGCAGGTTAAACATTTAGCCCCATTAGGTCTGCTCCCTCAGCCATGTCGGATGACAAGCAAATAGGGAATCTGATATGAAATGGTACTATTATAGTCCGTATGGCAGCGGCGTGTGTGGCCAGGTTGAGGTCCTCATGTGACACAGGGGTATTTTTACTGAAGTCATCTGCCAGTTTGGGAACGTTGGGAAGTTGGCGTTGGCCAATAAGCATTGCTTCAGGAGCCACAGGACACACCTGACAAACCGGATTAGCTGGCCAGACGCTCCTCTGACAGTTTTTGCCTGCTCTCCATCCATCAAATGCAAACGTGCATACACACATGCACAAACAAAAAACAAAACAACAACCATGTAACACAAAGATTGCACTATGTCATGCTTGTAAACAGATGTATGCGCTGTCTGGCATTGAATCGGACTTGGATGAAAACACCCACAGACACACGCTGCCTGGGGGCTGCAAACATCACTTCGTGGGACATCAGGAGATGCGTTGTTTCGCCATTGAATGTGCCTGACCCATGATGGCCATGTTTACTGTCAACAACCTGTCTCTACAAATCCATCACCTTGGTATGGCCTTCTGTTTATAAGCCCACTGCTGGCAAGCCTGGTCCTTAATAGAAAGCAATTCAAACACATCTGAATTTGTCAAATCTGTTGGCCCGTGGCCCTAATTATACCACGATGAAATACAGTACCTGTCTTTGTGTATAAGGAAAAGATTACCCATGGATAACCTGTCACTGTCTGTCTTGTGCAAGAGTGTCATTCAGAGTCTCTTCTCCTTCTCTACCGTCACTACCTTCCTCCTGTGGGACCCAACTGTGTACAGCAGGATGAATCCCACATGTAACTGTATATTCAAAACATGCGCATTGTCTGAGAGCAGAATAACATCCCAAAGGAAATGTTATGTGTATGTATGGCGACAGAGCTTTCACATGAAACTGCACTTTCCTTTTTTTGTTCTTGGAAGAAGCCACCAAATTTGAATGAACAGAAGGCCCCAATTGGGGCATCTTTTATGATGTCCTATTTTCTCCCAAAACTGCCTACATTGACAGTTTTAGATGTTTTTAGTGCTCCAGTGGGACAACATGTCAATTGTATCATATAATATATTTATATATATATATATAAAAGCAGACAAGGAAACATGTGTGAATAAATCCCCTGATTGTGAGTATAGAGTATTTTGTCCTGTTTAGAGACTCAGAACAGGTCTAAATCTCTGGGTTTTGGGAGCTTGTTCAACCAAATGAAGCTCCCCCTTTCTATGAAATGTAGCGTCTTCATGCCTCCCTCACTCCCTACGTATTCCTCCACCCTTTGGTGCTGCAGCCTCATCTGAGGTTTTGCTTTCCTAATATGTAATATCTCCGTTTTACCAGGATGCCGCCCCACCAGACAACAACGAAGATGACAGCGACTTGAACCATCAAAGCCGGTGTCCCAAAAATAGTTTAACCGTAACTAGCACACATAAATGAATCAAAGCTGTCCTACAAACAAACTAGCTAGCCTCCCACTCCCTCCCACTCCCTCCCACTCCCTCCCACCTCTTCTTCTTCATCCATTTCCTTTTCTAAATCCCAGTGGACCCTTAAACTTCAGACGGGTGCCAGCCCCTTGCAGACAAACACCAAACTCATCAAGTAAACTACCAAACAACAAAATAACACTCTTCAATTCTTGATCAGCGCAGGAGAGGGAATAGAAATGTTTGACAAAAACAGCAACGACAACAAAGAGGGCGGAAGGGAGGAATAAAAAGAATATGATATGCGCTGTGCATTAATGTATCTTGATGAAGCAAAACGTAGATTTGGATGATGACACCCACTTGCTAGCGTTCATAGGCTGTTATGATGTTATCTTCTGAGAGGTTAGCGCGATTGTCAGCTGAGGGCTTCCCTTTGGAGCCTGTGCTGTAGTGAAAAGGGCTGCATTTCCATCATAATAACAGCTGAAAAGAGTGAACTGTCACTGGGCGCTTCTTCCACTGGCTGTGATGCATGCTCCTTAGTCCAGCCTCACAGGGCTGATGGATGTGCAGGAGAATGCGTTTCTTCTCAATGCCAAAACGCAGCCACAAAATATGGGATCACTGCCGTAACAGAGAATGTCACAGTCCAACTGCTATATACGTCAAATGAAGTAAATATCATGGCCACATTAGCACCACTCTCCCCTGCTCCGTGAACAATAATGACATATAGACAGATTGCTTTTAGACAATGGAGATGGAATACATTGACTTCAGACAGCCTCAGTGTAGAATAAAACCACTGTTGTAGATGTGTATGCATACTAGAACCTTGATGCTTTGAATAACTCCCACTTTAGTATCCCAGTTTTCAATGTAATCATAAATACAGAGGCAGGCAGCATCCTGCTTCTTACCAGATACAAAATCACGATGGGAACAGAATATGACCTCCTTTGAACAACCATGAACAAAAGGGAACAAAATCGAGAGAGAAATTAGGGGAGCATCTCTGTTCGACTAACAATAGCCTCATATTTTGGGTTGAAACAGAATTCCACGGTCATGGTGAGACGACAAGCACAGGAATTAGCACCCTCACAGCAGTGACTCAATGGGAATTTGCCCTCATTTTAAGTCCGTATGTGTAATGATGACTGTGTTCATCTCAGAGCTGAGGCATGACTTCTTGACACCTCCACATACTTTCCCAGTGTGAAGTGTCCTCACTCCTCATTCTCCATGCTGCTTGAAACCTATGCTTATGACCCTTACCTGACTGGCATATTCACATTGTACTGGCCTTGATTCAACGCTGGCTTTCACAGTGCCAGTGGCTTCATTGGTAGAGTAATTGTAAAAGAGCTGGATGCTTTCAGATGAGTGATTGCTTGCTGGAGAAAGGCTGTTTTTCTGTTCCTGCCTTTCAGACCAGAACCTGATTTAATCACCTAGAATAATGCAGGCATGCTCTAAATATGAATGTCATGATAAATAAACCAGAGGGCTTACAGAATGTTCTTTAAAAATCCCTTTTAGAGTCACAGAGGATGCTGAATTAATGACTACTGTTTCTTTTTCAAGAGCTCCCCTCATTCTCACTCCACTGTGTTACCCAATTTAAACCAGAATTGAAACCATGAAGGTTTTAATAAAACACTAATAGCCCCCCCCCCAGTCAAAAGAGTCAGGCATCTGCTCCTACCTGAGGGAAAACGTTCAATGACTGGCTGGTTGTCCACCTGTAGTGTGGCATTGCCACCACTTCGTGTGAAGCGCACCACATGGTATTTGCCGTCGCTCACCATCACCGCGCTCTCCTCGATGGTTATGTCGTCTGTTCCCACGTTGAAGATCACGCCGATCTTTCCCCGTTCCTGCAGGCAGGGGAAAAAAGACAACACTGTGAGGACTAAGTCAAAGACTAAGGTTTATGCTGTTAGCGGCAACTTTCTGGAAATGGGTGTCGCTAAAAGCCTGAGACACTGTTATCATCGTGCTTTTTAAACCATTTGAAGCCATATTTGGACGACAAGGTAAAGCTGAGGACAAATGAGGCTTTAGATCTGGCCTGCTCTGCACTCTATCCCAATGTGTAGGACAGTCTGTCAATCAGTAAGGCATCCTCTGTGTTTTTACTGAGCTAATTGTTTCAGTTTTCCCATTGTTCAATAATGTTCAATCTGACTTCTAATTATAACGAGTGGAACTTTCCTTCTAGCCCCATTATCAGGCCCCTCCCATTAATCTAGGCTGCACTTTGTGCTTAGTGCACGTGTTAGCTATGATCCCAAATGACATTAAAGTTTTGTTCAATTCACGGAAGTTTCTTTTATTCTTGCACAGTTTAGATAGAAATTGAGCTTTTGGTGTCATTGAGAAGATGATTTATGACACAAAAATATTGCTTTAGTATAATCTGAAGTTTTATTTCTGTGTATAAATTTTTTTCCATTAGATGAAATTTATGGAGCACTTCCTGTGACTGATGTTCAACCATTCATATCCCAAGGTACCCCAAAAGTAGTTAGCTTCGAAATTACATTTCATAATGTGGAACTTATACAAAAGAAAAGCTGATAATTACACATGTATGAAGACATTTCACTGAAACCGACAAAGTAATAGTGCTACATTACAGTCATTAAGACATATAATTACTTAAACTCATAGCAGTTTTCCTAGAAATATCTAAAGACATCTTCCTCAACTCATCACTAATGCTTCATCATACTAGCAGATCTCACAAATCAGCAAGGAAAAGAACAGAGTACTTGTTGAGGATTCAGGCATCTTCAACATTCATCAACTTGGTGACCCCTTCCCCTACCCTATCTATTAGCGCTGACAGCTGCCCACTGCTTCGAGTTTATTACAGTCAACTGCCTACTCTATTCTCATCTCCCGCCATCTCTCACCTCTCCGTCTGAGTTTCCCGTCCTCAGTCCCGGGAAAGGTCAAAGTCATTTACAGAGTTACAGTCTGCCAGAGAGGCATAGAACGAGAGTATGAGAGAGAGAGAGAGAGAGAGAAAAACAGACAGACTACATGTTCCAGAGAGAACCATTACAAAAAAATTCTCTGTCCAACAGTAAAGCCTCGGTTGCAGTTCTGCTCAGTATGCTGATACGAGCTGGTGTCAGAAATTGCCCTGCCATCCATATTTGCCCAATCAACAAAATCATTGATTCCATTATCTCATTAGTTATGTGCATTTATTTTGCCACCTTCCATACACCAAGAGAGTCAGAGGTGAATGTGCAGATTTTGCTTGCAGGCGTTTTCCATTATTCATGGCTGATTAAGTATAAAAAAAAAAAAAAAAGAAGGAAAATAAGATTCCTAATGTTAACAGAACTTAAAATAGAAAGTTAATAGAGTAAATAAGTGCAGAGATTGTGTTAATTAGCTGTATAATCACACTGTATGTGCCGAAGTGGGCTCAGTATTTAGCCTAGGCCACAGATGACAGCGGTGATTAGGCTATTAATTGAGCATGCTCAAATGGTGAAAGTGGAGGAAGTGCTGCTGGTCATGATAAAATGATTTGGAGTATGAGACACAGTCAGGGTATACACATGTGGAAGCATGGGAGCAAGCAAATATAGCTCAGCGCTCTCCTCCACAAAGACGGTGCGCTTCCTGGAGTGGAGCTTGATGGACTCCTCGTGAGATGATCTCGTTCTGCTAAGATGCTCAAATGGTAAACTGCTGCAAGCTTATTGGGTATTTCATCAACTGTACACGTTATGGACTGACCTGTACAGTCTTTTACACCTGCTCTCCTCAGAGAACAATTAGGCAGAGAATGAAAATCTAGCCAAAACTCTTTGAGATACCATAGCAGGAAAAACAAGAATGAGAGATTCTGTGAAATGCCTTTGGATGGAGTTGAAATGCCAGGATCATCTCCATTAAAGTCTACGCTCTAGGAGGCTTAGAGGAATCACGACACCTTTGCCTAGAGAATTAATTCAATTTGCCAGGGCAAAGCAGAATGAATCCCTGCTATTATGACTGAAAAGCAGTGGGGTGAGTGAATTTGAGTGATATTTACAAAGAGATTAACATTTGTGTTCCACAACATTAGGGTTCTTCCTGGTGCTGAGGGAATGTATTGAGCCCATTACAGTGGGAAGCCAGTGGAAACCAGGGTTTTTTTTTTAGTTTTTTTGTGGTGTTAATGACATTTTAATGGTCATTCCCCTTAAGTGAACATATCTCTGGGAACAGAAGGGGAAACCCCCCCCCCAAAAAAAAAAATCTCTGACTGGGAGCATTCAAGCCTGCAACACTGAAATGAAGGGGCTGGTAGGTAAGTGACAATAAGCTGTGGCTGCTCTTTAAACACCACAGCTTCTAAACTACTGCTTAGCAGTCCTTAATCTGCTGCAGCTGTCGGCTAATGTCAGGAGTAAGAATGTTATGCTTTTATCCACGGGTTAGCTCATCTTACTTTCCCTTCTGTGGGTCAATCAGTGGTGTAGGTAGGGGGGCCCACTGTAAACGAGAGGAAAAGCTCTCTGCTATGTCATTTTTTCAAATTCAGCCTAGGAAGGAAGAGTTACTGAGGTTCAGTTAAACAATCAATGACTCAGTAATAGAGGCTTGATATCTGGAATACTTTACTGACTTTTGATTTAATTCAAGGTTCAATTTAATCTTTATTATACCCAAGAGGGGATTTATTTCACAGGGTGCAGCTCATACTGTAATCACAGTATTTTGGTCTTGCATCAATGACCTTGTGATTTGTATGTAAACCAGTAAACCTGCATTCTATCTCATGACCATCAGGGAATGACCCCTTGGTTGTAAAAGGTCAGAAGTCTATGTGAAAATTTTCCTGCATCTCACTTGATTTATTTGCTCTGTAAATATTTTCTTAAAGACTTACTGTAAAAAAAAAAAAAATAGACCATAAAGCAAGGGATGAATTATAGGGTGTGGCTACTGTGTGATTGACAGACTGTACCACACAATCAGGATTGGGAGGACAGAGCAGATAAAATGAAAACTGCAGGTCAAGGTCAGTTATCGTCTTCAATGGCCAGGCTAAATAAAACAGGAGAGTGTGGAGGCCTCTCTTGAAAGCTAATTATCCTTTCATTTGTTCTGGTCGCATTAATGTTGCAATAGGTTTCACTGAGAGGTTTTATATGGTGAGAAAAGTGGAAAAAGATCCTTCTCTTTCGAATGCGATTATAATTACTTAAATCCAAACTTGCTGAACTTGCCAAATACCTAAGATCTGACTACAAGAAAAAGATGTTTCTAACAAAGACGAAACTCCTGTTCAGGTTCTTACACAGCAACAAGTTGACGATAGCCAAAAATAAAAAAGTAATTGTTATCCTCTAATTAGGGTCTCTTGTTCTCTTTCCCCTAAAAAAGAAAAAAAAAAAAGGTTTGGAATGTTTTACAGCTGCAGATGTGAAAGTGGAGCGCTACAAGACAGATAGCATTCACATCAGAAATATTTCAATATGACCTTGCAATGTGCGAGAATTTGTCGAGGTAAATGCTGCTTGGTGGAAGCTGAATGACAATGAGGAGGTGCCAGAAGAAGGCTGCGGTCGGTTTGTGTGTATCAGCGTTATCAGGCAGCCTCAGAGAGCTCTTACTGAGCACGCCCAGCGGAAATAGAAGAGAGAGCAAAGGGAAGAGAGAGTAACACTGTGTGATAAAAGACAGAGGGAACCTTGATGATCTTCCCCAGCCTCAAGGTGCTTTGACATCTTAAAAGCACCTTGAATATGTCAAGATCTTGTTCCTCCCCTGCTGCATACACTGGTAGTCAATTAAGGAAGGGGGGGACACAGACAAAAAAGGAATGCAGAGGAGTGAAACAGATTTGTTTCTTAGTTCCATTTCTTAACAGAGCTTAATCATGAAAAGCTTCTTCTCTGACACCCCCCTACAGCGCCATCTTCCTCTCGATCTATTTGTATTTCCTCAACTTCCTTCTGCATTTCCCTCTCAAATTATAAAAAAAACTGATAAAAAACAAAACTGCGACTGGTGGATGGACCACAGGGCGGATTGGGCAATACTCTGTCTGCAGATAAAATTACAGTTGTTTCAATCATTCAAGGAGTTTTGCATTTTGCTGCATCAATGTGTCTCGAGAAAAGGTGACCGGCTCAGAAATTTGCTGATGCTGATGGCTGGTTTGAAGGATTTCATATTAATAGTCCTGTGGGTGGTGGAAATGCAAACCATTCATCAGCTTTCCTCTCATTTCCCCAATAATGATCTATCACAGCCTGTATCTGCTACAGCCCAACTTGATATACCAGTGTATGGAGCTGCTTGGTGTATGAATCAGCCAGTGATGCAGCATGGACAGCAAAATCACTGATAAATAGATCTTTACTGGCTGCCCAACGCAAAGCAGTCAATTTAATCCCCGCTTTCTCTGTGGGTACACACATCTGACTTCTCGACATGGTTTGAGTTGGCTTAATATTTCATTTACATTTGCCGCTTGAGCCGGAAATTCAACTTAGAGTATCTGCTCTCTATGCTAATGCAGAATATTACGTTTATTTATTTATTTTTTTGTGTTATAGATCGACTTTGCTAATTATCTCTTAGCTGCAGGGACGTGAGATTCCTCACGTCCCTGCAGCTTAGCATGTTTGATACTTCTGCATCTCCATTTTGAGAGTAGTCAGGATCTATGTAGCTTATTGGCTTGCCAAGATGTATGTGTAATGCCTGTAAGCAGAGATTGGTTGCATCTGGTACAAGGAGAGCGGTATAGAGGGACTAATCTTCTCTGAAACTGCAGTGTTATGTAAGAAGGAATAGGCTGTTGCATAACATACAGACTCCTTGCTGGCTGAATCAGCCACTGTCTGTTCACCGAACGTCTTCGGAGCGTCTGTGACAGAGAGAGGAAAAGACAAAGGACCAACAGCCATTTTGAATCTGGATTACTGCTATCTAGAGCTCCGATTTCATGTTTTCTTCCCCTCAAATGACACGCAGAGATACATGTGTGCCGTGTTGAATTTGGGTGGCAAGGGGACAAATGGGAATGTGGTGACAAAGCAGTCACTTTGCAAAGAGGCTATGCTTGGCTTCATTTACCACACCTCCCCTCTGTTTGTCTGTTGATGTCAACATCAATGGTCATGACTATCCATTTTTCCTGCTCTAAAAATAGCTCTGATGGACAATATGATCCTACTGGGAAAAAAAAAAAATCAATGACTTAGCTCTACCCTGGCTGTATATATATATGAATACTGTATGTGTATATCTGTCTAACTCTGGTTCTCTGATCCGAGTATGACTAATACTAGGGTTGCCCATTTGTCCCAGAGTACACACACACACACACACACACACACACACACACACACTCACCCAGAGAAGCAGCATTTATGCTAAAGAAGAAGTGAGGGGAAAAATAAATTATGCTGATTATACTGTCAGATAGCACCAAAGCAAAGACACACACATTCAATTGCAACGATGAGACTGTTGATGGAGAAAGTCTTCCAGCTAAATCACATTTGGACCTATAGGTTTGAATCCGTCCTGACCCACCTATTCTCAGTATAAACACAACACATACTTTTAAGCAAATATGTGAATGTCCTTGAGCGAGAGTAGGCTGAGTACCACCACACACCATGCCACGGCCTTGTTTACAAAGCTGCGCAAACACCCTCACAGACACTGGGGTTTTTGTGCGTTTTACCACACAAGGCGTTTAGGTGGAGCGGGGACATGGTGTGGATTCGGTCAGGTCCTATCAACTTCCCTCTTGACCCCTTGCTCTCTCTCTCTCTCTCATTCTCCCTCGCTCCACAAGAATCAATGACATTGTTTCCTTGCAAATATAGCAGGGTAGGGAGAGCCAATCAGAGGTGCATGAGGCACCTAGTGAATCAATAAGTGAGTTGCTTTTTTGTTTTTTTTTGACGTGGTTCTGAACTCAGGTCTAACTGGATAACAGGTCATCTTCATTAGAATAAAAACCTTCTGGAATTTTTCTGCTTGTGGCGTTTTCATTTTCCCCAAAGTCAGAGAAATAACCCACAGCAAGGCGTTCTTTTATCGTTCCGTGAATACCTGAGGGCAGCAGATAAACAATCTCAAGACCTTCGTTTTTAGACTTGTTTTTCATTTAATTACTTTCTTTCTTAAACTCTTTAGGTTCTATGATTATTTTCTAGTGTTTTATTCTTATCCTACTTTCATTACTTATTATTTTTACAGCTCATATTATATAATAATTATTGCTATTGTTCAGCATTAATTTACCCTTACTATTGCTTCCAGGTTTTTTGTTTTTTTTCAATGCTGCATTTTATTTATTTAGTTATAATATATTTTTTATTTCATCTTTAACACTCTTTTTATCTTGCTTAATTGCTTTCCAGTTTTTAGCGATTCATAAATGCAAATTAGAATCCAAGAGATTCATTATATCCTTTCCCCATCTTCTGCTATTGCTCTGCGTGTATATTGTAGTGTATTTCTCGAGTTAATTCTGGCAAGCACTTTGTGTTACACCGTTGTAAGAAAATTGATGAACAGACTTATTGAGTGAAAGTTACACATTCCTCTGAACGCTCTGTGTTTCTTCTGGAGTGATAAATCCAAATCTTTCAATCCTAATGTTAGCTGCAACAAAGGTAAAAATTGACATCCTGCATCTTTAAATCTGCAGAAAAACCATCACAGATTTGCCGCTGTTTAATGGAAATAAACAGATTTCTGTCTGAAATTAGTCTTGAAAATGCAAAGACGGATTTTTTGGGATACTTTGGCTATAATATTGCCATGAAAACAACACTGATATACACTGATAAGTATGAGATTGTGGGGGTTCAAATTTAAAAGGACAAAATAATATGAACTTCATTTTTATATACAACATTCATAATTTTTTATTTTTTTTGGTTTCCTGTTTCTTTACCACATTATCATATGAAAACTGAATCTCTGAGTTGAGATTCTGTCGGGATTTTGTGACCTCAGTGCAAAAAGTAGAATTATTATTTACATCTCAGACTCAGATATGTGTTAAGAAAGATTAAATTTATCAGCTTGTATGAAACTTGAACATCTCAAAGTGAAAATGTTTCATGTCGAGGATTACATCAAGTCAATAACCGGAGATGGATGGTGGATGGAGTAGAGAGAGTGCAGAAAGGACAAATGTGAATGATAAACAAAGCATACAGGTATGACCAATAACGTAGAAGGGCAGAAAAAGTGATACAGAGATTTTATGATACAGCAACAAAGAAGTAAATAGAGGGGCAGCACTAAGAAAGAGGGAAATGAAGGAGGGGAGTTATAATGCTAGAGCTGTGTGGAGGATATGAAGGAAAGCCAGAAAAAGGCTCTCACTCTTAGTAGAAATCAAATCAATGTCCATTAGCCCTCTCCTCATCCTTTTACCATGGCAGGAGCAGACATGAGAAGATCTGTTTTAAAGATGTTCTCCACCTATTCAGAATCAGGACTAATAAACTAATTCAACTAATGTAATAAAAACTATTTTAATTGTGATAAGGTATAACAGCTCATAAAACAAGTTAAAAAAAAAGAAAAGAAAGAAGAGAAATTCTACTTCATTTGTAGATAACTAAACCATATTAACCAAAGAAAACATGACAGAAAGGTCCACACATGTTTGTCTTGTTCTAGAGCTGATTTAAAATGCCTATCTGTATTTGCTTTTGGAGTGCCGCTCATTCTTTTGAGCAGTAATGATGAAAAATCAGCTCTAAAGCCTCTAATGCTCTGAATATCATATTGTTCATGTCCCTCAGTCTTTATTCTGTCACTACAATAAACTCAGTGCTAAGCTCAGAGAAGCAATAAGTGATGAAGGATGTTATATTTTATCACTCAGAAACTCAATGAAATTATGTGAACTCAGTGATGCTCAGCTTTTTTTCCCCCTCTCAGTTTTCTGTTTTTTTTTCTGTTTAGCCCCAAACTTCTGCCAAGGTATCCTTTTCTCTGGCAATTCAAATTGGAGATGCCAAAATGGCGTTTCAATTGGTTTTGCTGCACGATAAAACCGGACGAGCTTCAAAATCAATTGTTTGACTTTCTCCAGCAATGAATGGATATTACCTCACCT
This sequence comes from Echeneis naucrates, assembly GCF_900963305.1. NCBI lineage: Eukaryota > Metazoa > Chordata > Actinopteri > Carangiformes > Echeneidae > Echeneis > Echeneis naucrates. The sequence goes on along the minus strand of NC_042528.1, from coordinate 11,706,068 downwards.
TCACATGTCCTCCCATACAATTTCTCTCACTTTGTCTTTTACCTTTTTCTCCTTTCTCTTAAATTTCTCATCTTTCACTCCCCTGAGGTGCTTTACAGTTGACTCAAGTTGCTAATGTGAGTTTGGGAGAATCCAACTGATCTGTGCACTGTTAGGAGCTGATACTCTGGGTGCTCTGTAGCGGATGAAGAAAGTGGGATCAACTCCAAACAAAATAGGTTTGCAATTTATCATAAACCAAGTCAGACATTTGTGCAATTGACAAAGCTGAGTCCTTGATCCAGGAATTGGTGATTATTCATCAATTCTTCAGTAGTAGTTAGAATAAGAATAAGAATAAGAAGAATAAAGAATGGTGAATAAAGAATAAAGAAGAATGGGGATGATATCCATGACTTTCTATAATTTGCTCTAGATCCTGATCTTATCTGGATCCAGTCATCTGGACTGAGACCATAAACTCATACATTTAATCATAAGTCAAGGGAAAAGTAGAGACATCTTCCTATAACCTTCAAAAAATCTGACTCCTCTTTAAAACCAGTGGTGTCCTATATTCTATGCAATTCTATCTAATGACCTGATGGTCTTCACTTCACTTTACAGACCCAGAGTCCAGGTTGAGGTTTATATAGAGTCTTTGATTAGATGTGGTGCAAAATCACCAAAATCAGACCAGCCAGAGAACACTATTCAACAGGAAGTCTCAAAAACTGTACTTTTTTTTTTTTTCTTTGATGAAGATGAAGACATGATACCACACCGACCTAGCTGGAGGGGGCTGGGCCTGGTTAGATGACTCCAGCACTATCACCTGTAACGGTTGGGTAATGTCATGTGACCAGTTCATTTCCTATTCTACTTATAATAGAACAAGTCTTAGAGTTGCAGTTGGAATAATAACATTCAGTAACAGCATTTGAATTCCATTTTGATATTATTGCCACTCGAAGTTATTATCTTCTTTTTCCTCTTTTGCATGATGCATTATATTCATAAGTTGTGACACTGATATGGAGATTTGGCTGCATAAGCCTCTGGAATTAGCCAATGCATGATGTGTTTGTTTGGAGGGACGGTGCAGACACAGACAGCAACAGCTCCTCTGTTTCCTTTCAATGACAGTTTGCTGTACAGTTTGACATGCCTAACTATACACTGCAAGAAGAAGCTGAAATGGGAGATTACTTTTGTTTTGGTCTTTCTCATTTGAAGCCATGACTTTATGTGTAGCTACAAGCATGACACGTGTATTAATGTTTGTTTTGGAGTGTGTGTGTGTTGGATGTGAAACAGCCTGTTCATCTCTGCTGAGGAGAAGCCAGGCAAGCGGCTGGCCCAAAATTGAAGGGAACGACCGTAACCTTTGGACAAAATCAAGAGCAGAGTGTTTTCTGTCCACATTGTTTTCTCCATTCTTCTCTCCTCACAACCTTATTTTGACTCTTGGATTTTATCTCTTTCATTCCTCTGCAACACAGAACAGAACAGCACAGCACAAAAAAAACCCCAAAACAAAGCACACACACACATATACAAAAAAAAAAAAAAAAAAACTCCTCCAATTGAAAACTGCAATATTACATATTGCACAAGCTGTGGTTTGGACTGATTTAAACTCACAAGCATTTTTTTCCCCCTGGCAAAATAAAAGAGAAATTCTCGGAAAGTAAGAGCCCTGCTGTGCTTCCATTAAAAGACCTGAAGAAGATATGCACCATAAAATGCAGCATGCACAAGTCATCATTACAGTGTCAGCATCTAAGTATGCTCTGAGCATAAAAATAGTTCTTATCCTGTTTGGTCTGGACCACAGATTGTCAGATGATTGCTCAGATTGCCCTCTTTCTAACTCTGACTTTTTCTTCGTCATTTGCTTGGTCTCATTCATTCTATCTGTGCTGCCTTTTGCGTCTCTCCATCTGTTACCCTGATAACTTTCCCTGTCCCTTTCCATTCATCCTCTACCTTCCCTTCGTTCTGTGCTCTCTTTTTGCTCTTTCAGTCTCTGTGGGCAGGGTGTAAGGTTGATGCCCGGTAGTGGAGAACGGCTGCCAAGCTAACGGGCTAATATTTGCCCTGCACTAAACTGAGCAAACATGGATAAAGCGGACACAATCTCTTTCTCTGTCCCTGGCTGTCTGCCTTGTTTTCCTTTCATTCCCTCCATGTGTCTCTGGTGCTGCTGTTAGAGCCGACTGCTGGTTAACCAACAGCACATATACATGCCGCATACGCACGCAAGCACGCACTGTTCACACGTTATTTCCAACCACATCACAGGGTGTGGGATAGATCTGATACCATAATCTGCTCCTGGTGTGTGTCTGTCTATATCAGTGTGTGCAGCTCATTAGGTACACCTGTTCAATCTAATTCTACCAGACTGCTGTAAACCCTACATTTGTACAAAAGGTAAGCATCGGCGATCCTGGTAACGTTCATAATAGATGAGGGGGCACCTCACGATTTACATCAAACCGCAGCATCAGCTGCCAAAGCAGGAAGCAACATAACGTCTCCCAGCCTCCATAATTTATGCCAGGCAGCATTGAACAAGAACAAAAGGCATTGTGGTACATGTATCACCATACAATTCATGCAAGTTCACCCCTTTATAAAAGGTATTTACAGCAATATGGACAGGAAAGTTGGGGATACAGAGGGAGGATGACCTCAAGGTTGCACATTTTTGTTGTGTTGTGTATCTGAAGCCTGATGTATCATATTCCTCAGGCCCAGTGTTTTGAAAACTATCAACAATCAGTCATAGTATTTTACTGTGCATGAAATAAGTATTTATCCATGTTGGAAAAAGTCTATAACAAATGTACCATCAGAGCAACATTTGTTAAAAAGTCCAGTGCCCAGATTTTTGGGTGAAATATTGGCTAATTTCGAAACTGAAACTGTTTCTTTGTCATCTGTTTTTAAAAGGGCGATGGTGGCGACTTTCGCCTGACAAGAGATTTGTTTCCGTGGCCGACAAGGGCAATGGGCCAAAACACAAACGCACGACCACTGAGACTAACAAGCTGCATTGTCACAAATGATGCAGATTCAGAAAACACAAAAGATAAACACTGCAGATTAAAAAGTGTGCTGCAGGAAACCAAAATAAATGTATGAACAGTAAATACAGAAATTATGCAAAAAAACACAAAGCCCCAAGACAAAAAGTGTTGCACCTCTTACTTTGCATGACAAAACATTTTAAAAACTCAAGATCTGAACCAGGATTTGAATAAATAAAAACTGTTTACCTTTAGCTTTAGAGCCGTTTGGGGTTTAAAACAAATGACAGTCCTTTAAAGCAATTACACTTTCTTCACTTCGCTCCACTGCCCTTTCTAAGACAAACAAATCTCACTGCAAGCCTGACTGATCTTGGTGGGATGAACAATTTATACAATATTAATATCAATTTAAATAACAGTGAATTAAATTAGGATGACTGTAAAATGTGTGTGTGCGAAACTTCCACTGTCACTCAAACACTGATGCGTGGATCAATAGAGACTAGAATAACTATAGTAATATTAGAATAACAAAGGACAAGTAAACAGATTAGATGTAGCCAATAAATATTTTATTATTTCTTATTACTTTCGAGAAGAAAGGAATAAACAATATGCCTTCTTTGTCTATATCATGTCTCTAAATAGCCTTCCATGCATCTCCAATTTAAGTTAAATGTTTTTTCTTTCTTTCAAGCATTCAAACTTACACTCAAAGACAAATGACCTAAAACTGCACTTCTCCTGAGCATCCCTGCTGTGATGCAACAGCACTAACTACTGTAAAATGCACCACCCCTGAAATAATCATCCCTCAAAAAATAAGAGCAAGATCCTTAATAAAACCTGGCGTGCTTATAATTGTGCCTGCACGGTTTTAGGTTAATCTGTAATTCTAAATTGCCTGTAGGTTGGAGTGTGAGCTTGCATTGTTGTTGTTGTCTCTGTATGGCAGCCCTGTGATAGACTGCTGACCTGTCCATGGTAAACCTCCCATGCTTAATGTCTTAAAATTTAAAGTTTGCTTAATGTCAGCTAGGATTGGCTCCAGTCCTGAATCTCTGCACCGATAAGTGGTGTAGATGATGGAAGTGTAGCAGAGGAATTCATGCTTTTTGTGTGTTTTTCTTGCTGAGCAGAATTTATTTCTTAACAATAGATCTTTTTTTTTTTTTTTTGGCTTTTCACTTCTCCAGAAGGGAAAAACTGGTCAGAATTCAACCAAATAAGAGCTTTTTTATTTCTGTGAGAAAAGACAACACTATTTCCCTCTGCCATTTGAATAACTATGAGTATGTAACAACTGCTATTTCAAGTCAATTAGTTTGATTTCTCAAAATGTTGATCAAAGGAAAAAAGTCATTTGACATTGACATTAAAAAGATACTGTTTTACCTGACATTCATTTAAAAAAAAAAATGTAAATAATGATTATTAATCACTCCTGTAGATGATTAGTTCCTGGATCAAAAATAAATTGCTTGTATACTAAACAGCAGCTGATGATCTCATATAGGCGACGGGGTGAGAAGTGCACACTTTAAAAATGAAACAAGTGGCACATTGCCATGCAGCAAATTGCATTAGATGATGAATAATGAAATGTATAAATTACTTCTTCTTCTTCTAACCTTGTGTGTGTTTGCACGGGGTGAGTGCTTTCACAGTGATAGGTGATGATATTTTGTGTTGTTTTCTTTTTTGGCTTTTATTTCAATCAGTAAGTGGTAGACAGGCTTACAGGAAGCAGAAGAATTACCATAGGTCCCGAGCTGGAGGCTGCAATTACATGGCCACCACCAGCGCTGCCATTCACAAACATACATGATGTGGATAAAATATTTAGTCTGTGTTATTTTAGTCACAGAGCACAGGCATCAACACTGAACTAACCCTAACCCTAACCCTCTACATTGCTCTCATAATATTCCTCTTACATAACCGGTTCATGAATATAATAGACAATTGTGATATGAGCCCAATTATTAAGGTGGTGATTGTGGTTCTTGTCACTTTTAAAGGCAATGGAACACAGTGCTATTGTTGTTGCTAACGTTGTTGCTAATGTTGTTTGTGACTGCAAGTGTTTCGAAATTGACATGGTGTTTCTTTACTAGTCACAGTTACAGAGCTGATGCAGCATCCAGTGGAGATGGCCGTGCACCAGTTTTGTTTACAAGATGGCATGACAGTTTTCCAAGACCTAAGTCTGAACTTAATGAAAAGAAAAGAGAAAGAAAGAAGAAAGGATTGTTTTCCCTTTTCTTGAGACGGGATGTCAGTCTAAACGTCTTCCTCCTGGCTGAGACATCGCATGAGATATTATAATATGTGCCTAAATTCCATTTGTGTGGATTGCACTGCGTAAATATCTGTGCACAGGACAAGGGCAGTTAACAACTTCAACAATGGGAAACACAGAATAACTTAATCAAAGTCATATCCCCCTTAAAATATTACACTAATTATGGATATTTTCCCACACATATGAAACGTCCTAATGTCTTATTGTTGTTGTTAATCCTCTAACTCCAGTGTAAGGTGAAAATGGGTAAGAGCATTAACTACTGTTGCTGTCATAATATTACTGTCATTATTGTTATAATTATTTGATATGAATGTAATGTATCAAATAGAGGGAGAGGTCATGGAGACAAGTGAGGCTTACAGGGTATGCATGGTCTTTGGTTTCTTCTAAATATTGCCATGTGGACTACGCCAGACTGCTTTGTGTAAGGGATCTGTGAGACTGCTTGGATTCTGGGTTGTGTTATGATTTGGCTTCTTACTGTGGCCCCACCAGTAAAAAGCTAATCTTGCCTACTGTGATAAGACTATTTAAGGTGGTTTGTGACTATGGGACTGTTTGTATTTTGAGGCACGCTGGATTAATATTTTTAAGATTTTTGTTTTAATTATTTTGGAAACTTGTGTGTTCATTGTGGGGTCGCATTTTTTTCTACTTTTCTTTGGGGCTTTTTTTTGTACTTGTTAATAAGAGGAACTGTGAAAATATGAAGTCACGAGTATCAAGTATAGACTGGACACACATGCAGAGACAACTACAATCTGCTCACACCTTCCAGTTCACTATCAGTGCTTGTATGAACCACTGCTGTCTTTGCACCCTTCATCTCAATAGATCTCTGTAGCCCACTACTTTATTTATTGTCTGATGTGTCGTGTAACATTTATTAGCTCAGACTTGGATATAACATTTAACCTTGTTGCTGTTTTGATCATTGGATTAATTGCCCAGCCTGAGTCAACCCTGGCTATGGATATATTTTAGTTTTTTTTAGAAAGATCAACGATTTCCTGAAAGTGAAAGAAATTAGAACTATTTTCCTGTGGTGGATTTGGTGCTGTACTAAGTATTTTTGGCAGCATTGTGATGAATGCAGGAAGCATGTGTGTAGGTGTAAATGAAAGAACGTGTCACTGAGTGAAAAGGTGGCTAACTGATGTTTTGCTAACAGGACAAAAATAGAGCTCTGAAAACAATAAATGCAAATCCAAATTAAATGTTGACTGAGTGTGACACCACCCATTGGTTTGTGAGCTTCTGTTTTGAAACCTTTTGCAAAATGACCATCACCATATTTGTTTTTTGAACCATATTTGGAAGTGAATGTAGAGCTGAGGAGGTGTGAAGGCAGATAATGTGGCCTGCTCTGTACTATATTCTGATTGTCAGACATGTTTCTACATGGGCTAAAAGTCTGTGATTCACAGTGTAGACATACCCAAATCATATTCTACTTTATGGACTATTTCCCTCCAGGTGGAACCATCATTTAAAAATGAACATGTTCATGTTCTATTGAAGAAGACTTGAAATAAAGACTGAAACGATAAAAGTTTACTGAGCTAATAAACCACGTGATCCCATAGATTTCAATACAATCTGACCTATTGGAGACTCCCCCTGATGGCCAATAGATAGAATAAAGGTCTACTTATTTATGGCTAACTTTATGTACAAACTACCATCTAGATAGATGACCAAAAGTCTACAAAAGACAGAATAGTGTTTTAAGGCTCTGCAGCACTGGTTTCTCTTTACTGGCCCAGAGTCCAGCTCCACATTTATAAAAGGTTGTCAATAATGTGTACTACTGAAAATGACTGTGCTTATATTGTAGACTGTTATAAGACAGATCTGTTAAAGGGCAGGGCAATTGTGTAGAAACACAAATTGCACAATTCCCCAAACACCACTTTCATTAAACTTAAGATCACAAAATATTTAAACGGCAACATCAGGATATGCACTCATCTGTTATTTCTCTTTCTAGCTCTAACTTTTCAAATACTGTCTGATTTCAACTTCTGATAATGGATCCAAATTTTAAGTAGTTGGGTCCATGAATTCCTGGAGCATTGAGGTCTTGTAGCTCTAAGGGAGTCATGTGACTGCTCATGTGTGCTGCAAAGTGTATCATCTCTATCAAGCATCAGTTTATCAAATGCTGGAGGCGCTGCACTGACATTCTTAAACTCTTACACTTAGTCTGCAAGATATTTCCATCCGAATGATCACATGTTGGTACATGTGTGGGTGGTCAGCTTGCCAGGTGCGACCCAGGCAACCCCAGCAGGTGATAAACGCTGCCGTCTGTCTAGCTGCAGGTGCTCCCGCTGTAACTCTGTGCCAGTTCATAGCGCCGCTGGTGGTGGTCGTCCACTGTGGTGAATCAAGTGAAGTGAAAACGATAGGTCGGCAATATCAAAGACGCACAGCCTGGCTTTCAGTTCGTTTCTCCTCCTCTTTCTTTCACTGTCCACCATGCTCACTCACATGCTGTACAGTACATCAAAGGATTATTCCCAGCATATCCATAAGGCTATATATATTATCTGCTGAAGAATGAAATGCTCTCAATCACTTCTGCAGTGACATCAGTCTTCAGGGCGGTCTTCTGTGCTTCACTACAAAAACCAAACTTGGTCAATTTTCCATTTTCCACTGAATCATCTGCTCTAGATGTCCTCCCACGACTTTTACTTGTGTTGTAGAAAGAGAATGTTTACTCCATACAACTGACATCTTGTGTCCTTTCTTTCACACCTCAAATTTCCATTACCAGTTCAAATGTAAGCAGTCAAAAGCAACAGTGAGGGGCATTTGTGTGTATCTCTCAAGCTCTTGCTATGAATGCAGCCACTTTCTCCTCCCGTTACCCAGTGAGGTGTAAATGTTTCTTGAAAGTCTGCTGACAACTTGCGCAATTTTCTCCTTCTCTCCACATGAACACTCCAAAGCAAATATCCTGTGCCAACTGGCTTCTGCATGGTAAGTGTATGAGCCCTGCTCGTCGCCATTCTGCGATTTCTGTGCCAGCAAGCCCACCTGTACCAGGTCACTGGGAAGGATGCCAGCGTTTACTGTGTGCACATATGTCCACCTGCACAGGCATGGGGGGTTGGCCCATATGACAGGACCAGGTAATTGAGGCAAAAGTGTAAAGGTCAGAGACAGGTCGAACCCCTCTGACCCTGGTGCTGTGGATCGCTGCTATTCAGGACCGGTCATGCTGTGTTGACACACAGCCACACGCACTTGAAGACACAAGAACAGAAGGCAATGAAGGCAAGCACACATGACCACGCACATCTTCCCCTCTGGGCTCATGGGTTGTGTTTGCGTGAGTATGAGGAAGACACACACACAGAGGATTTATGGCTGTGTTGCTGGTTATTTACTGGTAGCACTCTGTTTTATTTACCGTCCATAACTGCGGACTTTTGGCCTTGTTTAGCACTGCTGGGGCAGAACCACTTACTGTACTGTCAGAGTCTGCATGCACTATGGTGTGTTGCACGACACACACCTTACAGCTATAAAAAAAAAAAAAAGCCTCCCTTCTCAATAAATCCAAAATGATTTAAAGTGAGTCCCTATTTACTCTCACTCCTTGTACGTGTGTTTACTTCAGCGTACATCTCTGCAGTGTCAATATGACGCCAGCTGAAAAAGGATAAAAATCACACCTCAAACTTCAGTTGCTGAGCACCCAGTTTCTACTTCTCTCATTAGTGCTCCGAGGAGTGTGGGAGCACATGCAAGAGACTTGACACACAGACACTACCCACTCTTGCCTGGTTGCCTACTTACACTCCTAAAACACTAAGCAGATATCAAATCAGCCAATCAGGCAGACAATTCTTAATCAGACTATGCATCTCATCACTCCCTCCCCACACCAGATAAAATGTCTTGAGATGATGAATGGAAAATGGGGGGAGATCCACAAATACCTGTGATTTGAACCCTGAAATGAACACTCACCCTTCACTGATTTAATGAAACAGAAGGGTGTGTGAAATTGAAGGACATACAATAATGGCTTGTCCTTGAGTCACACAGAAATGCACCTAGATACACCTAGATGTTAAAAACAAATCAGGCTGTGATTATTAAAACACCCTTGGCAGCACCACAAAAAAGAAAAAAAAAAAAATAAAGTGTCACTAGATCAACCAAAACTAAAATATTAAAGGGTTTATTTGTGCCTGTTTTCTGTAACTTGATGCAGTTTCTTCAAAAGAACCTCACGAAAGAGACAGCCCTGTTGTGTTACGCGAGGTTATAATTGGCCCCATAAGCAGTGCTGCATCTGGAGGACAGATTGAAGACTACAGTGAGTCGTTGTTGTAAAGTGACAAGACAGACCAGTGCTATCTAGTTAGCGTGCTAACATCAGGAGTAGGAAAGACTAGATTAACACTACAGAATAAAGAAATTAATTTTGATGCTGAATTGAAATATTTTTTCTCCATTGGTAAGTAAACAGTTGTTCATGCAAACAACACATGGCAAATAGCAGTTCATCAGTAGCGTACAGATGTGTGGGCATGCATAGGTGAAAACCAAAACCAGACATAAACTAATAACCTCAGGGAAGACAGAGAACAACTGCCTGGGAAGCTATATTTAACTGCTTGGTCGCCCAATTTCCTTCAGGATAAAATAAAATTGAGATAATTGAATCTAAACAGCAAATTAGTATGGTGGCCTGGATGCTGTCACAATAATGATGCGTGGAACTGTCAAAGTGCCAAATGCCCAATCAAAATCACATGTTGCAAAATGTTGTTGAGTGCATGTGAACAGTCATTTGGGTTGATTAGTCTCCTTTGTTGCAGTGCAGTCTGTTAACCCTACCAGGGTGAAGTCATTCAAAAATCTAAAAAAAAAAAAATATGCAAGACCAATCAGGATTAATTTCGAACACGAGACATGTTCTTGCTTCTGCAGGGCCGCATATCGGACCAAAACAATCCCGGTAGCTTCTACAATTCAGTTTGGCCTATTTCATATGTGGAGGCCATGTGTGGGAGATGCTGTGTGAAGGTAAGAGGTATGTCCTCGTGTCTCTGACTCCCTTTCGACTGATACTGTGAACTGTGAACATGCATGCAGAAATTCTACATAAGATTTTTGTAAGCAAACACACAAACCCATGACAGGCCGTAGCTCAATGCGTACTAATGTGGGCTCATATTCTCTCAGCGTGGAAATACAAACATGCAAATGCAAACATTACTATTGCATGTCTATTCACGCTCAGGACATAGGCATCATGCATGCTCCACACGCACAGCCAGAAATAATTAAATTAGAGATCCATGAATACCTAATATTTTGCAATATCCAGTCACATTCTGTACATATGCAACAGCACCAGAGGCCATCTTTGGGTGATAATGTAGTAGCCATCAGGGTATAGTATACAACATGCAGTATAAAATCGTAATACACTCTCGCACTCTTCAGTGTTAATTACAATACATCATACTATAATGCAATCCGCTGAGTTGTCAGAGTCTCTATAAGGGGTGACAGAGCTTAAGGAGATGAGTGAAAGGTTTTAAGATGATGCTGAAAATATACTTGCTACAAAATGGTTCCCAGTGGAAGGAACTATAAACTGCACAGCCACATGGGAATTGAAACTTCATGGGAAAGAAAGATAGAACCTGAGTGTGATGACTGCACTTGCAGCCACACAGCTGCATTACAGTCTGCATCCCACACTGGCATTTGGTTTCTTTCATATCTGTGTTTGATTGCTCATCTTTTATCTTATCTTAATTACATTTCACATTACAAACAAATAAATGACAACACATTGCATTTTTTTTCATGCATCATAGTCATTTTATTTTACTTTTGACAGTACATATTTTCAGTTTAGTTACATTGTTTATTTCCCTTTATTAAATATTTGATTTTAGTATTGCTTGGTTAATTTAGTTAACCTTTTTTGGGGGGGAGTTATTCTATTTTGTTATTTATAGCTCAGTTGGCAGTGTCTGTCATCCCTCTTGTGTCCTAATGGCCTGCCCATCCAGTATATGCTTCCCATTGTGTCCATTTCGGGAGGTCTCTTTGTGATGTTAAGTTCAATTTAGCTGAGTTCTGTTTCTTTGACCTCTTTTATGGGCCCAGAGCTTTAGTAATATATTTTTTTATTTGTATTCTTGCATTTTTTTGGGTAAAAATAAAACCCCTCTTTTTGAAAAACCTGTCTGCCAGCTTGGTCCCTTAGACTGAGGTAAGGTTTGGTCAAGGAGAGTAAGTCTGCACATGTTTTTCAAGTTAAAAAAAAAAAAAAAAAAAAAGTTGAGATGAAAACTAGATTCTCCGATCTAAAATTCAATGTTTATTTACTCTTTCTGTTGACCACTGGGGTTGTGAGCTCAGGTTTGATCTTCGTCTCAGAGAAACAGGCCCTCCTGGACAGCCATCTATCTACGGTACAAGCATGGATGTGTTTGTATGTCTGCGTGTGTGTGCTAAAAAGATAGAGACAGAAAAAAAAACAACAACAAAAAAAAGTGGGAACGGACTTGAGCTGCCAGCTCTGCCAGCATGCATCATGGCCTATCGCAACTCTCCAGCCTCCGCTTGAGCCTTGCACACCTGATATCCTCACCCCCCTTCAACTCAAACACAAACTCCTGCCACTGCTGCACCACCTGCTGCCTGTTCGCTCTCACACTAACATGGAGATGGAGCAGGAGAAGAGAGCACAGGAACCTGAGGTGCCGTCCGTGTAGCAAAACATCACAAAATAAAATGCACCTAAGCATTGCAAACTAAAGACAAGTAAATAAGCTAATGCTAAATCCAAAACATTCATGGCATTTGCCATATCTCTTTATCCATGAAGGTATAAGAATTCACAACTAAAAACCATGCACACACACACTTAGCCTACATATCCAGAAGAGGGTGAAGGCTAATGGGGAAGTTACTACAAAGAGTGGAACAAGGTTATTGTGAGAGCTGGGGCCAAACATATAGATAAACAGGGAACGCAGAAGGATCCAAAGGGACAAGAAGTCAATGACTATAGAGTGATGACCGTGTTCTGCCTTCCCTCCGAGCAGCCGTGGAACAACAAACTTTTCCTCAAGCTTGCTAATTGTTGTGGCATTGGCAGACCTATGTCCCATTAATCCATTTTTTTTAATTACAAAGAAGAGGGCTTCTGCCTGGGTTTCTCCTAATGAGCCGCGTTCCTTTCCCCCTCAAGCTTCATGTCTTCTCCTTTCGTAGCCTCTCTGCCTTGGTTGTCTCTTCCTCCCTCAACCTGTCTGTCTCACTTTAGTTTCATGCAAATGTCAACCAAATAGTTGGTTGAGTACAGAAACAGTGCAAACTTAAATACAAGTATATTCAGCTCAATAGTCTGTGTCCACACAGAACTGTCATATATAAATTTGTCTCTAAATCAAGAGTGATGCTATTACCTTTTTACCAGTCAAAAGTTTGGACACACTTTCCAATTCATCTTAATGAGAACGTGTGTCCAAACTTTTGACTGGTCATGTAGGTAAACATTTTTATTCATATTGCTCTGCATTAGGAAAGATCCAGGTTTTAATTTTCACTCATATTCTATTTTGTTTCAAGACCAAGTGACAGCTCCGATGGTTGGATATTTATATTCAAATGTTACAATGCATTATTTTTCTTTCATATCTTAATCATCAAATGCTCTTTTTCCTTACTTTTCTGTTACTGAAGCCATTTTTTCATTTTCATAATTGCTAAATCTACATTTGCATAAATGCTGCCCAGCTGGCTGCCTCTCCTCACTCCTCTTTTTGCTTGTTATTATTTGCTTCTCACTTGAACTCTGTTGTCTTCAATTTATCTCTTTTGCAGCCTCTGTCTCGGTCGCTCCCCTTGCCTCTCTTCAGTTCTCGCTGCATTGATAACTCACACCCTGACTGTTTTGGTGTGAAACCGGCACAGCTAACAGCACTTCCTATTGAATACAATGTATCTTTAACCAGATATCAGTGTGTCTGACGTTTTTACTATACAAAGACAGACTGAACAGTCATTCATTTGACATTATAAACATAGATCTCGATGATGATGAGTGTGTGTGAGTTTGTTTGTGTGTTTCCTTGATCATGGAGCTAATACATAATGGAGATTGATTACTGCGGCTCTGATCAAGGCAGCTGATCTGATAGATTAGTGTGTGTCTGTCTGGGCGCAGCTGGAGATGCTTTATTGGGAGTTGTTTACATTTCAGAGGCTTGTGGCTCTCAGCTCAGTGTACATGTTTAATAGTTGGCTGTTCTGCTTTGCTCGGTAAGGCATCGACTTTCAGAAAAGCGGCTGGCAGAAGACGAAGAGGCGAAGAGGGGCGGGGGCAGGGGGTGAAGAAAAAAATCTAACTTGATTGCCGCCTCTGACTTGAATTTGTCTGAATAGGAAATGAAGTGCCCGGTGAATACAAATGAAAAAAAACACACATTGGGCCATGTGCTCATCATGGTGTCAGGAGGAGAAATGACGCGAGGGGGCCTGGTGAAAGCAGAACAGCTCTGTGAGGCAATGACAAGCACGAGATAAAAGTCTTTCCAGATAACCCAGATGCCTCAAACCTGGCGGCATACTGTAAGTGTCTTGACAGTGTGTATTTGTATGTATGTGTGTGTGTGTGTGTGTGTGTGTTTGTTTGTGTGTGCACATTTCTTTT